>NC_087359.1:0-619473 GCF_030014295.1 Loxodonta africana
CATAGAGAGATAGTATTTTAGCTGGAAGGGCTTGGCAGAGCAGCCGGCGAGAAAAGGCCTCTTGCGATTCTCTTTTCTTTCTGCCTGAATGCGGTCAATTGGCACTCGCCGAAGCAAGGTTTCCCAGCACAAACTACAAAGCAGCAGCTCTCTCCTGGCAGAGGAAATCCCATGCAGTGTTGCCCTGGCGAGATACTGTTGCTACAGTGAGGCCCAGGGAAAACAGACTGCCTAGAGAAATCCTAGCAAAGCCCTGTGTTTCCCCACAGGAATGTATGTCAGTTTCATTTCTTTGCCAGCGACGGAGCTCAGAGGCAACGTCAGATTGTGTGTATCTCAGTGAGAGAAAGAACACTGTGACTTCCCCCGTTCCTCTGACGAAAGCGGTTAGAGGGAGAAAAGCGTCCTTTGCTTTCGCTTTCCCGCAGTGAGCTCGGCAGATCTGCCCTTCGCGAAGGGCCGTTTTCCCCCGGAGAACTGCCTCGCGGTAGCCCTGTTCTGGAAGTGGAACGAGTATGCAGTGTTAGCGTTCAGCTATTGTGAAGGCTCGCTTTGGCCCAGGGCAAACGAAGCGCCGGGGGAAATCTTAGCAGAGCCCGGCGCCTTTCCACGGTTCAAAGCGTGGAACTGCAGACTCTTTTGCAAAGAAGAGAGCGCCCAGGCAACAGCAGCCTGCACGTTTCTCAGTGAAAGGGAGAACTTCCTAACTTCATCCAGTCCTCTGAGCAAAGCAGGCAGAGGGAGAGAAACTTTCTTTCCTTCCTCTTTCCTGCAACGAATTCCTCCTTTGCTCTTGCAAACGCAAGGCTTCTTCTGAAAAACTACGTCGCGGTGCAGGGATCCTTCCAGAGGAGCAACGGCATAGTTTTAGCTGGAAGGGCTTGGCAGAGCAGCCGGCGAGAAAAGGCCTCTTGCGATTCTCTTTTCTTTCTGCCTGAATGCGGTCAATTGGCACTCGCCGAAGCAAGGTTTCCCAGCACAAACTACAAAGCAGCAGCTCTCTCCTGGCAGAGGAAATCCCATGCAGTGTTGCCCTGGCGAGATACTGTTGCTACAGCGAGGCCCAGGGAAAACAGACTGCCTGGAGAAATCCTAGCAAAGCCCTGTGTTTCCCCACAGGAATGTATGTCAGTTTCAGTTCTTTGCCAGCAACGGAGCTCAGAGGCAACGTCAGATTGTGTGTATCTCAGTGAGAGAAAGAACACTGTGACTTGCCCCGTTCCTCTGACGAAAGCGGTTAGAGGGAGAAAAGCGTCCTTTGCTTTCGCTTTCTCGCAGTGAGCTCGGCAGATCTGCCCTTCGCGAAGGGCCGTTTTCCCCCGGAGAACTGCCTCGCGGTAGCCCTGTTCTGGAAGTGGAACGAGTATGCAGTGTTAGCGTTCAGCTATTGTGAAGGCTCGCTTTGGCCCAGGGCAAACGAAGCGCCGGGGGAAATCTTAGCAGAGCCCGGCGCCTTTCCACGGTTCAAAGCGTGGAACTGCATACTCTTTTGCAAAGAACAGAGCGCCCAGGCAACAGCAGCCTGCACGTTTCTCAGTGAAAGGGAGAACTTCCTAACTTCATCCAGTCCTCTGAGCAAAGCAGGCAGAGGGAGAGAAACTTTCTTTCCTTCCTCTTTCCTGCAACGAATTCCTCCTTTGCTCTTGCAAACGCAAGGCTTCTTCTGAAAAACTACGTCGCGGTGCAGGGATCCTTCCAGAGGAGCAAGGGCATAGTTTTAGCTGGAAGGGCTTGGCAGAGCAGCCGGCGAGAAAAGGCCTCTTGCGATTCTCTTTTCTTTCTGCCTGAATGCGGTCAATTGGCACTCGCCGAAGCAAGGTTTCCCAGCACAAACTACAAAGCAGCAGCTCTCTCCTGGCAGAGGAAATCCCATGCAGTGTTGCCCTGGCGAGATACTGTTGCTACAGTGAGGCCCAGGGAAAACAGACTGCCTAGAGAAATCCTAGCAAAGCCCTGTGTTTCCCCACAGGAATGTATGTCAGTTTCATTTCTTTGCCAGCGACGGAGCTCAGAGGCAACGTCAGATTGTGTGTATCTCAGTGAGAGAAAGAACACTGTGACTTCCCCCGTTCCTCTGACGAAAGCGGTTAGAGGGAGAAAAGCGTCCTTTGCTTTCGCTTTCCCGCAGTGAGCTCGGCAGATCTGCCCTTCGCGAAGGGCCGTTTTCCCCCGGAGAACTGCCTCGCGGTAGCCCTGTTCTGGAAGTGGAACGAGTATGCAGTGTTAGCGTTCAGCTATTGTGAAGGCTCGCTTTGGCCCAGGGCAAACGAAGCGCCGGGGGAAATCTTAGCAGAGCCCGGCGCCTTTCCACGGTTCAAAGCGTGGAACTGCAGACTCTTTTGCAAAGAAGAGAGCGCCCAGGCAACAGCAGCCTGCACGTTTCTCAGTGAAAGGGAGAACTTCCTAACTTCATCCAGTCCTCTGAGCAAAGCAGGCAGAGGGAGAGAAACTTTCTTTCCTTCCTCTTTCCTGCAACGAATTCCTCCTTTGCTCTTGCAAACGCAAGGCTTCTTCTGAAAAACTACGTCGCGGTGCAGGGATCCTTCCAGAGGAGCAAGGGCATAGTTTTAGCTGGAAGGGCTTGACAGAGCAGCCGGCGAGAAAAGGCCTCTTGCGATTCTCTTTTCTTTCTGCCTGAATGCGGTCAATTGGCACTCGCCGAAGCAAGGTTTCCCAGCACAAACTACAAAGCAGCAGCTCTCTCCTGGCAGAGGAAATCCCATGCAGTGTTGCCCTGGCGAGATACTGTTGCTACAGTGAGGCCCAGGGAAAACAGACTGCCTAGAGAAATCCTAGCAAAGCCCTGTGTTTCCCCACAGGAATGTATGTCAGTTTCATTTCTTTGCCAGCGACGGAGCTCAGAGGCAACGTCAGATTGTGTGTATCTCAGTGAGAGAAAGAACACTGTGACTTGCCCCGTTCCTCTGACGAAAGCGGTTAGAGGGAGAAAAGCGTCCTTTGCTTTCGCTTTCTCGCAGTGAGCTCGGCAGATCTGCCCTTCGCGAAGGGCCGTTTTCCCCCGGAGAACTGCCTCGCGGTAGCCCTGTTCTGGAAGTGGAACGAGTATGCAGTGTTAGCGTTCAGCTATTGTGAAGGCTCGCTTTGGCCCAGGGCAAACGAAGCGCCGGGGGAAATCTTAGCAGAGCCCGGCGCCTTTCCACGGTTCAAAGCGTGGAACTGCATACTCTTTTGCAAAGAACAGAGCGCCCAGGCAACAGCAGCCTGCACGTTTCTCAGTGAAAGGGAGAACTTCCTAACTTCATCCAGTCCTCTGAGCAAAGCAGGCAGAGGGAGAGAAACTTTCTTTCCTTCCTCTTTCCTGCAACGAATTCCTCCTTTGCTCTTGCAAACGCAAGGCTTCTTCTGAAAAACTACGTCGCGGTGCAGGGATCCTTCCAGAGGAGCAAGGGCATAGTTTTAGCTGGAAGGGCTTGACAGAGCAGCCGGCGAGAAAAGGCCTCTTGCGATTCTCTTTTCTTTCTGCCTGAATGCGGTCAATTGGCACTCGCCGAAGCAAGGTTTCCCAGCACAAACTACAAAGCAGCAGCTCTCTCCTGGCAGAGGAAATCCCATGCAGTGTTGCCCTGGCGAGATAGTGTTGCTACAGTGAGGCCCAGGGAAAACAGACTGCCTAGAGAAATCCTAGCAAAGCCCTGTGTTTCCCCAGAGGAATGTATGTCAGTTTCATTTCTTTGCCAGCGACGGAGCTCAGAGGCAACGTCACATTGTGTGTATCTCAGTGAGAGAAAGAACACTGTGACTTCCCCCGTTCCTCTGACGAAAGCGGTTAGAGGGAGAGAAGCGTCCTTTGCTTTCGCTTTCCCGCAGTGAGCTCGGCAGATCTGCCCTTCGCGAAGGGCCGTTTTCCCCCGGAGAACTGCCTCGCGGTAGCCCTGTTCTGGAAGTGGAACGAGTATGCAGTGTTAGCGTTCAGCTATTGTGAAGGCTCGCTTTGGCCCAGGGCAAACGAAGCGCCGGGGGAAATCTTAGCAGAGCCCGGCGCCTTTCCACGGTTCAAAGCGTGGAACTGCAGACTCTTTTGCAAAGAAGAGAGCACACAGGCAACAGCAGCCCGCACGTTTCTCAGTGAAAGGGAGAACTTCCTAACTTCATCCAGTCCTCTGAGCAAAGCAGGCAGAGGGAGAGAAACTTTCTTTCCTTCCTCTTTCCTGCAACGAATTCCTCCTTTGCTCTTGCAAACGCAAGGCTTCTTCTGAAAAACTACCTCGCGGTGCAGGGATCCTTCCAGAGGAGCAACGGCATAGTTTTAGCTGGAAGGGCTTGGCAGAGCAGCCGGCGAGAAAAGGCCTCTTGCGATTCTCTTTTCTTTCTGCCTGAATGCGGTCAATTGGCACTTGCCGAAGCAAGGTTTCCCAGCACAAACTACAAAGCAGCAGCTCTCTCCTGGCAGAGGAAATCCCATGCAGTGTTGCCCTGGCGAGATAGTGTTGCTACAGCGAGGCCCAGTGAAAACACACTGCCTAGAGAAATCCTAGCAAAGCAATGTGTTTCCCCACAGGAATGTATGTCAGTTTCAGTTCTTTGCCAGCAACGGAGCTCAGAGGCAACGTCAGATTGTGTGTATCTCAGTGAGAGAAAGAACACTGTGACTTGCCCCGTTCCTCTGACGAAAGCGGTTAGAGGGAGAAAAGCGTCCTTTGCTTTCGCTTTCTCGCAGTGAGCTCGGCAGATCTGCCCTTCGCGAAGGGCCGTTTTCCCCCGGAGAACTGCCTCGCGGTAGCCCTGTTCTGGAAGTGGAACGAGTATGCAGTGTTAGCGTTCAGCTATTGTGAAGGCTCGCTTTGGCCCAGGGCAAACGAAGCGCCGGGGGAAATCTTAGCAGAGCCCGGCGCCTTTCCACGGTTCAAAGCGTGGAACTGCAGACTCTTTTGCAAAGAAGAGAGCGCCCAGGCAACAGCAGCCTGCACGTTTCTCAGTGAAAGGGAGAACTTCCTAACTTCATCCAGTCCTCTGAGCAAAGCAGGCAGAGGGAGAGAAACTTTCTTTCCTTCCTCTTTCCTGCAACGAATTCCTCCTTTGCTCTTGCAAACGCAAGGCTTCTTCTGAAAAACTACGTCGCGGTGCAGGGATCCTTCCAGAGGAGCAAGGGCATAGTTTTAGCTGGAAGGGCTTGGCAGAGCAGCCGGCGAGAAAAGGCCTCTTGCGATTCTCTTTTCTTTCTGCCTGAATGCGGTCAATTGGCACTCGCCGAAGCAAGGTTTCCCAGCACAAACTACAAAGCAGCAGCTCTCTCCTGGCAGAGGAAATCCCATGCAGTGTTGCCCTGGCGAGATACTGTTGCTACAGTGAGGCCCAGGGAAAACAGACTGCCTAGAGAAATCCTAGCAAAGCCCTGTGTTTCCCCAGAGGAATGTATGTCAGTTTCATTTCTTTGCCAGCGACGGAGCTCAGAGGCAACGTCAGATTGTGTGTATCTCAGTGAGAGAAAGAACACTGTGACTTCCCCCGTTCCTCTGACGAAAGCGGTTAGAGGGAGAAAAGCGTCCTTTGCTTTCGCTTTCCCGCAGTGAGCTCGGCAGATCTGCCCTTCGCGAAGGGCCGTTTTCCCCCGGAGAACTGCCTCGCGGTAGCCCTGTTCTGGAAGTGGAACGAGTATGCAGTGTTAGCGTTCAGCTATTGTGAAGGCTCGCTTTGGCCCAGGGCAAACGAAGCGCCGGGGGAAATCTTAGCAGAGCCCGGCGCCTTTCCACGGTTCAAAGCGTGGAACTGCAGACTCTTTTGCAAAGAAGAGAGCGCCCAGGCAACAGCAGCCTGCACGTTTCTCAGTGAAAGGGAGAACGTCCTAACTTCATCCAGTCCTCTGAGCAAAGCAGGCAGAGGGAGAGAAACTTTCTTTCCTTCCTCTTTCCTGCAACGAATTCCTCCTTTGCTCTTGCAAACGCAAGGCTTCTTCTGAAAAACTACGTCGCGGTGCAGGGATCCTTCCAGAGGAGCAACGGCATAGTTTTAGCTGGAAGGGCTTGACAGAGCAGCCGGCGAGAAAAGGCCTCTTGCGATTCTCTTTTCTTTCTGCCTGAATGCGGTCAATTGGCACTCGCCGAAGCAAGGTTTCCCAGCACAAACTACAAAGCAGCAGCTCTCTCCTGGCAGAGGAAATCCCATGCAGTGTTGCCCTGGCGAGATACTGTTGCTACAGCGAGGCCCAGGGAAAACAGACTGCCTGGAGAAATCCTAGCAAAGCCCTGTGTTTCCCCACAGGAATGTATGTCAGTTTCATTTCTTTGCCAGCGACGGAGCTCAGAGGCAACGTCAGATTGTGTGTATCTCAGTGAGAGAAAGAACACTGTGACTTCCCCCGTTCCTCTGACGAAAGCGCTTAGAGGGAGAGAAGCGTCCTTTGCTTTCGCTTTCCCGCAGTGAGCTCGGCAGATCTGCCCTTCGCGAAGGGCCGTTTTCCCCCGGAGAACTGCCTCGCGGTAGCCCTGTTCTGGAAGTGGAACGAGTATGCAGTGTTAGCGTTCAGCTATTGTGAAGGCTCGCTTTGGCCCAGGGCAAACGAAGCGCCGGGGGAAATCTTAGCAGAGCCCGGCGCCTTTCCACGGTTCAAAGCGTGGAACTGCAGACTCTTTTGCAAAGAACAGAGCGCCCAGGCAACAGCAGCCTGCACGTTTCTCAGTGAAAGGGAGAACTTCCTAACTTCATCCAGTCCTCTGAGCAAAGCAGGCAGAGGGAGAGAAACTTTCTTTCCTTCCTCTTTCCTGCAACGAATTCCTCCTTTGCTCTTGCAAACGCAAGGCTTCTTCTGAAAAACTACGTCGCGGTGCAGGGATCCTTCCAGAGGAGCAATGGCATAGTTTTAGCTGGAAGGGCTTGGCAGAGCAGCCGGCGAGAAAAGGCCTCTTGCGATTCTCTTTTCTTTCTGCCTGAATGCCATCAATTGGCACTTGCCAAAGCAAAGTTTCCCAGCACAACCTACAAAGCAGCAGCTCTCTCCTGGCAGAGGAAATCCCATGCAGTGTTGCCCTGGCGAGATAGTGTTGCTACAGTGAGGCCCAGGGAAAACAGACTGCCTGGAGAAATCCTAGCAAAGCCCAGTGTTTCCCCACAGGAATGTATGTCAGTTTCAGTTCTTTGCCAGCAACGGAGCTCAGAGGCAACGTCAGATTGTGTGTATCTCAGTGAGAGAAAGAACACTGTGACTTCCCCCGTTCCTCTGACGAAAGCGGTTAGAGGGAGAGAAGCGTCCTTTGCTTTCGCTTTCCCGCAGTGAGCTCGGCAGATCTGCCCTTCGCGAAGGGCCTTTTTCCCCCGGAGAACTGCCTCGCGGTAGCCCTGTTCTGGAAGTGGAACGAGTATGCAGGGTTAGCATTCAGCTATTGTGAAGGCTCGCTTTGGCCCAGGGCAAACGAAGCGCCGGGGGAAATCTTAGCAGAGCCCGGCGCCTTTCCACGGTTCAAAGCGTGGAACTGCAGACTCTTTTGCAAAGAAGAGAGCGCCCAGGCAACAGCAGCCTGCACGTTTCTCAGTGAAAGGGAGAACTTCCTAACTTCATCCAGTCCTCTGAGCAAAGCAGGCAGAGGGAGAGAAACTTTCTTTCCTTCCTCTTTCCTGCAACCAATTCCTCCTTTGCTCTTGCAAACGCAAGGCTTCTTCTGAAAAACTACGTCGCGGTGCAGGGATCCTTCCAGAGGAGCAACGGCATAGTTTTAGCTGGAAGGGCTTGGCAGAGCAGCCGGCGAGAAAAGGCCTCTTGCGATTCTCTTTTCTTTCTGCCTGAATGCGGTCAATTGGCACTCGCCGAAGCAAGGTTTCCCAGCACAAACTACAAAGCAGCAGCTCTCTCCTGGCAGAGGAAATCCCATGCAGTGTTGCCCTGGCGAGATAGTGTTGCTACAGTGAGGCCCAGGGAAAACAGACTGCCTGGAGAAATCCTAGCAAAGCCCTGTGTTTCCCCACAGGAATGTATGTCAGTTTCAGTTCTTTGCCAGCAACGGAGCTCAGAGGCAACGTCAGATTGTGTGTATCTCAGTGAGAGAAAGAACACTGTGACTTCCCCCGTTCCTCTGACGAAAGCGGTTAGAGGGAGAAAAGCGTCCTTTGCTTTCGCTTTCCCGCAGTGAGCTCGGCAGATCTGCCCTTCGCGAAGGGCCGTTTTCCCCCGGAGAACTGCCTCGCGGTAGCCCTGTTCTGGAAGTGGAACGAGTATGCAGTGTTAGCGTTCAGCTATTGTGAAGGCTCGCTTTGGCCCAGGGCAAACGAAGCGCCGGGGGAAATCTTAGCAGAGCCCGGCGCCTTTCCACGGTTCAAAGCGTGGAACTGCAGACTCTTTTGCAAAGAACAGAGCGCCCAGGCAACAGCAGCCTGCACGTTTCTCAGTGAAAGGGAGAACTTCCTAACTTCATCCAGTCCTCTGAGCAAAGCAGGCAGAGGGAGAGAAACTTTCTTTCCTTCCTCTTTCCTGCAACGAATTCCTCCTTTGCTCTTGCAAACGCAAGGCTTCTTCTGAAAAACTACGTCGCGGTGCAGGGATCCTTCCAGAGGAGCAACGGCATAGTTTTAGCTGGAAGGGCTTGGCAGAGCAGCCGGCGAGAAAAGGCCTCTTGCGATTCTCTTTTCTTTCTGCCTGAATGCGGTCAATTGGCACTCGCCGAAGCAAGGTTTCCCAGCACAAACTACAAAGCAGCAGCTCTCTCCTGGCAGAGGAAATCCCATGCAGTGTTGCCCTGGCGAGATAGTGTTGCTACAGCGAGGCCCAGTGAAAACACACTGCCTAGAGAAATCCTAGCAAAGCAATGTGTTTCCCCACAGGAATGTATGTCAGTTTCAGTTCTTTGCCAGCAACGGAGCTCAGAGGCAACGTCAGATTGTGTGTATCTCAGTGAGAGAAAGAACACTGTGACTTCCCCCGTTCCTCTGACGAAAGCGGTTAGAGGGAGAAAAGCGTCCTTTGCTTTCGCTTTCCCGCAGTGAGCTCGGCAGATCTGCCCTTCGCGAAGGGCCGTTTTCCCCCGGAGAACTGCCTCGCGGTAGCCCTGTTCTGGAAGTGGAACGAGTATGCAGTGTTAGCGTTCAGCTATTGTGAAGGCTCGCTTTGGCCCAGGGCAAACGAAGCGCCGGGGGAAATCTTAGCAGAGCCCGGCGCCTTTCCACGGTTCAAAGCGTGGAACTGCAGACTCTTTTGCAAAGAACAGAGCGCCCAGGCAACAGCAGCCTGCACGTTTCTCAGTGAAAGGGAGAACTTCCTAACTTCATCCAGTCCTCTGAGCAAAGCAGGCAGAGGGAGAGAAACTTTCTTTCCTTCCTCTTTCCTGCAACGAATTCCTCCTTTGCTCTTGCAAACGCAAGGCTTCTTCTGAAAAACTACGTCGCGGTGCAGGGATCCTTCCAGAGGAGCAACGGCATAGTTTTAGCTGGAAGGGCTTGGCAGAGCAGCCGGCGAGAAAAGGCCTCTTGCGATTCTCTTTTCTTTCTGCCTGAATGCGGTCAATTGGCACTCGCCGAAGCAAGGTTTCCCAGCACAAACTACAAAGCAGCAGCTCTCTCCTGGCAGAGGAAATCCCATGCAGTGTTGCCCTGGCGAGATAGGGTTGCTACAGTGAGGCCCAGGGAAAACAGACTGCCTGGAGAAATCCTAGCAAAGCCCAGTGTTTCCCCACAGGATTGTATGTCCGTTTCAGTTCTTTGCCAGCAACGGAGCTCAGAGGCAACGTCAGATTGTGTGTATCTCAGTGAGAGAAAGAACACTGTGACTTCCCCCGTTCCTCTGACGAAAGCGGTTAGAGGGAGAGAAGCGTCCTTTGCTTTCGCTTTCCCGCAGTGAGCTCGGCAGATCTGCCCTTCGCGAAGGGCCGTTTTCCCCCGGAGAACTGCCTCGCGGTAGCCCTGTTCTGGAAGTGGAACGAGTATGCAGTGTTAGCGTTCAGCTATTGTGAAGGCTCGCTTTGGCCCAGGGCAAACGAAGCGCCGGGGGAAATCTTAGCAGAGCCCGGCGCCTTTCCACGGTTCAAAGCGTGGAACTGCAGACTCTTTTGCAAAGAACAGAGCGCCCAGGCAACAGCAGCCTGCACGTTTCTCAGTGAAAGGGAGAACTTCCTAACTTCATCCAGTCCTCTGAGCAAAGCAGGCAGAGGGAGAGAAACTTTCTTTCCTTCCTCTTTCCTGCAACGAATTCCTCCTTTGCTCTTGCAAACGCAAGGCTTCTTCTGAAAAACTACGTCGCGGTGCAGGGATCCTTCCAGAGGAGCAACGGCATAGTTTTAGCTGGAAGGGCTTGGCAGAGCAGCCGGCGAGAAAAGGCCTCTTGCGATTCTCTTTTCTTTCTGCCTGAATGCGGTCAATTGGCACTCGCCGAAGCAAGGTTTCCCAGCACAAACTACAAAGCAGCAGCTCTCTCCTGGCAGAGGAAATCCCATGCAGTGTTGCCCTGGCGAGATAGTGTTGCTACAGCGAGGCCCAGTGAAAACACACTGCCTAGAGAAATCCTAGCAAAGCAATGTGTTTCCCCACAGGAATGTATGTCAGTTTCAGTTCTTTGCCAGCGACGGAGCTCAGAGGCAACGTCAGATTGTGTGTATCTCAGTGAGAGAAAGAACACTGTGACTTCCCCCGTTCCTCTGACGAAAGCGGTTAGAGGGAGAAAAGCGTCCTTTGCTTTCGCTTTCCCGCAGTGAGCTCGGCAGATCTGCCCTTCGCGAAGGGCCGTTTTCCCCCGGAGAACTGCCTCGCGGTAGCCCTGTTCTGGAAGTGGAACGAGTATGCAGTGTTAGCGTTCAGCTATTGTGAAGGCTCGCTTTGGCCCAGGGCAAACGAAGCGCCGGGGGAAATCTTAGCAGAGCCCGGCGCCTTTCCACGGTTCAAAGCGTGGAACTGCAGACTCTTTTGCAAAGAACAGAGCGCCCAGGCAACAGCAGCCTGCACGTTTCTCAGTGAAAGGGAGAACTTCCTAACTTCATCCAGTCCTCTGAGCAAAGCAGGCAGAGGGAGAGAAACTTTCTTTCCTTCCTCTTTCCTGCAACGAATTCCTCCTTTGCTCTTGCAAACGCAAGGCTTCTTCTGAAAAACTACGTCGCGGTGCAGGGATCCTTCCAGAGGAGCAACGGCATAGTTTTAGCTGGAAGGGCTTGGCAGAGCAGCCGGCGAGAAAAGGCCTCTTGCGATTCTCTTTTCTTTCTGCCTGAATGCGGTCAATTGGCACTCGCCGAAGCAAGGTTTCCCAGCACAAACTACAAAGCAGCAGCTCTCTCCTGGCAGAGGAAATCCCATGCAGTGTTGCCCTGGCGAGATAGGGTTGCTACAGTGAGGCCCAGGGAAAACAGACTGCCTGGAGAAATCCTAGCAAAGCCCAGTGTTTCCCCACAGGAATGTATGTCCGTTTCAGTTCTTTGCCAGCAACGGAGCTCAGAGGCAACGTCAGATTGTGTGTATCTCAGTGAGAGAAAGAACACTGTGACTTCCCCCGTTCCTCTGACGAAAGCGGTTAGAGGGAGAGAAGCGTCCTTTGCTTTCGCTTTCCCGCAGTGAGCTCGGCAGATCTGCCCTTCGCGAAGGGCCGTTTTCCCCCGGAGAACTGCCTCGCGGTAGCCCTGTTCTGGAAGTGGAACGAGTATGCAGTGTTAGCGTTCAGCTATTGTGAAGGCTCGCTTTGGCCCAGGGCAAACGAAGCGCCGGGGGAAATCTTAGCAGAGCCCGGCGCCTTTCCACGGTTCAAAGCGTGGAACTGCAGACTCTTTTGCAAAGAACAGAGCGCCCAGGCAACAGCAGCCTGCACGTTTCTCAGTGAAAGGGAGAACTTCCTAACTTCATCCAGTCCTCTGAGCAAAGCAGGCAGAGGGAGAGAAACTTTCTTTCCTTCCTCTTTCCTGCAACGAATTCCTCCTTTGCTCTTGCAAACGCAAGGCTTCTTCTGAAAAACTACGTCGCGGTGCAGGGATCCTTCCAGAGGAGCAATGGCATAGTTTTAGCTGGAAGGGCTTGGCAGAGCAGCCGGCGAGAAAAGGCCTCTTGCGATTCTCTTTTCTTTCTGCCTGAATGCGGTCAATTGGCACTTGCCAAAGCAAGGTTTCCCAGCACAACCTACAAAGCAGCAGCTCTCTCCTGGCAGATGAAATCCCATGCAGTGTTGCCCTGGCGAGATAGTGTTGCTACAGTGAGGCCCAGGGAAAACAGACTGCCTGGAGAAATCCTAGCAAAGCCCAGTGTTTCCCCACAGGAATGTATGTCAGTTTCAGTTCTTTGCCAGCGACGGAGCTCAGAGGCAACGTCAGATTGTGTGTATCTCAGTGAGAGAAAGAACACTGTGACTTCCCCCGTTCCTCTGACGAAAGCGGTTAGAGGGAGAGAAGCGTCCTTTGCTTTCGCCTTCCCGCAGTGAGCTCGGCAGATCTGCCCTTCGCGAAGGGCCTTTTTCCCCCGGAGAACTGCCTCGCGGTAGCCCTGTTCTGGAAGTGGAACGAGTATGCAGTGTTAGCGTTCAGCTATTGTGAAGGCTCGCTTTGGCCCAGGGCAAACGAAGCGCCGGGGGAAATCTTAGCAGAGCCCGGCGCCTTTCCACGGTTCAAAGCGTGGAACTGCAGACTCTTTTGCAAAGAAGAGAGCGCCCAGGCAACAGCAGCCTGCACGTTTCTCAGTGAAAGGGAGAACTTCCTAACTTCATCCAGTCCTCTGAGCAAAGCAGGCAGAGGGAGAGAAACTTTCTTTCCTTCCTCTTTCCTGCAACGAATTCCTCCTTTGCTCTTGCAAACGCAAGGCTTCTTCTGAAAAACTACGTCGCGGTGCAGGGATCCTTCCAGAGGAGCAATGGCATAGTTTTAGCTGGAAGGGCTTGGCAGAGCAGCCGGCGAGAAAAGGCCTCTTGCGATTCTCTTTTCTTTCTGCCTGAATGCGGTCAATTGGCACTTGCCAAAGCAAGGTTTCCCAGCACAACCTACAAAGCAGCAGCTCTCTCCTGGCAGATGAAATCCCATGCAGTGTTGCCCTGGCGAGATAGTGTTGCTACAGTGAGGCCCAGGGAAAACAGACTGCCTGGAGAAATCCTAGCAAAGCCCAGTGTTTCCCCACAGGAATGTATGTCAGTTTCAGTTCTTTGCCAGCGACGGAGCTCAGAGGCAACGTCAGATTGTGTGTATCTCAGTGAGAGAAAGAACACTGTGACTTCCCCCGTTCCTCTGACGAAAGCGGTTAGAGGGAGAGAAGCGTCCTTTGCTTTCGCCTTCCCGCAGTGAGCTCGGCAGATCTGCCCTTCGCGAAGGGCCTTTTTCCCCCGGAGAACTGCCTCGCGGTAGCCCTGTTCTGGAAGTGGAACGAGTATGCAGTGTTAGCGTTCAGCTATTGTGAAGGCTCGCTTTGGCCCAGGGCAAACGAAGCGCCGGGGGAAATCTTAGCAGAGCCCGGCGCCTTTCCACGGTTCAAAGCGTGGAACTGCAGACTCTTTTGCAAAGAAGAGAGCGCCCAGGCAACAGCAGCCTGCACGTTTCTCAGTGAAAGGGAGAACTTCCTAACTTCATCCAGTCCTCTGAGCAAAGCAGGCAGAGGGAGAGAAACTTTCTTTCCTTCCTCTTTCCTGCAACGAATTCCTCCTTTGCTCTTGCAAACGCAAGGCTTCTTCTGAAAAACTACGTCGCGGTGCAGGGATCCTTCCAGAGGAGCAACGGCATAGTTTTAGCTGGAAGGGCTTGGCAGAGCAGCCGGCGAGAAAAGGCCTCTTGCGATTCTCTTTTCTTTCTGCCTGAATGCGGTCAATTGGCACTTGCCGAAGCAAGGTTTCCCAGCACAAACTACAAAGCAGCAGCTCTCTCCTGGCAGAGGAAATCCCATGCAGTGTTGCCCTGGCGAGATAGTGTTGCTACAGCGAGGCCCAGTGAAAACACACTGCCTAGAGAAATCCTAGCAAAGCAATGTGTTTCCCCACAGGAGTTTATGTCAGTTTCAGTTCTTTGCCAGCAACGGAGCTCAGAGGCAACGTCAGATTGTGTGTATCTCAGTGAGAGAAAGAACACTGTGACTTCCCCCGTTCCTCTGACGAAAGCGGTTAGAGGGAGAAAAGCGTCCTTTGCTTTCGCTTTCCCGCAGTGAGCTCGGCAGATCTGCCCTTCGCGAAGGGCCGTTTTCCCCCGGAGAACTGCCTCGCGGTAGCCCTGTTCTGGAAGTGGAACGAGTATGCAGTGTTAGCGTTCAGCTATTGTGAAGGCTCGCTTTGGCCCAGGGCAAACGAAGCGCCGGGGGAAATCTTAGCAGAGCCCGGCGCCTTTCCACGGTTCAAAGCGTGGAACTGCAGACTCTTTTGCAAAGAAGAGAGCGCCCAGGCAACAGCAGCCTGCACGTTTCTCAGTGAAAGGGAGAACTTCCTAACTTCATCCAGTCCTCTGAGCAAAGCAGGCAGAGGGAGAGAAACTTTCTTTCCTTCCTCTTTCCTGCAACGAATTCCTCCTTTGCTCTTGCAAACGCAAGGCTTCTTCTGAAAAACTACGTCGCGGTGCAGGGATCCTTCCAGAGGAGCAATGGCATAGTTTTAGCTGGAAGGGCTTGGCAGAGCAGCCGGCGAGAAAAGGCCTCTTGCGATTCTCTTTTCTTTCTGCCTGAATGCGGTCAATTGGCACTTGCCAAAGCAAGGTTTCCCAGCACAACCTACAAAGCAGCAGCTCTCTCCTGGCAGAGGAAATCCCATGCAGTGTTGCCCTGGCGAGATAGTGTTGCTACAGTGAGGCCCAGGGAAAACAGACTGCCTGGAGAAATCCTAGCAAAGCCCAGTGTTTCCCCACAGGAATGTATGTCAGTTTCAGTTCTTTGCCAGCGACGGAGCTCAGAGGCAACGTCAGATTGTGTGTATCTCAGTGAGAGAAAGAACACTGTGACTTCCCCCGTTCCTCTGACGAAAGCGGTTAGAGGGAGAGAAGCGTCCTTTGCTTTCGCTTTCCCGCAGTGAGCTCGGCAGATCTGCCCTTCGCGAAGGGCCTTTTTCCCCCGGAGAACTGCCTCGCGGTAGCCCTGTTCTGGAAGTGGAACGAGTATGCAGTGTTAGCGTTCAGCTATTGTGAAGGCTCGCTTTGGCCCAGGGCAAACGAAGCGCCGGGGGAAATCTTAGCAGAGCCCGGCGCCTTTCCACGGTTCAAAGCGTGGAACTGCAGACTCTTTTGCAAAGAAGAGAGCGCCCAGGCAACAGCAGCCTGCACGTTTCTCAGTGAAAGGGAGAACTTCCTAACTTCATCCAGTCCTCTGAGCAAAGCAGGCAGAGGGAGAGAAACTTTCTTTCCTTCCTCTTTCCTGCAACGAATTCCTCCTTTGCTCTTGCAAACGCAAGGCTTCTTCTGAAAAACTACGTCGCGGTGCAGGGATCCTTCCAGAGGAGCAACGGCATAGTTTTAGCTGGAAGGGCTTGGCAGAGCAGCCGGCGAGAAAAGGCCTCTTGCGATTCTCTTTTCTTTCTGCCTGAATGCGGTCAATTGGCACTTGCCGAAGCAAGGTTTCCCAGCACAAACTACAAAGCAGCAGCTCTCTCCTGGCAGAGGAAATCCCATGCAGTGTTGCCCTGGCGAGATAGTGTTGCTACAGTGAGGCCCAGGGAAAACAGACTGCCTGGAGAAATCCTAGCAAAGCCCAGTGTTTCCCCACAGGAATGTATGTCAGTTTCAGTTCTTTGCCAGCAACGGAGCTCAGAGGCAACGTCAGATTGTGTGTATCTCAGTGAGAGAAAGAACACTGTGACTTCCCCCGTTCCTCTGACGAAAGCGGTTAGAGGGAGAAAAGCGTCCTTTGCTTTCGCTTTCCCTCAGTGAGCTCGGCAGATCTGCCCTTCGCGAAGGGCCTTTTTCCCCCGGAGAACTGCCTCGCGGTAGCCCTGTTCTGGAAGTGGAACGAGTATGCAGGGTTAGCATTCAGCTATTGTGAAGGCTCGCTTTGGCCCAGGGCAAACGAAGCGCCGGGGGAAATCTTAGCAGAGCCCGGCGCCTTTCCACGGTTCAAAGCGTGGAACAGCAGACTCTTTTGCAAAGAACAGAGCGCCCATGCAACAGCAGCCTGCACGTTTCTCAGTGAAAGGGAGAACTTCCTAACTTCATCCAGTCCTCTGAGCAAAGCAGGCAGAGGGAGAGAAACTTTCTTTCCTTCCTCTTTCCTGCAACGAATTCCTCCTTTGCTCTTGCAAACGCAAGGCTTCTTCTGAAAAACTACGTCGCGGTGCAGGGATCCTTCCAGAGGAGCAACGGCATAGTTTTAGCTGGAAGGGCTTGGCAGAGCAGCCGGCGAGAAAAGGCCTCTTGCGATTCTCTTTTCTTTCTGCCTGAATGCGGTCAATTGGCACTTGCCGAAGCAAGGTTTCCCAGCACAAACTACAAAGCAGCAGCTCTCTCCTGGCAGAGGAAATCCCATGCAGTGTTGCCCTGGCGAGATAGTGTTGCTACAGCGAGGCCCAGTGAAAACACACTGCCTAGAGAAATCCTAGCAAAGCAATGTGTTTCCCCACAGGAATGTATGTCAGTTTCAGTTCTTTGCCAGCGACGGAGCTCAGAGGCAACGTCAGATTGTGTGTATCTCAGTGAGAGAAAGAACACTGTGACTTCCCCCGTTCCTCTGACGAAAGCGGTTAGAGGGAGAAAAGCGTCCTTTGCTTTCGCTTTCCCGCAGTGAGCTCGGCAGATCTGCCCTTCGCGAAGGGCCGTTTTCCCCCGGAGAACTGCCTCGCGGTAGCCCTGTTCTGGAAGTGGAACGAGTATGCAGTGTTAGCGTTCAGCTATTGTGAAGGCTCGCTTTGGCCCAGGGCAAACGAAGCGCCGGG
This sequence comes from Loxodonta africana, assembly GCF_030014295.1. Taxonomy (NCBI): domain Eukaryota; kingdom Metazoa; phylum Chordata; class Mammalia; order Proboscidea; family Elephantidae; genus Loxodonta; species Loxodonta africana. Next base: position 16,730 of record NC_087359.1, read on the forward strand.
GGAAATCTTAGCAGAGCCCGGCGCCTTTCCACGGTTCAAAGCGTGGAACTGCAGACTCTTTTGCAAAGAAGAGAGCGCCCAGGCAACAGCAGCCTGCACGTTTCTCAGTGAAAGGGAGAACTTCCTAACTTCATCCAGTCCTCTGAGCAAAGCAGGCAGAGGGAGAGAAACTTTCTTTCCTTCCTCTTTCCTGCAACGAATTCCTCCTTTGCTCTTGCAAACGCAAGGCTTCTTCTGAAAAACTACGTCGCGGTGCAGGGATCCTTCCAGAGGAGCAACGGCATAGTTTTAGCTGGAAGGGCTTGGCAGAGCAGCCGGCGAGAAAAGGCCTCTTGCGATTCTCTTTTCTTTCTGCCTGAATGCGGTCAATTGGCACTTGCCAAAGCAAGGTTTCCCAGCACAAACTACAAAGCAGCAGCTCTCTCCTGGCAGAGGAAATCCCATGCAGTGTTGCCCTGGCGAGATAGTGTTGCTACAGCGAGGCCCAGTGAAACCACACTGCCTAGAGAAATCCTAGCAAAGCAATGCGTTTCCCCACAGGAATGTATGTCAGTTTCAGTTCTTTGCCAGCGACGGAGCTCAGAGGCAACGTCAGATTGTGTGTATCTCAGTGAGAGAAAGAACACTGTGACTTCCCCCGTTCCTCTGACGAAAGCGGTTAGAGGGAGAAAAGCGTCCTTTGCTTTCGCTTTCCCGCAGTGAGCTCGGCAGATCTGCCCTTCGCGAAGGGCCGTTTTCCCCCGGAGAACTGCCTCGCGGTAGCCCTGTTCTGGAAGTGGAACGAGTATGCAGTGTTAGCGTTCAGCTATTGTGAAGGCTCGCTTTGGCCCAGGGCAAACGAAGCGCCGGGGGAAATCTTAGCAGAGCCCGGCGCCTTTCCACGGTTCAAAGCCTGGAACTGCAGACTCTTTTGCAAAGAACAGAGCGCCCAGGCAACAGCAGCCTGCACGTTTCTCAGTGAAAGGGAGAACTTCCTAACTTCATCCAGTCCTCTGAGCAAAGCAGGCAGAGGGAGAGAAACTTTCTTTCCTTCCTCTTTCCTGCAACGAATTCCTCCTTTGCTCTTGCAAACGCAAGGCTTCTTCTGAAAAACTACGTCGCGGTGCAGGGATCCTTCCAGAGGAGCAACGGCATAGTTTTAGCTGGAAGGGCTTGGCAGAGCAGCCGGCGAGAAAAGGCCTCTTGCGATTCTCTTTTCTTTCTGCCTGAATGCGGTCAATTGGCACTTGCCGAAGCAAGGTTTCCCAGCACAAACTACAAAGCAGCAGCTCTCTCCTGGCAGAGGAAATCCCATGCAGTGTTGCCCTGGCGAGATAGTGTTGCTACAGCGAGGCCCAGTGAAAACACACTGCCTAGAGAAATCCTAGCAAAGCAATGTGTTTCCCCACAGGAGTTTATGTCAGTTTCAGTTCTTTGCCAGCAACGGAGCTCAGAGGCAACGTCAGATTGTGTGTATCTCAGTGAGAGAAAGAACACTGTGACTTCCCCCGTTCCTCTGACGAAAGCGGTTAGAGGGAGAAAAGCGTCCTTTGCTTTCGCTTTCCCGCAGTGAGCTCGGCAGATCTGCCCTTCGCGAAGGGCCGTTTTCCCCCGGAGAACTGCCTCGCGGTAGCCCTGTTCTGGAAGTGGAACGAGTATGCAGTGTTAGCGTTCAGCTATTGTGAAGGCTCGCTTTGGCCCAGGGCAAACGAAGCGCCGGGGGAAATCTTAGCAGAGCCCGGCGCCTTTCCACGGTTCAAAGCGTGGAACTGCAGACTCTTTTGCAAAGAAGAGAGCGCCCAGGCAACAGCAGCCTGCACGTTTCTCAGTGAAAGGGAGAACTTCCTAACTTCATCCAGTCCTCTGAGCAAAGCAGGCAGAGGGAGAGAAACTTTCTTTCCTTCCTCTTTCCTGCAACGAATTCCTCCTTTGCTCTTGCAAACGCAAGGCTTCTTCTGAAAAACTACGTCGCGGTGCAGGGATCCTTCCAGAGGAGCAATGGCATAGTTTTAGCTGGAAGGGCTTGGCAGAGCAGCCGACGAGAAAAGGCCTCTTGCGATTCTCTTTTCTTTCTGCCTGAATGCGGTCAATTGGCACTTGCCAAAGCAAGGTTTCCCAGCACAACCTACAAAGCAGCAGCTCTCTCCTGGCAGAGGAAATCCCATGCAGTGTTGCCCTGGCGAGATAGTGTTGCTAAAGTGAGGCCCAGGGAAAACAGACTGCCTGGAGAAATCCTAGCAAAGCCCAGTGTTTCCCCACAGGAATGTATGTCAGTTTCAGTTCTTTGCCAGCGACGGAGCTCAGAGGCAACGTCAGATTGTGTGTATCTCAGTGAGAGAAAGAACACTGTGACTTCCCCCGTTCCTCTGACGAAAGCGGTTAGAGGGAGAGAAGCGTCCTTTGCTTTCGCTTTCCCGCAGTGAGCTCGGCAGATCTGCCCTTCGCGAAGGGCCTTTTTCCCCCGGAGAACTGCCTCGCGGTAGCCCTGTTCTGGAAGTGGAACGAGTATGCAGTGTTAGCGTTCAGCTATTGTGAAGGCTCGCTTTGGCCCAGGGCAAACGAAGCGCCGGGGGAAATCTTAGCAGAGCCCGGCGCCTTTCCACGGTTCAAAGCGTGGAACTGCAGACTCTTTTGCAAAGAAGAGAGCGCCCAGGCAACAGCAGCCTGCACGTTTCTCAGTGAAAGGGAGAACTTCCTAACTTCATCCAGTCCTCTGAGCAAAGCAGGCAGAGGGAGAGAAACTTTCTTTCCTTCCTCTTTCCTGCAACGAATTCCTCCTTTGCTCTTGCAAACGCAAGGCTTCTTCTGAAAAACTACGTCGCGGTGCAGGGATCCTTCCAGAGGAGCAACGGCATAGTTTTAGCTGGAAGGGCTTGGCAGAGCAGCCGGCGAGAAAAGGCCTCTTGCGATTCTCTTTTCTTTCTGCCTGAATGCGGTCAATTGGCACTTGCCGAAGCAAGGTTTCCCAGCACAAACTACAAAGCAGCAGCTCTCTCCTGGCAGAGGAAATCCCATGCAGTGTTGCCCTGGCGAGATAGTGTTGCTACAGTGAGGCCCAGGGAAAACAGACTGCCTGGAGAAATCCTAGCAAAGCCCAGTGTTTCCCCACAGGAATGTATGTCAGTTTCAGTTCTTTGCCAGCAACGGAGCTCAGAGGCAACGTCAGATTGTGTGTATCTCAGTGAGAGAAAGAACACTGTGACTTCCCCCGTTCCTCTGACGAAAGCGGTTAGAGGGAGAAAAGCGTCCTTTGCTTTCGCTTTCCCGCAGTGAGCTCGGCAGATCTGCCCTTCGCGAAGGGCCTTTTTCCCCCGGAGAACTGCCTCGCGGTAGCCCTGTTCTGGAAGTGGAACGAGTATGCAGGGTTAGCATTCAGCTATTGTGAAGGCTCGCTTTGGCCCAGGGCAAACGAAGCGCCGGGGGAAATCTTAGCAGAGCCCGGCGCCTTTCCACGGTTCAAAGCGTGGAACAGCAGACTCTTTTGCAAAGAACAGAGCGCCCATGCAACAGCAGCCTGCACGTTTCTCAGTGAAAGGGAGAACTTCCTAACTTCATCCAGTCCTCTGAGCAAAGCAGGCAGAGGGAGAGAAACTTTCTTTCCTTCCTCTTTCCTGCAACGAATTCCTCCTTTGCTCTTGCAAACGCAAGGCTTCTTCTGAAAAACTACGTCGCGGTGCAGGGATCCTTCCAGAGGAGCAATTTCATAGTTTTAGCTGGAAGGGCTTGGCAGAGCAGCCGGCGAGAAAAGGCCTCTTGCGATTCTCTTTTCTTTCTGCCTGAATGCGGTCAATTGGCACTTGCCGAAGCAAGGTTTCCCAGCACAAACTACAAAGCAGCAGCTCTCTCCTGGCAGAGGAAATCCCATGCAGTGTTGCCCTGGCGAGATAGTGTTGCTACAGCGAGGCCCAGTGAAAACACACTGCCTAGAGAAATCCTAGCAAAGCAATGTGTTTCCCCACAGGAATGTATGTCAGTTTCAGTTCTTTGCCAGCAACGGAGCTCAGAGGCAACGTCAGATTGTGTGTATCTCAGTGAGAGAAAGAACACTGTGACTTGCCCCGTTCCTCTGACGAAAGCGGTTAGAGGGAGAAAAGCGTCCTTTGCTTTCGCTTTCCCGCAGTGAGCTCGGCAGATCTGCCCTTCGCGAAGGGCCGTTTTCCCCCGGAGAACTGCCTCGCGGTAGCCCTGTTCTGGAAGTGGAACGAGTATGCAGTGTTAGCGTTCAGCTATTGTGAAGGCTCGCTTTGGCCCAGGGCAAACGAAGCGCCGGGGGAAATCTTAGCAGAGCCCGGCGCCTTTCCACGGTTCAAAGCGTGGAACTGCAGACTCTTTTGCAAAGAAGAGAGCGCCCAGGCAACAGCAGCCTGCACGTTTCTCAGTGAAAGGGAGAACTTCCTAACTTCATCCAGTCCTCTGAGCAAAGCAGGCAGAGGGAGAGAAACTTTCTTTCCTTCCTCTTTCCTGCAACGAATTCCTCCTTTGCTCTTGCAAACGCAAGGCTTCTTCTGAAAAACTACGTCGCGGTGCAGGGATCCTTCCAGAGGAGCAACGGCATAGTTTTAGCTGGAAGGGCTTGGCAGAGCAGCCGGCGAGAAAAGGCCTCTTGCGATTCTCTTTTCTTTCTGCCTGAATGCGGTCAATTGGCACTTGCCGAAGCAAGGTTTCCCAGCACAAACTACAAAGCAGCAGCTCTCTCCTGGCAGAGGAAATCCCATGCAGTGTTGCCCTGGCGAGATAGTGTTGCTACAGCGAGGCCCAGTGAAAACACACTGCCTAGAGAAATCCTAGCAAAGCAATGTGTTTCCCCACAGGAATGTATGTCAGTTTCAGTTCTTTGCCAGCAACGGAGCTCAGAGGCAACGTCAGATTGTGTGTATCTCAGTGAGAGAAAGAACACTGTGACTTCCCCCGTTCCTCTGACGAAAGCGGTTAGAGGGATAGAAGCGTCCTTTGCTTTCGCTTTCCCGCAGTGAGCTCGGCAGATCTGCCCTTCGCGAAGGGCCTTTTTCCCCGGAGAACTGCCTCGCGGTAGCCCTGTTCTGGAAGTGGAACGAGTATGCAGTGTTAGCGTTCAGCTATTGTGAAGGCTCGCTTTGGCCCAGGGGAAACGAAGCGCCGGGGGAAATCTTAGCAGAGCCCGGCGCCTTTCCACGGTTCAAAGCGTGGAACTGCAGACTCTTTTGCAAAGAAGAGAGCGCCCAGGCAACAGCAGCCTGCACGTTTCTCAGTGAAAGGGAGAACTTCCTAACTTCATCCAGTCCTCTGAGCAAAGCAGGCAGAGGGAGAGAAACTTTCTTTCCTTCCTCTTTCCTGCAACGAATTCCTCCTTTGCTCTTGCAAACGCAAGGCTTCTTCTGAAAAACTACGTCGCGGTGCAGGGATCCTTCCAGAGGAGCAACGGCATAGTTTTAGCTGGAAGGGCTTGGCAGAGCAGCCGGCGAGAAAAGGCCTCTTGCGATTCTCTTTTCTTTCTGCCTGAATGCGGTCAATTGGCACTTGCCGAAGCAAGGTTTCCCAGCACAAACTACAAAGCAGCAGCTCTCTCCTGGCAGAGGAAATCCCATGCAGTGTTGCCCTGGCGAGATAGTGTTGCTACAGCGAGGCCCAGTGAAAACACACTGCCTAGAGAAATCCTAGCAAAGCAATGTGTTTCCCCACAGGAATGTATGTCAGTTTCAGTTCTTTGCCAGCAACGGAGCTCAGAGGCAACGTCAGATTGTGTGTATCTCAGTGAGAGAAAGAACACTGTGACTTGCCCCGTTCCTCTGACGAAAGCGGTTAGAGGGAGAAAAGCGTCCTTTGCTTTCGCTTTCTCGCAGTGAGCTCGGCAGATCTGCCCTTCGCGAAGGGCCGTTTTCCCCCGGAGAACTGCCTCGCGGTAGCCCTGTTCTGGAAGTGGAACGAGTATGCAGTGTTAGCGTTCAGCTATTGTGAAGGCTCGCTTTGGCCCAGGGCAAACGAAGCGCCGGGGGAAATCTTAGCAGAGCCCGGCGCCTTTCCACGGTTCAAAGCGTGGAACTGCAGACTCTTTTGCAAAGAACAGAGCGCCCATGCAACAGCAGCCTGCACGTTTCTCAGTGAAAGGGAGAACTTCCTAACTTCATCCAGTCCTCTGAGCAAAGCAGGCAGAGGGAGAGAAACTTTCTTTCCTTCCTCTTTCCTGCAACGAATTCCTCCTTTGCTCTTGCAAACACAAGGCTTCTTCTGAAAAACTACGTCGCGGTGCAGGGATCCTTCCAGAGGAGCAACGGCATAGTTTTAGCTGGAAGGGCTTGGCAGAGCAGCCGGCGAGAAAAGGCCTCTTGCGATTCTCTTTTCTTTCTGCCTGAATGCGGTCAATTGGCACTTGCCGAAGCAAGGTTTCCCAGCACAAACTACAAAGCAGCAGCTCTCTCCTGGCAGAGGAAATCCCATGCAGTGTTGCCCTGGCGAGATAGTGTTGCTACAGCGAGGCCCAGTGAAAACACACTGCCTAGAGAAATCCTAGCAAAGCAATGTGTTTCCCCACAGGAATGTATGTCAGTTTCAGTTCTTTGCCAGCAACGGAGCTCAGAGGCAACGTCAGATTGTGTGTATCTCAGTGAGAGAAAGAACACTGTGACTTGCCCCGTTCCTCTGACGAAAGCGGTTAGAGGGAGAAAAGCGTCCTTTGCTTTCGCTTTCTCGCAGTGAGCTCGGCAGATCTGCCCTTCGCGAAGGGCCGTTTTCCCCCGGAGAACTGCCTCGCGGTAGCCCTGTTCTGGAAGTGGAACGAGTATGCAGTGTTAGCGTTCAGCTATTGTGAAGGCTCGCTTTGGCCCAGGGCAAACGAAGCGCCGGGGGAAATCTTAGCAGAGCCCGGCGCCTTTCCACGGTTCAAAGCGTGGAACTGCAGACTCTTTTGCAAAGAACAGAGCGCCCATGCAACAGCAGCCTGCACGTTTCTCAGTGAAAGGGAGAACTTCCTAACTTCATCCAGTCCTCTGAGCAAAGCAGGCAGAGGGAGAGAAACTTTCTTTCCTTCCTCTTTCCTGCAACGAATTCCTCCTTTGCTCTTTCAAACGCAAGGCTTCTTCTGAAAAACTACGTCGCGGTGCAGGGATCCTTCCAGAGGAGCAAGGGCATAGTTTTAGCTGGAAGGGCTTGACAGAGCAGCCGGCGAGAAAAGGCCTCTTGCGATTCTCTTTTCTTTCTGCCTGAATGCGGTCAATTGGCACTTGCCGAAGCAAGGTTTCCCAGCACAAACTACAAAGCAGCAGCTCTCTCCTGGCAGAGGAAATCCCATGCAGTGTTGCCCTGGCGAGATACTGTTGCTACAGTGAGGCCCAGGGAAAACAGACTGCCTAGAGAAATCCTAGCAAAGCCCTGTGTTTCCCCACAGGAATGTATGTCAGTTTCATTTCTTTGCCAGCGACGGAGCTCAGAGGCAACGTCAGATTGTGTGTATCTCAGTGAGAGAAAGAACACTGTGACTTCCCCCGTTCCTCTGACGAAAGCGGTTAGAGGGAGAAAAGCGTCCTTTGCTTTCGCTTTCCCGCAGTGAGCTCGGCAGATCTGCCCTTCGCGAAGGGCCGTTTTCCCCCGGAGAACTGCCTCGCGGTAGCCCTGTTCTGGAAGTGGAACGAGTATGCAGTGTTAGCGTTCAGCTATTGTGAAGGCTCGCTTTGGCCCAGGGCAAACGAAGCGCCGGGGGAAATCTTAGCAGAGCCCGGCGCCTTTCCACGGTTCAAAGCGTGGAACTGCAGACTCTTTTGCAAAGAAGAGAGCGCCCAGGCAACAGCAGCCTGCACGTTTCTCAGTGAAAGGGAGAACTTCCTAACTTCATCCAGTCCTCTGAGCAAAGCAGGCAGAGGGAGAGAAACTTTCTTTCCTTCCTCTTTCCTGCAACGAATTCCTCCTTTGCTCTTGCAAACGCAAGGCTTCTTCTGAAAAACTACGTCGCGGTGCAGGGATCCTTCCAGAGGAGCAACGGCATAGTTTTAGCTGGAAGGGCTTGGCAGAGCAGCCGGCGAGAAAAGGCCTCTTTCGATTCTCTTTTCTTTCTGCCTGAATGCGGTCAATTGGCACTTGCCGAAGCAAGGTTTCCCAGCACAAACTACAAAGCAGCAGCTCTCTCCTGGCAGAGGAAATCCCATGCAGTGTTGCCCTGGCGAGATAGTGTTGCTACAGCGAGGCCCAGTGAAAACACACTGCCTAGAGAAATCCTAGCAAAGCAATGTGTTTCCCCACAGGAATGAATGTCAGTTTCAGTTCTTTGCCAGCAACGGAGCTCAGAGGCAACGTCAGATTGTGTGTATCTCAGTGAGAGAAAGAACACTGTGACTTCCCCCGTTCCTCTGACGAAAGCGGTTAGAGGGATAGAAGCGTCCTTTGCTTTCGCTTTCCCGCAGTGAGCTCGGCAGATCTGCCCTTCGCGAAGGGCCTTTTTCCCCCGGAGAACTGCCTCGCGGTAGCCCTGTTCTGGAAGTGGAACGAGTATGCAGTGTTAGCGTTCAGCTATTGTGAAGGCTCGCTTTGGCCCAGGGGAAACGAAGCGCCGGGGTAATCTTAGCAGAGCCCGGCGCCTTTCCACGGTTCAAAGCGTGGAACTGCAGACTCTTTTGCAAAGAAGAGAGCGCCCAGGCAACAGCAGCCTGCACGTTTCTCAGTGAAAGGGAGAACTTCCTAACTTCATCCAGTCCTCTGAGCAAAGCAGGCAGAGGGAGAGAAACGTTCTTTCCTTCCTCTTTCCTGCAACGAATTCCTCCTTTGCTCTTGCAAACGCAAGGCTTCTTCTGAAAAACTACGTCGCGGTGCAGGGATCCTTCCAGAGGAGCAACGGCATAGTTTTAGCTGGAAGGGCTTGGCAGAGCAGCCGGCGAGAAAAGGCCTCTTGCGATTCTCTTTTCTTTCTGCCTGAATGCGGTCAATTGGCACTTGCCGAAGCAAGGTTTCCCAGCACAAACTACAAAGCAGCAGCTCTCTCCTGGCAGAGGAAATCCCATGCAGTGTTGCCCTGGCGAGATAGTGTTGCTACAGCGAGGCCCAGTGAAAACACACTGCCTAGAGAAATCCTAGCAAAGCAATGTGTTTCCCCACAGGAATGTATGTCAGTTTCAGTTCTTTGCCAGCAACGGAGCTCAGAGGCAACGTCAGATTGTGTGTATCTCAGTGAGAGAAAGAACACTGTGACTTGCCCCGTTCCTCTGACGAAAGCGGTTAGAGGGAGAAAAGCGTCCTTTGCTTTCGCTTTCTCGCAGTGAGCTCGGCAGATCTGCCCTTCGCGAAGGGCCGTTTTCCCCCGGAGAACTGCCTCGCGGTAGCCCTGTTCTGGAAGTGGAACGAGTATGCAGTGTTAGCGTTCAGCTATTGTGAAGGCTCGCTTTGGCCCAGGGCAAACGAAGCGCCGGGGGAAATCTTAGCAGAGCCCGGCGCCTTTCCACGGTTCAAAGCGTGGAACTGCAGACTCTTTTGCAAAGAACAGAGCGCCCATGCAACAGCAGCCTGCACGTTTCTCAGTGAAAGGGAGAAGTTCCTAACTTCATCCAGTCCTCTGAGCAAAGCAGGCAGAGGGAGAGAAACTTTCTTTCCTTCCTCTTTCCTGCAACGAATTCCTCCTTTGCTCTTGCAAACACAAGGCTTCTTCTGAAAAACTACGTCGCGGTGCAGGGATCCTTCCAGAGGAGCAACGGCATAGTTTTAGCTGGAAGGGCTTGGCAGAGCAGCCGGCGAGAAAAGGCCTCTTGCGATTCTCTTTTCTTTCTGCCTGAATGCGGTCAATTGGCACTTGCCGAAGCAAGGTTTCCCAGCACAAACTACAAAGCAGCAGCTCTCTCCTGGCAGAGGAAATCCCATGCAGTGTTGCCCTGGCGAGATAGTGTTGCTACAGCGAGGCCCAGTGAAAACACACTGCCTAGAGAAATCCTAGCAAAGCAATGTGTTTCCCCACAGGAATGTATGTCAGTTTCAGTTCTTTGCCAGCAACGGAGCTCAGAGGCAACGTCAGATTGTGTGTATCTCAGTGAGAGAAAGAACACTGTGACTTGCCCCGTTCCTCTGACGAAAGCGGTTAGAGGGAGAAAAGCGTCCTTTGCTTTCGCTTTCTCGCAGTGAGCTCGGCAGATCTGCCCTTCGCGAAGGGCCGTTTTCCCCCGGAGAACTGCCTCGCGGTAGCCCTGTTCTGGAAGTGGAACGAGTATGCAGTGTTAGCGTTCAGCTATTGTGAAGGCTCGCTTTGGCCCAGGGCAAACGAAGCGCCGGGGGAAATCTTAGCAGAGCCCGGCGCCTTTCCACGGTTCAAAGCGTGGAACTGCAGACTCTTTTGCAAAGAACAGAGCGCCCATGCAACAGCAGCCTGCACGTTTCTCAGTGAAAGGGAGAAGTTCCTAACTTCATCCAGTCCTCTGAGCAAAGCAGGCAGAGGGAGAGAAACTTTCTTTCCTTCCTCTTTCCTGCAACGAATTCCTCCTTTGCTCTTGCAAACGCAAGGCTTCTTCTGAAAAACTACGTCGCGGTGCAGGGATCCTTCCAGAGGAGCAAGGGCATAGTTTTAGCTGGAAGGGCTTGACAGAGCAGCCGGCGAGAAAAGGCCTCTTGCGATTCTCTTTTCTTTCTGCCTGAATGCGGTCAATTGGCACTTGCCGAAGCAAGGTTTCCCAGCACAAACTACAAAGCAGCAGCTCTCTCCTGGCAGAGGAAATCCCATGCAGTGTTGCCCTGGCGAGATACTGTTGCTACAGTGAGGCCCAGGGAAAACAGACTGCCTAGAGAAATCCTAGCAAAGCCCTGTGTTTCCCCACAGGAATGTATGTCAGTTTCATTTCTTTGCCAGCGACGGAGCTCAGAGGCAACGTCAGATTGTGTGTATCTCAGTGAGAGAAAGAACACTGTGACTTCCCCCGTTCCTCTGACGAAAGCGGTTAGAGGGAGAGAAGCGTCCTTTGCTTTCGCTTTCCCGCAGTGAGCTCGGCAGATCTGCCCTTCGCGAAGGGCCGTTTTCCCCCGGAGAACTGCCTCGCGGTAGCCCTGTTCTGGAAGTGGAACGAGTATGCAGTGTTAGCGTTCAGCTATTGTGAAGGCTCGCTTTGGCCCAGGGCAAACGAAGCGCCGGGGGAAATCTTAGCAGAGCCCGGCGCCTTTCCACGGTTCAAAGCGTGGAACTGCAGACTCTTTTGCAAAGAACAGAGCGCCCAGGCAACAGCAGCCTGCACGTTTCTCAGTGAAAGGGAGAACTTCCTAACTTCATCCAGTCCTCTGAGCAAAGCAGGCAGAGGGAGAGAAACTTTCTTTCCTTCCTCTTTCCTGCAACGAATTCCTCCTTTGCTCTTGCAAACGCAAGGCTTCTTCTGAAAAACTACGTCGCGGTGCAGGGATCCTTCCAGAGGAGCAACGGCATAGTTTTAGCTGGAAGGGCTTGGCAGAGCAGCCGGCGAGAAAAGGCCTCTTGCGATTCTCTTTTCTTTCTGCCTGAATGCGGTCAATTGGCACTCGCCGAAGCAAGGTTTCCCAGCACAAACTACAAAGCAGCAGCTCTCTCCTGGCAGAGGAAATCCCATGCAGTGTTGCCCTGGCGAGATACTGTTGCTACAGTGAGGCCCAGGGAAAACAGACTGCCTACAGAAATCCTACTGTGTTTCCCCACAGGAATGTATGTCAGTTTCATTTCTTTGCCAGCGACGGAGCTCAGAGGCAACGTCAGATTGTGTGTATCTCAGTGAGAGAAAGAACACTGTGACTTCCCCCGTTCCTCTGACGAAAGCGGTTAGAGGGAGAGAAGCGTCCTTTGCTTTCGCTTTCCCGCAGTGAGCTCGGCAGATCTGCCCTTCGCGAAGGGCCTTTTTCCCCCGGAGAACTGCCCCGCGGTAGCCCTGTTCTGCAAGTGGAACGAGTATGCAGTGTTAGCGTTCAGCTATTGTGAAGGCTCGCTTTGGCCCAGGGCAAACGAAGCGCCGGGGGAAATCTTAGCATAGCCCGGCGCCTTTCCACGGTTCAAAGCGTGGAACAGCAGACTCTTTTGCAAAGAACAGAGCGCCCATGCAACAGCAGCCTGCACGTTTCTCAGTGAAAGGGAGAACTTCCTAACTTCATCCAGTCCTCTGAGCAAAGCAGGCAGAGGGAGAGAAACTTTCTTTCCTTCCTCTTTCCTGCAACGAATTCCTCCTTTGCTCTTGCAAACGCAAGGCTTCTTCTGAAAAACTACGTCGCGGTGCAGGGATCCTTCCAGAGGAGCAACGGCATAGTTTTAGCTGGAAGGGCTTGGCAGAGCAGCCGGCAAGAAAAGGCCTCTTGCGATTCTCTTTTCTTTCTGCCTGAATGCGGTCAATTGGCACTTGCCGAAGCAAGGTCTCCCAGCACAAACTACAAAGCAGCAGCTCTCTCCTGGCAGAGGAAATCCCATGCAGTGTTGCCCTGGCGAGATAGTGTTGCTACAGCGAGGCCCAGTGAAAACACACTGCCTAGAGAAATCCTAGCAAAGCAATGTGTTTCCCCACAGGAATGTATGTCAGTTTCATTTCTTTGCCAGCGACGGAGCTCAGAGGCAACGTCAGATTGTGTGTATCTCAGTGAGAGAAAGAACACTGTGACTTCCCCCGTTCCTCTGACGAAAGCGGTTAGAGGGAGAAAAGCGTCCTTTGCTTTCGCTTTCTCGCAGTGAGCTCGGCAGATCTGCCCTTCGCGAAGGGCCGTTTTCCCCCGGAGAACTGCCTCGCGGTAGCCCTGTTCTGGAAGTGGAACGAGTATGCAGTGTTAGCGTTCAGCTATTGTGAAGGCTCGCTTTGGCCCAGGGCAAACGAAGCGCCGGGGGAAATCTTAGCAGAGCCCGGCGCCTTTCCACGGTTCAAAGCGTGGAACTGCAGACTCTTTTGCAAAGAACAGAGCGCCCATGCAACAGCAGCCTGCACGTTTCTCAGTGAAAGGGAGAACTTCCTAACTTCATCCAGTCCTCTGAGCAAAGCAGGCAGAGGGAGAGAAACTTTCTTTCCTTCCTCTTTCCTGCAACGAATTCCTCCTTTGCTCTTGCAAACACAAGGCTTCTTCTGAAAAACTACGTCGCGGTGCAGGGATCCTTCCAGAGGAGCAACGGCATAGTTTTAGCTGGAAGGGCTTGGCAGAGCAGCCGGCGAGAAAAGGCCTCTTGCGATTCTCTTTTCTTTCTGCCTGAATGCGGTCAATTGGCACTTGCCGAAGCAAGGTTTCCCAGCACAAACTACAAAGCAGCAGCTCTCTCCTGGCAGAGGAAATCCCATGCAGTGTTGCCCTGGCGAGATAGTGTTGCTACAGCGAGGCCCAGTGAAAACACACTGCCTAGAGAAATCCTAGCAAAGCAATGTGTTTCCCCACAGGAATGTATGTCAGTTTCAGTTCTTTGCCAGCAACGGAGCTCAGAGGCAACGTCAGATTGTGTGTATCTCAGTGAGAGAAAGAACACTGTGACTTGCCCCGTTCCTCTGACGAAAGCGGTTAGAGGGAGAAAAGCGTCCTTTGCTTTCGCTTTCTCGCAGTGAGCTCGGCAGATCTGCCCTTCGCGAAGGGCCGTTTTCCCCCGGAGAACTGCCTCGCGGTAGCCCTGTTCTGGAAGTGGAACGAGTATGCAGTGTTAGCGTTCAGCTATTGTGAAGGCTCGCTTTGGCCCAGGGCAAACGAAGCGCCGGGGGAAATCTTAGCAGAGCCCGGCGCCTTTCCACGGTTCAAAGCGTGGAACTGCAGACTCTTTTGCAAAGAACAGAGCGCCCATGCAACAGCAGCCTGCACGTTTCTCAGTGAAAGGGAGAACTTCCTAACTTCATCCAGTCCTCTGAGCAAAGCAGGCAGAGGGAGAGAAACTTTCTTTCCTTCCTCTTTCCTGCAACGAATTCCTCCTTTGCTCTTGCAAACGCAAGGCTTCTTCTGAAAAACTACGTCGCGGTGCAGGGATCCTTCCAGAGGAGCAAGGGCATAGTTTTAGCTGGAAGGGCTTGACAGAGCAGCCGGCGAGAAAAGGCCTCTTGCGATTCTCTTTTCTTTCTGCCTGAATGCGGTCAATTGGCACTTGCCGAAGCAAGGTTTCCCAGCACAAACTACAAAGCAGCAGCTCTCTCCTGGCAGAGGAAATCCCATGCAGTGTTGCCCTGGCGAGATACTGTTGCTACAGTGAGGCCCAGGGAAAACAGACTGCCTAGAGAAATCCTAGCAAAGCCCTGTGTTTCCCCACAGGAATGTATGTCAGTTTCATTTCTTTGCCAGCGACGGAGCTCAGAGGCAACGTCAGATTGTGTGTATCTCAGTGAGAGAAAGAACACTGTGACTTCCCCCGTTCCTCTGACGAAAGCGGTTAGAGGGAGAGAAGCGTCCTTTGCTTTCGCTTTCCCGCAGTGAGCTCGGCAGATCTGCCCTTCGCGAAGGGCCGTTTTCCCCCGGAGAACTGCCTCGCGGTAGCCCTGTTCTGGAAGTGGAACGAGTATGCAGTGTTAGCGTTCAGCTATTGTGAAGGCTCGCTTTGGCCCAGGGCAAACGAAGCGCCGGGGGAAATCTTAGCAGAGCCCGGCGCCTTTCCACGGTTCAAAGCGTGGAACTGCAGACTCTTTTGCAAAGAACAGAGCGCCCAGGCAACAGCAGCCTGCACGTTTCTCAGTGAAAGGGAGAACTTCCTAACTTCATCCAGTCCTCTGAGCAAAGCAGGCAGAGGGAGAGAAACTTTCTTTCCTTCCTCTTTCCTGCAACGAATTCCTCCTTTGCTCTTGCAAACGCAAGGCTTCTTCTGAAAAACTACGTCGCGGTGCAGGGATCCTTCCAGAGGAGCAACGGCATAGTTTTAGCTGGAAGGGCTTGGCAGAGCAGCCGGCGAGAAAAGGCCTCTTGCGATTCTCTTTTCTTTCTGCCTGAATGCGGTCAATTGGCACTCGCCGAAGCAAGGTTTCCCAGCACAAACTACAAAGCAGCAGCTCTCTCCTGGCAGAGGAAATCCCATGCAGTGTTGCCCTGGCGAGATACTGTTGCTACAGTGAGGCCCAGGGAAAACAGACTGCCTACAGAAATCCTACTGTGTTTCCCCACAGGAATGTATGTCAGTTTCATTTCTTTGCCAGCGACGGAGCTCAGAGGCAACGTCAGATTGTGTGTATCTCAGTGAGAGAAAGAACACTGTGACTTCCCCCGTTCCTCTGACGAAAGCGGTTAGAGGGAGAGAAGCGTCCTTTGCTTTCGCTTTCCCGCAGTGAGCTCGGCAGATCTGCCCTTCGCGAAGGGCCTTTTTCCCCCGGAGAACTGCCCCGCGGTAGCCCTGTTCTGGAAGTGGAACGAGTATGCAGTGTTAGCGTTCAGCTATTGTGAAGGCTCGCTTTGGCCCAGGGCAAACGAAGCGCCGGGGGAAATCTTAGCATAGCCCGGCGCCTTTCCACGGTTCAAAGCGTGGAACAGCAGACTCTTTTGCAAAGAACAGAGCGCCCATGCAACAGCAGCCTGCACGTTTCTCAGTGAAAGGGAGAACTTCCTAACTTCATCCAGTCCTCTGAGCAAAGCAGGCCGAGGGAGAGAAACTTTCTTTCCTTCCTCTTTCCTGCAACGAATTCCTCCTTTGCTCTTGCAAACGCAAGGCTTCTTCTGAAAAACTACGTCGCGGTGCAGGGATCCTTCCAGAGGAGCAACGGCATAGTTTTAGCTGGAAGGGCTTGGCAGAGCAGCCGGGGAGAAAAGGCCTCTTGCGATTCTCTTTTCTTTCTGCCTGAATGCGGTCAATTGGCACTTGCCGAAGCAAGGTCTCCCAGCACAAACTACAAAGCAGCAGCTCTCTCCTGGCAGAGGAAATCCCATGCAGTGTTGCCCTGGCGAGATAGTGTTGCTACAGCGAGGCCCAGTGAAAACACACTGCCTAGAGAAATCCTAGCAAAGCAATGTGTTTCCCCACAGGAATGTATGTCAGTTTCATTTCTTTGCCAGCGACGGAGCTCAGAGGCAACGTCAGATTGTGTGTATCTCAGTGAGAGAAAGAACACTGTGACTTCCCCCGTTCCTCTGACGAAAGCGGTTAGAGGGAGAAAAGCGTCCTTTGCTTTGGCTTTCCCGCAGTGAGCTCGGCAGATCTGCCCTTCGCGAAGGGCCGTTTTCCCCCGGAGAACTGCCTCGCGGTAGCCCTGTTCTGGAAGTGGAACGAGTATGCAGTGTTAGCGTTCAGCTATTGTGAAGGCTCGCTTTGGCCCAGGGCAAACGAAGCGCCGGGGGAAATCTTAGCAGAGCCCGGCGCCTTTCCACGGTTCAAAGCGTGGAACTGCAGACTCTTTTGCAAAGAAGAGAGCGCCCAGGCAACAGCAGCCTGCACGTTTCTCAGTGAAAGGGAGAACTTCCTAACTTCATCCAGTCCTCTGAGCAAAGCAGGCAGAGGGAGAGAAACTTTCTTTCCTTCCTCTTTCCTGCAACGAATTCCTCCTTTGCTCTTGCAAACGCAAGGCTTCTTCTGAAAAACTACGTCGCGGTGCAGGGATCCTTCCAGAGGAGCAACGGCATAGTTTTAGCTGGAAGGGCTTGGCAGAGCAGCCGGCGAGAAAAGGCCTCTTGCGATTCTCTTTTCTTTCTGCCTGAATGCGGTCAATTGGCACTTGCCGAAGCAAGGTTTCCCAGCACAAACTACAAAGCAGCAGCTCTCTCCTGGCAGAGGAAATCCCATGCAGTGTTGCCCTGGCGAGATAGTGTTGCTACAGCGAGGCCCAGTGAAAACACACTGCCTAGAGAAATCCTAGCAAAGCAATGTGTTTCCCCACAGGAATGTATGTCAGTTTCAGTTCTTTGCCAGCGACGGAGCTCAGAATCAACGTCAGATTGTGTGTATCTCAGTGAGAGAAAGAACACTGTGACTTCCCCCGTTCCTCTGACGAAAGCGGTTAGAGGGAGAAAAGCGTCCTTTGCTTTCGCTTTCCCGCAGTGAGCTCGGCAGATCTGCCCTTCGCGAAGGGCCGTTTTCCCCCGGAGAACTGCCTCGCGGTAGCCCTGTTCTGGAAGTGGAACGAGTATGCAGTGTTAGCGTTCAGCTATTGTGAAGGCTCGCTTTGGCCCAGGGCAAACGAAGCGCCGGGGGAAATCTTAGCAGAGCCCGGCGCCTTTCCACGGTTCAAAGCGTGGAACTGCAGACTCTTTTGCAAAGAAGAGAGCGCCCAGGCAACAGCAGCCTGCACGTTTCTCAGTGAAAGGGAGAACTTCCTAACTTCATCCAGTCCTCTGAGCAAAGCAGGCAGAGGGAGAGAAACTTTCTTTCCTTCCTCTTTCCTGCAACGAATTCCTCCTTTGCTCTTGCAAACGCAAGGCTTCTTCTGAAAAACTACGTCGCGGTGCAGGGATCCTTCCAGAGGAGCAACGGCATAGTTTTAGCTGGAAGGGCTTGGCAGAGCAGCCGGCGAGAAAAGGCCTCTTGCGATTCTCTTTTCTTTCTGCCTGAATGCGGTCAATTGGCACTCGCCGAAGCAAGGTTTCCCAGCACAAACTACAAAGCAGCAGCTCTCTCCTGGCAGAGGAAATCCCATGCAGTGTTGCCCTGGCGAGATACTGTTGCTACAGTGAGGCCCAGGGAAAACAGACTGCCTAGAGAAATCCTAGCAAAGCCCTGTGTTTCCCCACAGGAATGTATGTCAGTTTCATTTCTTTGCCAGCGACGGAGCTCAGAGGCAACGTCAGATTGTGTGTATCTCAGTGAGAGAAAGAACACTGTGACTTCCCCCGTTCCTCTGACGAAAGCGGTTAGAGGGAGAGAAGCGTCCTTTGCTTTCGCTTTCCCGCAGTGAGCTCGGCAGATCTGCCCTTCGCGAAGGGCCGTTTTCCCCCGGAGAACTGCCTCGCGGTAGCCCTGTTCTGGAAGTGGAACGAGTATGCAGTGTTAGCGTTCAGCTATTGTGAAGGCTCGCTTTGGCCCAGGGCAAACGAAGCGCCGGGGGAAATCTTAGCAGAGCCCGGCGCCTTTCCACGGTTCAAAGCGTGGAACTGCAGACTCTTTTGCAAAGAACAGAGCGCCCAGGCAACAGCAGCCTGCACGTTTCTCAGTGAAAGGGAGAACTTCCTAACTTCATCCAGTCCTCTGAGCAAAGCAGGCAGAGGGAGAGAAACTTTCTTTCCTTCCTCTTTCCTGCAACGAATTCCTCCTTTGCTCTTGCAAGCACAAGGCTTCTTCTGAAAAACTACGTCGCGGTGCAGGGATCCTTCCAGAGGAGCAACGGCATAGTTTTAGCTGGAAGGGCTTGGCAGAGCAGCCGGCGAGAAAAGGCCTCTTGCGATTCTCTTTACTTTCTGCCTGAATGCGGTCAATTGGCACTCGCCGAAGCAAGGTTTCCCAGCACAAACTACAAAGCAGCAGCTCTCTCCTGGCAGAGGAAATCCCATGCAGTGTTGCCCTGGCGAGATACTGTTGCTACAGTGAGGCCCAGGGAAAACAGACTGCCTAGAGAAATCCTACTGTGTTTCCCCACAGGAATGTATGTCAGTTTCAGTTCTTTGCCAGCGACGGAGCTCAGAGGCAACGTCAGATTGTGTGTATCTCAGTGAGAGAAAGAACACTGTGACTTCCCCCGTTCCTCTGACGAAAGCGGTTAGAGGGAGAGAAGCGTCCTTTGCTTTCGCTTTCCCGCAGTGAGCTCGGCAGATCTGCCCTTCGCGAAGGGCCGTTTTCCCCCGGAGAACTGCCTCGCGGTAGCCCTGTTCTGGAAGTGGAACGAGTATGCAGTGTTAGCGTTCAGCTATTGTGAAGGCTCGCTTTGGCCCAGGGCAAACGAAGCGCCGGGGGAAATCTTAGCAGAGCCCGGCGCCTTTCCACGGTTCAAAGCGTGGAACTGCAGACTCTTTTGCAAAGAACAGAGCGCCCAGGCAACAGCAGCCTGCACGTTTCTCAGTGAAAGGGAGAACTTCCTAACTTCATCCAGTCCTCTGAGCAAAGCAGGCAGAGGGAGAGAAACTTTCTTTCCTTCCTCTTTCCTGCAACGAATTCCTCCTTTGCTCTTGCAAACGCAAGGCTTCTTCTGAAAAACTACGTCGCGGTGCAGGGATCCTTCCAGAGGAGCAACGGCATAGTTTTAGCTGGAAGGGCTTGGCAGAGCAGCCGGCGAGAAAAGGCCTCTTGCGATTCTCTTTTCTTTCTGCCTGAATGCGGTCAATTGGCACTCGCCGAAGCAAGGTTTCCCAGCACAAACTACAAAGCAGCAGCTCTCTCCTGGCAGAGGAAATCCCATGCAGTGTTGCCCTGGCGAGATACTGTTGCTACAGTGAGGCCCAGGGAAAACAGACTGCCTAGAGAAATCCTACTGTGTTTCCCCACAGGAATGTATGTCAGTTTCATTTCCTTGCCAGCGACGGAGCTCAGAGGCAACGTCAGATTGTGTGTATCTCAGTGAGAGAAAGAACACTGTGACTTCCCCCGTTCCTCTGACGAAAGCGGTTAGAGGGAGAAAAGCGTCCTTTGCTTTCGCTTTCCCGCAGTGAGCTCGGCAGATCTGCCCTTCGCGAAGGGCCATTTTCCCCCGGAGAACTGCCTCGCGGTAGCCCTGTTCTGGAAGTGGAACGAGTATGCAGTGTTAGCGTTCAGCTATTGTGAAGGCTCGCTTTGGCCCAGGGCAAACGAAGCGCCGGGGGAAATCTTAGCAGAGCCCGGCGCCTTTCCACGGTTCAAAGCGTGGAACTGCATACTCTTTTGCAAAGAACAGAGCGCCCATGCAACAGCAGCCTGCACGTTTCTCAGTGAAAGGGAGAACTTCCTAACTTCATCCAGTCCTCTGAGCAAAGCAGGCAGAGGGAGAGAAACTTTCTTTCCTTCCTCTTTCCTGCAACGAATTCCTCCTTTGCTCTTGCAAACGCAAGGCTTCTTCTGAAAAACTACGTCGCGGTGCAGGGATCCTTCCAGAGGACCAAGGGCATAGTTTTAGCTGGAAGGGCTTGGCAGAGCAGCCGGCGAGAAAAGGCCTCTTGCGATTCTCTTTTCTTTCTGCCTGAATGCGGTCAATTGGCACTTGCCAAAGCAAGGTTTCCCAGCACAAACTACAAAGCAGCAGCTCTCTCCTGGCAGAGGAAATCCCATGCAGTGTTGCCCTGGCGAGATAGTGTTGCTACAGCGAGGCCCAGTGAAAACACACTGCCTAGAGAAATCCTAGCAAAGCAATGTGTTTCCCCACAGGAATGTATGTCAGTTTCAGTTCTTTGCCAGCAACGGAGCTCAGAGGCAACGTCAGATTGTGTGTATCTCAGTGAGAGAAAGAACACTGTGACTTCCCCCGTTCCTCTGACGAAAGCGGTTAGAGGGAGAGAAGCGTCCTTTGCTTTCGCTTTCCCGCAGTGAGCTCGGCAGATCTGTCCTTCGCGAAGGGCCTTTTTTCCCCGGAGAACTGCCTCGCGGTAGCCCTGTTCTGGAAGTGGAACGAGTATGCAGTGTTAGCGTTCAGCTATTGTGAAGGCTCGCTTTGGCCCAGGGCAAACGAAGCGCCGGGCTAAATCTTAGCAGAGCCCGGCGCCTTTCCACGGTTCAAAGCGTGGAACTGCAGACTCTTTTGCAAAGAAGAGAGCGCCCAGGCAACAGCAGCCTGCACGTTTCTCAGTGAAAGGGAGAACTTCCTAACTTCATCCAGTCCTCTGAGCAAAGCAGGCAGAGGGAGAGAAACTTTCTTTCCTTCCTCTTTCCTGCAACGAATTCCTCCTTTGCTCTTGCAAACGCAAGGCTTCTTCTGAAAAACTACGTCGCGGTGCAGGGATCCTTCCAGAGGAGCAACGGCATAGTTTTAGCTGGAAGGGCTTGGCAGAGCAGCCGGCGAGAAAAGGCCTCTTGCGATTCTCTTTTCTTTCTGCCTGAATGCGGTCAATTGGCACTCGCCGAAGCAAGGTTTCCCAGCACAAACTACAAAGCAGCAGCTCTCTCCTGGCAGACGAAATCCCATGCAGTGTTGCCCTGGCGAGATACTGTTGCTACAGTGAGGCCCAGGGAAAACAGACTGCCTAGAGAAATCCTAGCAAAGCCCTGTGTTTCCCCACAGGAATGTATGTCAGTTTCATTTCTTTGCCAGCGACGGAGCTCAGAGGCAACGTCAGATTGTGTGTATCTCAGTGAGAGAAAGAACACTGTGACTTCCCCCGTTCCTCTGACGAAAGCCGTTAGAGGGAGAAAAGCGTCCTTTGCTTTCGCTTTCCCGCAGTGAGCTCGGCAGATCTGCCCTTCGCGAAGGTCCTTTTTCCCCCGTAGAACTGCCTCGCGGTAGCCCTGTTCTGGAAGTGGAACGAGTATGCAGTGTTAGCGTTCAGCTATTGTGAAGGCTCGCTTTGGCCCAGGGCAAACGAAGCGCCGGGGGAAATCTTAGCAGAGCCCGGCGCCTTTCCACGGTTCAAAGCGTGGAACTGCAGACTCTTTTGCAAAGAAGAGAGCGCCCAGGCAACAGCAGCCTGCACGTTTCTCAGTGAAAGGGAGAACTTCCTAACTTCATCCAGTCCTCTGAGCAAAGCAGGCAGAGGGAGAGAAACTTTCTTTCCTTCCTCTTTCCTGCAACGAATTCCTCCTTTGCTCTTGCAAACGCAAGGCTTCTTCTGAAAAACTACGTCGCGGTGCAGGGATCCTTCCAGAGGAGCAACGGCATAGTTTTAGCTGGAAGGGCTTGGCAGAGCAGCCGGCGAGAAAAGGCCTCTTGCGATTCTCTTTTCTTTCTGCCTGAATGCGGTCAATTGGCACTTGCCGAAGCAAGGTTTCCCAGCACAAACTACAAAGCAGCAGCTCTCTCCTGGCAGAGGAAATCCCATGCAGTGTTGCCCTGGCGAGATAGTGTTGCTACAGCGAGGCCCAGTGAAAACACACTGCCTAGAGAAATCCTAGCAAAGCAATGTGTTTCCCCACAGGAATGTATGTCAGTTTCAGTTCTTTGCCAGCGACGGAGCTCAGAATCAACGTCAGATTGTGTGTATCTCAGTGAGAGAAAGAACACTGTGACTTCCCCCGTTCCTCTGACGAAAGCGGTTAGAGGGAGAAAAGCGTCCTTTGCTTTCGCTTTCCCGCAGTGAGCTCGGCAGATCTGCCCTTCGCGAAGGGCCGTTTTCCCCCGGAGAACTGCCTCGCGGTAGCCCTGTTCTGGAAGTGGAACGAGTATGCAGTGTTAGCGTTCAGCTATTGTGAAGGCTCGCTTTGGCCCAGGGCAAACGAAGCGCCGGGGGAAATCTTAGCAGAGCCCGGCGCCTTTCCACGGTTCAAAGCGTGGAACTGCAGACTCTTTTGCAAAGAAGAGAGCGCCCAGGCAACAGCAGCCTGCACGTTTCTCAGTGAAAGGGAGAACTTCCTAACTTCATCCAGTCCTCTGAGCAAAGCAGGCAGAGGGAGAGAAACTTTCTTTCCTTCCTCTTTCCTGCAACGAATTCCTCCTTTGCTCTTGCAAACGCAAGGCTTCTTCTGAAAAACTACGTCGCGGTGCAGGGATCCTTCCAGAGGAGCAACGGCATAGTTTTAGCTGGAAGGGCTTGGCAGAGCAGCCGGCGAGAAAAGGCCTCTTGCGATTCTCTTTTCTTTCTGCCTGAATGCGGTCAATTGGCACTCGCCGAAGCAAGGTTTCCCAGCACAAACTACAAAGCAGCAGCTCTCTCCTGGCAGAGGAAATCCCATGCAGTGTTGCCCTGGCGAGATACTGTTGCTACAGTGAGGCCCAGGGAAAACAGACTGCCTAGAGAAATCCTAGCAAAGCCCTGTGTTTCCCCACAGGAATGTATGTCAGTTTCATTTCTTTGCCAGCGACGGAGCTCAGAGGCAACGTCAGATTGTGTGTATCTCAGTGAGAGAAAGAACACTGTGACTTCCCCCGTTCCTCTGACGAAAGCGGTTAGAGGGAGAGAAGCGTCCTTTGCTTTCGCTTTCCCGCAGTGAGCTCGGCAGATCTGCCCTTCGCGAAGGGCCGTTTTCCCCCGGAGAACTGCCTCGCGGTAGCCCTGTTCTGGAAGTGGAACGAGTATGCAGTGTTAGCGTTCAGCTATTGTGAAGGCTCGCTTTGGCCCAGGGCAAACGAAGCGCCGGGGGAAATCTTAGCAGAGCCCGGCGCCTTTCCACGGTTCAAAGCGTGGAACTGCAGACTCTTTTGCAAAGAACAGAGCGCCCAGGCAACAGCAGCCTGCACGTTTCTCAGTGAAAGGGAGAACTTCCTAACTTCATCCAGTCCTCTGAGCAAAGCAGGCAGAGGGAGAGAAACTTTCTTTCCTTCCTCTTTCCTGCAACGAATTCCTCCTTTGCTCTTGCAAACACAAGGCTTCTTCTGAAAAACTACGTCGCGGTGCAGGGATCCTTCCAGAGGAGCAACGGCATAGTTTTAGCTGGAAGGGCTTGGCAGAGCAGCCGGCGAGAAAAGGCCTCTTGCGATTCTCTTTACTTTCTGCCTGAATGCGGTCAATTGGCACTCGCCGAAGCAAGGTTTCCCAGCACAAACTACAAAGCAGCAGCTCTCTCCTGGCAGAGGAAATCCCATGCAGTGTTGCCCTGGCGAGATACTGTTGCTACAGTGAGGCCCAGGGAAAACAGACTGCCTAGAGAAATCCTACTGTGTTTCCCCACAGGAATGTATGTCAGTTTCATTTCTTTGCCAGCGACGGAGCTCAGAGGCAACGTCAGATTGTGTGTATCTCAGTGAGAGAAAGAACACTGTGACTTCCCCCGTTCCTCTGACGAAAGCGGTTAGAGGGAGAGAAGCGTCCTTTGCTTTCGCTTTCCCGCAGTGAGCTCGGCAGATCTGCCCTTCGCGAAGGGCCGTTTTCCCCCGGAGAACTGCCTCGCGGTAGCCCTGTTCTGGAAGTGGAACGAGTATGCAGTGTTAGCGTTCAGCTATTGTGAAGGCTCGCTTTGGCCCAGGGCAAACGAAGCGCCGGGGGAAATCTTAGCAGAGCCCGGCGCCTTTCCACGGTTCAAAGCGTGGAACTGCAGACTCTTTTGCAAAGAACAGAGCGCCCAGGCAACAGCAGCCTGCACGTTTCTCAGTGAAAGGGAGAACTTCCTAACTTCATCCAGTCCTCTGAGCAAAGCAGGCAGAGGGAGAGAAACTTTCTTTCCTTCCTCTTTCCTGCAACGAATTCCTCCTTTGCTCTTGCAAACGCAAGGCTTCTTCTGAAAAACTACGTCGCGGTGCAGGGATCCTTCCAGAGGAGCAACGGCATAGTTTTAGCTGGAAGGGCTTGGCAGAGCAGCCGGCGAGAAAAGGCCTCTTGCGATTCTCTTTTCTTTCTGCCTGAATGCGGTCAATTGGCACTCGCCGAAGCAAGGTTTCCCAGCACAAACTACAAAGCAGCAGCTCTCTCCTGGCAGAGGAAATCCCATGCAGTGTTGCCCTGGCGAGATACTGTTGCTACAGTGAGGCCCAGGGAAAACAGACTGCCTAGAGAAATCCTACTGTGTTTCCCCACAGGAATGTATGTCAGTTTCATTTCTTTGCCAGCGACGGAGCTCAGAGGCAACGTCAGATTGTGTGTATCTCAGTGAGAGAAAGAACACTGTGACTTCCCCCGTTCCTCTGACGAAAGCGGTTAGAGGGAGAAAAGCGTCCTTTGCTTTCGCTTTCCCGCAGTGAGCTCGGCAGATCTGCCCTTCGCGAAGGGCCATTTTCCCCCGGAGAACTGCCTCGCGGTAGCCCTGTTCTGGAAGTGGAACGAGTATGCAGTGTTAGCGTTCAGCTATTGTGAAGGCTCGCTTTGGCCCAGGGCAAACGAAGCGCCGGGCTAAATCTTAGCAGAGCCCGGCGCCTTTCCACGGTTCAAAGCGTGGAACTGCATACTCTTTTGCAAAGAACAGAGCGCCCATGCAACAGCAGCCTGCACGTTTCTCAGTGAAAGGGAGAACTTCCTAACTTCATCCAGTCCTCTGAGCAAAGCAGGCAGAGGGAGAGAAACTTTCTTTCCTTCCTCTTTCCTGCAACGAATTCCTCCTTTGCTCTTGCAAACGCAAGGCTTCTTCTGAAAAACTACGTCGCGGTGCAGGGATCCTTCCAGAGGACCAAGGGCATAGTTTTAGCTGGAAGGGCTTGGCAGAGCAGCCGGCGAGAAAAGGCCTCTTGCGATTCTCTTTTCTTTCTGCCTGAATGCGGTCAATTGGCACTTGCCAAAGCAAGGTTTCCCAGCACAAACTACAAAGCAGCAGCTCTCTCCTGGCAGAGGAAATCCCATGCAGTGTTGCCCTGGCGAGATAGTGTTGCTACAGCGAGGCCCAGTGAAAACACACTGCCTAGAGAAATCCTAGCAAAGCAATGTGTTTCCCCACAGGAATGTATGTCAGTTTCAGTTCTTTGCCAGCAACGGAGCTCAGAGGCAACGTCAGATTGTGTGTATCTCAGTGAGAGAAAGAACACTGTGACTTCCCCCGTTCCTCTGACGAAAGCGGTTAGAGGGAGAGAAGCGTCCTTTGCTTTCGCTTTCCCGCAGTGAGCTCGGCAGATCTGTCCTTCGCGAAGGGCCTTTTTTCCCCGGAGAACTGCCTCGCGGTAGCCCTGTTCTGGAAGTGGAACGAGTATGCAGTGTTAGCGTTCAGCTATTGTGAAGGCTCGCTTTGGCCCAGGGCAAACGAAGCGCCGGGCTAAATCTTAGCAGAGCCCGGCGCCTTTCCACGGTTCAAAGCGTGGAACTGCAGACTCTTTTGCAAAGAAGAGAGCGCCCAGGCAACAGCAGCCTGCACGTTTCTCAGTGAAAGGGAGAACTTCCTAACTTCATCCAGTCCTCTGAGCAAAGCAGGCAGAGGGAGAGAAACTTTCTTTCCTTCCTCTTTCCTGCAACGAATTCCTCCTTTGCTCTTGCAAACGCAAGGCTTCTTCTGAAAAACTACGTCGCGGTGCAGGGATCCTTCCAGAGGAGCAACGGCATAGTTTTAGCTGGAAGGGCTTGGCAGAGCAGCCGGCGAGAAAAGGCCTCTTGCGATTCTCCTTTCTTTCTGCCTGAATGCGGTCAATTGGCACTTGCCGAAGCAAGGTTTCCCAGCACAAACTACAAAGCAGCAGCTCTCTCCTGGCAGAGGAAATCCCATGCAGTGTTGCCCTGGCGAGATAGTGTTGCTACAGCGAGGCCCAGTGAAAACACACTGCCTAGAGAAATCCTAGCAAAGCAATGTGTTTCCCCACAGGAATGAATGTCAGTTTCAGTTCTTTGCCAGCAACGGAGCTCAGAGGCAACGTCAGATTGTGTGTATCTCAGTGAGAGAAAGAACACTGTGACTTGCCCCGTTCCTCTGACGAAAGCGGTTAGAGGGAGAAAAGCGTCCTTTGCTTTCACTTTCCCGCAGTGAGCTCGGCAGATCTGCCCTTCGCGAAGGGCCGTTTTCCCCCGGAGAACTGCCTCGCGGTAGCCCTGTTCTGGAAGTGGAACGAGTATGCAGTGTTAGCGTTCAGCTATTGTGAAGGCTCGCTTTGGCCCAGGGCAAACGAAGCGCCGGGCTAAATCTTAGCAGAGCCAGGCGCCTTACCACGGTTCAAAGCGTGGAACTGCAGACTCTTTTGCAAAGAAGAGAGCGCCCAGGCAACAGCAGCCTGCACGTTTCTCAGTGAAAGGGAGAACTTCCTAACTTCATCCAGTCCTCTGAGCAAAGCAGGCAGAGGGAGAGAAACTTTCTTTCCTTCCTCTTTCCTGCAACGAATTCCTCCTTTGCTCTTGCAAACGCAAGGCTTCTTCTGAAAAACTACGTCGCGGTGCAGGGATCCTTCCAGAGGAGCAACGGCATAGTTTTAGCTGGAAGGGCTTGGCAGAGCAGCCGGGGAGAAAAGGCCTCTTGCGATTCTCCTTTCTTTCTGCCTGAATGCGGTCAATTGGCACTTGCCGAAGCAAGGTTTCCCAGCACAAACTACAAAGCAGCAGCTCTCTCCTGGCAGAGGAAATCCCATGCAGTGTTGCCCTGGCGAGATAGTGTTGCTACAGCGAGGCCCAGTGAAAACACACTGCCTAGAGAAATCCTAGCAAAGCAATGTGTTTCCCCACAGGATTGAATGTCAGTTTCAGTTCTTTGCCAGCGACGGAGCTCAGAGGCAACGTCAGATTGTGTGTATCTCAGTGAGAGAAAGAACACTGTGACTTCCCCCGTTCCTCTGACGAAAGCGGTTAGAGGGAGAGAAGCGTCCTTTGCTTTCGCTTTCCCGCAGTGAGCTCGGCAGATCTGCCCTTCGCGAAGGGCCTTTTTCCCCCGGAGAACTGCCTCGCGGTAGCCCTGTTCTGGAAGTGGAACGAGTATGCAGTGTTAGCGTTCAGCTATTGTGAAGGCTCGCTTTGGCCCAGGGCAAACGAAGCGCCGGGGGAAATCTTAGCAGAGCCCGGCGCCTTTCCACGGTTCAAAGCGTGGAACTGCAGACTCTTTTGCAAAGAACAGAGCGCCCAGGCAACAGCAGCCTGCACGTTTCTCAGTGAAAGGGAGAACTTCCTAACTTCATCCAGTCCTCTGAGCAAAGCAGGCAGAGGGAGAGAAACTTTCTTTCCTTCCTCTTTCCTGCAACCAATTCCTCCTTTGCTCTTGCAAACGCAAGGCTTCTTCTGAAAAACTACGTCGCGGTGCAGGGATCCTTCCAGAGGAGCAACGGCATAGTTTTAGCTGGAAGGGCTTGGCAGAGCAGCCGGCGAGAAAAGGCCTCTTGCGATTCTCTTTTCTTTCTGCCTGAATGCGGTCAATTGGCACTTGCCAAAGCAAGGTTTCCCAGCACAAACTACAAAGCAGCAGCTCTCTCCTGGCAGAGGAAATCCCATGCAGTGTTGCCCTGGCGAGATAGTGTTGCTACAGCGAGGCCCAGTGAAAACACACTGCCTAGAGAAATCCTAGCAAAGCAATGTGTTTCCCCACAGGAATGTATGTCAGTTTCAGTTCTTTGCCAGCGACGGAGCTCAGAGGCAACGTCAGATTGTGTGTATCTCAGTGAGAGAAAGAACACTGTGACTTCCCCCGTTCCTCTGACGAAAGCGGTTAGAGGGAGAAAAGCGTCCTTTGCTTTCGCTTTCCCGCAGTGAGCTCGGCAGATCTGCCCTTCGCGAAGGGCCGTTTTCCCCCGGAGAACTGCCTCGCGGTAGCCCTGTTCTGGAAGTGGAACGAGTATGCAGTGTTAGCGTTCAGCTATTGTGAAGGCTCGCTTTGGCCCAGGGCAAACGAAGCGCCGGGGGAAATCTTAGCAGAGCCCGGCGCCTTTCCACGGTTCAAAGCGTGGAACTGCAGACTCTTTTGCAAAGAAGAGAGCGCCCAGGCAACAGCAGCCTGCACGTTTCTCAGTGAAAGGGAGAACTTCCTAACTTCATCCAGTCCTCTGAGCAAAGCAGGCAGAGGGAGAGAAACTTTCTTTCCTTCCTCTTTCCTGCAACCAATTCCTCCTTTGCTCTTGCAAACGCAAGGCTTCTTCTGAAAAACTACGTCGCGGTGCAGGGATCCTTCCAGAGGAGCAACGGCATAGTTTTAGCTGGAAGGGCTTGGCAGAGCAGCCGGCGAGAAAAGGCCTCTTGCGATTCTCTTTTCTTTCTGCCTGAATGCGGTCAATTGGCACTCGCCGAAGCAAGGTTTCCCAGCACAAACTACAAAGCAGCAGCTCTCTCCTGGCAGAGGAAATCCCATGCAGTGTTGCCCTGGCGAGATACTGTTGCTACAGTGAGGCCCAGGGAAAACAGACTGCCTAGAGAAATCCTAGCAAAGCCCTGTGTTTCCCCACAGGAATGTATGTCAGTTTCATTTCTTTGCCAGCGACGGAGCTCAGAGGCAACGTCAGATTGTGTGTATCTCAGTGAGAGAAAGAACACTGTGACTTCCCCCGTTCCTCTGACGAAAGCGGTTAGAGGGAGAAAAGCGTCCTTTGCTTTCGCTTTCCCGCAGTGAGCTCGGCAGATCTGCCCTTCGCGAAGGGCCGTTTTCCCCCGGAGAACTGCCTCGCGGTAGCCCTGTTCTGGAAGTGGAACGAGTATGCAGTGTTAGCGTTCAGCTATTGTGAAGGCTCGCTTTGGCCCAGGGCAAACGAAGCGCCGGGGGAAATCTTAGCAGAGCCCGGCGCCTTTCCACGGTTCAAAGCGTGGAACTGCAGACTCTTTTGCAAAGAAGAGAGCGCCCAGGCAACAGCAGCCTGCACGTTTCTCAGTGAAAGGGAGAACTTCCTAACTTCATCCAGTCCTCTGAGCAAAGCAGGCAGAGGGAGAGAAACTTTCTTTCCTTCCTCTTTCCTGCAACGAATTCCTCCTTTGCTCTTGCAAACGCAAGGCTTCTTCTGAAAAACTACGTCGCGGTGCAGGGATCCTTCCAGAGGAGCAACGGCATAGTTTTAGCTGGAAGGGCTTGGCAGAGCAGCCGGCGAGAAAAGGCCTCTTGCGATTCTCTTTTCTTTCTGCCTGAATGCGGTCAATTGGCACTTGCCGAAGCAAGGTTTCCCAGCACAAACTACAAAGCAGCAGCTCTCTCCTGGCAGAGGAAATCCCATGCAGTGTTGCCCTGGCGAGATAGTGTTGCTACAGCGAGGCCCAGTGAAAACACACTGCCTAGAGAAATCCTAGCAAAGCAATGTGTTTCCCCACAGGAATGTATGTCAGTTTCAGTTCTTTGCCAGCAACGGAGCTCAGAGGCAACGTCAGATTGTGTGTATCTCAGTGAGAGAAAGAACACTGTGACTTCCCCCGTTCCTCTGAGGAAAGCGGTTAGAGGGAGAGAAGCGTCCTTTGCTTTCGCTTTCCCGCAGTGAGCTCGGCAGATCTGCCCTTCGCGAAGGGCCTTTTTCCCCCGGAGAACTGCCTCGCGGTAGCCCTGTTCTGGAAGTGGAACGAGTATGCAGTGTTAGCGTTCAGCTATTGTGAAGGCTCGCTTTGGCCCAGGGCAAACGAAGCGCCGGGCTAAATCTTAGCAGAGCCCGGCGCCTTTCCACGGTTCAAAGCGTGGAACTGCAGACTCTTTTGCAAAGAAGAGAGCGCCCAGGCAACAGCAGCCTGCACGTTTCTCAGTGAAAGGGAGAACTTCCTAACTTCATCCAGTCCTCTGAGCAAAGCAGGCAGAGGGAGAGAAACTTTCTTTCCTTCCTCTTTCCTGCAACGAATTCCTCCTTTGCTCTTGCAAACGCAAGGCTTCTTCTGAAAAACTACGTCGCGGTGCAGGGATCCTTCCAGAGGAGCAACGGCATAGTTTTAGCTGGAAGGGCTTGGCAGAGCAGCCGGCGAGAAAAGGCCTCTTGCGATTCTCTTTTCTTTCTGCCTGAATGCGGTCAATTGGCACTTGCCGAAGCAAGGTTTCCCAGCACAAACTACAAAGCAGCAGCTCTCTCCTGGCAGAGGAAATCCCATGCAGTGTTGCCCTGGCGAGATAGTGTTGCTACAGCGAGGCCCAGTGAAAACACACTGCCTAGAGAAATCCTAGCAAAGCAATGTGTTTCCCCACAGGAATGTATGTCAGTTTCAGTTCTTTGCCAGCAACGGAGCTCAGAGGCAACGTCAGATTGTGTGTATCTCAGTGAGAGAAAGAACACTGTGACTTGCCCCGTTCCTCTGACGAAAGCGGTTAGAGGGAGAAAAGCGTCCTTTGCTTTCACTTTCCCGCAGTGAGCTCGGCAGATCTGCCCTTCGCGAAGGGCCGTTTTCCCCCGGAGAACTGCCTCGCGGTAGCCCTGTTCTGGAAGTGGAACGAGTATGCAGTGTTAGCGTTCAGCTATTGTGAAGGCTCGCTTTGGCCCAGGGCAAACGAAGCGCCGGGGGAAATCTTAGCAGAGCCCGGCGCCTTTCCACGGTTCAAAGCGTGGAACTGCATACTCTTTTGCAAAGAACAGAGCGCCCAGGCAACAGCAGCCTGCACGTTTCTCAGTGAAAGGGAGAACTTCCTAACTTCATCCAGTCCTCTGAGCAAAGCAGGCAGAGGGAGAGAAACTTTCTTTCCTTCCTCTTTCCTGCAACGAATTCCTCCTTTGCTCTTGCAAACGCAAGGCTTCTTCTGAAAAACTACGTCGCGGTGCAGGGATCCTTCCAGAGGAGCAACGGCATAGTTTTAGCTGGAAGGGCTTGGCAGAGCAGCCGGCGAGAAAAGGCCTCTTGCGATTCTCTTTTCTTTCTGCCTGAATGCGGTCAATTGGCACTTGCCGAAGCAAGGTTTCCCAGCACAAACTACAAAGCAGCAGCTCTCTCCTGGCAGAGGAAATCCCATGCAGTGTTGCCCTGGCGAGATAGTGTTGCTACAGCGAGGCCCAGTGAAAACACACTGCCTAGAGAAATCCTAGCAAAGCAATGTGTTTCCCCACAGGAATGTATGTCAGTTTCAGTTCTTTGCCAGCAATGGAGCTCAGAGGCAACGTCAGATTGTGTGTATCTCAGTGAGAGAAAGAACACTGTGACTTGCCCCGTTCCTCTGACGAAAGCGGTTAGAGGGAGAAAAGCGTCCTTTGCTTTCGCTTTCTCGCAGTGAGCTCGGCAGATCTGCCCTTCGCGAAGGGCCGTTTTCCCCCGGAGAACTGCCTCGCGGTAGCCCTGTTCTGGAAGTGGAACGAGTATGCAGTGTTAGCGTTCAGCTATTGTGGAGGCTCGCTTTGGCCCAGGGGAAACGAAGCGCCGGGGGAAATCTTAGCAGAGCCCGGCGCCTTTCCACGGTTCAAAGCGTGGAACTGCAGACTCTTTTGCAAAGAAGAGAGCGCCCAGGCAACAGCAGCCTGCACGTTTCTCAGTGAAAGGGAGAACTTCCTAACTTCATCCAGTCCTCTGAGCAAAGCAGGCAGAGGGAGAGAAACTTTCTTTCCTTCCTCTTTCCTGCAACGAATTCCTCCTTTGCTCTTGCAAACGCAAGGCTTCTTCTGAAAAACTACGTCGCGGTGCAGGGATCCTTCCAGAGGAGCAAGGGCATAGTTTTAGCTGGAAGGGCTTGGCAGAGCAGCCGGCGAGAAAAGGCCTCTTGCGATTCTCTTTTCTTTCTGCCTGAATGCGGTCAATTGGCACTCGCCGAAGCAAGGTTTCCCAGCACAAACTACAAAGCAGCAGCTCTCTCCTGGCAGAGGAAATCCCATGCAGTGTTGCCCTGGCGAGATACTGTTGCTACAGTGAGGCCCAGGGAAAACAGACTGCCTAGAGAAATCCTAGCAAAGCCCTGTGTTTCCCCACAGGAATGTATGTCAGTTTCATTTCTTTGCCAGCAACGGAGCTCAGAGGCAACGTCAGATTGTGTGTATCTCAGTGAGAGAAAGAACACTGTGACTTCCCCCGTTCCTCTGACGAAAGCGGTTAGAGGGAGAAAAGCGTCCTTTGCTTTCGCTTTCCCGCAGTGAGCTCGGCAGATCTGCCCTTCGCGAAGGGCCGTTTTCCCCCGGAGAACTGCCTCGCGGTAGCCCTGTTCTGGAAGTGGAACGAGTATGCAGTGTTAGCGTTCAGCTATTGTGGAGGCTCGCTTTGGCCCAGGGGAAACGAAGCGCCGGGGGAAATCTTAGCAGAGCCCGGCGCCTTTCCACGGTTCAAAGCGTGGAACTGCAGACTCTTTTGCAAAGAAGAGAGCGCCCAGGCAACAGCAGCCTGCACGTTTCTCAGTGAAAGGGAGAACTTCCTAACTTCATCCAGTCCTCTGAGCAAAGCAGGCAGAGGGAGAGAAACTTTCTTTCCTTCCTCTTTCCTGCAACGAATTCCTCCTTTGCTCTTGCAAACGCAAGGCTTCTTCTGAAAAACTACGTCGCGGTGCAGGGATCCTTCCAGAGGAGCAAGGGCATAGTTTTAGCTGGAAGGGCTTGGCAGAGCAGCCGGCGAGAAAAGGCCTCTTGCGATTCTCTTTTCTTTCTGCCTGAATGCGGTCAATTGGCACTTGCCGAAGCAAGGTTTCCCAGCACAAACTACAAAGCAGCAGCTCTCTCCTGGCAGAGGAAATCCCATGCAGTGTTGCCCTGGCGAGATAGTGTTGCTACAGCGAGGCCCAGTGAAAACACACTGCCTAGAGAAATCCTAGCAAAGCAATGTGTTTCCCCACAGGAATGCATGTCAGTTTCAGTTCTTTGCCAGCAACGGAGCTCAGAGGCAACGTCAGATTGTGTGTATCTCAGTGAGAGAAAGAACACTGTGACTTG
Source organism: Loxodonta africana (assembly GCF_030014295.1). Classification (NCBI taxonomy): domain Eukaryota; kingdom Metazoa; phylum Chordata; class Mammalia; order Proboscidea; family Elephantidae; genus Loxodonta; species Loxodonta africana. The sequence continues at coordinate 49,615 of NC_087359.1, forward strand.
CCCCGTTCCTCTGACGAAAGCGGTTAGAGGGAGAAAAGCGTCCTTTGCTTTCGCTTTCTCGCAGTGAGCTCGGCAGATCTGCCCTTCGCGAAGGGCCGTTTTCCCCCGGAGAACTGCCTCGCGGTAGCCCTGTTCTGGAAGTGGAACGAGTATGCAGTGTTAGCGTTCAGCTATTGTGAAGGCTCGCTTTGGCCCAGGGCAAACGAAGCGCCGGGGGAAATCTTAGCAGAGCCCGGCGCCTTTCCACGGTTCAAAGCGTGGAACTGCAGACTCTTTTGCAAAGAACAGAGCGCCCAGGCAACAGCAGCCTGCACGTTTCTCAGTGAAAGGGAGAACTTCCTAACTTCATCCAGTCCTCTGAGCAAAGCAGGCAGAGGGAGAGAAACTTTCTTTCCTTCCTCTTTCCTGCAACGAATTCCTCCTTTGCTCTTGCAAACGCAAGGCTTCTTCTGAAAAACTACGTCGCGGTGCAGGGATCCTTCCAGAGGAGCAACGGCATAGTTTTAGCTGGAAGGGCTTGGCAGAGCAGCCGGCGAGAAAAGGCCTCTTGCGATTCTCTTTTCTTTCTGCCTGAATGCGGTCAATTGGCACTCGCCGAAGCAAGGTTTCCCAGCACAAACTACAAAGCAGCAGCTCTCTCCTGGCAGAGGAAATCCCATGCAGTGTTGCCCTGGCGAGATACTGTTGCTACAGTGAGGCCCAGGGAAAACAGACTGCCTAGAGAAATCCTAGCAAAGCCCTGTGTTTCCCCACAGGAATGTATGTCAGTTTCAGTTCTTTGCCAGCGACGGAGCTCAGAGGCAACGTCAGATTGTGTGTATCTCAGTGAGAGAAAGAACACTGTGACTTCCCCCGTTCCTCTGACGAAAGCGGTTAGAGGGAGAAAAGCGTCCTTTGCTTTCGCTTTCCCGCAGTGAGCTCGGCAGATCTGCCCTTCGCGAAGGGCCGTTTTCCCCCGGAGAACTGCCTCGCGGTAGCCCTGTTCTGGAAGTGGAACGAGTATGCAGTGTTAGCGTTCAGCTATTGTGAAGGCTCGCTTTGGCCCAGGGCAAACGAAGCGCCGGGGGAAATCTTAGCAGAGCCCGGCGCCTTTCCACGGTTCAAAGCGTGGAACTGCAGACTCTTTTGCAAAGAAGAGAGCGCCCAGGCAACAGCAGCCTGCACGTTTCTCAGTGAAAGGGAGAACTTCCTAACTTCATCCAGTCCTCTGAGCAAAGCAGGCAGAGGGAGAGAAACTTTCTTTCCTTCCTCTTTCCTGCAACGAATTCCTCCTTTGCTCTTGCAAACGCAAGGCTTCTTCTGAAAAACTACGTCGCGGTGCAGGGATCCTTCCAGAGGAGCAACGGCATAGTTTTAGCTGGAAGGGCTTGGCAGAGCAGCCGGGGAGAAAAGGCCTCTTGCGATTCTCTTTTCTTTCTGCCTGAATGCGGTCAATTGGCACTTGCCAAAGCAAGGTTTCCCAGCACAAACTACAAAGCAGCAGCTCTCTCCTGGCAGAGGAAATCCCATGCAGTGTTGCCCTGGCGAGATAGTGTTGCTACAGCGAGGCCCAGTGAAAACACACTGCCTAGAGAAATCCTAGCAAAGCAATGTGTTTCCCCACAGGAATGTATGTCAGTTTCAGTTCTTTGCCAGCAACGGAGCTCAGAGGCAACGTCAGATTGTGTGTATCTCAGTGAGAGAAAGAACACTGTGACTTCCCCCGTTCCTCTGACGAAAGCGGTTAGAGGGAGAGAAGCGTCCTTTGCTTTCGCTTTCCCGCAGTGAGCTCGGCAGATCTGCCCTTCGCGAAGGGCCTTTTTCCCCCGGAGAACTGCCTCGCGGTAGCCCTGTTCTGGAAGTGGAACGAGTATGCAGTGTTAGCGTTCAGCTATTGTGAAGGCTCGCTTTGGCCCAGGGCAAACGAAGCGCCGGGCTAAATCTTAGCAGAGCCCGGCGCCTTTCCACGGTTCAAAGCGTGGAACTGCAGACTCTTTTGCAAAGAAGAGACCGCCCAGGCAACAGCAGCCTGCACGTTGCTCAGTGAAAGGGAGAACTTCCTAACTTCATCCAGTCCTCTGAGCAAAGCAGGCAGAGGGAGAGAAACTTTCTTTCCTTCCTCTTTCCTGCAACGAATTCCTCCTTTGCTCTTGCAAACGCAAGGCTTCTTCTGAAAAACTACGTCGCGGTGCAGGGATCCTTCCAGAGGAGCAACGGCATAGTTTTAGCTGGAAGGGCTTGGCAGAGCAGCCGGCGAGAAAAGGCCTCTTGCGATTCTCCTTTCTTTCTGCCTGAATGCGGTCAATTGGCACTTGCCGAAGCAAGGTTTCCCAGCACAAACTACAAAGCAGCAGCTCTCTCCTGGCAGAGGAAATCCCATGCAGTGTTGCCCTGGCGAGATAGTGTTGCTACAGCGAGGCCCAGTGAAAACACACTGCCTAGAGAAATCCTAGCAAAGCAATGTGTTTCCCCACAGGAATGAATGTCAGTTTCAGTTCTTTGCCAGCAACGGAGCTCAGAGGCAACGTCAGATTGTGTGTATCTCAGTGAGAGAAAGAACACTGTGACTTGCCCCGTTCCTCTGACGAAAGCGGTTAGAGGGAGAAAAGCGTCCTTTGCTTTCACTTTCCCGCAGTGAGCTCGGCAGATCTGCCCTTCGCGAAGGGCCGTTTTCCCCCGGAGAACTGCCTCGCGGTAGCCCTGTTCTGGAAGTGGAACGAGTATGCAGTGTTAGCGTTCAGCTATTGTGAAGGCTCGCTTTGGCCCAGGGCAACCGAAGCGCCGGGGGAAATCTTAGCAGAGCCCGGCGCCTTTCCACGGTTCAAAGCGTGGAACTGCATACTCTTTTGCAAAGAACAGAGCGCCCAGGCAACAGCAGCCTGCACGTTTCTCAGTGAAAGGGAGAACTTCCTAACTTCATCCAGTCCTCTGAGCAAAGCAGGCAGAGGGAGAGAAACTTTCTTTCCTTCCTCTTTCCTGCAACCAATTCCTCCTTTGCTCTTGCAAACGCAAGGCTTCTTCTGAAAAACTACGTCGCGGTGCAGGGATCCTTCCAGAGGAGCAACGGCATAGTTTTAGCTGGAAGGGCTTGGCAGAGCAGCCGGGGAGAAAAGGCCTCTTGCGATTCTCTTTTCTTTCTGCCTGAATGCGGTCAATTGGCACTTGCCAAAGCAAGGTTTCCCAGCACAAACTACAAAGCAGCAGCTCTCTCCTGGCAGAGGAAATCCCATGCAGTGTTGCCCTGGCGAGATAGTGTTGCTACAGCGAGGCCCAGTGAAAACACACTGCCTAGAGAAATCCTAGCAAAGCAATGTGTTTCCCCACAGGAATGTATGTCAGTTTCAGTTCTTTGCCAGCAACGGAGCTCAGAGGCAACGTCAGATTGTGTGTATCTCAGTGAGAGAAAGAACACTGTGACTTCCCCCGTTCCTCTGACGAAAGCGGTTAGAGGGAGAGAAGCGTCCTTTGCTTTCGCTTTCCCGCAGTGAGCTCGGCAGATCTGCCCTTCGCGAAGGGCCTTTTTCCCCCGGAGAACTGCCTCGCGGTAGCCCTGTTCTGGAAGTGGAACGAGTATGCAGTGTTAGCGTTCAGCTATTGTGAAGGCTCGCTTTGGCCCAGGGCAAACGAAGCGCCGGGCTAAATCTTAGCAGAGCCCGGCGCCTTTCCACGGTTCAAAGCGTGGAACTGCAGACTCTTTTGCAAAGAAGAGAGCGCCCAGGCAACAGCAGCCTGCACGTTGCTCAGTGAAAGGGAGAACTTCCTAACTTCATCCAGTCCTCTGAGCAAAGCAGGCAGAGGGAGAGAAACTTTCTTTCCTTCCTCTTTCCTGCAACGAATTCCTCCTTTGCTCTTGCAAACGCAAGGCTTCTTCTGAAAAACTACGTCGCGGTGCAGGGATCCTTCCAGAGGAGCAACGGCATAGTTTTAGCTGGAAGGGCTTGGCAGAGCAGCCGGCGAGAAAAGGCCTCTTGCGATTCTCCTTTCTTTCTGCCTGAATGCGGTCAATTGGCACTTGCCGAAGCAAGGTTTCCCAGCACAAACTACAAAGCAGCAGCTCTCTCCTGGCAGAGGAAATCCCATGCAGTGTTGCCCTGGCGAGATAGTGTTGCTACAGCGAGGCCCAGTGAAAACACACTGCCTAGAGAAATCCTAGCAAAGCAATGTGTTTCCCCACAGGAATGAATGTCAGTTTCAGTTCTTTGCCAGCAACGGAGCTCAGAGGCAACGTCAGATTGTGTGTATCTCAGTGAGAGAAAGAACACTGTGACTTGCCCCGTTCCTCTGACGAAAGCGGTTAGAGGGAGAAAAGCGTCCTTTGCTTTCACTTTCCCGCAGTGAGCTCGGCAGATCTGCCCTTCGCGAAGGGCCGTTTTCCCCCGGAGAACTGCCTCGCGGTAGCCCTGTTCTGGAAGTGGAACGAGTATGCAGTGTTAGCGTTCAGCTATTGTGAAGGCTCGCTTTGGCCCAGGGCAACCGAAGCGCCGGGGGAAATCTTAGCAGAGCCCGGTGCCTTTCCACGGTTCAAAGCGTGGAACTGCATACTCTTTTGCAAAGAACAGAGCGCCCAGGCAACAGCAGCCTGCACGTTTCTCAGTGAAAGGGAGAACTTCCTAACTTCATCCAGTCCTCTGAGCAAAGCAGGCAGAGGGAGAGAAACTTACTTTCCTTCCTCTTTCCTGCAACCAATTCCTCCTTTGCTCTTGCAAACGCAAGGCTTCTTCTGAAAAACTACGTCGCGGTGCAGGGATCCTTCCAGAGGAGCAACGGCATAGTTTTAGCTGGAAGGGCTTGGCAGAGCAGCCGGCGAGAAAAGGCCTCTTGCGATTCTCTTTTCTTTCTGCCTGAATGCGGTCAATTGGCACTTGCCGAAGCAAGGTTTCCCAGCACAAACTACAAAGCAGCAGCTCTCTCCTGGCAGAGGAAATCCCATGCAGTGTTGCCCTGGCGAGATAGTGTTGCTACAGCGAGGCCCAGGGAAAACAGACTGCCTAGAGAAATCCTAGCAAAGCCCTGTGTTTCCCCACAGGAATGTATGTCAGTTTCAGTTCTTTGCCAGCAACGGAGCTCACAGGCAACATCAGATTGTGTGTATCTCAGTGAGAGAAAGAACACTGTGACTTCCCCCGTTCCTCTGACGAAAGCGGTTAGAGGGAGAAAAGCGTCCTTTGCTTTCGCTTTCCCGCAGTGAGCTCGGCAGATCTGCCCTTCGCGAAGGGCCGTTTTCCCCCGGAGAACTGCCTCGCGGTAGCCCTGTTCTGGAAGTGGAACGAGTATGCAGTGTTAGCGTTCAGCTATTGTGAAGGCTCGCTTTGGCCCAGGGCAAACGAAGCGCCGGGGGAAATCTTAGCAGAGCCCGGCGCCTTTCCACGGTTCAAAGCGTGGAACTGCAGACTCTTTTGCAAAGAAGAGAGCGCCCAGGCAACAGCAGCCTGCACGTTTCTCAGTGAAAGGGAGAACTTCCTAACTTCATCCAGTCCTCTGAGCAAAGCAGGCAGAGGGAGAGAAACTTTCTTTCCTTCCTCTTTCCTGCAACGAATTCCTCCTTTGCTCTTGCAAACGCAAGGCTTCTTCTGAAAAACTACGTCGCGGTGCAGGGATCCTTCCAGAGGAGCAACGGCATAGTTTTAGCTGGAAGGGCTTGGCAGAGCAGCCGGCGAGAAAAGGCCTCTTGCGATTCTCTTTTCTTTCTGCCTGAATGCGGTCAATTGGCACTTGCCGAAGCAAGGTTTCCCAGCACAAACTACAAAGCAGCAGCTCTCTCCTGGCAGAGGAAATCCCATGCAGTGTTGCCCTGGCGAGATAGTGTTGCTACAGCGAGGCCCAGTGAAAACACACTGCCTAGAGAAATCCTAGCAAAGCAATGTGTTTCCCCACAGGAATGTATGTCAGTTTCAGTTCTTTGCCAGCAACGGAGCTCAGAGGCAACGTCAGATTGTGTGTATCTCAGTGAGAGAAAGAACACTGTGACTTCCCCCGTTCCTCTGAGGAAAGCGGTTAGAGGGAGAAAAGCGTCCTTTGCTTTCGCTTTCCCGCAGTGAGCTCGGCAGATCTGCCCTTCGCGAAGGGCCGTTTTCCCCCGGAGAACTGCCTCGCGGTAGCCCTGTTCTGGAAGTGGAACGAGTATGCAGTGTTAGCGTTCAGCTATTGTGGAGGCTCGCTTTGGCCCAGGGGAAACGAAGCGCCGGGGGAAATCTTAGCAGAGCCCGGCGCCTTTCCACGGTTCAAAGCGTGGAACTGCAGACTCTTTTGCAAAGAAGAGAGCGCCCAGGCAACAGCAGCCTGCACGTTTCTCAGTGAAAGGGAGAACTTCCTAACTTCATCCAGTCCTCTGAGCAAAGCAGGCAGAGGGAGAGAAACTTTCTTTCCTTCCTCTTTCCTGCAACGAATTCCTCCTTTGCTCTTGCAAACGCAAGGCTTCTTCTGAAAAACTACGTCGCGGTGCAGGGATCCTTCCAGAGGAGCAACGGCATAGTTTTAGCTGGAAGGGCTTGGCAGAGCAGCCGGCGAGAAAAGGCCTCTTGCGATTCTCTTTTCTTTCTGCCTGAATGCGGTCAATTGGCACTTGCCGAAGCAAGGTTTCCCAGCACAAACTACAAAGCAGCAGCTCTCTCCTGGCAGAGGAAATCCCATGCAGTGTTGCCCTGGCGAGATAGTGTTGCTACAGCGAGGCCCAGTGAAAACACACTGCCTAGAGAAATCCTAGCAAAGCAATGTGTTTCCCCACAGGAATGTATGTCAGTTTCAGTTCTTTGCCAGCAACGGAGCTCAGAGGCAACGTCAGATTGTGTGTATCTCAGTGAGAGAAAGAACACTGTGACTTCCCCCGTTCCTCTGAGGAAAGCGGTTAGAGGGAGAAAAGCGTCCTTTGCTTTCGCTTTCCCGCAGTGAGCTCGGCAGATCTGCCCTTCGCGAAGGGCCGTTTTCCCCCGGAGAACTGCCTCGCGGTAGCCCTGTTCTGGAAGTGGAACGAGTATGCAGTGGTAGCGTTCAGCTATTGTGGAGGCTCGCTTTGGCCCAGGGGAAACGAAGCGCCGGGGGAAATCTTAGCAGAGCCCGGCGCCTTTCCACGGTTCAAAGCGTGGAACTGCAGACTCTTTTGCAAAGAAGAGAGCGCCCAGGCAACAGCAGCCTGCACGTTTCTCAGTGAAAGGGAGAACTTCCTAACTTCATCCAGTCCTCTGAGCAAAGCAGGCAGAGGGAGAGAAACTTTCTTTCCTTCCTCTTTCCTGCAACGAATTCCTCCTTTGCTCTTGCAAACGCAAGGCTTCTTCTGAAAAACTACGTCGCGGTGCAGGGATCCTTCCAGAGGAGCAACGGCATAGTTTTAGCTGGAAGGGCTTGGCAGAGCAGCCGGCGAGAAAAGGCCTCTTGCGATTCTCTTTTCTTTCTGCCTGAATGCGGTCAATTGGCACTTGCCGAAGCAAGGTTTCCCAGCACAAACTACAAAGCAGCAGCTCTCTCCTGGCAGAGGAAATCCCATGCAGTGTTGCCCTGGCGAGATAGTGTTGCTACAGCGAGGCCCAGTGAAAACACACTGCCTAGAGAAATCCTAGCAAAGCAATGTGTTTCCCCACAGGAATGTATGTCAGTTTCAGTTCTTTGCCAGCAACGGAGCTCAGAGGCAACGTCAGATTGTGTGTATCTCAGTGAGAGAAAGAACACTGTGACTTCCCCCGTTCCTCTGACGAAAGCGGTTAGAGGGAGAGAAGCGTCCTTTGCTTTCGCTTTCCCGCAGTGAGCTCGGCAGATCTGCCCTTCGCGAAGGGCCTTTTTCCCCCGGAGAACTGCCTCGCGGTAGCCCTGTTCTGGAAGTGGAACGAGTATGCAGTGTTAGCGTTCAGCTATTGTGAAGGCTCGCTTTGGCCCAGGGCAAACGAAGCGCCGGGCTAAATCTTAGCAGAGCCCGGCGACTTTCCACGGTTCAAAGCGTGGAACTGCAGACTCTTTTGCAAAGAAGAGAGCGCCCAGGCAACAGCAGCCTGCACGTTTCTCAGTGAAAGGGAGAACTTCCTAACTTCATCCAGTCCTCTGAGCAAAGCAGGCAGAGGGAGAGAAACTTTCTTTCCTTCCTCTTTCCTGCAACGAATTCCTCCTTTGCTCTTGCAAACGCAAGGCTTCTTCTGAAAAACTACGTCGCGGTGCAGGGATCCTTCCAGAGGAGCAAGGGCATAGTTTTAGCTGGAAGGGCTTGGCAGAGCAGCCGGCGAGAAAAGGCCTCTTGCGATTCTCTTTTCTTTCTGCCTGAATGCGGTCAATTGGCACTTGCCGAAGCAAGGTTTCCCAGCACAAACTACAAAGCAGCAGCTCTCTCCTGGCAGAGGAAATCCCATGCAGTGTTGCCCTGGCGAGATAGTGTTGCTACAGCGAGGCCCAGTGAAAACACACTGCCTAGAGAAATCCTAGCAAAGCAATGTGTTTCCCCACAGGAATGTATGTCAGTTTCAGTTCTTTGCCAGCAACGGAGCTCAGAGGCAACGTCAGATTGTGTGTATCTCAGTGAGAGAAAGAACACTGTGACTTGCCCCGTTCCTCTGACGAAAGCGGTTAGAGGGAGAGAAGCGTCCTTTGCTTTCGCTTTCCCGCAGTGAGCTCGGCAGATCTGCCCTTCGCGAAGGGCCGTTTTCCCCCGGAGAACTGCCTCGCGGTAGCCCTGTTCTGGAAGTGGAACGAGTATGCAGTGTTAGCGTTCAGCTATTGTGAAGGCTCGCTTTGGCCCAGGGCAAACGAAGCGCCGGGGGAAATCTTAGCAGAGCCCGGCGCCTTTCCACGGTTCAAAGCGTGGAACTGCAGACTCTTTTGCAAAGAACAGAGCGCCCAGGCAACAGCAGCCTGCACGTTTCTCAGTGAAAGGGAGAACTTCCTAACTTCATCCAGTCCTCTGAGCAAAGCAGGCAGAGGGAGAGAAACTTTCTTTCCTTCCTCTTTCCTGCAACGAATTCCTCCTTTGCTCTTGCAAACGCAAGGCTTCTTCTGAAAAACTACGTCGCGGTGCAGGGATCCTTCCAGAGGAGCAAGGGCATAGTTTTAGCTGGAAGGGCTTGGCAGAGCAGCCGGCGAGAAAAGGCCTCTTGCGATTCTCTTTTCTTTCTGCCTGAATGCGGTCAATTGGCACTCGCCGAAGCAAGGTTTCCCAGCACAAACTACAAAGCAGCAGCTCTCTCCTGGCAGAGGAAATCCCATGCAGTGTTGCCCTGGCGAGATACTGTTGCTACAGTGAGGCCCAGGGAAAACAGACTGCCTAGAGAAATCCTAGCAAAGCCCTGTGTTTCCCCACAGGAATGTATGTCAGTTTCATTTCTTTGCCAGCGACGGAGCTCAGAGGCAACGTCAGATTGTGTGTATCTCAGTGAGAGAAAGAACACTGTGACTTCCCCCGTTCCTCTGACGAAAGCGGTTAGAGGGAGAAAAGCGTCCTTTGCTTTCGCTTTCCCGCAGTGAGCTCGGCAGATCTGCCCTTCGCGAAGGGCCGTTTTCCCCCGGAGAACTGCCTCGCGGTAGCCCTGTTCTGGAAGTGGAACGAGTATGCAGTGTTAGCGTTCAGCTATTGTGAAGGCTCGCTTTGGCCCAGGGCAAACGAAGCGCCGGGGGAAATCTTAGCAGAGCCCGGCGCCTTTCCACGGTTCAAAGCGTGGAACTGCAGACTCTTTTGCAAAGAAGAGAGCGCCCAGGCAACAGCAGCCTGCACGTTTCTCAGTGAAAGGGAGAACTTCCTAACTTCATCCAGTCCTCTGAGCAAAGCAGGCAGAGGGAGAGAAACTTTCTTTCCTTCCTCTTTCCTGCAACGAATTCCTCCTTTGCTCTTGCAAACGCAAGGCTTCTTCTGAAAAACTACGTCGCGGTGCAGGGATCCTTCCAGAGGAGCAACGGCATAGTTTTAGCTGGAAGGGCTTGGCAGAGCAGCCGGGGAGAAAAGGCCTCTTGCGATTCTCTTTTCTTTCTGCCTGAATGCGGTCAATTGGCACTTGCCAAAGCAAGGTTTCCCAGCACAAACTACAAAGCAGCAGCTCTCTCCTGGCAGAGGAAATCCCATGCAGTGTTGCCCTGGCGAGATAGTGTTGCTACAGCGAGGCCCAGTGAAAACACACTGCCTAGAGAAATCCTAGCAAAGCAATGTGTTTCCCCACAGGAATGTATGTCAGTTTCAGTTCTTTGCCAGCAACGGAGCTCAGAGGCAACGTCAGATTGTGTGTATCTCAGTGAGAGAAAGAACACTGTGACTTCCCCCGTTCCTCTGACGAAAGCGGTTAGAGGGAGAGAAGCGTCCTTTGCTTTCGCTTTCCCGCAGTGAGCTCGGCAGATCTGCCCTTCGCGAAGGGCCTTTTTCCCCCGGAGAACTGCCTCGCGGTAGCCCTGTTCTGGAAGTGGAACGAGTATGCAGTGTTAGCGTTCAGCTATTGTGAAGGCTCGCTTTGGCCCAGGGCAAACGAAGCGCCGGGCTAAATCTTAGCAGAGCCCGGCGCCTTTCCACGGTTCAAAGCGTGGAACTGCAGACTCTTTTGCAAAGAAGAGAGCGCCCAGGCAACAGCAGCCTGCACGTTGCTCAGTGAAAGGGAGAACTTCCTAACTTCATCCAGTCCTCTGAGCAAAGCAGGCAGAGGGAGAGAAACTTTCTTTCCTTCCTCTTTCCTGCAACGAATTCCTCCTTTGCTCTTGCAAACGCAAGGCTTCTTCTGAAAAACTACGTCGCGGTGCAGGGATCCTTCCAGAGGAGCAACGGCATAGTTTTAGCTGGAAGGGCTTGGCAGAGCAGCCGGCGAGAAAAGGCCTCTTGCGATTCTCCTTTCTTTCTGCCTGAATGCGGTCAATTGGCACTTGCCGAAGCAAGGTTTCCCAGCACAAACTACAAAGCAGCAGCTCTCTCCTGGCAGAGGAAATCCCATGCAGTGTTGCCCTGGCGAGATAGTGTTGCTACAGCGAGGCCCAGTGAAAACACACTGCCTAGAGAAATCCTAGCAAAGCAATGTGTTTCCCCACAGGAATGAATGTCAGTTTCAGTTCTTTGCCAGCAACGGAGCTCAGAGGCAACGTCAGATTGTGTGTATCTCAGTGAGAGAAAGAACACTGTGACTTCCCCCGTTCCTCTGACGAAAGCGGTTAGAGGGAGAAAAGCGTCCTTTGCTTTCACTTTCCCGCAGTGAGCTCGGCAGATCTGCCCTTCGCGAAGGGCCGTTTTCCCCCGGAGAACTGCCTCGCGGTAGCCCTGTTCTGGAAGTGGAACGAGTATGCAGTGTTAGCGTTCAGCTATTGTGAAGGCTCGCTTTGGCCCAGGGCAAACGAAGCGCCGGGCTAAATCTTAGCAGAGCCCGGCGCCTTTCCACGGTTCAAAGCGTGGAACTGCAGACTCTTTTGCAAAGAAGAGAGCGCCCAGGCAACAGCAGCCTGCACGTTTCTCAGTGAAAGGGAGAACTTCCTAACTTCATCCAGTCCTCTGAGCAAAGCAGGCAGAGGGAGAGAAACTTTCTTTCCTTCCTCTTTCCTGCAACGAATTCCTCCTTTGCTCTTGCAAACGCAAGGCTTCTTCTGAAAAACTACGTCGCGGTGCAGGGATCCTTCCAGAGGAGCAACGGCATAGTTTTAGCTGGAAGGGCTTGGCAGAGCAGCCGGCGAGAAAAGGCCTCTTGCGATTCTCTTTTCTTTCTGCCTGAATGCGGTCAATTGGCACTTGCCGAAGCAAGGTTTCCCAGCACAAACTACAAAGCAGCAGCTCTCTCCTGGCAGAGGAAATCCCATGCAGTGTTGCCCTGGCGAGATAGTGTTGCTACAGCGAGGCCCAGTGAAAACACACTGCCTAGAGAAATCCTAGCAAAGCAATGTGTTTCCCCACAGGAATGAATGTCAGTTTCAGTTCTTTGCCAGCAACGGAGCTCAGAGGTAACGTCAGATTGTGTGTATCTCAGTGAGAGAAAGAACACTGTGACTTGCCCCGTTCCTCTGACGAAAGCGGTTAGAGGGAGAAAAGCGTCCTTTGCTTTCACTTTCCCGCAGTGAGCTCGGCAGATCTGCCCTTCGCGAAGGGCCGTTTTCCCCCGGAGAACTGCCTCGCGGTAGCCCTGTTCTGGAAGTGGAACGAGTATGCAGTGTTAGCGTTCAGCTATTGTGAAGGCTCGCTTTGGCCCAGGGCAAACGAAGCGCCGGGGGAAATCTTAGCAGAGCCCGGCGCCTTTCCACGGTTCAAAGCGTGGAACTGCATACTCTTTTGCAAAGAACAGAGCGCCCAGGCAACAGCAGCCTGCACGTTTCTCAGTGAAAGGGAGAACTTCCTAACTTCATCCAGTCCTCTGAGCAAAGCAGGCAGAGGGAGAGAAACTTTCTTTCCTTCCTCTTTCCTGCAACGAATTCCTCCTTTGCTCTTGCAAACGCAAGGCTTCTTCTGAAAAACTACGTCGCGGTGCAGGGATCCTTCCAGAGGAGCAACGGCATAGTTTTAGCTGGAAGGGCTTGGCAGAGCAGCCGGCGAGAAAAGGCCTCTTGCGATTCTCTTTTCTTTCTGCCTGAATGCGGTCAATTGGCACTTGCCGAAGCAAGGTTTCCCAGCACAAACTACAAAGCAGCAGCTCTCTCCTGGCAGAGGAAATCCCATGCAGTGTTGCCCTGGCGAGATAGTGTTGCTACAGCGAGGCCCAGTGAAAACACACTGCCTAGAGAAATCCTAGCAAAGCAATGTGTTTCCCCACAGGAATGAATGTCAGTTTCAGTTCTTTGCCAGCAACGGAGCTCAGAGGCAACGTCAGATTGTGTGTATCTCAGTGAGAGAAAGAACACTGTGACTTGCCCCGTTCCTCTGACGAAAGCGGTTAGAGGGAGAAAAGCGTCCTTTGCTTTCACTTTCCCGCAGTGAGCTCGGCAGATCTGCCCTTCGCGAAGGGCCGTTTTCCCCCGGAGAACTGCCTCGCGGTAGCCCTGTTCTGGAAGTGGAACGAGTATGCAGTGTTAGCGTTCAGCTATTGTGAAGGCTCGCTTTGGCCCAGGGCAACCGAAGCGCCGGGGGAAATCTTAGCAGAGCCCGGCGCCTTTCCACGGTTCAAAGCGTGGAACTGCATACTCTTTTGCAAAGAACAGAGCGCCCAGGCAACAGCAGCCTGCACGTTTCTCAGTGAAAGGGAGAACTTCCTAACTTCATCCAGTCCTCTGAGCAAAGCAGGCAGAGGGAGAGAAACTTTCTTTCCTTCCTCTTTCCTGCAACCAATTCCTCCTTTGCTCTTGCAAACGCAAGGCTTCTTCTGAAAAACTACGTCGCGGTGCAGGGATCCTTCCAGAGGAGCAACGGCATAGTTTTAGCTGGAAGGGCTTGGCAGAGCAGCCGGCGAGAAAAGGCCTCTTGCGATTCTCTTTTCTTTCTGCCTGAATGCGGTCAATTGGCACTTGCCGAAGCAAGGTTTCCCAGCACAAACTACAAAGCAGCAGCTCTCTCCTGGCAGAGGAAATCCCATGCAGTGTTGCCCTGGCGAGATAGTGTTGCTACAGCGAGGCCCAGGGAAAACAGACTGCCTAGAGAAATCCTAGCAAAGCCCTGTGTTTCCCCACAGGAATGTATGTCAGTTTCAGTTCTTTGCCAGCAACGGAGCTCACAGGCAACATCAGATTGTGTGTATCTCAGTGAGAGAAAGAACACTGTGACTTCCCCCGTTCCTCTGACGAAAGCGGTTAGAGGGAGAAAAGCGTCCTTTGCTTTCGCTTTCCCGCAGTGAGCTCGGCAGATCTGCCCTTCGCGAAGGGCCGTTTTCCCCCGGAGAACTGCCTCGCGGTAGCCCTGTTCTGGAAGTGGAACGAGTATGCAGTGTTAGCGTTCAGCTATTGTGAAGGCTCGCTTTGGCCCAGGGCAAACGAAGCGCCGGGGGAAATCTTAGCAGAGCCCGGCGCCTTTCCACGGTTCAAAGCGTGGAACTGCAGACTCTTTTGCAAAGAAGAGAGCGCCCAGGCAACAGCAGCCTGCACGTTTCTCAGTGAAAGGGAGAACTTCCTAACTTCATCCAGTCCTCTGAGCAAAGCAGGCAGAGGGAGAGAAACTTTCTTTCCTTCCTCTTTCCTGCAACGAATTCCTCCTTTGCTCTTGCAAACGCAAGGCTTCTTCTGAAAAACTACGTCGCGGTGCAGGGATCCTTCCAGAGGAGCAACGGCATAGTTTTAGCTGGAAGGGCTTGGCAGAGCAGCCGGCGAGAAAAGGCCTCTTGCGATTCTCTTTTCTTTCTGCCTGAATGCGGTCAATTGGCACTTGCCGAAGCAAGGTTTCCCAGCACAAACTACAAAGCAGCAGCTCTCTCCTGGCAGAGGAAATCCCATGCAGTGTTGCCCTGGCGAGATAGTGTTGCTACAGCGAGGCCCAGTGAAAACACACTGCCTAGAGAAATCCTAGCAAAGCAATGTGTTTCCCCACAGGAATGTATGTCAGTTTCAGTTCTTTGCCAGCAACGGAGCTCAGAGGCAACGTCAGATTGTGTGTATCTCAGTGAGAGAAAGAACACTGTGACTTCCCCCGTTCCTCTGACGAAAGCGGTTAGAGGGAGAGAAGCGTCCTTTGCTTTCGCTTTCCCGCAGTGAGCTCGGCAGATCTGCCCTTCGCGAAGGGCCTTTTTCCCCCGGAGAACTGCCTCGCGGTAGCCCTGTTCTGGAAGTGGAACGAGTATGCAGTGTTAGCGTTCAGCTATTGTGAAGGCTCGCTTTGGCCCAGGGCAAACGAAGCGCCGGGCTAAATCTTAGCAGAGCCCGGCGACTTTCCACGGTTCAAAGCGTGGAACTGCAGACTCTTTTGCAAAGAAGAGAGCGCCCAGGCAACAGCAGCCTGCACGTTTCTCAGTGAAAGGGAGAACTTCCTAACTTCATCCAGTCCTCTGAGCAAAGCAGGCAGAGGGAGAGAAACTTTCTTTCCTTCCTCTTTCCTGCAACGAATTCCTCCTTTGCTCTTGCAAACGCAAGGCTTCTTCTGAAAAACTACGTCGCGGTGCAGGGATCCTTCCAGAGGAGCAAGGGCATAGTTTTAGCTGGAAGGGCTTGGCAGAGCAGCCGGCGAGAAAAGGCCTCTTGCGATTCTCTTTTCTTTCTGCCTGAATGCGGTCAATTGGCACTTGCCGAAGCAAGGTTTCCCAGCACAAACTACAAAGCAGCAGCTCTCTCCTGGCAGAGGAAATCCCATGCAGTGTTGCCCTGGCGAGATAGTGTTGCTACAGCGAGGCCCAGTGAAAACACACTGCCTAGAGAAATCCTAGCAAAGCAATGTGTTTCCCCACAGGAATGTATGTCAGTTTCAGTTCTTTGCCAGCAACGGAGCTCAGAGGCAACGTCAGATTGTGTGTATCTCAGTGAGAGAAAGAACACTGTGACTTGCCCCGTTCCTCTGACGAAAGCGGTTAGAGGGAGAGAAGCGTCCTTTGCTTTCGCTTTCCCGCAGTGAGCTCGGCAGATCTGCCCTTCGCGAAGGGCCGTTTTCCCCCGGAGAACTGCCTCGCGGTAGCCCTGTTCTGGAAGTGGAACGAGTATGCAGTGTTAGCGTTCAGCTATTGTGAAGGCTCGCTTTGGCCCAGGGCAAACGAAGCGCCGGGGGAAATCTTAGCAGAGCCCGGCGCCTTTCCACGGTTCAAAGCGTGGAACTGCAGACTCTTTTGCAAAGAACAGAGCGCCCAGGCAACAGCAGCCTGCACGTTTCTCAGTGAAAGGGAGAACTTCCTAACTTCATCCAGTCCTCTGAGCAAAGCAGGCAGAGGGAGAGAAACTTTCTTTCCTTCCTCTTTCCTGCAACGAATTCCTCCTTTGCTCTTGCAAACGCAAGGCTTCTTCTGAAAAACTACGTCGCGGTGCAGGGATCCTTCCAGAGGAGCAAGGGCATAGTTTTAGCTGGAAGGGCTTGGCAGAGCAGCCGGCGAGAAAAGGCCTCTTGCGATTCTCTTTTCTTTCTGCCTGAATGCGGTCAATTGGCACTCGCCGAAGCAAGGTTTCCCAGCACAAACTACAAAGCAGCAGCTCTCTCCTGGCAGAGGAAATCCCATGCAGTGTTGCCCTGGCGAGATACTGTTGCTACAGTGAGGCCCAGGGAAAACAGACTGCCTAGAGAAATCCTAGCAAAGCCCTGTGTTTCCCCACAGGAATGTATGTCAGTTTCATTTCTTTGCCAGCGACGGAGCTCAGAGGCAACGTCAGATTGTGTGTATCTCAGTGAGAGAAAGAACACTGTGACTTCCCCCGTTCCTCTGACGAAAGCGGTTAGAGGGAGAAAAGCGTCCTTTGCTTTCGCTTTCCCGCAGTGAGCTCGGCAGATCTGCCCTTCGCGAAGGGCCGTTTTCCCCCGGAGAACTGCCTCGCGGTAGCCCTGTTCTGGAAGTGGAACGAGTATGCAGTGTTAGCGTTCAGCTATTGTGAAGGCTCGCTTTGGCCCAGGGCAAACGAAGCGCCGGGGGAAATCTTAGCAGAGCCCGGCGCCTTTCCACGGTTCAAAGCGTGGAACTGCAGACTCTTTTGCAAAGAAGAGAGCGCCCAGGCAACAGCAGCCTGCACGTTTCTCAGTGAAAGGGAGAACTTCCTAACTTCATCCAGTCCTCTGAGCAAAGCAGGCAGAGGGAGAGAAACTTTCTTTCCTTCCTCTTTCCTGCAACGAATTCCTCCTTTGCTCTTGCAAACGCAAGGCTTCTTCTGAAAAACTACGTCGCGGTGCAGGGATCCTTCCAGAGGAGCAACGGCATAGTTTTAGCTGGAAGGGCTTGGCAGAGCAGCCGGGGAGAAAAGGCCTCTTGCGATTCTCTTTTCTTTCTGCCTGAATGCGGTCAATTGGCACTTGCCAAAGCAAGGTTTCCCAGCACAAACTACAAAGCAGCAGCTCTCTCCTGGCAGAGGAAATCCCATGCAGTGTTGCCCTGGCGAGATAGTGTTGCTACAGCGAGGCCCAGTGAAAACACACTGCCTAGAGAAATCCTAGCAAAGCAATGTGTTTCCCCACAGGAATGTATGTCAGTTTCAGTTCTTTGCCAGCAACGGAGCTCAGAGGCAACGTCAGATTGTGTGTATCTCAGTGAGAGAAAGAACACTGTGACTTCCCCCGTTCCTCTGACGAAAGCGGTTAGAGGGAGAGAAGCGTCCTTTGCTTTCGCTTTCCCGCAGTGAGCTCGGCAGATCTGCCCTTCGCGAAGGGCCTTTTTCCCCCGGA
This sequence comes from Loxodonta africana, assembly GCF_030014295.1. NCBI lineage: Eukaryota > Metazoa > Chordata > Mammalia > Proboscidea > Elephantidae > Loxodonta > Loxodonta africana. Next base: position 66,725 of record NC_087359.1, read on the forward strand.
GAACTGCCTCGCGGTAGCCCTGTTCTGGAAGTGGAACGAGTATGCAGTGTTAGCGTTCAGCTATTGTGAAGGCTCGCTTTGGCCCAGGGCAAACGAAGCGCCGGGCTAAATCTTAGCAGAGCCCGGCGCCTTTCCACGGTTCAAAGCGTGGAACTGCAGACTCTTTTGCAAAGAAGAGAGCGCCCAGGCAACAGCAGCCTGCACGTTGCTCAGTGAAAGGGAGAACTTCCTAACTTCATCCAGTCCTCTGAGCAAAGCAGGCAGAGGGAGAGAAACTTTCTTTCCTTCCTCTTTCCTGCAACGAATTCCTCCTTTGCTCTTGCAAACGCAAGGCTTCTTCTGAAAAACTACGTCGCGGTGCAGGGATCCTTCCAGAGGAGCAACGGCATAGTTTTAGCTGGAAGGGCTTGGCAGAGCAGCCGGCGAGAAAAGGCCTCTTGCGATTCTCCTTTCTTTCTGCCTGAATGCGGTCAATTGGCACTTGCCGAAGCAAGGTTTCCCAGCACAAACTACAAAGCAGCAGCTCTCTCCTGGCAGAGGAAATCCCATGCAGTGTTGCCCTGGCGAGATAGTGTTGCTACAGCGAGGCCCAGTGAAAACACACTGCCTAGAGAAATCCTAGCAAAGCAATGTGTTTCCCCACAGGAATGAATGTCAGTTTCAGTTCTTTGCCAGCAACGGAGCTCAGAGGCAACGTCAGATTGTGTGTATCTCAGTGAGAGAAAGAACACTGTGACTTCCCCCGTTCCTCTGACGAAAGCGGTTAGAGGGAGAAAAGCGTCCTTTGCTTTCACTTTCCCGCAGTGAGCTCGGCAGATCTGCCCTTCGCGAAGGGCCGTTTTCCCCCGGAGAACTGCCTCGCGGTAGCCCTGTTCTGGAAGTGGAACGAGTATGCAGTGTTAGCGTTCAGCTATTGTGAAGGCTCGCTTTGGCCCAGGGCAAACGAAGCGCCGGGCTAAATCTTAGCAGAGCCCGGCGCCTTTCCACGGTTCAAAGCGTGGAACTGCAGACTCTTTTGCAAAGAAGAGAGCGCCCAGGCAACAGCAGCCTGCACGTTTCTCAGTGAAAGGGAGAACTTCCTAACTTCATCCAGTCCTCTGAGCAAAGCAGGCAGAGGGAGAGAAACTTTCTTTCCTTCCTCTTTCCTGCAACGAATTCCTCCTTTGCTCTTGCAAACGCAAGGCTTCTTCTGAAAAACTACGTCGCGGTGCAGGGATCCTTCCAGAGGAGCAACGGCATAGTTTTAGCTGGAAGGGCTTGGCAGAGCAGCCGGCGAGAAAAGGCCTCTTGCGATTCTCTTTTCTTTCTGCCTGAATGCGGTCAATTGGCACTTGCCGAAGCAAGGTTTCCCAGCACAAACTACAAAGCAGCAGCTCTCTCCTGGCAGAGGAAATCCCATGCAGTGTTGCCCTGGCGAGATAGTGTTGCTACAGCGAGGCCCAGTGAAAACACACTGCCTAGAGAAATCCTAGCAAAGCAATGTGTTTCCCCACAGGAATGAATGTCAGTTTCAGTTCTTTGCCAGCAACGGAGCTCAGAGGTAACGTCAGATTGTGTGTATCTCAGTGAGAGAAAGAACACTGTGACTTGCCCCGTTCCTCTGACGAAAGCGGTTAGAGGGAGAAAAGCGTCCTTTGCTTTCACTTTCCCGCAGTGAGCTCGGCAGATCTGCCCTTCGCGAAGGGCCGTTTTCCCCCGGAGAACTGCCTCGCGGTAGCCCTGTTCTGGAAGTGGAACGAGTATGCAGTGTTAGCGTTCAGCTATTGTGAAGGCTCGCTTTGGCCCAGGGCAAACGAAGCGCCGGGGGAAATCTTAGCAGAGCCCGGCGCCTTTCCACGGTTCAAAGCGTGGAACTGCATACTCTTTTGCAAAGAACAGAGCGCCCAGGCAACAGCAGCCTGCACGTTTCTCAGTGAAAGGGAGAACTTCCTAACTTCATCCAGTCCTCTGAGCAAAGCAGGCAGAGGGAGAGAAACTTTCTTTCCTTCCTCTTTCCTGCAACGAATTCCTCCTTTGCTCTTGCAAACGCAAGGCTTCTTCTGAAAAACTACGTCGCGGTGCAGGGATCCTTCCAGAGGAGCAACGGCATAGTTTTACCTGGAAGGGCTTGGCAGAGCAGCCGGCGAGAAAAGGCCTCTTGCGATTCTCTTTTCTTTCTGCCTGAATGCGGTCAATTGGCACTTGCCGAAGCAAGGTTTCCCAGCACAAACTACAAAGCAGCAGCTCTCTCCTGGCAGAGGAAATCCCATGCAGTGTTGCCCTGGCGAGATAGTGTTGCTACAGCGAGGCCCAGTGAAAACACACTGCCTAGAGAAATCCTAGCAAAGCAATGTGTTTCCCCACAGGAATGAATGTCAGTTTCAGTTCTTTGCCAGCAACGGAGCTCAGAGGCAACGTCAGATTGTGTGTATCTCAGTGAGAGAAAGAACACTGTGACTTGCCCCGTTCCTCTGACGAAAGCGGTTAGAGGGAGAAAAGCGTCCTTTGCTTTCGCTTTCCCGCAGTGAGCTCGGCAGATCTGCCCTTCGCGAAGGGCCGTTTTCCCCCGGAGAACTGCCTCGCGGTAGCCCTGTTCTGGAAGTGGAACGAGTATGCAGTGTTAGCGTTCAGCTAATGTGAAGGCTCGCTTTGGCCCAGGGCAAACGAAGCGCCGGGGGAAATCTTAGCAGAGCCCGGCGCCTTTCCACGGTTCAAAGCGTGGAACTGCAGACTCTTTTGCAAAGAAGAGAGCGCACAGGCAACAGCAGCCCGCACGTTTCTCAGTGAAAGGGAGAACTTCCTAACTTCATCCAGTCCTCTGAGCAAAGCAGGCAGAGGGAGAGAAACTTTCTTTCCTTCCTCTTTCCTGCAACGAATTCCTCCTTTGCTCTTGCAAACGCAAGGCTTCTTCTGAAAAACTACGTCGCGGTGCAGGGATCCTTCCAGAGGAGCAAGGGCATAGTTTTAGCTGGAAGGGCTTGGCAGAGCAGCCGGCGAGAAAAGGCCTCTTGCGATTCTCTTTTCTTTCTGCCTGAATGCGGTCAATTGGCACTCGCCGAAGCAAGGTTTCCCAGCACAAACTACAAAGCAGCAGCTCTCTCCTGGCAGAGGAAATCCCATGCAGTGTTGCCCTGGCGAGATAGTGTTGCTACAGTGAGGCCCAGGGAAAACAGACTGCCTAGAGAAATCCTAGCAAAGCCCTGTGTTTCCCCACAGGAATGTATGTCAGTTTCATTTCTTTGCCAGCGACGGAGCTCAGAGGCAACGTCAGATTGTGTGTATCTCAGTGAGAGAAAGAACACTGTGACTTCCCCCGTTCCTCTGACGAAAGCGGTTAGAGGGAGAAAAGCGTCCTTTGCTTTCGCTTTCCCGCAGTGAGCTCGGCAGATCTGCCCTTCGCGAAGGGCCGTTTTCCCCCGGAGAACTGCCTCGCGGTAGCCCTGTTCTGGAAGTGGAACGAGTATGCAGTGTTAGCGTTCAGCTATTGTGAAGGCTCGCTTTGGCCCAGGGCAAACGAAGCGCCGGGGGAAATCTTAGCAGAGCCCGGCGCCTTTCCACGGTTCAAAGCGTGGAACTGCAGACTCTTTTGCAAAGAAGAGAGCGCCCAGGCAACAGCAGCCTGCACGTTTCTCAGTGAAAGGGAGAACTTCCTAACTTCATCCAGTCCTCTGAGCAAAGCAGGCAGAGGGAGAGAAACTTTCTTTCCTTCCTCTTTCCTGCAACGAATTCCTCCTTTGCTCTTGCAAACGCAAGGCTTCTTCTGAAAAACTACGTCGCGGTGCAGGGATCCTTCCAGAGGAGCAACGGCATAGTTTTAGCTGGAAGGGCTTGGCAGAGCAGCCGGGGAGAAAAGGCCTCTTGCGATTCTCTTTTCTTTCTGCCTGAATGCGGTCAATTGGCACTTGCCAAAGCAAGGTTTCCCAGCACAAACTACAAAGCAGCAGCTCTCTCCTGGCAGAGGAAATCCCATGCAGTGTTGCCCTGGCGAGATAGTGTTGCTACAGCGAGGCCCAGTGAAAACACACTGCCTAGAGAAATCCTAGCAAAGCAATGTGTTTCCCCACAGGAATGTATGTCAGTTTCAGTTCTTTGCCAGCAACGGAGCTCAGAGGCAACGTCAGATTGTGTGTATCTCAGTGAGAGAAAGAACACTGTGACTTCCCCCGTTCCTCTGACGAAAGCGGTTAGAGGGAGAGAAGCGTCCTTTGCTTTCGCTTTCCCGCAGTGAGCTCGGCAGATCTGCCCTTCGCGAAGGGCCTTTTTCCCCCGGAGAACTGCCTCGCGGTAGCCCTGTTCTGGAAGTGGAACGAGTATGCAGTGTTAGCGTTCAGCTATTGTGAAGGCTCGCTTTGGCCCAGGGCAAACGAAGCGCCGGGCTAAATCTTAGCAGAGCCCGGCGCCTTTCCACGGTTCAAAGCGTGGAACTGCAGACTCTTTTGCAAAGAAGAGAGCGCCCAGGCAACAGCAGCCTGCACGTTGCTCAGTGAAAGGGAGAACTTCCTAACTTCATCCAGTCCTCTGAGCAAAGCAGGCAGAGGGAGAGAAACTTTCTTTCCTTCCTCTTTCCTGCAACGAATTCCTCCTTTGCTCTTGCAAACGCAAGGCTTCTTCTGAAAAACTACGTCGCGGTGCAGGGATCCTTCCAGAGGAGCAACGGCATAGTTTTAGCTGGAAGGGCTTGGCAGAGCAGCCGGCGAGAAAAGGCCTCTTGCGATTCTCCTTTCTTTCTGCCTGAATGCGGTCAATTGGCACTTGCCGAAGCAAGGTTTCCCAGCACAAACTACAAAGCAGCAGCTCTCTCCTGGCAGAGGAAATCCCATGCAGTGTTGCCCTGGCGAGATAGTGTTGCTACAGCGAGGCCCAGTGAAAACACACTGCCTAGAGAAATCCTAGCAAAGCAATGTGTTTCCCCACAGGAATGAATGTCAGTTTCAGTTCTTTGCCAGCAACGGAGCTCAGAGGCAACGTCAGATTGTGTGTATCTCAGTGAGAGAAAGAACACTGTGACTTCCCCCGTTCCTCTGACGAAAGCGGTTAGAGGGAGAAAAGCGTCCTTTGCTTTCACTTTCCCGCAGTGAGCTCGGCAGATCTGCCCTTCGCGAAGGGCCGTTTTCCCCCGGAGAACTGCCTCGCGGTAGCCCTGTTCTGGAAGTGGAACGAGTATGCAGTGTTAGCGTTCAGCTATTGTGAAGGCTCGCTTTGGCCCAGGGCAAACGAAGCGCCGGGCTAAATCTTAGCAGAGCCCGGCGCCTTTCCACGGTTCAAAGCGTGGAACTGCAGACTCTTTTGCAAAGAAGAGAGCGCCCAGGCAACAGCAGCCTGCACGTTTCTCAGTGAAAGGGAGAACTTCCTAACTTCATCCAGTCCTCTGAGCAAAGCAGGCAGAGGGAGAGAAACTTTCTTTCCTTCCTCTTTCCTGCAACGAATTCCTCCTTTGCTCTTGCAAACGCAAGGCTTCTTCTGAAAAACTACGTCGCGGTGCAGGGATCCTTCCAGAGGAGCAACGGCATAGTTTTAGCTGGAAGGGCTTGGCAGAGCAGCCGGCGAGAAAAGGCCTCTTGCGATTCTCCTTTCTTTCTGCCTGAATGCGGTCAATTGGCACTTGCCGAAGCAAGGTTTCCCAGCACAAACTACAAAGCAGCAGCTCTCTCCTGGCAGAGGAAATCCCATGCAGTGTTGCCCTGGCGAGATAGTGTTGCTACAGCGAGGCCCAGTGAAAACACACTGCCTAGAGAAATCCTAGCAAAGCAATGTGTTTCCCCACAGGAATGTATGTCAGTTTCAGTTCTTTGCCAGCAACGGAGCTCAGAGGCAACGTCAGATTGTGTGTATCTCAGTGAGAGAAAGAACACTGTGACTTCCCCCGTTCCTCTGACGAAAGCGGTTAGAGGGAGAAAAGCGTCCTTTGCTTTCGCTTTCCCGCAGTGAGCTCGGCAGATCTGCCCTTCGCGAAGGGCCGTTTTCCCCCGGAGAACTGCCTCGCGGTAGCCCTGTTCTGGAAGTGGAACGAGTATGCAGTGTTAGCGTTCAGCTATTGTGAAGGCTCGCTTTGGCCCAGGGCAAACGAAGCGCCGGGGGAAATCTTAGCAGAGCCCGGCGCCTTTCCACGGTTCAAAGCGTGGAACAGCAGACTCTTTTGCAAAGAAGAGAGCGCACAGGCAACAGCAGCCCGCACGTTTCTCAGTGAAAGGGAGAACTCCCTGACTTCATCCAGTCCTCTGAGCAAAGCAGGCAGAAGGAGAGAAACTTTCTTTCCTTCCTCTTTCCTGCAACGAATTCCTCCTTTGCTCTTGCAAACGCAAGGCTTCTTCTGAAAAACTACGTCGCGGTGCAGGGATCCTTCCAGAGGAGCAACGGCATAGTTTTACCTGGAAGGGCTTGGCAGAGCAGCCGGGGAGAAAAGGCCTCCTGCGATTCTCTTTTCTTTCTGCCTGAATGCGGTCAATTGGCACTTGCCAAAGCAAGGTTTCCCAGCACAAACTACAAAGCAGCAGCTCTCTCCTGGCAGAGGAAATCCCATGCAGTGTTGCCCTGGCGAGATAGTGTTGCTACAGCGAGGCCCAGGGAAAACAGACTGCCTAGAGAAATCCTAGGAAAGCCCTGTGTTTCCCCACAGGAATGTATGTCAGTTTCAGTTCTTTGCCAGCAACGGAGCTCAGAGGCAACGTCAGATTGTGTGTATCTCAGTGAGAGAAAGAACACTGTGACTTCCCCCGTTCCTCTGACGAAAGCGGTTAGAGGGAGAAAAGCGTCCTTTGCTTTCGCTTTCCCGCAGTGAGCTCGGCAGATCTGCCCTTCGCGAAGGGCCGTTTTCCCCCGGAGAACTGCCTCGCGGTAGCCCTGTTCTGGAAGTGGAACGAGTATGCAGTGTTAGCGTTCAGCTATTGTGAAGGCTCGCTTTGGCCCAGGGCAAACGAAGCGCCGGGGGAAATCTTAGCAGAGCCCGGCGCCTTTCCACGGTTCAAAGCGTGGAACAGCAGACTCTTTTGCAAAGAAGAGAGCGCACAGGCAACAGCAGCCCGCACGTTTCTCAGTGAAAGGGAGAACTCCCTGACTTCATCCAGTCCTCTGAGCAAAGCAGGCAGAAGGAGAGAAACTTTCTTTCCTTCCTCTTTCCTGCAACGAATTCCTCCTTTGCTCTTGCAAACGCAAGGCTTCTTCTGAAAAACTACGTCGCGGTGCAGGGATCCTTCCAGAGGAGCAACGGCATAGTTTTACCTGGAAGGGCTTGGCAGAGCAGCCGGGGAGAAAAGGCCTCCTGCGATTCTCTTTTCTTTCTGCCTGAATGCGGTCAATTGGCACTTGCCAAAGCAAGGTTTCCCAGCACAAACTACAAAGCAGCAGCTCTCTCCTGGCAGAGGAAATCCCATGCAGTGTTGCCCTGGCGAGATAGTGTTGCTACAGCGAGGCCCAGGGAAAACAGACTGCCTAGAGAAATCCTAGGAAAGCCCTGTGTTTCCCCACAGGAATGTATGTCAGTTTCAGTTCTTTGCCAGCAACGGAGCTCAGAGGCAACGTCAGATTGTGTGTATCTCAGTGAGAGAAAGAACACTGTGACTTCCCCCGTTCCTCTGACGAAAGCGGTTAGAGGGAGAAAAGCGTCCTTTGCTTTCGCTTTCCCGCAGTGAGCTCGGCAGATCTGCCCTTCGCGAAGGGCCGTTTTCCCCCGGAGAACTGCCTCGCGGTAGCCCTGTTCTGGAAGTGGAACGAGTATGCAGTGTTAGCGTTCAGCTATTGTGAAGGCTCGCTTTGGCCCAGGGCAAACGAAGCGCCGGGGGAAATCTTAGCAGAGCCCGGCGCCTTTCCACGGTTCAAAGCGTGGAACTGCAGACTCTTTTGCAAAGAAGAGAGCGCCCAGGCAACAGCAGCCTGCACGTTTCTCAGTGAAAGGGAGAACTTCCTAACTTCATCCAGTCCTCTGAGCAAAGCAGGCAGAGGGAGAGAAACTTTCTTTCCTTCCTCTTTCCTGCAACGAATTCCTCCTTTGCTCTTGCAAACGCAAGGCTTCTTCTGAAAAACTACGTCGTGGTGCAGGGATCCTTCCAGAGGAGCAACGGCATAGTTTTAGCTGGAAGGGCTTGGCAGAGCAGCCGGCGAGAAAAGGCCTCTTGCGATTCTCTTTTCTTTCTGCCTGAATTCGGTCAATTGGCACTTGCCGAAGCAAGGTTTCCCAGCACAAACTACAAAGCAGCAGCTCTCTCCTGGCAGACGAAATCCCATGCAGTGTTGCCCTGGCGAGATAGTGTTGCTACAGCGAGGCCCAGTGAAAACACACTGCCTAGAGAAATCCTAGCAAAGCAATGTGTTTCCCCACAGGAATGTATGTCAGTTTCAGTTCTTTGCCAGCGACGGAGCTCAGAGGCAACGTCAGATTGTGTGTATCTCAGTGAGAGAAAGAACACTGTGACTTCCCCCGTTCCTCTGACGAAAGCGGTTAGAGGGAGAGAAGCGTCCTTTGCTTTCGCTTTCCCGCAGTGAGCTCGGCAGATCTGCCCTTCGCGAAGGGCCTTTTTCCCCCGGAGAACTGCCTCGCGGTAGCCCTGTTCTGGAAGTGGAACGAGTATGCAGTGTTAGCGTTCAGCTATTGTGAAGGCTCGCTTTGGCCCAGGGCAAACGAAGCGCCGGGGGAAATCTTAGCAGAGCCCGGCGCCTTTCCACGGTTCAAAGCGTGGAACAGCAGACTCTTTTGCAAAGAAGAGAGCGCACAGGCAACAGCAGCCCGCACGTTTCTCAGTGAAAGGGAGAACTCCCTGACTTCATCCAGTCCTCTGAGCAAAGCAGGCAGAAGGAGAGAAACTTTCTTTCCTTCCTCTTTCCTGCAACGAATTCCTCCTTTGCTCTTGCAAACGCAAGGCTTCTTCTGAAAAACTACGTCGCGGTGCAGGGATCCTTCCAGAGGAGCAACGGCATAGTTTTACCTGGAAGGGCTTGGCAGAGCAGCCGGGGAGAAAAGGCCTCCTGCGATTCTCTTTTCTTTCTGCCTGAATGCGGTCAATTGGCACCTGCCAAAGCAAGGTTTCCCAGCACAAACTACAAAGCAGCAGCTCCCTCCTGGCAGAGGAAATCCCATGCAGTGTTGCCCTGGCGAGATAGTGTTGCTACAGCGAGGCCCAGGGAAAACAGACTGCCTAGAGAAATCCTAGCAAAACCCTGTGTTTCCCCACAGGAATGTATGTCAGTTTCAGTTCTTTGCCAGCAACGGAGCTCACAGGCAACGTCAGATTGTGTGTATCTCAGTGAGAGAAAGAACACTGTCAGTTCCCCCGTTCCTCTGACGAAAGCGGTTAGAGGGAGAAAAGCGTCCTTTGCTTTCGCTTTCCCGCAGTGAGCTCGGCAGATCTGCCCTTCGCGAAGGGCCGTTTTCCCCCGGAGAACTGCCTCGCGGTAGCCCTGTTCTGGAAGTGGAACGAGTATGCAGTGTTAGCGTTCAGCTATTGTGAAGGCTCGCTTTGGCCCAGGGCAAACGAAGCGCCGGGGGAAATCTTAGCAGAGCCCGGCGCCTTTCCACGGTTCAAAGCGTGGAACTGCAGACTCTTTTGCAAAGAAGAGAGCGCCCAGGCAACAGCAGCCTGCACGTTTCTCAGTGAAAGGGAGAACTTCCTAACTTCATCCAGTCCTCTGAGCAAAGCAGGCAGAGGGAGAGAAACTTTCTTTCCTTCCTCTTTCCTGCAACCAATTCCTCCTTTGCTCTTGCAAACGCAAGGCTTCTTCTGAAAAACTACGTCGCGGTGCAGGGATCCTTCCAGAGGAGCAAGGGCATAGTTTTAGCTGGAAGGGCTTGGCAGAGCAGCCGGCGAGAAAAGGCCTCTTGCGATTCTCTTTTCTTTCTGCCTGAATGCGGTCAATTGGCACTTGCCGAAGCAAGGTTTCCCAGCACAAACTACAAAGCAGCAGCTCTCTCCTGGCAGAGGAAATCCCATGCAGTGTTGCCCTGGCGAGATACTGTTGCTACAGCGAAGCCCAGTGAAAACACACTGCCTAGAGAAATCCTAGCAAAGCAATGTGTTTCCCCACAGGAATGTATGTCAGTTTCAGTTCTTTGCCAGCGACGGAGCTCACAGGCAACGTCAGATTGTGTGTATCTCAGTGAGAGAAAGAACACTGTGACTTCCCCCGTTCCTCTGACGAAAGCGGTTAGAGGGAGAGAAGCGTCCTTTGCTTTCGCTTTCCCGCAGTGAGCTCGGCAGATCTGCCCTTCGCGAAGGTCCTTTTTCCCCCAGAGAACTGCCTCGCGGTAGCCCTGTTCTGGAAGTGGAACGAGTATGCAGTGTTAGCGTTCAGCTATTGTGAAGGCTCGCTTTGGCCCAGGGCAAACGAACCGCCGGGCTAAATCTTAGCAGAGCCCGGCGCCTTTCCACGGTTCAAAGCGTGGAACTGCAGACTCTTTTGCAAAGAAGAGAGCGCCCAGGCAACAGCAGCCTGCACGTTTCTCAGTGAAAGGGAGAACTTACTAACTTCATCCAGTCCTCTGAGCAAAGCAGGCAGAGGGAGAGAAACTTTCTTTCCTTCCTCTTTCCTGCAACGAATTCCTCCTTTGCTCTTGCAAACGCAAGGCTTCTTCTGAAAAACTACGTCGCGGTGCAGGGATCCTTCCAGAGGAGCAACGGCATAGTTTTAGCTGGAAGGGCTTGGCAGAGCAGCCGGCGAGAAAAGGCCTCTTGCGATTCTCTTTTCTTTCTGCCTGAATGCGGTCAATTGGCACTTGCCGAAGCAAGGTTTCCCAGCACAAACTACAAAGCAGCAGCTCTCTCCTGGCAGAGGAAATCCCATGCAGTGTTGCCCTGGCGAGATAGTGTTGCTACAGCGAGGCCCAGTGAAAACACACTGCCTAGAGAAATCCTAGCAAAGCAATGTGTTTCCCCACAGGAATGTATGTCAGTTTCAGTTCTTTGCCAGCAACGGAGCTCAGAGGCAACGTCAGATTGTGTGTATCTCAGTGAGAGAAAGAACACTGTGACTTGCCCCGTTCCTCTGACGAAAGCGGTTAGAGGGAGAAAAGCGTCCTTTGCTTTCACTTTCCCGCAGTGAGCTCGGCAGATCTGCCCTTCGCGAAGGGCCGTTTTCCCCCGGAGAACTGCCTCGCGGTAGCCCTGTTCTGGAAGTGGAACGAGTATGCAGTGTTAGCGTTCAGCTATTGTGAAGGCTCGCTTTGGCCCAGGGCAAACGAAGCGCCGGGCTAAATCTTAGCAGAGCCCGGCGCCTTTCCACGGTTCAAAGCGTGGAACTGCAGACTCTTTTGCAAAGAAGAGAGCGCCCAGGCAACAGCAGCCTGCACGTTTCTCAGTGAAAGGGAGAACTTCCTAACTTCATCCAGTCCTCTGAGCAAAGCAGGCAGAGGGAGAGAAACTTTCTTTCCTTCCTCTTTCCTGCAACGAATTCCTCCTTTGCTCTTGCAAACGCAAGGCTTCTTCTGAAAAACTACGTCGCGGTGCAGGGATCCTTCCAGAGGAGCAACGGCATAGTTTTAGCTGGAAGGGCTTGGCAGAGCAGCCGGCGAGAAAAGGCCTCTTGCGATTCTCCTTTCTTTCTGCCTGAATGCGGTCAATTGGCACTTGCCGAAGCAAGGTTTCCCAGCACAAACTACAAAGCAGCAGCTCTCTCCTGGCAGAGGAAATCCCATGCAGTGTTGCCCTGGCGAGATAGTGTTGCTACAGCGAGGCCCAGTGAAAACACACTGCCTAGAGAAATCCTAGCAAAGCAATGTGTTTCCCCACAGGAATGTATGTCAGTTTCAGTTCTTTGCCAGCAACGGAGCTCAGAGGCAACGTCAGATTGTGTGTATCTCAGTGAGAGAAAGAACACTGTGACTTCCCCCGTTCCTCTGACGAAAGCGGTTAGAGGGAGAAAAGCGTCCTTTGCTTTCGCTTTCCCGCAGTGAGCTCGGCAGATCTGCCCTTCGCGAAGGGCCGTTTTCCCCCGGAGAACTGCCTCGCGGTAGCCCTGTTCTGGAAGTGGAACGAGTATGCAGTGTTAGCGTTCAGCTATTGTGAAGGCTCGCTTTGGCCCAGGGCAAACGAAGCGCCGGGGGAAATCTTAGCAGAGCCCGGCGCCTTTCCACGGTTCAAAGCGTGGAACAGCAGACTCTTTTGCAAAGAAGAGAGCGCACAGGCAACAGCAGCCCGCACGTTTCTCAGTGAAAGGGAGAACTCCCTGACTTCATCCAGTCCTCTGAGCAAAGCAGGCAGAAGGAGAGAAACTTTCTTTCCTTCCTCTTTCCTGCAACGAATTCCTCCTTTGCTCTTGCAAACGCAAGGCTTCTTCTGAAAAACTACGTCGCGGTGCAGGGATCCTTCCAGAGGAGCAACGGCATAGTTTTACCTGGAAGGGCTTGGCAGAGCAGCCGGGGAGAAAAGGCCTCCTGCGATTCTCTTTTCTTTCTGCCTGAATGCGGTCAATTGGCACTTGCCAAAGCAAGGTTTCCCAGCACAAACTACAAAGCAGCAGCTCTCTCCTGGCAGAGGAAATCCCATGCAGTGTTGCCCTGGCGAGATAGTGTTGCTACAGCGAGGCCCAGGGAAAACAGACTGCCTAGAGAAATCCTAGGAAAGCCCTGTGTTTCCCCACAGGAATGTATGTCAGTTTCAGTTCTTTGCCAGCAACGGAGCTCAGAGGCAACGTCAGATTGTGTGTATCTCAGTGAGAGAAAGAACACTGTGACTTCCCCCGTTCCTCTGACGAAAGCGGTTAGAGGGAGAAAAGCGTCCTTTGCTTTCGCTTTCCCGCAGTGAGCTCGGCAGATCTGCCCTTCGCGAAGGGCCGTTTTCCCCCGGAGAACTGCCTCGCGGTAGCCCTGTTCTGGAAGTGGAACGAGTATGCAGTGTTAGCGTTCAGCTATTGTGAAGGCTCGCTTTGGCCCAGGGCAAACGAAGCGCCGGGGGAAATCTTAGCAGAGCCCGGCGCCTTTCCACGGTTCAAAGCGTGGAACAGCAGACTCTTTTGCAAAGAAGAGAGCGCACAGGCAACAGCAGCCCGCACGTTTCTCAGTGAAAGGGAGAACTCCCTGACTTCATCCAGTCCTCTGAGCAAAGCAGGCAGAAGGAGAGAAACTTTCTTTCCTTCCTCTTTCCTGCAACGAATTCCTCCTTTGCTCTTGCAAACGCAAGGCTTCTTCTGAAAAACTACGTCGCGGTGCAGGGATCCTTCCAGAGGAGCAACGGCATAGTTTTACCTGGAAGGGCTTGGCAGAGCAGCCGGGGAGAAAAGGCCTCCTGCGATTCTCTTTTCTTTCTGCCTGAATGCGGTCAATTGGCACTTGCCAAAGCAAGGTTTCCCAGCACAAACTACAAAGCAGCAGCTCTCTCCTGGCAGAGGAAATCCCATGCAGTGTTGCCCTGGCGAGATAGTGTTGCTACAGCGAGGCCCAGGGAAAACAGACTGCCTAGAGAAATCCTAGGAAAGCCCTGTGTTTCCCCACAGGAATGTATGTCAGTTTCAGTTCTTTGCCAGCAACGGAGCTCAGAGGCAACGTCAGATTGTGTGTATCTCAGTGAGAGAAAGAACACTGTGACTTCCCCCGTTCCTCTGACGAAAGCGGTTAGAGGGAGAAAAGCGTCCTTTGCTTTCGCTTTCCCGCAGTGAGCTCGGCAGATCTGCCCTTCGCGAAGGGCCGTTTTCCCCCGGAGAACTGCCTCGCGGTAGCCCTGTTCTGGAAGTGGAACGAGTATGCAGTGTTAGCGTTCAGCTATTGTGAAGGCTCGCTTTGGCCCAGGGCAAACGAAGCGCCGGGGGAAATCTTAGCAGAGCCCGGCGCCTTTCCACGGTTCAAAGCGTGGAACTGCAGACTCTTTTGCAAAGAAGAGAGCGCCCAGGCAACAGCAGCCTGCACGTTTCTCAGTGAAAGGGAGAACTTCCTAACTTCATCCAGTCCTCTGAGCAAAGCAGGCAGAGGGAGAGAAACTTTCTTTCCTTCCTCTTTCCTGCAACGAATTCCTCCTTTGCTCTTGCAAACGCAAGGCTTCTTCTGAAAAACTACGTCGTGGTGCAGGGATCCTTCCAGAGGAGCAACGGCATAGTTTTAGCTGGAAGGGCTTGGCAGAGCAGCCGGCGAGAAAAGGCCTCTTGCGATTCTCTTTTCTTTCTGCCTGAATTCGGTCAATTGGCACTTGCCGAAGCAAGGTTTCCCAGCACAAACTACAAAGCAGCAGCTCTCTCCTGGCAGACGAAATCCCATGCAGTGTTGCCCTGGCGAGATAGTGTTGCTACAGCGAGGCCCAGTGAAAACACACTGCCTAGAGAAATCCTAGCAAAGCAATGTGTTTCCCCACAGGAATGTATGTCAGTTTCAGTTCTTTGCCAGCGACGGAGCTCAGAGGCAACGTCAGATTGTGTGTATCTCAGTGAGAGAAAGAACACTGTGACTTCCCCCGTTCCTCTGACGAAAGCGGTTAGAGGGAGAGAAGCGTCCTTTGCTTTCGCTTTCCCGCAGTGAGCTCGGCAGATCTGCCCTTCGCGAAGGGCCTTTTTCCCCCGGAGAACTGCCTCGCGGTAGCCCTGTTCTGGAAGTGGAACGAGTATGCAGTGTTAGCGTTCAGCTATTGTGAAGGCTCGCTTTGGCCCAGGGCAAACGAAGCGCCGGGGGAAATCTTAGCAGAGCCCGGCGCCTTTCCACGGTTCAAAGCGTGGAACAGCAGACTCTTTTGCAAAGAAGAGAGCGCACAGGCAACAGCAGCCCGCACGTTTCTCAGTGAAAGGGAGAACTCCCTGACTTCATCCAGTCCTCTGAGCAAAGCAGGCAGAAGGAGAGAAACTTTCTTTCCTTCCTCTTTCCTGCAACGAATTCCTCCTTTGCTCTTGCAAACGCAAGGCTTCTTCTGAAAAACTACGTCGCGGTGCAGGGATCCTTCCAGAGGAGCAACGGCATAGTTTTACCTGGAAGGGCTTGGCAGAGCAGCCGGGGAGAAAAGGCCTCCTGCGATTCTCTTTTCTTTCTGCCTGAATGCGGTCAATTGGCACCTGCCAAAGCAAGGTTTCCCAGCACAAACTACAAAGCAGCAGCTCCCTCCTGGCAGAGGAAATCCCATGCAGTGTTGCCCTGGCGAGATAGTGTTGCTACAGCGAGGCCCAGGGAAAACAGACTGCCTAGAGAAATCCTAGCAAAACCCTGTGTTTCCCCACAGGAATGTATGTCAGTTTCAGTTCTTTGCCAGCAACGGAGCTCACAGGCAACGTCAGATTGTGTGTATCTCAGTGAGAGAAAGAACACTGTCAGTTCCCCCGTTCCTCTGACGAAAGCGGTTAGAGGGAGAAAAGCGTCCTTTGCTTTCGCTTTCCCGCAGTGAGCTCGGCAGATCTGCCCTTCGCGAAGGGCCGTTTTCCCCCGGAGAACTGCCTCGCGGTAGCCCTGTTCTGGAAGTGGAACGAGTATGCAGTGTTAGCGTTCAGCTATTGTGAAGGCTCGCTTTGGCCCAGGGCAAACGAAGCGCCGGGGGAAATCTTAGCAGAGCCCGGCGCCTTTCCACGGTTCAAAGCGTGGAACTGCAGACTCTTTTGCAAAGAAGAGAGCGCCCAGGCAACAGCAGCCTGCACGTTTCTCAGTGAAAGGGAGAACTTCCTAACTTCATCCAGTCCTCTGAGCAAAGCAGGCAGAGGGAGAGAAACTTTCTTTCCTTCCTCTTTCCTGCAACCAATTCCTCCTTTGCTCTTGCAAACGCAAGGCTTCTTCTGAAAAACTACGTCGCGGTGCAGGGATCCTTCCAGAGGAGCAAGGGCATAGTTTTAGCTGGAAGGGCTTGGCAGAGCAGCCGGCGAGAAAAGGCCTCTTGCGATTCTCTTTTCTTTCTGCCTGAATGCGGTCAATTGGCACTTGCCGAAGCAAGGTTTCCCAGCACAAACTACAAAGCAGCAGCTCTCTCCTGGCAGAGGAAATCCCATGCAGTGTTGCCCTGGCGAGATACTGTTGCTACAGCGAAGCCCAGTGAAAACACACTGCCTAGAGAAATCCTAGCAAAGCAATGTGTTTCCCCACAGGAATGTATGTCAGTTTCAGTTCTTTGCCAGCGACGGAGCTCACAGGCAACGTCAGATTGTGTGTATCTCAGTGAGAGAAAGAACACTGTGACTTCCCCCGTTCCTCTGACGAAAGCGGTTAGAGGGAGAGAAGCGTCCTTTGCTTTCGCTTTCCCGCAGTGAGCTCGGCAGATCTGCCCTTCGCGAAGGTCCTTTTTCCCCCAGAGAACTGCCTCGCGGTAGCCCTGTTCTGGAAGTGGAACGAGTATGCAGTGTTAGCGTTCAGCTATTGTGAAGGCTCGCTTTGGCCCAGGGCAAACGAACCGCCGGGCTAAATCTTAGCAGAGCCCGGCGCCTTTCCACGGTTCAAAGCGTGGAACTGCAGACTCTTTTGCAAAGAAGAGAGCGCCCAGGCAACAGCAGCCTGCACGTTTCTCAGTGAAAGGGAGAACTTACTAACTTCATCCAGTCCTCTGAGCAAAGCAGGCAGAGGGAGAGAAACTTTCTTTCCTTCCTCTTTCCTGCAACGAATTCCTCCTTTGCTCTTGCAAACGCAAGGCTTCTTCTGAAAAACTACGTCGCGGTGCAGGGATCCTTCCAGAGGAGCAACGGCATAGTTTTAGCTGGAAGGGCTTGGCAGAGCAGCCGGCGAGAAAAGGCCTCTTGCGATTCTCTTTTCTTTCTGCCTGAATGCGGTCAATTGGCACTTGCCGAAGCAAGGTTTCCCAGCACAAACTACAAAGCAGCAGCTCTCTCCTGGCAGAGGAAATCCCATGCAGTGTTGCCCTGGCGAGATAGTGTTGCTACAGCGAGGCCCAGTGAAAACACACTGCCTAGAGAAATCCTAGCAAAGCAATGTGTTTCCCCACAGGAATGTATGTCAGTTTCAGTTCTTTGCCAGCAACGGAGCTCAGAGGCAACGTCAGATTGTGTGTATCTCAGTGAGAGAAAGAACACTGTGACTTGCCCCGTTCCTCTGACGAAAGCGGTTAGAGGGAGAAAAGCGTCCTTTGCTTTCACTTTCCCGCAGTGAGCTCGGCAGATCTGCCCTTCGCGAAGGGCCGTTTTCCCCCGGAGAACTGCCTCGCGGTAGCCCTGTTCTGGAAGTGGAACGAGTATGCAGTGTTAGCGTTCAGCTATTGTGAAGGCTCGCTTTGGCCCAGGGCAAACGAAGCGCCGGGGGAAATCTTAGCAGAGCCCGGCGCCTTTCCACGGTTCAAAGCGTGGAACTGCAGACTCTTTTGCAAAGAAGAGAGCGCCCAGGCAACAGCAGCCTGCACGTTTCTCAGTGAAAGGGAGAACTTCCTAACTTCATCCAGTCCTCTGAGCAAAGCAGGCAGAGGGAGAGAAACTTTCTTTCCTTCCTCTTTCCTGCAACGAATTCCTCCTTTGCTCTTGCAAACGCAAGGCTTCTTCTGAAAAACTACGTCCCGGTGCAGGGATCCTTCCAGAGGAGCAACGGCATAGTTTTAGCTGGAAGGGCTTGGCAGAGCAGCCGGGGAGAAAAGGCCTCTTGCGATTCTCTTTTCTTTCCACCTGTATGTGGTCAATTGGCACTTGCCAAAGCAAGGTTTCCCAGCACAAACTACAAAGCAGCAGCTCTCTCTTGGCAGAGGAAATCCCATGCAGTGTTGCCCTGGCGAGATAGTGTTGCTACAGCGAGGCCCAGGGAAAACAGACTGCCTAGAGAAATCCTAGCAAAGCCCTGTGTTTCCCCACAGGAATGTATGTCAGTTTCAGTTCTTTGCCAGCAACGGAGCTCAGAGGCAACGTCAGATTGTGTGTATCTCAGTGAGAGAAAGAACACTGTCAGTTCCCCCGTTCCTCTGACGAAAGCGGTTAGAGGGAGAAAAGCGTCCTTTGCTTTCGCTTTCCCGCAGTGAGCTCGGCAGATCTGCCCTTCGCGAAGGGCCGTTTTCCCCCGGAGAACTGCCTCGCGGTAGCCCTGTTCTGGAAGTGGAACGAGTATGCAGTGTTAGCGTTCAGCTATTGTGAAGGCTCGCTTTGGCCCAGGGCAAACGAAGCGCCGGGGGAAATCTTAGCAGAGCCCGGCGCCTTTCCACGGTTCAAAGCGTGGAACAGCAGACTCTTTTGCAAAGAAGAGAGCGCACAGGCAACAGCAGCCCGCACGTTTCTCAGTGAAAGGGAGAACTCCCTGACTTCATCCAGTCCTCTGAGCAAAGCAGGCAGAGGGAGAGAAACTTTCTTTCCTTCCTCTTTCCTGCAACGAATTCCTCCTTTGCTCTTGCAAACGCAAGGCTTCTTCTGAAAAACTACGTCGCGGTGCAGGGATCCTTCCAGAGGAGCAACGGCATAGTTTTAGCTGGAAGGGCTTGGCAGAGCAGCCGGGGAGAAAAGGCCTCTTGCGATTCTCTTTTCTTTCTGCCTGAATGCGGTCAATTGGCACTTGCCAAAGCAAGGTTTCCCAGCACAAACTACAAAGCAGCAGCTCTCTCCTGGCAGAGGAAATCCCATGCAGTGTTGCCCTGGCGAGATAGTGTTGCTACAGCGAGGCCCAGGGAAAACAGACTGCCTAGAGAAATCCTAAGAAAGCCCTGTGTTTCCCCACAGGAATGTATGTCAGTTTCAGTTCTTTGCCAGCAACGGAGCTCAGAGGCAACGTCAGATTGTGTGTATCTCAGTGAGAGAAAGAACACTGTGACTTCCCCCGTTCCTCTGACGAAAGCGGTTAGAGGGAGAAAAGCGTCCTTTGCTTTCGCTTTCCCGCAGTGAGCTCGGCAGATCTGCCCTTCGCGAAGGGCCGTTTTCCCCCGGAGAACTGCCTCGCGGTAGCCCTGTTCTGGAAGTGGAATGAGTATGCAGTGTTAGAGTTCAGCTATTGTGAAGGCTCGCTTTGGCCCAGGGCAAACGAAGCGCCGGGGGAAATCTTAGCAGAGCCCGGCGCCTTTCCACGGTTCAAAGCGTGGAACAGCAGACTCTTTTGCAAAGAAGAGAGCGCCCAGGCAACAGCAGCCTGCACGTTTCTCAGTGAAAGGGAGAACTTACTAACTTCATCCAGTCCTCTGAGCAAAGCAGGCAGAGGGAGAGAAACTTTCTTTCCTTCCTCTTTCCTGCAACGAATTCCTCCTTTGCTCTTGCAAACGCAAGGCTTCTTCTGAAAAACTACGTCGCGGTGCAGGGATCCTTCCAGAGTTGCAACGGCATAGTTTTAGCTGGAAGGGCTTGGCAGAGCAGCCGGGGAGAAAAGGCCTCTTGCGATTCTCTTTTCTTTCTGCCTGAATGCGGTCAATTGGCACTTGCCAAAGCAAGGTTTCCCAGCACAAACTACAAAGCAGCAGCTCTCTCCTGGCAGAGGAAATCCCATGCAGTGTTGCCCTGGCGAGATAGTGTTGCTACAGCGAGGCCCAGTGAAAACACACTGCCTAGAGAAATCCTAGCAAAGCAATGTGTTTCCCCACAGGAATGTATGTCAGTTTCAGTTCTTTGCCAGCAACGGAGCTCAGAGGCAACGTCAGATTGTGTGTATCTCAGTGAGAGAAAGAACACTGTGACTTGCCCCGTTCCTCTGACGAAAGCGGTTAGAGGGAGAAAAGCGTCCTTTGCTTTCACTTTCCCGCAGTGAGCTCGGCAGATCTGCCCTTCGCGAAGGGCCGTTTTCCCCCGGAGAACTGCCTCGCGGTAGCCCTGTTCTGGAAGTGGAACGAGTATGCAGTGTTAGCGTTCAGCTATTGTGAAGGCTCGCTTTGGCCCAGGGCAAACGAAGCGCCGGGGGAAATCTTAGCAGAGCCCGGCGCCTTTCCACGGTTCAAAGCGTGGAACTGCAGACTCTTTTGCAAAGAAGAGAGCGCCCAGGCAACAGCAGCCTGCACGTTTCTCAGTGAAAGGGAGAACTTCCTAACTTCATCCAGTCCTCTGAGCAAAGCAGGCAGAGGGAGAGAAACTTTCTTTCCTTCCTCTTTCCTGCAACGAATTCCTCCTTTGCTCTTGCAAACGCAAGGCTTCTTCTGAAAAACTACGTCGCGGTGCAGGGATCCTTCCAGAGGAGCAACGGCATAGTTTTACCTGGAAGGGCTTGGCAGAGCAGCCGGGGAGAAAAGGCCTCTTGCGATTCTCTTTTCTTTCTGCCTGAATGCGGTCAATTGGCACTTGCCAAAGCAAGGTTTCCCAGCACAAACTACAAAGCAGCAGCTCTCTCCTGGCAGAGGAAATCCCATGCAGTGTTGCCCTGGCGAGATAGTGTTGCTACAGCGAGGCCCAGGGAAAACAGACTGCCTAGAGAAATCCTAAGAAAGCCCTGTGTTTCCCCACAGGAATGTATGTCAGTTTCAGTTCTTTGCCAGCAACGGAGCTCAGAGGCAACGTCAGATTGTGTGTATCTCAGTGAGAGAAAGAACACTGTGACTTCCCCCGTTCCTCTGACGAAAGCGGTTAGAGGGAGAAAAGCGTCCTTTGCTTTCGCTTTCCCGCAGTGAGCTCGGCAGATCTGCCCTTCGCGAAGGGCCGTTTTCCCCCGGAGAACTGCCTCGCGGTAGCCCTGTTCTGGAAGTGGAACGAGTATGCAGTGTTAGCGTTCAGCTATTGTGAAGGCTCGCTTTGGCCCAGGGCAAACGAAGCGCCGGGGGAAATCTTAGCAGAGCCCGGCGCCTTTCCACGGTTCAAAGCGTGGAACAGCAGACTCTTTTGCAAAGAAGAGAGCGCACAGGCAACAGCAGCCCGCACGTTTCTCAGTGAAAGGGAGAACTCCCTGACTTCAT
The DNA here is from genome assembly GCF_030014295.1 of Loxodonta africana. Taxonomy (NCBI): domain Eukaryota; kingdom Metazoa; phylum Chordata; class Mammalia; order Proboscidea; family Elephantidae; genus Loxodonta; species Loxodonta africana. Next base: position 87,364 of record NC_087359.1, read on the forward strand.
CCAGTCCTCTGAGCAAAGCAGGCAGAGGGAGAGAAACTTTCTTTCCTTCCTCTTTCCTGCAACGAATTCCTCCTTTGCTCTTGCAAACGCAAGGCTTCTTCTGAAAAACTACGTCGCGGTGCAGGGATCCTTCCAGAGGAGCAACGGCATAGTTTTAGCTGGAAGGGCTTGGCAGAGCAGCCGGGGAGAAAAGGCCTCTTGCGATTCTCTTTTCTTTCTGCCTGAATGCGGTCAATTGGCACTTGCCAAAGCAAGGTTTCCCAGCACAAACTACAAAGCAGCAGCTCCCTCCTGGCAGAGGAAATCCCATGCAGTGTTGCCCTGGCGAGATAGTGTTGCTACAGCGAGGCCCAGGGAAAACAGACTGCCTAGAGAAATCCTAGCAAAACCCTGTGTTTCCCCACAGGAATGTATGTCAGTTTCAGTTCTTTGCCAGCAACGGAGCTCACAGGCAACGTCAGATTGTGTGTATCTCAGTGAGAGAAAGAACACTGTCAGTTCCCCCGTTCTTCTGACGAAAGCGGTTAGAGGGAGAAAAGCGTCCTTTGCTTTCGCTTTCCCGCAGTGAGCTCGGCAGATCTGCCCTTCGCGAAGGGCCGTTTTCCCCCGGAGAACTGCCTCGCGGTAGCCCTGTTCTGGAAGTGGAACGAGTATGCAGTGTTAGCGTTCAGCTATTGTGAAGGCTCGCTTTGGCCCAGGGCAAACGAAGCGCCGGGGGAAATCTTAGCAGAGCCCGGCGCCTTTCCACGGTTCAAAGCGTGGAACTGCATACTCTTGTGCAAAGAAGAGAGCGCACAGGCAACAGCAGCCTGCACGTTTCTCAGTGAAAGGGAGAACTCCCTGACTTCATCCAGTCCTCTGAGCAAAGCAGGCAGAAGGAGAGAAACTTTCTTTCCTTCCTCTTTCCTGCAACGAATTCCTCCTTTGCTCTTGCAAACGCAAGGCTTCTTCTGAAAAACTACGTCGCGGTGCAGGGATCCTTCCAGAGGAGCAACGGCATAGTTTTAGCTGGAAGGGCTTGGCAGAGCAGCCGGGGAGAAAAGGCCTCTTGCGATTCTCTTTTCTTTCTGCCTGAATGCGGTCAATTGGCACTTGCCAAAGCAAGGTTTCCCAGCACAAACTACAAAGCAGCAGCTCTCTCCTGGCAGAGGAAATCCCATGCAGTGTTGCCCTGGTGAGATAATGTTGCTACAGCGAGGCCCAGGGAAAACAGACTGCCTAGAGAAATCCTAGCAAAGCCCTGTGTTTCCCCACAGGAATGTATGTCAGTTTCAGTTCTTTGCCAGCAACGTAGCTCAGAGGCAACATCAGATTGTGTGTATCTCAGTGAGAGAAAGAACACTGTGACTTCCCCCGTTCCTCTGACGAAAGCAGTTAGAGGGAGAAAAGCGTCCTTTGCTTTCGCTTTCCCGCAGTGAGCTCGGCAGATCTGCCCTTCGCGAAGGGCCGTTTTCCCCCGGAGAACTGCCTCGCGGTAGCCCTGTTCTGGAAGTGGAACGAGTATGCAGTGTTAGCGTTCAGCTATTGTGAAGGCTCGCTTTGGCCCAGGGCAAACGAAGCGCCGGGGGAAATCTTAGCAGAGCCCGGCGCCTTTCCACGGTTCAAAGCGTGGAACAGCAGACTCTTTTGCAAAGAAGAGAGCGCACAGGCAACAGCAGCCCGCACGTTTCTCAGTCAAAGGGAGAACTCCCTGACTTCATCCAGTCCTCTGAGCAAAGCAGGCAGAGGGAGAGAAACTTTCTTTCCTTCCTCTTTCCTGCAACGAATTCCTCATTTGCTCTTGCAAACGCAGGGCTTCTTCTGAGAAACTACGTCGCGGTGCAGGGATCCTTCCAGAGGAGCAACGGCATAGTTTTAGCTGGAAGGGCTTGGCAGAGCAGCCGGGGAGAAAAAGCCTCTTGCGATTCTCTTTTCTTTCCGCCTGAATGCGGTCAATTGGCACTTGCCAAAGCAAGGTTTCCCAGCACAAACTACAAAGCAGCAGCTCTCTCCTGGCAGAGGAAATCCCATGCAGTGTTGCCCTGGCGAGATAGTGTTGCTACAGCGAGGCCCAGGGAAAACAGACTGCCTAGAGAAATCCTAGCAAAGCCCTGTGTTTCCCCACAGGAATGTATGTCAGTTTCAGTTCTTTGCCAGCAACGGAGCTCAGAGGCAACGTCAGATTGTGTGTATCTCAGTGAGAGAAAGAACACTGTGACTTCCCCCGTTCCTCTGACGAAAGCGGTTAGAGGGAGAAAAGCGTCCTTTGCTTTCGCTTTCCCGCAGTGAGCTCGGCAGATCTGCCCTTCGCGAAGGGCCGTTTTCCCCCGGAGAACTGCCTCGCGGTAGCCCTGTTCTGGAAGTGGAACGAGTATGCAGTGTTAGCGTTCAGCTATTGTGAAGGCTCGCTTTGGCCCAGGGCAAACGAAGCGCCGGGGGAAATCTTAGCAGAGCCCGGCGCCTTTCCACGGTTCAAAGCGTGGAACAGCAGACTCTTTTGCAAAGAAGAGAGCGCACAGGCAACAGCAGCCCGCACGTTTCTCAGTGAAAGGGAGAACTCCCTGACTTCATCCAGTCCTCTGAGCAAAGCAGGCAGAGGGAGAGAAACTTTCTTTCCTTCCTCTTTCCTGCAACGAATTCCTCCTTTGCTCTTGCAAACGCAAGGCTTCTTCTGAAAAACTACGTCGCGGTGCAGGGATCCTTCCAGAGGAGCAACGGCATAGTTTTAGCTGGAAGGGCTTGGCAGAGCAGCCGGGGAGAAAAGGCCTCTTGCGATTCTCTTTTCTTTCTGCCTGAATGCGGTCAATTGGCACTTGCCAAAGCAAGGTTTCCCAGCACAAACTACAAAGCAGCAGCTCTCTCCTGGCAGAGGAAATCCCATGCAGTGTTGCCCTGGTGAGATAGTGTTGCTACAGTGAGGCCCAGGGAAAACACACTGCCTAGAGAAATCCTAGCAAAGCCCTGTGTTTCCCCACAGGAATGTATGTCCGTTTCAGTTCTTTGCCAGCAACGGAGCTCACAGGCAACGTCAGATTGTGTGTATCTCAGTGAGAGAAAGAACACTGTGACTTCCCCCGTTCCTCTGACGAAAGCAGTTAGAGAGAGAAAAGCGACCTTTGCTTTCGCTTTCCCGCAAAGAGCTCGACAGATCTGCCCTTCGCGAAGGGCCGTTTTTCCCCGGAGAACTGCCTCGCGGTAGCCCTGTTCTGGAAGTGGAACGAGTATGCAGTGTTAGCGTTCAGCTAATGTGAAGGCTCGCTTTGGCCCAGGGCAAACGAAGCGCCGGGGGAAATCTTAGCAGAGCCCGGCGCCTTTCCACGGTTCAAAGCGTGGAACTGCAGACTCTTTTGCAAAGAAGAGAGCGCACAGGCAACAGCAGCCCGCACGTTTCTCAGTGAAAGGGAGAACTCCCTGACTTCATCCAGTCCTCTGAGCAAAGCAGGCAGAAGGAGAGAAACTTTCTTTCCTTCCTCTTTCCTGCAACGAATTCCTCATTTGCTCTTGCAAACGCAAGGCTTCTTCTGAAAAACTACGTCACGGTGCAGGGATCCTTCCAGAGGAGCAACGGCATAGTTTTACCTGGAAGGGCTTGGCAGAGCAGCCGGGGAGTAAAGGCCTCTTGCTATTCTCTTTTCTTTCTGCCTCACTGCGGTCAATTGGCACTTGCCAAAGCAAGGTTTCCCAGCACAAACTACAAAGCAGCAGCTCTCTCCTGGCAGAGGAAATCCCATGCAGTGTTGCCCTGGCGAGATAGTGTTGCTACAGCGAGGCCCAGGGAAAACAGACTGCCTAGAGAAATCCTAGCAAAGCCCTGTGTTTCCCCACAGGAATGTATGTCAGTTTCAGTTCTTTGCCAGCAACGGAGCTCAGAGGCAACGTCAGATTGTGTGTATCTCAGTGAGAGAAAGAACACTGTGACTTCCCCCGTTCCTCTGACGAAAGCGGTTAGAGGGAGAAAAGCGTCCTTTGCTTTCGCTTTCCCGCAGTGAGCTCGGCAGATCTGCCCTTCGCGAAGGGCCGTTTTCCCCCGGAGAACTGCCTCGCGGTAGCCCTGTTCTGGAAGTGGAACGAGTATGCAGTGTTAGCGTTCAGCTATTGTGAAGGCTCGCTTTGGCCCAGGGCAAACGAAGCGCCGGGGGAAATCTTAGCAGAGCCCGGCGCCTTTCCACGGTTCAAAGCGTGGAACAGCAGACTCTTTTGCAAAGAAGAGAGCGCACAGGCAACAGCAGCCCGCACGTTTCTCAGTGAAAGGGAGAACTCCCTGACTTCATCCAGTCCTCTGAGCAAAGCAGGCAGAGGGAGAGAAACTTTCTTTCCTTCCTCTTTCCTGCAACGAATTCCTCCTTTGCTCTTGCAAACGCAAGGCTTCTTCTGAAAAACTACGTCGCGGTGCAGGGATCCTTCCAGAGGAGCAACGACATAGTTTTAGCTGGAAGGGATTGGCAGAGCAGCCGGGGAGAAAAGGCCTCTTGCTATTCTCTTTTCTTTCTGTCTCACTGCGGTCAATTGGCACTTGCCAAAGCAAGGTTTCCCAGCACAAACTACAAAGCAGCAGCTCTCTCCTGGCAGAGGAAATCCCATGCAGTGTTGCCCTGGTGAGATAGTGTTGCTACAGTGAGGCCCAGGGAAAACACACTGCCTAGAGAAATCCTAGCAAAGCCCTGTGTTTCCCCACAGGAATGTATGTCCGTTTCAGTTCTTTGCCAGCAACGGAGCTCAGAGGCAACGTCAGATTGTGTGTATCTCAGTGAGAGAAAGAACACTGTGACTTCCCCCGTTCCTCTGACGAAAGCAGTTAGAGAGAGAAAAGCGACCTTTGCTTTCGCTTTCCCGCAAAGAGCTCGACAGATCTGCCCTTCGCGAAGGGCCGTTTTCCCCCGGAGAACTGCCTCGCGGTAGCCCTGTTCTGGAAGTGGAACGAGTATGCAGTGTTAGCGTTCAGCTAATGTGAAGGCTCGCTTTGGCCCAGGGCAAACGAAGCGCCGGGGGAAATCTTAGCAGAGCCCGGCGCCTTTCCACGGTTCAAAGCGTGGAACTGCAGACTCTTTTGCAAAGAAGAGAGCGCACAGGCAACAGCAGCCCGCACGTTTCTCAGTGAAAGGGAGAACTCCCTGACTTCATCCAGTCCTCTGAGCAAAGCAGGCAGAAGGAGAGAAACTTTCTTTCCTTCCTCTTTCCTGCAACGAATTCCTCATTTGCTCTTGCAAACGCAAGGCTTCTTCTGAAAAACTACGTCACGGTGCAGGGATCCTTCCAGAGGAGCAACGACATAGTTTTAGCTGGAAGGGCTTGGCAGAGCAGCCGGGGAGTAAAGGCCTCTTGCTATTCTCTTTTCTTTCTGCCTCACTGCGGTCAATTGGCACTTGCCAAAGCAAGGTTTCCCAGCACAAACTACAAAGCAGCAGCTCTCTCCTGGCAGAGGAAATCCCATGCAGTGTTGCCCTGGCGAGATAGTGTTGCTACAGCGAGGCCCAGGGAAAACAGACTGCCTAGAGAAATCCTAGCAAAGCCCTGTGTTTCCCCACAGGAATGTATGTCAGTTTCACTTCTTTGCCAGCAACGGAGCTCAGAGGCAACATCAGATTGTGTGTATCTCAGTGAGAGAAAGAACACTGTGACTTCCCCCGTTCCTCTGACGAAAGCGGTTAGAGGGAGAAAAGCGTCCTTTGCTTTCGCTTTCCCGCAGTGAGCTCGGCAGATCTGCCCTTCGCGAAGGGCCGTTTTCCCCCGGAGAACTGCCTCGCGGTAGCCCTGTTCTGGAAGTGGAACGAGTATGCAGTGTTAGCGTTCAGCTATTGTGAAGGCTCGCTTTGGCCCACGGCAAACGAAGCGCCGGGGGAAATCTTAGCAGAGCCCGGCGCCTTTCCACGGTTCAAAGCGTGGAACAGCAGACTCTTTTGCAAAGAAGAGAGCGCACAGGCAACAGCAGCCCGCACGTTTCTCAGTGAAAGGGAGAACTCCCTGACTTCATCCAGTCCTCTGAGCAAAGTAGGCAGAGGGAGAGAAACTTTCTTTCCTTCCTCTTTCCTGCAACGAATTCCTCCTTTGCTCTTGCAAACGCAAGGCTTCTTCTGAAAAACTACGTCGCGGTGCAGGGATCCTTCCAGAGGAGCAACGGCATAGTTTTACCTGGAAGGGCTTGGCAGAGCAGCCGGGGAGAAAAGGCCTCTTGCGATTCTCTTTTCTTTCTGCCTGAATGCGGTCAATTGGCACTTGCCAAAGCAAGGTTTCCCAGCACAAACTACAAAGCAGCAGCTCTCTCCTGGCAGAGGAAATCCCATGCAGTGTTGCCCTGGCGAGATAGTGTTGCTACAGCGAGGCCCAGGGAAAACAGACTGCCTAGAGAAATCCTAGCAAAGCCCTGTGTTTCCCCACAGGAATGTATGTCAGTTTCAGTTCTTTGCCAGCAACGGAGCTCAGAGGCAACATCAGATTGTGTGTATCTCAGTGAGAGAAAGAACACTGTGACTTCCCCCGTTCCTCTGACGAAAGCGGTTAGAGGGAGAAAAGCGTCCTTTGCTTTCGCTTTCCCGCAGTGAGCTCGGCAGATCTGCCCTTCGCGAAGGGCCGTTTTCCCCCGGAGAACTGCCTCGCGGTAGCCCTGTTCTGGAAGTGGAACGAGTATGCAGTGTTAGCGTTCAGCTATTGTGAAGGCTCGCTTTGGCCCACGGCAAACGAAGCGCCGGGGGAAATCTTAGCAGAGCCCGGCGCCTTTCCACGGTTCAAAGCGTGGAACAGCAGACTCTTTTGCAAAGAAGAGAGCGCACAGGCAACAGCAGCCCGCACGTTTCTCAGTGAAAGGGAGAACTCCCTGACTTCATCCAGTCCTCTGAGCAAAGCAGGCAGAGGGAGAGAAACTTTCTTTCCTTCCTCTTTCCTGCAACGAATTCCTCATTTGCTCTTGCAAACGCAAGGCTTCTTCTGAGAAACTACGTCGCGGTGCAGGGATCCTTCCAGAGGAGCAACGGCATAGTTTTAGCTGGAAGGGCTTGGCAGAGCAGCCGGGGAGAAAAAGCCTCTTGCGATTCTCTTTTCTTTCCGCCTGAATGCGGTCAATTGGCACTTGCCAAAACAAGGTTTCCCAGCACAAACTACAAAGCAGCAGCTCTCTCCTGGCAGAGGAAATCCCATGCAGTGTTGCCCTGGCGAGATAGTGTTGCTACAGCGAGGCCCAGGGAAAACAGACTGCCTAGAGAAATCCTAGCAAAGCCCTGTGTTTCCCCAGAGAAATGTATGTCCGTTTCAGTTCTTTGGCAGCAACGGAGCTCAGAGGCAACGTCAGATTGTGTGTATCTCAGTGAGAGAAAGAACACTGTGACTTCCCCCGTTCCTCTGACGAAAGCGGTTAGAGGGAGAAAAGCGTCCTTTGCTTTCGCTTTCCGGCAGTGAGCTCGGCAGATCTGCCCTTCGCGAAGGGCCGTTTTCCCCCGGAGAACTGCCTCGCGGTAGCCCTGTTCTGGAAGTGGAACGAGTATGCAGTGTTAGCGTTCAGCTATTGTGAAGGCTCGCTTTGGCCCAGGGCAAACGAAGCGCCGGGGGAAATCTTAGCAGAGCCCGGCGCCTTTCCACGGTTCAAAGCGTGGAACAGCAGACTCTTTTGCAAAGAAGAGAGCGCACAGGCAACAGCAGCCCGCACGTTTCTCAGTGAAAGGGAGAACTCCCTGACTTCATCCAGTCCTCTGAGCAAAGCAGGCAGAGGGAGAGAAACTTTCTTTCCTTCCTCTTTCCTGCAACGAATTCCTCCTTTGCTCTTGCAAACGCAAGGCTTCTTCTGAAAAACTACGTCGCGGTGCAGGGATCCTTCCAGAGGAGCAACGGCATAGTTTTAGCTGGAAGGGCTTGGCAGAGCAGCCGGGGAGAAAAGGCCTCCTGCGATTCTCTTTTCTTTCTGCCTGAATGCGGTCAATTGGCACTTGCCAAAGCAAGGTTTCCCAGCACAAACTACAAAGCAGCAGCTCCCTCCTGGCAGAGGAAATCCCATGCAGTGTTGCCCTGGCGAGATAGTGTTGCTACAGCGAGGCCCAGGGAAAACAGACTGCCTAGAGAAATCCTAGCAAAACCCTGTGTTTCCCCACAGGAATGTATGTCAGTTTCAGTTCTTTGCCAGCAACGGAGCTCAGAGGCAACATCAGATTGTGTGTATCTCAGTGAGAGAAAGAACACTGTGACTTCCCCCGTTCCTCTGACGAAAGCGGTTAGAGGGAGAAAAGCGTCCTTTGCTTTCGCTTTCCCGCAGTGAGCTCGGCAGATCTGCCCTTCGCGAAGGGCCGTTTTCCCCCGGAGAACTGCCTCGCGGTAGCCCTGTTCTGGAAGTGGAACGAGTATGCAGTGTTAGCGTTCAGCTATTGTGAAGGCTCCCTTTGGCCCAGGGCAAACGAAGCGCCGGGGGAAGTCTTAGCAGAGCCCAGCGCCTTTCCACGGTTCAAAGCGTGGAACAGCAGACTCTTTTGCAAAGAAGAGAGCGCACAGGCAACAGCAGCCCGCACGTTTCTCAGTGAAAGGGAGAACTCCCTGACTTCATCCAGTCCTCTGAGCAAAGCAGGCAGAGGGAGAGAAACTTTCTTTCCTTCCTCTTTCCTGCAACGAATTCCTCATTTGCTCTTGCAAACGCAGGGCTTCTTCTGAGAAACTACGTCGCGGTGCAGGGATCCTTCCAGAGGAGCAACGACATAGTTTTAGCTGGAAGGGCTTGGCAGAGCAGCCGGGGAGAAAAAGCCTCTTGCGATTCTCTTTTCTTTCTGTCTCACTGCGGTCAATTGGCACTTGCCAAAGCAAGGTTTCCCAGCACAAACTACAAAGCAGCAGCTCTCTCCTGGCAGAGGAAATCCCATGCAGTGTTGCCCTGGCGAGATAGTGTTGCTACAGCGAGGCTCAGCGAAAACAGACTGCCTAGAGAAATCCTAGCAAAGCCCTGTGTTTCCCCACAGGAATGTATGTCAGTTTCAGTTCTTTGCCAGCAACGGAGCTCAGAGGCAACGTCAGATTGTGTGTATCTCAGTGAGAGAAAGAACACTGTGACTTCCCCCGTTCCTCTGACGAAAGCGGTTAGAGGGAGAAAAGCGTCCTTTGCTTTCGCTTTCCCGCAGTGAGCTCGGCAGATCTGCCCTTCGCGAAGGGCCGTTTTCCCCCGGAGAACTGCCTCGCGGTAGCCCTGTTCTGGAAGTGGAACGAGTATGCAGTGTTAGCGTTCAGCTATTGTGAAGGCTCGCTTTGGCCCAGGGCAAACGAAGCGCCGGGGGAAATCTTAGCAGAGCCCGGCGCCTTTCCACGGTTCAAAGCGTGGAACAGCAGACTCTTTTGCAAAGAAGAGAGCGCCCAGGCAACAGCAGCCCGCACGTTTCTCAGTGAAAGGGAGAACTCCCTGACTTCATCCAGTCCTCTGAGCAAAGCAGGCAGAAGGAGAGAAACTTTCTTTCCTTCCTCTTTCCTGCAACGAATTCCTCATTTGCTCTTGCAAACGCAAGGCTTCTTCTGAAAAACTACGTCACGGTGCAGGGATCCTTCCAGAGGAGCAACGACATAGTTTTAGCTGGAAGGGCTTGGCAGAGCAGCCGGGGAGTAAAGGCCTCTTGCTATTCTCTTTTCTTTCTGCCTCACTGCGGTCAATTGGCACTTGCCAAAGCAAGGTTTCCCAGCACAAACTACAAAGCAGCAGCTCTCTCCTGGCAGAGGAAATCCCATGCAGTGTTGCCCTGGCGAGATAGTGTTGCTACAGTGAGGCCCAGGGAAAACAGACTGCCTAGAGAAATCCTAGCAAAGCCCTGTGTTTCCCCACAGGAATGTATGTCAGTTTCAGTTCTTTGCCAGCAACGGAGCTCAGAGGCAACATCAGATTGTGTGTATCTCAGTGAGAGAAAGAACACTGTGACTTCCCCCGTTCCTCTGACGAAAGCGGTTAGAGGGAGAAAAGCGTCCTTTGCTTTCGCTTTCCCGCAGTGAGCTCGGCAGATCTGCCCTTCGCGAAGGGCCGTTTTTCCCCGGAGAACTGCCTCGCGGTAGCCCTGTTCTGGAAGTGGAACGAGTATGCAGTGTTAGCGTTCAGCTATTGTGAAGGCTCGCTTTGGCCCACGGCAAACGAAGCGCCGGGGGAAATCTTAGCAGAGCCCGGCGCCTTTCCACGGTTCAAAGCGTGGAACAGCAGACTCTTTTGCAAAGAAGAGAGCGCACAGGCAACAGCAGCCCGCACGTTTCTCAGTGAAAGGGAGAACTCCCTGACTTCATCCAGTCCTCTGAGCAAAGCAGGCAGAGGGAGAGAAACTTTCTTTCCTTCCTCTTTCCTGCAACGAATTCCTCCTTTGCTCTTGCAAACGCAAGGCTTCTTCTGAAAAACTACGTCGCGGTGCAGGGATCCTTCCAGAGGAGCAACGGCATAGTTTTACCTGGAAGGGCTTGGCAGAGCAGCCGGGGAGAAAAGGCCTCTTGCGATTCTCTTTTCTTTCTGCCTGAATGCGGTCAATTGGCACTTGCCAAAGCAAGGTTTCCCAGCACAAACTACAAAGCAGCAGCTCTCTCCTGGCAGAGGAAATCCCATGCAGTGTTGCCCTGGCGAGATAGTGTTGCTACAGCGAGGCCCAGGGAAAACAGACTGCCTAGAGAAATCCTAGCAAAGCCCTGTGTTTCCCCACAGGAATGTATGTCAGTTTCAGTTCTTTGCCAGCAACGGAGCTCAGAGGCAACATCAGATTGTGTGTATCTCAGTGAGAGAAAGAACACTGTGACTTCCCCCGTTCCTCTGACGAAAGCGGTTAGAGGGAGAAAAGCGTCCTTTGCTTTCGCTTTCCCGCAGTGAGCTCGGCAGATCTGCCCTTCGCGAAGGGCCGTTTTCCCCCGGAGAACTGCCTCGCGGTAGCCCTGTTCTGGAAGTGGAACGAGTATGCAGTGTTAGCGTTCAGCTATTGTGAAGGCTCACTTTGGCCCAGGGCAAACGAAGCGCCGGGGGAAATCTTAGCAGAGCCCGACGCCTTTCCACGGTTCAAAGCGTGGAACAGCAGACTCTTTTGCAAAGAAGAGAGTGCACAGGCAACAGCAGCCCACACGTTTCTCAGTGAAAGGGAGAACTCCCTGACTTCATCCAGTCCTCTGAGCAAAGCAGGCAGAGGGAGAGAAACTTTCTTTCCTTCCTCTTTCCTGCAACGAATTCCTCCTTTGCTCTTGCAAACGCAAGGCTTCTTCTGAAAAACTACGTCGCGGTGCAGGGATCCTTCCAGAGGAGCAACGACATAGTTTTAGCTGGAAGGGATTGGCAGAGCAGCCGGGGAGAAAAGGCCTCTTGCTATTCTCTTTTCTTTCTGTCTCACTGCGGTCAATTGGCACTTGCCAAAGCAAGGTTTCCCAGCACAAACTACAAAGCAGCAGCTCTCTCCTGGCAGAGGAAATCCCATGCAGTGTTGCCCTGGTGAGATAGTGTTGCTACAGTGAGGACCAGGGAAAACACACTGCCTAGAGAAATCCTAGCAAAGCCCTGTGTTTCCCCACAGGAATGTATGTCCGTTTCAGTTCTTTGCCAGCAACGGAGCTCAGAGGCAACGTCAGATTGTGTGTATCTCAGTGAGAGAAAGAACACTGTGACTTCCCCCGTTCCTCTGACGAAAGCAGTTAGAGAGAGAAAAGCGACCTTTGCTTTCGCTTTCCCGCAAAGAGCTCGACAGATCTGCCCTTCGCGAAGGGCCGTTTTCCCCCGGAGAACTGCCTCGCGGTAGCCCTGTTCTGGAAGTGGAACGAGTATGCAGTGTTAGCGTTCAGCTAATGTGAAGGCTCGCTTTGGCCCAGGGCAAACGAAGCGCCGGGGGAAATCTTAGCAGAGCCCGGCGCCTTTCCACGGTTCAAAGCGTGGAACTGCAGACTCTTTTGCAAAGAAGAGAGCACACAGGCAACAGCAGCCCGCACGTTTCTCAGTGAAAGGGAGAACTCCCTGACTTCATCCAGTCCTCTGAGCAAAGCAGGCAGAAGGAGAGAAACTTTCTTTCCTTCTTCTTTCCTGCAACGAATTCCTCATTTCCTCTTGCAAACGCAAGGCTTCTTCTGAAAAACTACGTCACGGTGCAGGGATCCTTCCAGAGGAGCAACGACATAGTTTTAGCTGGAAGGGCTTGGCAGAGCAGCCGGGGAGTAAAGGCCTCTTGCTATTCTCTTTTCTTTCTGCCTCACTGCGGTCAATTGGCACTTGCCAAAGCAAGGTTTCCCAGCACAAACTACAAAGCAGCAGCTCTCTCCTGGCAGAGGAAATCCCATGCAGTGTTGCCCTGGCGAGATAGTGTTGCTACAGCGAGGCCCAGGGAAAACAGACTGCCTAGAGAAATCCTAGCAAAGCCCTGTGTTTCCCCACAGGAATGTATGTCAGTTTCAGTTCTTTGCCAGCAACGGAGCTCAGAGGCAACATCAGATTGTGTGTATCTCAGTGAGAGAAAGAACACTGTGACTTCCCCCGTTCCTCTGACGAAAGCGGTTAGAGGGAGAAAAGCGTCCTTTGCTTTCGCTTTCCCGCAGTGAGCTCGGCAGATCTGCCCTTCGCGAAGGGCCGTTTTCCCCCGGAGAACTGCCTCGCGGTAGCCCTGTTCTGGAAGTGGAACGAGTATGCAGTGTTAGCGTTCAGCTATTGTGAAGGCTCGCTTTGGCCCACGGCAAACGAAGCGCCGGGGGAAATCTTAGCAGAGCCCGGCGCCTTTCCACGGTTCAAAGCGTGGAACAGCAGACTCTTTTGCAAAGAAGAGAGCGCACAGGCAACAGCAGCCCGCACGTTTCTCAGTGAAAGGGAGAACTCCCTGACTTCATCCAGTCCTCTGAGCAAAGCAGGCAGAGGGAGAGAAACTTTCTTTCCTTCCTCTTTCCTGCAACGAATTCCTCATTTGCTCTTGCAAACGCAGGGCTTCTTCTGAGAAACTACGTCGCGGTGCAGGGATCCTTCCAGAGGAGCAACGGCATAGTTTTAGCTGGAAGGGCTTGGCAGAGCAGCCGGGGAGAAAAAGCCTCTTGCGATTCTCTTTTCTTTCCGCCTGAATGCGGTCAATTGGCACTTGCCAAAACAAGGTTTCCCAGCACAAACTACAAAGCAGCAGCTCTCTCCTGGCAGAGGAAATCCCATGCAGTGTTGCCCTGGCGAGATAGTGTTGCTACAGCGAGGCCCAGGGAAAACAGACTGCCTAGAGAAATCCTAGCAAAGCCCTGTGTTTCCCCAGAGAAATGTATGTCCGTTTCAGTTCTTTGCCAGCAACGGAGCTCAGAGGCAACGTCAGATTGTGTGTATCTCAGTGAGAGAAAGAACACTGTGACTTCCCCCGTTCCTCTGACGAAAGCGGTTAGAGGGAGAAAAGCGTCCTTTGCTTTCGCTTTCCGGCAGTGAGCTCGGCAGATCTGCCCTTCGCGAAGGGCCGTTTTCCCCCGGAGAACTGCCTCGCGGTAGCCCTGTTCTGGAAGTGGAACGAGTATGCAGTGTTAGCGTTCAGCTATTGTGAAGGCTCGCTTTGGCCCAGGGCAAACGAAGCGCCGGGGGAAATCTTAGCAGAGCCCGGCGCCTTTCCACGGTTCAAAGCGTGGAACAGCAGACTCTTTTGCAAAGAAGAGAGCGCACAGGCAACAGCAGCCCGCACGTTTCTCAGTGAAAGGGAGAACTCCCTGACTTCATCCAGTCCTCTGAGCAAAGCAGGCAGAGGGAGAGAAACTTTCTTTCCTTCCTCTTTCCTGCAACGAATTCCTCCTTTGCTCTTGCAAACGCAAGGCTTCTTCTGAAAAACTACGTCGCGGTGCAGGGATCCTTCCAGAGGAGCAACGGCATAGTTTTAGCTGGAAGGGCTTGGCAGAGCAGCCGGGGAGAAAAGGCCTCCTGCGATTCTCTTTTCTTTCTGCCTGAATGCGGTCAATTGGCACTTGCCAAAGCAAGGTTTCCCAGCACAAACTACAAAGCAGCAGCTCCCTCCTGGCAGAGGAAATCCCATGCAGTGTTGCCCTGGCGAGATAGTGTTGCTACAGCGAGGCCCAGGGAAAACAGACTGCCTAGAGAAATCCTAGCAAAACCCTGTGTTTCCCCACAGGAATGTATGTCAGTTTCAGTTCTTTGCCAGCAACGGAGCTCAGAGGCAACATCAGATTGTGTGTATCTCAGTGAGAGAAAGAACACTGTGACTTCCCCCGTTCCTCTGACGAAAGCGGTTAGAGGGAGAAAAGCGTCCTTTGCTTTCGCTTTCCCGCAGTGAGCTCGGCAGATCTGCCCTTCGCGAAGGGCCGTTTTCCCCCGGAGAACTGCCTCGCGGTAGCCCTGTTCTGGAAGTGGAACGAGTATGCAGTGTTAGCGTTCAGCTATTGTGAAGGCTCCCTTTGGCCCAGGGCAAACGAAGCGCCGGGGGAAGTCTTAGCAGAGCCCAGCGCCTTTCCACGGTTCAAAGCGTGGAACAGCAGACTCTTTTGCAAAGAAGAGAGCGCACAGGCAACAGCAGCCCGCACGTTTCTCAGTGAAAGGGAGAACTCCCTGACTTCATCCAGTCCTCTGAGCAAAGCAGGCAGAGGGAGAGAAACTTTCTTTCCTTCCTCTTTCCTGCAACGAATTCCTCATTTGCTCTTGCAAACGCAAGGCTTCTTCTGAGAAACTACGTCGCGGTGCAGGGATCCTTCCAGAGGAGCAACGACATAGTTTTAGCTGGAAGGGCTTGGCAGAGCAGCCGGGGAGAAAAAGCCTCTTGCGATTCTCTTTTCTTTCTGTCTCACTGCGGTCAATTGGCACTTGCCAAAGCAAGGTTTCCCAGCACAAACTACAAAGCAGCAGCTCTCTCCTGGCAGAGGAAATCCCATGCAGTGTTGCCCTGGCGAGATAGTGTTGCTACAGCGAGGCTCAGCGAAAACAGACTGCCTAGAGAAATCCTAGCAAAGCCCTGTGTTTCCCCACAGGAATGTATGTCAGTTTCAGTTCTTTGCCAGCAACGGAGCTCAGAGGCAACGTCAGATTGTGTGTATCTCAGTGAGAGAAAGAACACTGTGACTTCCCCCGTTCCTCTGACGAAAGCGGTTAGAGGGAGAAAAGCGTCCTTTGCTTTCGCTTTCCCGCAGTGAGCTCGGCAGATCTGCCCTTCGCGAAGGGCCGTTTTCCCCCGGAGAACTGCCTCGCGGTAGCCCTGTTCTGGAAGTGGAACGAGTATGCAGTGTTAGCGTTCAGCTATTGTGAAGGCTCGCTTTGGCCCAGGGCAAACGAAGCGCCGGGGGAAATCTTAGCAGAGCCCGGCGCCTTTCCACGGTTCAAAGCGTGGAACAGCAGACTCTTTTGCAAAGAAGAGAGCGCCCAGGCAACAGCAGCCCGCACGTTTCTCAGTGAAAGGGAGAACTCCCTGACTTCATCCAGTCCTCTGAGCAAAGCAGGCAGAAGGAGAGAAACTTTCTTTCCTTCCTCTTTCCTGCAACGAATTCCTCATTTGCTCTTGCAAACGCAAGGCTTCTTCTGAAAAACTACGTCACGGTGCAGGGATCCTTCCAGAGGAGCAACGACATAGTTTTAGCTGGAAGGGATTGGCAGAGCAGCCGGGGAGAAAAGGCCTCTTGCTATTCTCTTTTCTTTCTGTCTCACTGCGGTCAATTGGCACTTGCCAAAGCAAGGTTTCCCAGCACAAACTACAAAGCAGCAGCTCTCTCCTGGCAGAGGAAATCCCATGCAGTGTTGCCCTGGTGAGATAGTGTTGCTACAGTGAGGACCAGGGAAAACACACTGCCTAGAGAAATCCTAGCAAAGCCCTGTGTTTCCCCACAGGAATGTATGTCCGTTTCAGTTCTTTGCCAGCAACGGAGCTCAGAGGCAACGTCAGATTGTGTGTATCTCAGTGAGAGAAAGAACACTGTGACTTCCCCCGTTCCTCTGACGAAAGCAGTTAGAGAGAGAAAAGCGACCTTTGCTTTCGCTTTCCCGCAAAGAGCTCGACAGATCTGCCCTTCGCGAAGGGCCGTTTTCCCCCGGAGAACTGCCTCGCGGTAGCCCTGTTCTGGAAGTGGAACGAGTATGCAGTGTTAGCGTTCAGCTAATGTGAAGGCTCGCTTTGGCCCAGGGCAAACGAAGCGCCGGGGGAAATCTTAGCAGAGCCCGGCGCCTTTCCACGGTTCAAAGCGTGGAACTGCAGACTCTTTTGCAAAGAAGAGAGCACACAGGCAACAGCAGCCCGCACGTTTCTCAGTGAAAGGGAGAACTCCCTGACTTCATCCAGTCCTCTGAGCAAAGCAGGCAGAAGGAGAGAAACTTTCTTTCCTTCTTCTTTCCTGCAACGAATTCCTCATTTCCTCTTGCAAACGCAAGGCTTCTTCTGAAAAACTACGTCACGGTGCAGGGATCCTTCCAGAGGAGCAACGACATAGTTTTAGCTGGAAGGGCTTGGCAGAGCAGCCGGGGAGTAAAGGCCTCTTGCTATTCTCTTTTCTTTCTGCCTCACTGCGGTCAATTGGCACTTGCCAAAGCAAGGTTTCCCAGCACAAACTACAAAGCAGCAGCTCTCTCCTGGCAGAGGAAATCCCATGCAGTGTTGCCCTGGCGAGATAGTGTTGCTACAGTGAGGCCCAGGGAAAACAGACTGCCTAGAGAAATCCTAGCAAAGCCCTGTGTTTCCCCACAGGAATGTATGTCAGTTTCAGTTCTTTGCCAGCAACGGAGCTCAGAGGCAACATCAGATTGTGTGTATCTCAGTGAGAGAAAGAACACTGTGACTTCCCCCGTTCCTCTGACGAAAGCGGTTAGAGGGAGAAAAGCGTCCTTTGCTTTCGCTTTCCCGCAGTGAGCTCGGCAGATCTGCCCTTCGCGAAGGGCCGTTTTCCCCCGGAGAACTGCCTCGCGGTAGCCCTGTTCTGGAAGTGGAACGAGTATGCAGTGTTAGCGTTCAGCTATTGTGAAGGCTCGCTTTGGCCCACGGCAAACGAAGCGCCGGGGGAAATCTTAGCAGAGCCCGGCGCCTTTCCACGGTTCAAAGCGTGGAACAGCAGACTCTTTTGCAAAGAAGAGAGCGCCCAGGCAACAGCAGCCCGCACGTTTCTCAGTGAAAGGGAGAACTCCCTGACTTCATCCAGTCCTCTGAGCAAAGCAGGCAGAGGGAGAGAAACTTTCTTTCCTTCCTCTTTCCTGCAACGAATTCCTCCTTTGCTCTTGCAAACGCAAGGCTTCTTCTGAAAAACTACGTCGCGGTGCAGGGATCCTTCCAGAGGAGCAACGGCATAGTTTTACCTGGAAGGGCTTGGCAGAGCAGCCGGGGAGAAAAGGCCTCTTGCGATTCTCTTTTCTTTCTGCCTGAATGCGGTCAATTGGCACTTGCCAAAGCAAGGTTTCCCAGCACAAACTACAAAGCAGCAGCTCTCTCCTGGCAGAGGAAATCCCATGCAGTGTTGCCCTGGCGAGATAGTGTTGCTACAGCGAGGCCCAGGGAAAACAGACTGCCTAGAGAAATCCTAGCAAAGCCCTGTGTTTCCCCACAGGAATGTATGTCAGTTTCAGTTCTTTGCCAGCAACGGAGCTCAGAGGCAACATCAGATTGTGTGTATCTCAGTGAGAGAAAGAACACTGTGACTTCCCCCGTTCCTCTGACGAAAGCGGTTAGAGGGAGAAAAGCGTCCTTTGCTTTCGCTTTCCCGCAGTGAGCTCGGCAGATCTGCCCTTCGCGAAGGGCCGTTTTCCCCCGGAGAACTGCCTCGCGGTAGCCCTGTTCTGGAAGTGGAACGAGTATGCAGTGTTAGCGTTCAGCTATTGTGAAGGCTCACTTTGGCCCAGGGCAAACGAAGCGCCGGGGGAAATCTTAGCAGAGCCCGACGCCTTTCCACGGTTCAAAGCGTGGAACAGCAGACTCTTTTGCAAAGAAGAGAGCGCACAGGCAACAGCAGCCCGTACGTTTCTCAGTGAAAGGGAGAACTCCCTGACTTCATCCAGTCCTCTGAGCAAAGCAGGCAGAGGGAGAGAAACTTTCTTTCCTTCCTCTTTCCTGCAACGAATTCCTCCTTTGCTCTTGCAAACGCAAGGCTTCTTCTGAAAAACTACGTCGCGGTGCAGGGATCCTTCCAGAGGAGCAACGACATAGTTTTAGCTGGAAGGGATTGGCAGAGCAGCCGGGGAGAAAAGGCCTCTTGCTATTCTCTTTTCTTTCTGTCTCACTGCGGTCAATTGGCACTTGCCAAAGCAAGGTTTCCCAGCACAAACTACAAAGCAGCAGCTCTCTCCTGGCAGAGGAAATCCCATGCAGTGTTGCCCTGGTGAGATAGTGTTGCTACAGTGAGGACCAGGGAAAACACACTGCCTAGAGAAATCCTAGCAAAGCCCTGTGTTTCCCCACAGGAATGTATGTCCGTTTCAGTTCTTTGCCAGCAACGGAGCTCAGAGGCAACGTCAGATTGTGTGTATCTCAGTGAGAGAAAGAACACTGTGACTTCCCCCGTTCCTCTGACGAAAGCAGTTAGAGAGAGAAAAGCGACCTTTGCTTTCGCTTTCCCGCAAAGAGCTCGACAGATCTGCCCTTCGCGAAGGGCCGTTTTCCCCCGGAGAACTGCCTCGCGGTAGCCCTGTTCTGGAAGTGGAACGAGTATGCAGTGTTAGCGTTCAGCTAATGTGAAGGCTCGCTTTGGCCCAGGGCAAACGAAGCGCCGGGGGAAATCTTAGCAGAGCCCGGCGCCTTTCCACGGTTCAAAGCGTGGAACTGCAGACTCTTTTGCAAAGAAGAGAGCACACAGGCAACAGCAGCCCGCACGTTTCTCAGTGAAAGGGAGAACTCCCTGACTTCATCCAGTCCTCTGAGCAAAGCAGGCAGAAGGAGAGAAACTTTCTTTCCTTCTTCTTTCCTGCAACGAATTCCTCATTTCCTCTTGCAAACGCAAGGCTTCTTCTGAAAAACTACGTCACGGTGCAGGGATCCTTCCAGAGGAGCAACGACATAGTTTTAGCTGGAAGGGCTTGGCAGAGCAGCCGGGGAGTAAAGGCCTCTTGCTATTCTCTTTTCTTTCTGCCTCACTGCGGTCAATTGGCACTTGCCAAAGCAAGGTTTCCCAGCACAAACTACAAAGCAGCAGCTCTCTCCTGGCAGAGGAAATCCCATGCAGTGTTGCCCTGGCGAGATAGTGTTGCTACAGCGAGGCCCAGGGAAAACAGACTGCCTAGAGAAATCCTAGCAAAGCCCTGTGTTTCCCCACAGGAATGTATGTCAGTTTCAGTTCTTTGCCAGCAACGGAGCTCAGAGGCAACATCAGATTGTGTGTATCTCAGTGAGAGAAAGAACACTGTGACTTCCCCCGTTCCTCTGACGAAAGCGGTTAGAGGGAGAAAAGCGTCCTTTGCTTTCGCTTTCCCGCAGTGAGCTCGGCAGATCTGCCCTTCGCGAAGGGCCGTTTTCCCCCGGAGAACTGCCTCGCGGTAGCCCTGTTCTGGAAGTGGAACGAGTATGCAGTGTTAGCGTTCAGCTATTGTGAAGGCTCGCTTTGGCCCAGGGCAAACGAAGCGCCGGGGGAAATCTTAGCAGAGCCCGGCGCCTTTCCACGGTTCAAAGCGTGGAACAGCAGACTCTTTTGCAAAGAAGAGAGCGCCCAGGCAACAGCAGCCCGCACGTTTCTCAGTGAAAGGGAGAACTCCCTGACTTCATCCAGTCCTCTGAGCAAAGCAGGCAGAGGGAGAGAAACTTTCTTTCCTTCCTCTTTCCTGCAACGAATTCCTCCTTTGCTCTTGCAAACGCAAGGCTTCTTCTGAAAAACTACGTCGCGGT
Source organism: Loxodonta africana (assembly GCF_030014295.1). Lineage (NCBI taxonomy): Eukaryota > Metazoa > Chordata > Mammalia > Proboscidea > Elephantidae > Loxodonta > Loxodonta africana. Next base: position 107,034 of record NC_087359.1, read on the forward strand.
GCAGGGATCCTTCCAGAGGAGCAACGGCATAGTTTTACCTGGAAGGGCTTGGCAGAGCAGCCGGGGAGAAAAGGCCTCTTGCGATTCTCTTTTCTTTCTGCCTGAATGCGGTCAATTGGCACTTGCCAAAGCAAGGTTTCCCAGCACAAACTACAAAGCAGCAGCTCTCTCCTGGCAGAGGAAATCCCATGCAGTGTTGCCCTGGCGAGATAGTGTTGCTACAGCGAGGCCCAGGGAAAACAGACTGCCTAGAGAAATCCTAGCAAAGCCCTGTGTTTCCCCACAGGAATGTATGTCAGTTTCAGTTCTTTGCCAGCAACGGAGCTCAGAGGCAACATCAGATTGTGTGTATCTCAGTGAGAGAAAGAACACTGTGACTTCCCCCGTTCCTCTGACGAAAGCGGTTAGAGGGAGAAAAGCGTCCTTTGCTTTCGCTTTCCCGCAGTGAGCTCGGCAGATCTGCCCTTCGCGAAGGGCCGTTTTCCCCCGGAGAACTGCCTCGCGGTAGCCCTGTTCTGGAAGTGGAACGAGTATGCAGTGTTAGCGTTCAGCTAATGTGAAGGCTCGCTTTGGCCCAGGGCAAACGAAGCGCAGGGGGAAATCTTAGCAGAGCCGGGCGCCTTTCCAAGGTTCAAAGCGTGGAACTGCAGACTCTTTTGCAAAGAAGAGAGCGCACAGGCAACAGCAGCCCGCACGTTTCTCAGTGAAAGGGAGAACTCCCTGACTTCATCCAGTCCTCTGAGCAAAGCAGGCAGAGGGAGAGAAACTTTCTTTCCGTCCTCTTTCCTGCAACGAATTCCTCATTTGCTCTTGCAAACGCAGGGCTTCTTCTGAGAAACTACGTCACCGTACAGGGATCCCTCCAGAGGAGCAACGACATAGTTTTAGCTGGAAGGGCTTGGCAGAGCAGCCGGGGAGAAAAGGCCACTTGCTGTTCTCTTTTCTTTCTGCCCGAATGCGGTCAATTGGCACTTGCCAAAGCAAGGTTTCCCAGCACAAACTAGAAAGCAGCAGCTCTCTCCTGGCAGAGGAAATCCCATGCAGTGTTGCCCTGGCGAGATAGTGTTGCTACAGTGAGGCCCAGGGAAAACACACTGCCTAGAGAAATCCTAGCAAAGCCCTGTGTTTCCCCACAGGAATGTATGTCCGTTTCAGTTCTTCGCCAGCAACGGAGCTCACAGGCAACGTCAGATTGTGTGCATCTCAGTGAGAGAAAGAACACTGTGATTTCCCCCGTTCCTCTGACGAAAGAAGTTAGAGGGAGAAAAGCGTCCTTTGCTTTCGCTTTCCCGCAGTGAGCTCGACAGATCTGCCCTTCGCGAAGGGCCATTTTCCCCCGGAGAACTGCCTGGCAGTAGCCCTGTTCTGGAAGTGGAATGAGTATGCAGTGTTAACGTTCAGCTATTGTGAAGGCTAGCTTTGGCCCACGGCAAACGAAGCGCCCGGGGAAGTCTTAGCAGAAACCGGCGCCTTTCCACGGTTCAAAGCGTGGAACTGCAGACTCTTTTGCAAAGAAGAGAGCGCACAGGCATCAGCAGCCTGAACCTTTCTCAGTGAAAGGGAGAACTCCCTGACTTCATCCAGTCCTCTGAGCAAAGCAGGCAGAGGGAGAGAAACTTTCTTTCCTTCCTCTTTCCTGCAACGAATTCCTCATTTGCTCTTGCAAACGCAGGGCTTCTTCTGAAAACCTACGTCACGGTGCAGGGATCCTTCCAGAGGAGCAACGACATAGTTTTAGCTGGAAGGGCTTGGGAAAGCAGCCGGGGAGAAAAGGCCTCTTGCTATTCTCTTTTCTTTCTGCCTGAATGCAGTCAATTCGCACTTGCCAAAGCAAGGTTTCCCAGCACAAACTACAAAGCAGCAGCTCTCTCCTGGCAGAGGAAATCCCATGCAGTGCTCCCCTTGCGAGATAGTGTTGATACAGTGAGGCCCAGGGAAAACACACTGCCTAGAGAAATCCTAGCAAAGCCCTGTGTTTCGCCACAGGAATGTATGTCCGTTTCAGTTCTTCGCCAGCAATGGAGCAAAGAAGCAACGTCAGATTGTGTGTATCTCAGTGAGAGAAAGAACACTGTGACTTCCCCCGTTCCTCTGACGAAAGCGGTTAGAGGGAGAAAAGCGTCCTTTGCTTTCGCTTTCCCGCAGTGAGCTCGGCAGATCTGCCCTTCGCGAAGGGCCGTTTTCCCCCGGAGAACTGCCTCGCGGTAGCCCTGTTCTGGAAGTGGAACGAGTATGCAGTGTTAGCGTTCAGCTATTGTGAAGGCTCGCTTTGGCCCACGGCAAACGAAGCGCCGGGGGAAATCTTAGCAGAGCCCGGCGCCTTTCCACGGTTCAAAGCGTGGAACAGCAGACTCTTTTGCAAAGAAGAGAGCGCCCAGGCAACAGCAGCCCGCACGTTTCTCAGTGAAAGGGAGAACTCCCTGACTTCATCCAGTCCTCTGAGCAAAGCAGGCAGAGGGAGAGAAACTTTCTTTCCTTCCTCTTTCCTGCAACGAATTCCTCCTTTGCTCTTGCAAACGCAAGGCTTCTTCTGAAAAACTACGTCGCGGTGCAGGGATCCTTCCAGAGGAGCAACGGCATAGTTTTACCTGGAAGGGCTTGGCAGAGCAGCCGGGGAGAAAAGGCCTCTTGCGATTCTCTTTTCTTTCTGCCTGAATGCGGTCAATTGGCACTTGCCAAAGCAAGGTTTCCCAGCACAAACTACAAAGCAGCAGCTCTCTCCTGGCAGAGGAAATCCCATGCAGTGTTGCCCTGGCGAGATAGTGTTGCTACAGCGAGGCCCAGGGAAAACAGACTGCCTAGAGAAATCCTAGCAAAGCCCTGTGTTTCCCCACAGGAATGTATGTCAGTTTCAGTTCTTTGCCAGCAACGGAGCTCAGAGGCAACATCAGATTGTGTGTATCTCAGTGAGAGAAAGAACACTGTGACTTCCCCCGTTCCTCTGACGAAAGCGGTTAGAGGGAGAAAAGCGTCCTTTGCTTTCGCTTTCCCGCAGTGAGCTCGGCAGATCTGCCCTTCGCGAAGGGCCGTTTTCCCCCGGAGAACTGCCTCGCGGTAGCCCTGTTCTGGAAGTGGAACGAGTATGCAGTGTTAGCGTTCAGCTATTGTGAAGGCTCACTTTGGCCCAGGGCAAACGAAGCGCCGGGGGAAATCTTAGCAGAGCCCGACGCCTTTCCACGGTTCAAAGCGTGGAACAGCAGACTCTTTTGCAAAGAAGAGAGCGCACAGGCAACAGCAGCCCACACGTTTCTCAGTGAAAGGGAGAACTCCCTGACTTCATCCAGTCCTCTGAGCAAAGCAGGCAGAGGGAGAGAAACTTTCTTTCCTTCCTCTTTCCTGCAACGAATTCCTCCTTTGCTCTTGCAAACGCAAGGCTTCTTCTGAAAAACTACGTCACGGTGCAGGGATCCTTCCAGAGGAGCAACGGCATAGTTTTAGCTGGAAGGGCTTGGCAGAGCAGCCGGGGAGAAAAGGCCTCCTGCGATTCTCTTTTCTTTCCGCCTGAATGCGGTCAATTGGCACTTGCCAAAGCAAGGTTTCCCAGCACAAACTACAAAGCAGCAGCTCTCTCCTGGCAGAGGAAATCCCATGCAGTGTTGCCCTGGCGAGATAGTGTTGCTACAGCGAGGCCCAGGGAAAACAGACTGCCTAGAGAAATCCTAGCAAAGCCCTGTGTTTCCCCACAGGAATGTATGTCAGTTTCAGTTCTTTGCCAGCAACGGAGCTCAGAGGCAACATCAGATTGTGTGTATCTCAGTGAGAGAAAGAACACTGTGACTTCCCCCGTTCCTCTGACGAATGCGGTTAGAGGGAGAAAAGCGTCCTTTGCTTTCGCTTTCCCGCAATGAGCTCCACAGATCTGCCCTTCGCGAAGGGCCGTTTTCCCCCGGAGAACTGCCTCGCGGTAGCCCTGTTCTGGAAGTGGAAGGAGTATGCAGTGTTAGCGTTCAGCTAATGTGAAGGCTCGCTTTGGCCCAGGGCAAACGAAGCGCAGGGGGAAATCTTAGCAGAGCCGGGCGCCTTTCCAAGGTTCAAAGCGTGGAACTGCAGACTCTTTTGCAAAGAAGAGAGCGCACAGGCAACAGCAGCCCGCACGTTTCTCAGTGAAAGGGAGAACTCCCTGACTTCATCCAGTCCTCTGAGCAAAGCAGGCAGAAGGAGAGAAACTTTCTTTCCTTCCTCTTTCCTGCAACGAATTTCTCATTTGCTCTTGCAAACGCAAGGCTTCTTCTGAAAAACTACGTCACGGTGCAGGGATCCTTCCAGAGGAGCAACGACATAGTTTTAGCTGGAAGGGCTTGGCTGAGCAGCCGGGGAGAAAAGGCCTCTTGCTATTTTCTTTTCTTTCTGCCCGAATGAGGTCAATTGGCACCTGCCAAGGCAAGGTTCCCCAGCACAAACTACAAAGCAGCAGCTCTCTCATGAAGAGGAAATCCCATTCAGTGTTGCCCTTGCGAGATAGTGTTGCTACAGTGAGGCCCAGGGAAAACAGACTGCCTAGAGAAATCCTAGCAAAGCCCTGTGTTTCCCCACAGGAATGTATGTCCATTTCAGTTCTTTGCCAGCAACGGAGCTCAGAGGCAACGTCAGATTGTGTGTATCTCAGTGAGAGAAAGAACACTGTGACTTCCCCCGTTCCTCTGACGAAAGCGGTTAGAGGGAGAAAAGCGTCCTTTGCTTTCGCTTTCCCGCAGTGAGCTCGGCAGATCTGCCCTTCGCGAAGGGCCGTTTTCCCCCGGAGAACTGCCTCGCGGTAGCCCTGTTCTGGAAGTGGAACGAGTATGCAGTGTTAGCGTTCAGCTATTGTGAAGGCTCGCTTTGGCCCAGGGCAAACGAAGCGCCGGGGGAAATCTTAGCAGAGCCCGGCGCCTTTCCACGGTTCAAAGCGTGGAACTGCATACTCTTGTGCAAAGAAGAGAGCGCACAGGCAACAGCAGCCTGCACGTTTCTCAGTGAAAGGGAGAACTCCCTGACTTCATCCAGTCCTCTGAGCAAAGCAGGCAGAAGGAGAGAAACTTTCTTTCCTTCCTCTTTCCTGCAACGAATTCCTCCTTTGCTCTTGCAAACGCAAGGCTTCTTCTGAAAAACTACGTCACGGTGCAGGGATCCTTCCAGAGGAGCAACGACATAGTTTTAGCTGGAAGGGATTGGCAGAGCAGCCGGGGAGAAAAGGCCTCTTGCTATTCTCTTTTCTTTCTGTCTCACTGCGGTCAATTGGCACTTGCCAAAGCAAGGTTTCCCAGCACAAACTACAAAGCAGCAGCTCTCTCCTGGCAGAGGAAATCCCATGCAGTGTTGCCCTGGCGAGATAGTGTTGCTACAGCGAGGCCCAGGGAAAACAGACTGCCTAGAGAAATCCTAGCAAAGCCCTGTGTTTCCCACAGGAATGTATGTCAGTTTCAGTTCTTTGCCAGCAACGGAGCTCAGAGGCAACGTCAGATTGTGTGTATCTCAGTGAGAGAAAGAACACTGTGACTTCCCCCGTTCCTCTGACGAAAGCAGTTAGAGAGAGAAAAGCGACCTTTGCTTTCGCTTTCCCGCAAAGAGCTCGACAGATCTGCCCTTCGCGAAGGGCCGTTTTCCCCCGGAGAACTGCCTCGCGGTAGCCCTGTTCTGGAAGTGGAACGAGTATGCAGTGTTAGCGTTCAGCTATTGTGAAGGCTCGCTTTGGCCCAGGGCAAACGAAGCGCCGGGGGAAATCTTAGCAGAGCCGGGCGCCTTTCCACGGTTCAAAGCGTGGAACTGCAGACTCTTTTGCAAAGAAGAGAGCGCACAGGCAACAGCAGCCCGCACGTTTCTCAGTGAAAGGGAGAACTCCCTGACTTCATCCAGTCCTCTGAGCAAAGCAGGCAGAGGGAGAGAAACTTTCTTTCCTTCCTCTTTCCTGCAACGAATTCCTCCTTTGCTCTTGCAAACGCAAGGCTTCTTCTGAAAAACTACGTCGCGGTGCAGGGATCCTTCCAGAGGAGCAACGACATAGTTTTAGCTGGAAGGGCTTGGCAGAGCAGCCGGGGAGTAAAGGCCTCTTGCTATTCTCTTTTCTTTCTGCCTCACTGCGGTCAATTGGCACTTGCCAAAGCAAGGTTTCCCAGCACAAACTACAAAGCAGCAGCTCTCTCCTGGCAGAGGAAATCCCATGCAGTGTTGCCCTGGCGAGATAGTGTTGCTACAGCGAGGCCCAGGGAAAACAGACTGCCTAGAGAAATCCTAGCAAAGCCCTGTGTTTCCCCACAGGAATGTATGTCAGTTTCAGTTCTTTGCCAGCAACGGAGCTCAGAGGCAACATCAGATTGTGTGTATCTCAGTGAGAGAAAGAACACTGTGACTTCCCCCGTTCCTCTGACGAAAGCGGTTAGAGGGAGAAAAGCGTCCTTTGCTTTCGCTTTCCCGCAGTGAGCTCGGCAGATCTGCCCTTCGCGAAGGGCCGTTTTCCCCCGGAGAACTGCCTCGCGGTAGCCCTGTTCTGGAAGTGGAACGAGTATGCAGTGTTAGCGTTCAGCTATTGTGAAGGCTCACTTTGGCCCAGGGCAAACGAAGCGCCGGGGGAAATCTTAGCAGAGCCCGACGCCTTTCCACGGTTCAAAGCGTGGAACAGCAGACTCTTTTGCAAAGAAGAGAGCGCACAGGCAACAGCAGCCCGTACGTTTCTCAGTGAAAGGGAGAACTCCCTGACTTCATCCAGTCCTCTGAGCAAAGCAGGCAGAGGGAGAGAAACTTTCTTTCCTTCCTCTTTCCTGCAACGAATTCCTCCTTTGCTCTTGCAAACGCAAGGCTTCTTCTGAAAAACTACGTCGCGGTGCAGGGATCCTTCCAGAGGAGCAACGACATAGTTTTAGCTGGAAGGGATTGGCAGAGCAGCCGGGGAGAAAAGGCCTCTTGCTATTCTCTTTTCTTTCTGTCTCACTGCGGTCAATTGGCACTTGCCAAAGCAAGGTTTCCCAGCACAAACTACAAAGCAGCAGCTCTCTCCTGGCAGAGGAAATCCCATGCAGTGTTGCCCTGGTGAGATAGTGTTGCTACAGTGAGGACCAGGGAAAACACACTGCCTAGAGAAATCCTAGCAAAGCCCTGTGTTTCCCCACAGGAATGTATGTCCGTTTCAGTTCTTTGCCAGCAACGGAGCTCAGAGGCAACGTCAGATTGTGTGTATCTCAGTGAGAGAAAGAACACTGTGACTTCCCCCGTTCCTCTGACGAAAGCAGTTAGAGAGAGAAAAGCGACCTTTGCTTTCGCTTTCCCGCAAAGAGCTCGACAGATCTGCCCTTCGCGAAGGGCCGTTTTCCCCCGGAGAACTGCCTCGCGGTAGCCCTGTTCTGGAAGTGGAACGAGTATGCAGTGTTAGCGTTCAGCTAATGTGAAGGCTCGCTTTGGCCCAGGGCAAACGAAGCGCCGGGGGAAATCTTAGCAGAGCCCGGCGCCTTTCCACGGTTCAAAGCGTGGAACTGCAGACTCTTTTGCAAAGAAGAGAGCGCCCAGGCAACAGCAGCCCGCACGTTTCTCAGTGAAAGGGAGAACTCCCTGACTTCATCCAGTCCTCTGAGCAAAGCAGGCAGAGGGAGAGAAACTTTCTTTCCTTCCTCTTTCCTGCAACGAATTCCTCCTTTGCTCTTGCAAACGCAAGGCTTCTTCTGAAAAACTACGTCGCGGTGCAGGGATCCTTCCAGAGGAGCAACGGCATAGTTTTACCTGGAAGGGCTTGGCAGAGCAGCCGGGGAGAAAAGGCCTCTTGCGATTCTCTTTTCTTTCTGCCTGAATGCGGTCAATTGGCACTTGCCAAAGCAAGGTTTCCCAGCACAAACTACAAAGCAGCAGCTCTCTCCTGGCAGAGGAAATCCCATGCAGTGTTGCCCTGGCGAGATAGTGTTGCTACAGCGAGGCCCAGGGAAAACAGACTGCCTAGAGAAATCCTAGCAAAGCCCTGTGTTTCCCCACAGGAATGTATGTCAGTTTCAGTTCTTTGCCAGCAACGGAGCTCAGAGGCAACATCAGATTGTGTGTATCTCAGTGAGAGAAAGAACACTGTGACTTCCCCCGTTCCTCTGACGAAAGCGGTTAGAGGGAGAAAAGCGTCCTTTGCTTTCGCTTTCCCGCAGTGAGCTCGGCAGATCTGCCCTTCGCGAAGGGCCGTTTTCCCCCGGAGAACTGCCTCGCGGTAGCCCTGTTCTGGAAGTGGAACGAGTATGCAGTGTTAGCGTTCAGCTAATGTGAAGGCTCGCTTTGGCCCAGGGCAAACGAAGCGCAGGGGGAAATCTTAGCAGAGCCGGGCGCCTTTCCAAGGTTCAAAGCGTGGAACTGCAGACTCTTTTGCAAAGAAGAGAGCGCACAGGCAACAGCAGCCCGCACGTTTCTCAGTGAAAGGGAGAACTCCCTGACTTCATCCAGTCCTCTGAGCAAAGCAGGCAGAGGGAGAGAAACTTTCTTTCGGTCCTCTTTCCTGCAACGAATTCCTCATTTGCTCTTGCAAACGCAGGGCTTCTTCTGAGAAACTACGTCACCGTACAGGGATCCCTCCAGAGGAGCAACGACATAGTTTTAGCTGGAAGGGCTTGGCAGAGCAGCCGGGGAGAAAAGGCCACTTGCTGTTCTCTTTTCTTTCTGCCCGAATGCGGTCAATTGGCACTTGCCAAAGCAAGGTTTCCCAGCACAAACTAGAAAGCAGCAGCTCTCTCCTGGCAGAGGAAATCCCATGCAGTGTTGCCCTGGCGAGATAGTGTTGCTACAGTGAGGCCCAGGGAAAACACACTGCCTAGAGAAATCCTAGCAAAGCCCTGTGTTTCCCCACAGGAATGTATGTCCGTTTCAGTTCTTCGCCAGCAACGGAGCTCACAGGCAACGTCAGATTGTGTGCATCTCAGTGAGAGAAAGAACACTGTGATTTCCCCCGTTCCTCTGACGAAAGAAGTTAGAGGGAGAAAAGCGTCCTTTGCTTTCGCTTTCCCGCAGTGAGCTGGACAGATCTGCCCTTCGCGAAGGGCCATTTTCCCCCGGAGAACTGCCTGGCAGTAGCCCTGTTCTGGAAGTGGAATGAGTATGCAGTGTTAACGTTCAGCTATTGTGAAGGCTAGCTTTGGCCCACGGCAAACGAAGCGCCCGGGGAAGTCTTAGCAGAAACCGGCGCCTTTCCACGGTTCAAAGCGTGGAACTGCAGACTCTTTTGCAAAGAAGAGAGCGCACAGGCATCAGCAGCCTGAACCTTTCTCAGTGAAAGGGAGAACTCCCTGACTTCATCCAGTCCTCTGAGCAAAGCAGGCAGAGGGAGAGAAACTTTCTTTCCTTCCTCTTTCCTGCAACGAATTCCTCATTTGCTCTTGCAAACGCAGGGCTTCTTCTGAAAACCTACGTCACGGTGCAGGGATCCTTCCAGAGGAGCAACGACATAGTTTTAGCTGGAAGGGCTTGGGAAAGCAGCCGGGGAGAAAAGGCCTCTTGCTATTCTCTTTTCTTTCTGCCTGAATGCAGTCAATTCGCACTTGCCAAAGCAAGGTTTCCCAGCACAAACTACAAAGCAGCAGCTCTCTCCTGGCAGAGGAAATCCCATGCAGTGCTCCCCTTGCGAGATAGTGTTGATACAGTGAGGCCCAGGGAAAACACACTGCCTAGAGAAATCCTAGCAAAGCCCTGTGTTTCGCCACAGGAATGTATGTCCGTTTCAGTTCTTCGCCAGCAATGGAGCAAAGAAGCAACGTCAGATTGTGTGTATCTCAGTGAGAGAAAGAACACTGTGACTTCCCCCGTTCCTCTGACGAAAGCGGTTAGAGGGAGAAAAGCGTCCTTTGCTTTCGCTTTCCCGCAGTGAGCTCGGCAGATCTGCCCTTCGCGAAGGGCCGTTTTCCCCCGGAGAACTGCCTCGCGGTAGCCCTGTTCTGGAAGTGGAACGAGTATGCAGTGTTAGCGTTCAGCTATTGTGAAGGCTCGCTTTGGCCCACGGCAAACGAAGCGCCGGGGGAAATCTTAGCAGAGCCCGGCGCCTTTCCACGGTTCAAAGCGTGGAACAGCAGACTCTTTTGCAAAGAAGAGAGCGCCCAGGCAACAGCAGCCCGCACGTTTCTCAGTGAAAGGGAGAACTCCCTGACTTCATCCAGTCCTCTGAGCAAAGCAGGCAGAGGGAGAGAAACTTTCTTTCCTTCCTCTTTCCTGCAACGAATTCCTCCTTTGCTCTTGCAAACGCAAGGCTTCTTCTGAAAAACTACGTCGCGGTGCAGGGATCCTTCCAGAGGAGCAACGGCATAGTTTTACCTGGAAGGGCTTGGCAGAGCAGCCGGGGAGAAAAGGCCTCTTGCGATTCTCTTTTCTTTCTGCCTGAATGCGGTCAATTGGCACTTGCCAAAGCAAGGTTTCCCAGCACAAACTACAAAGCAGCAGCTCTCTCCTGGCAGAGGAAATCCCATGCAGTGTTGCCCTGGCGAGATAGTGTTGCTACAGCGAGGCCCAGGGAAAACAGACTGCCTAGAGAAATCCTAGCAAAGCCCTGTGTTTCCCCACAGGAATGTATGTCAGTTTCAGTTCTTTGCCAGCAACGGAGCTCAGAGGCAACATCAGATTGTGTGTATCTCAGTGAGAGAAAGAACACTGTGACTTCCCCCGTTCCTCTGACGAAAGCGGTTAGAGGGAGAAAAGCGTCCTTTGCTTTCGCTTTCCCGCAGTGAGCTCGGCAGATCTGCCCTTCGCGAAGGGCCGTTTTCCCCCGGAGAACTGCCTCGCGGTAGCCCTGTTCTGGAAGTGGAACGAGTATGCAGTGTTAGCGTTCAGCTATTGTGAAGGCTCACTTTGGCCCAGGGCAAACGAAGCGCCGGGGGAAATCTTAGCAGAGCCCGACGCCTTTCCACGGTTCAAAGCGTGGAACAGCAGACTCTTTTGCAAAGAAGAGAGCGCACAGGCAACAGCAGCCCACACGTTTCTCAGTGAAAGGGAGAACTCCCTGACTTCATCCAGTCCTCTGAGCAAAGCAGGCAGAGGGAGAGAAACTTTCTTTCCTTCCTCTTTCCTGCAACGAATTCCTCCTTTGCTCTTGCAAACGCAAGGCTTCTTCTGAAAAACTACGTCACGGTGCAGGGATCCTTCCAGAGGAGCAACGGCATAGTTTTAGCTGGAAGGGCTTGGCAGAGCAGCCGGGGAGAAAAGGCCTCCTGCGATTCTCTTTTCTTTCCGCCTGAATGCGGTCAATTGGCACTTGCCAAAGCAAGGTTTCCCAGCACAAACTACAAAGCAGCAGCTCTCTCCTGGCAGAGGAAATCCCATGCAGTGTTGCCCTGGCGAGATAGTGTTGCTACAGCGAGGCCCAGGGAAAACAGACTGCCTAGAGAAATCCTAGCAAAGCCCTGTGTTTCCCCACAGGAATGTATGTCAGTTTCAGTTCTTTGCCAGCAACGGAGCTCAGAGGCAACATCAGATTGTGTGTATCTCAGTGAGAGAAAGAACACTGTGACTTCCCCCGTTCCTCTGACGAATGCGGTTAGAGGGAGAAAAGCGTCCTTTGCTTTCGCTTTCCCGCAATGAGCTCCACAGATCTGCCCTTCGCGAAGGGCCGTTTTCCCCCGGAGAACTGCCTCGCGGTAGCCCTGTTCTGGAAGTGGAAGGAGTATGCAGTGTTAGCGTTCAGCTAATGTGAAGGCTCGCTTTGGCCCAGGGCAAACGAAGCGCAGGGGGAAATCTTAGCAGAGCCGGGCGCCTTTCCAAGGTTCAAAGCGTGGAACTGCAGACTCTTTTGCAAAGAAGAGAGCGCACAGGCAACAGCAGCCCGCACGTTTCTCAGTGAAAGGGAGAACTCCCTGACTTCATCCAGTCCTCTGAGCAAAGCAGGCAGAAGGAGAGAAACTTTCTTTCCTTCCTCTTTCCTGCAACGAATTTCTCATTTGCTCTTGCAAACGCAAGGCTTCTTCTGAAAAACTACGTCACGGTGCAGGGATCCTTCCAGAGGAGCAACGACATAGTTTTAGCTGGAAGGGCTTGGCTGAGCAGCCGGGGAGAAAAGGCCTCTTGCTATTTTCTTTTCTTTCTGCCCGAATGAGGTCAATTGGCACCTGCCAAGGCAAGGTTCCCCAGCACAAACTACAAAGCAGCAGCTCTCTCATGAAGAGGAAATCCCATTCAGTGTTGCCCTTGCGAGATAGTGTTGCTACAGTGAGGCCCAGGGAAAACAGACTGCCTAGAGAAATCCTAGCAAAGCCCTGTGTTTCCCCACAGGAATGTATGTCCATTTCAGTTCTTTGCCAGCAACGGAGCTCAGAGGCAACGTCAGATTGTGTGTATCTCAGTGAGAGAAAGAACACTGTGACTTCCCCCGTTCCTCTGACGAAAGCGGTTAGAGGGAGAAAAGCGTCCTTTGCTTTCGCTTTCCCGCAGTGAGCTCGGCAGATCTGCCCTTCGCGAAGGGCCGTTTTCCCCCGGAGAACTGCCTCGCGGTAGCCCTGTTCTGGAAGTGGAACGAGTATGCAGTGTTAGCGTTCAGCTATTGTGAAGGCTCGCTTTGGCCCAGGGCAAACGAAGCGCCGGGGGAAATCTTAGCAGAGCCCGGCGCCTTTCCACGGTTCAAAGCGTGGAACTGCATACTCTTGTGCAAAGAAGAGAGCGCACAGGCAACAGCAGCCTGCACGTTTCTCAGTGAAAGGGAGAACTCCCTGACTTCATCCAGTCCTCTGAGCAAAGCAGGCAGAAGGAGAGAAACTTTCTTTCCTTCCTCTTTCCTGCAACGAATTCCTCCTTTGCTCTTGCAAACGCAAGGCTTCTTCTGAAAAACTACGTCACGGTGCAGGGATCCTTCCAGAGGAGCAACGACATAGTTTTAGCTGGAAGGGATTGGCAGAGCAGCCGGGGAGAAAAGGCCTCTTGCTATTCTCTTTTCTTTCTGTCTCACTGCGGTCAATTGGCACTTGCCAAAGCAAGGTTTCCCAGCACAAACTACAAAGCAGCAGCTCTCTCCTGGCAGAGGAAATCCCATGCAGTGTTGCCCTGGCGAGATAGTGTTGCTACAGCGAGGCCCAGGGAAAACAGACTGCCTAGAGAAATCCTAGCAAAGCCCTGTGTTTCCCACAGGAATGTATGTCAGTTTCAGTTCTTTGCCAGCAACGGAGCTCAGAGGCAACGTCAGATTGTGTGTATCTCAGTGAGAGAAAGAACACTGTGACTTCCCCCGTTCCTCTGACGAAAGCAGTTAGAGAGAGAAAAGCGACCTTTGCTTTCGCTTTCCCGCAAAGAGCTCGACAGATCTGCCCTTCGCGAAGGGCCGTTTTCCCCCGGAGAACTGCCTCGCGGTAGCCCTGTTCTGGAAGTGGAACGAGTATGCAGTGTTAGCGTTCAGCTATTGTGAAGGCTCGCTTTGGCCCAGGGCAAACGAAGCGCCGGGGGAAATCTTAGCAGAGCCCGGCGCCTTTCCACGGTTCAAAGCGTGGAACTGCAGACTCTTTTGCAAAGAAGAGAGCGCACAGGCAACAGCAGCCCGCACGTTTCTCAGTGAAAGGGAGAACTCCCTGACTTCATCCAGTCCTCTGAGCAAAGCAGGCAGAGGGAGAGAAACTTTCTTTCCTTCCTCTTTCCTGCAACGAATTCCTCCTTTGCTCTTGCAAACGCAAGGCTTCTTCTGAAAAACTACGTCGCGGTGCAGGGATCCTTCCAGAGGAGCAACGGCATAGTTTTACCTGGAAGGGCTTGGCAGAGCAGCCGGGGAGAAAAGGCCTCTTGCGATTCTCTTTTCTTTCTGCCTGAATGCGGTCAATTGGCACTTGCCAAAGCAAGGTTTCCCAGCACAAACTACAAAGCAGCAGCTCTCTCCTGGCAGAGGAAATCCCATGCAGTGTTGCCCTGGCGAGATAGTGTTGCTACAGCGAGGCCCAGGGAAAACAGACTGCCTAGAGAAATCCTAGCAAAGCCCTGTGTTTCCCCACAGGAATGTATGTCAGTTTCAGTTCTTTGCCAGCAACGGAGCTCAGAGGCAACATCAGATTGTGTGTATCTCAGTGAGAGAAAGAACACTGTGACTTCCCCCGTTCCTCTGACGAAAGCGGTTAGAGGGAGAAAAGCGTCCTTTGCTTTCGCTTTCCCGCAGTGAGCTCGGCAGATCTGCCCTTCGCGAAGGGCCGTTTTCCCCCGGAGAACTGCCTCGCGGTAGCCCTGTTCTGGAAGTGGAACGAGTATGCAGTGTTAGCGTTCAGCTATTGTGAAGGCTCACTTTGGCCCAGGGCAAACGAAGCGCCGGGGGAAATCTTAGCAGAGCCCGACGCCTTTCCACGGTTCAAAGCGTGGAACAGCAGACTCTTTTGCAAAGAAGAGAGCGCACAGGCAACAGCAGCCCACACGTTTCTCAGTGAAAGGGAGAACTCCCTGACTTCATCCAGTCCTCTGAGCAAAGCAGGCAGAGGGAGAGAAACTTTCTTTCCTTCCTCTTTCCTGCAACGAATTCCTCCTTTGCTCTTGCAAACGCAAGGCTTCTTCTGAAAAACTACGTCACGGTGCAGGGATCCTTCCAGAGGAGCAACGGCATAGTTTTAGCTGGAAGGGCTTGGCAGAGCAGCCGGGGAGAAAAGGCCTCCTGCGATTCTCTTTTCTTTCCGCCTGAATGCGGTCAATTGGCACTTGCCAAAGCAAGGTTTCCCAGCACAAACTACAAAGCAGCAGCTCTCTCCTGGCAGAGGAAATCCCATGCAGTGTTGCCCTGGCGAGATAGTGTTGCTACAGCGAGGCCCAGGGAAAACAGACTGCCTAGAGAAATCCTAGCAAAGCCCTGTGTTTCCCCACAGGAATGTATGTCAGTTTCAGTTCTTTGCCAGCAACGGAGCTCAGAGGCAACATCAGATTGTGTGTATCTCAGTGAGAGAAAGAACACTGTGACTTCCCCCGTTCCTCTGACGAATGCGGTTAGAGGGAGAAAAGCGTCCTTTGCTTTCGCTTTCCCGCAATGAGCTCCACAGATCTGCCCTTCGCGAAGGGCCGTTTTCCCCCGGAGAACTGCCTCGCGGTAGCCCTGTTCTGGAAGTGGAAGGAGTATGCAGTGTTAGCGTTCAGCTAATGTGAAGGCTCGCTTTGGCCCAGGGCAAACGAAGCGCAGGGGGAAATCTTAGCAGAGCCGGGCGCCTTTCCAAGGTTCAAAGCGTGGAACTGCAGACTCTTTTGCAAAGAAGAGAGCGCACAGGCAACAGCAGCCCGCACGTTTCTCAGTGAAAGGGAGAACTCCCTGACTTCATCCAGTCCTCTGAGCAAAGCAGGCAGAAGGAGAGAAACTTTCTTTCCTTCCTCTTTCCTGCAACGAATTTCTCATTTGCTCTTGCAAACGCAAGGCTTCTTCTGAAAAACTACGTCACGGTGCAGGGATCCTTCCAGAGGAGCAACGACATAGTTTTAGCTGGAAGGGCTTGGCTGAGCAGCCGGGGAGAAAAGGCCTCTTGCTATTTTCTTTTCTTTCTGCCCGAATGAGGTCAATTGGCACCTGCCAAGGCAAGGTTCCCCAGCACAAACTACAAAGCAGCAGCTCTCTCATGAAGAGGAAATCCCATTCAGTGTTGCCCTTGCGAGATAGTGTTGCTACAGTGAGGCCCAGGGAAAACAGACTGCCTAGAGAAATCCTAGCAAAGCCCTGTGTTTCCCCACAGGAATGTATGTCCATTTCAGTTCTTTGCCAGCAACGGAGCTCAGAGGCAACGTCAGATTGTGTGTATCTCAGTGAGAGAAAGAACACTGTGACTTCCCCCGTTCCTCTGACGAAAGCGGTTAGAGGGAGAAAAGCGTCCTTTGCTTTCGCTTTCCCGCAGTGAGCTCGGCAGATCTGCCCTTCGCGAAGGGCCGTTTTCCCCCGGAGAACTGCCTCGCGGTAGCCCTGTTCTGGAAGTGGAACGAGTATGCAGTGTTAGCGTTCAGCTATTGTGAAGGCTCGCTTTGGCCCAGGGCAAACGAAGCGCCGGGGGAAATCTTAGCAGAGCCCGGCGCCTTTCCACGGTTCAAAGCGTGGAACTGCATACTCTTGTGCAAAGAAGAGAGCGCACAGGCAACAGCAGCCTGCACGTTTCTCAGTGAAAGGGAGAACTCCCTGACTTCATCCAGTCCTCTGAGCAAAGCAGGCAGAAGGAGAGAAACTTTCTTTCCTTCCTCTTTCCTGCAACGAATTCCTCATTTGCTCTTGCAAACGCAAGGCTTCTTCTGAAAAACTACGTCACGGTGCAGGGATCCTTCCAGAGGAGCAACGACATAGTTTTAGCTGGAAGGGATTGGCAGAGCAGCCGGGGAGAAAAGGCCTCTTGCTATTCTCTTTTCTTTCTGTCTCACTGCGGTCAATTGGCACTTGCCAAAGCAAGGTTTCCCAGCACAAACTACAAAGCAGCAGCTCTCTCCTGGCAGAGGAAATCCCATGCAGTGTTGCCCTGGCGAGATAGTGTTGCTACAGCGAGGCCCAGGGAAAACAGACTGCCTAGAGAAATCCTAGCAAAGCCCTGTGTTTCCCACAGGAATGTATGTCAGTTTCAGTTCTTTGCCAGCAACGGAGCTCAGAGGCAACGTCAGATTGTGTGTATCTCAGTGAGAGAAAGAACACTGTGACTTCCCCCGTTCCTCTGACGAAAGCAGTTAGAGAGAGAAAAGCGACCTTTGCTTTCGCTTTCCCGCAAAGAGCTCGACAGATCTGCCCTTCGCGAAGGGCCGTTTTCCCCCGGAGAACTGCCTCGCGGTAGCCCTGTTCTGGAAGTGGAACGAGTATGCAGTGTTAGCGTTCAGCTATTGTGAAGGCTCGCTTTGGCCCAGGGCAAACGAAGCGCCGGGGGAAATCTTAGCAGAGCCCGGCGCCTTTCCACGGTTCAAAGCGTGGAACTGCAGACTCTTTTGCAAAGAAGAGAGCGCACAGGCAACAGCAGCCCGCACGTTTCTCAGTGAAAGGGAGAACTCCCTGACTTCATCCAGTCCTCTGAGCAAAGCAGGCAGAGGGAGAGAAACTTTCTTTCCTTCCTCTTTCCTGCAACGAATTCCTCCTTTGCTCTTGCAAACGCAAGGCTTCTTCTGAAAAACTACGTCGCGGTGCAGGGATCCTTCCAGAGGAGCAACGGCATAGTTTTACCTGGAAGGGCTTGGCAGAGCAGCCGGGGAGAAAAGGCCTCTTGCGATTCTCTTTTCTTTCTGCCTGAATGCGGTCAATTGGCACTTGCCAAAGCAAGGTTTCCCAGCACAAACTACAAAGCAGCAGCTCTCTCCTGGCAGAGGAAATCCCATGCAGTGTTGCCCTGGCGAGATAGTGTTGCTACAGCGAGGCCCAGGGAAAACAGACTGCCTAGAGAAATCCTAGCAAAGCCCTGTGTTTCCCCACAGGAATGTATGTCCATTTCAGTTCTTTGCCAGCAACGGAGCTCAGAGGCAACGTCAGATTGTGTGTATCTCAGTGAGAGAAAGAACACTGTGACTTCCCCCGTTCCTCTGACGAAAGCAGTTACAGGGAGAAAAGCGTCCTTTGCTTTCGCTTTCCCGCAATGAGCTCCACAGATCTGCCCTTCGCGAGGGCCGTTTTCCCCCGGAGAACTGCCTCGCGGTAGCCCTGTTCTGGAAGTGGAAGGAGTATGCAGTGTTAGCGTTCAGCTAATGTGAAGGCTCGCTTTGGCCCAGGGCAAACGAAGCGCCCGGGGAAGTCTTAGCAGAGCCCGGCGCCTTTTCACGGTTCAAAGCGTGGAACTGCAGACTCTAGTGCAAAGAAGAGAGCGCACAGGCAACAGCAGCCCGCACGTTTCTCAGTGAAAGGGAGAACTCCCTGACTTCATCCAGTCCTCTGAGCAAAGCAGGCAGAGGGAGAGAAACTTTCTTTCCGTCCTCTTTCCTGCAACGAATTCCTCATTTGCTCTTGCAAACGCAGGGCTTCTTCTGAGAAACTACGTCACCGTACAGGGATCCCTCCAGAGGAGCAACGACATAGTTTTAGCTGGAAGGGCTTGGCAGAGCAGCCGGGGAGAAAAGGCCGCTTGCTGTTCTCTTTTCTTTCTGCCCGAATGCGGTCAATTGGCACTTGCCAAAGCAAGGTTTCCCAGCACAAACTAGAAAGCAGCAGCTCTCTCCTGGCAGAGGAAATCCCATGCAGTGTTGCCCTGGCGAGATAGTGTTGCTACAGTGAGGCCCAGGGAAAACACACTGCCTAGAGAAATCCTAGCAAAGCCCTGTGTTTCCCCACAGGAATGTATGTCCGTTTCAGTTCTTCGCCAGCAACGGAGCAAAGAAGCAACGTCAGATTGTGTGTATCTCAGTGAGAGAAAGAACACTGTGACTTCCCCCGTTCCTCTGACGAAAGCGGTTAGAGGGAGAAAAGCGTCCTTTGCTTTCGCTTTCCCGCAGTGAGCTCGGCAGATCTGCCCTTCGCGAAGGGCCGTTTTCCCCCGGAGAACTGCCTCGCGGTAGCCCTGTTCTGGAAGTGGAACGAGTATGCAGTGTTAGCGTTCAGCTATTGTGAAGGCTCGCTTTGGCCCAGGGCAAACGAAGCGCCGGGGGAAATCTTAGCAGAGCCCGGCGCCTTTCCACGGTTCAAAGCGTGGAACAGCAGACTCTTTTGCAAAGAAGAGAGCGCACAGGCAACAGCAGCCCGCACGTTTCTCAGTGAAAGGGAGAACTCCCTGACTTCATCCAGTCCTCTGAGCAAAGCAGGCAGAGGGAGAGAAACTTTCTTTCCTTCCTCTTTCCTGCAACGAATTCCTCCTTTGCTCTTGCAAACGCAAGGCTTCTTCTGAAAAACTACGTCGCGGTGCAGGGATCCTTCCAGAGGAGCAACGGCATAGTTTTAGCTGGAAGGGCTTGGCAGAGCAGCCGGGGAGAAAAGGCCTCCTGCGATTCTCTTTTCTTTCCGCCTGAATGCGGTCAATTGGCACTTGCCAAAGCAAGGTTTCCCAGCACAAACTACAAAGCAGCAGCTCTCTCCTGGCAGAGGAAATCCCATGCAGTGTTGCCCTGGCGAGATAGTGTTGCTACAGCGAGGCCCAGGGAAAACAGACTGCCTAGAGAAATCCTAGCAAAGCCCTGTGTTTCCCCACAGGAATGTATGTCAGTTTCAGTTCTTTGCCAGCAACGGAGCTCAGAGGCAACATCAGATTGTGTGTATCTCAGTGAGAGAAAGAACACTGTGACTTCCCCCGTTCCTCTGACGAATGCGGTTAGAGGGAGAAAAGCGTCCTTTGCTTTCGCTTTCCCGCAATGAGCTCCACAGATCTGCCCTTCGCGAAGGGCCGTTTTCCCCCGGAGAACTGCCTCGCGGTAGCCCTGTTCTGGAAGTGGAAGGAGTATGCAGTGTTAGCGTTCAGCTAATGTGAAGGCTCGCTTTGGCCCAGGGCAAACGAAGCGCAGGGGGAAATCTTAGCAGAGCCGGGCGCCTTTCCAAGGTTCAAAGCGTGGAACTGCAGACTCTTTTGCAAAGAAGAGAGCGCACAGGCAACAGCAGCCCGCACGTTTCTCAGTGAAAGGGAGAACTCCCTGACTTCATCCAGTCCTCTGAGCAAAGCAGGCAGAAGGAGAGAAACTTTCTTTCCTTCCTCTTTCCTGCAACGAATTTCTCATTTGCTCTTGCAAACGCAAGGCTTCTTCTGAAAAACTACGTCACGGTGCAGGGATCCTTCCAGAGGAGCAACGACATAGTTTTAGCTGGAAGGGCTTGGCTGAGCAGCCGGGGAGAAAAGGCCTCTTGCTATTTTCTTTTCTTTCTGCCCGAATGAGGTCAATTGGCACCTGCCAAGGCAATGTTCCCCAGCACAAACTACAAAGCAGCAGCTCTCTCATGAAGAGGAAATCCCATTCAGTGTTGCCCTTGCGAGATAGTGTTGCTACAGTGAGGCCCAGGGAAAACAGACTGCCTAGAGAAATCCTAGCAAAGCCCTGTGTTTCCCCACAGGAATGTATGTCCATTTCAGTTCTTTGCCAGCAACGGAGCTCAGAGGCAACGTCAGATTGTGTGTATCTCAGTGAGAGAAAGAACACTGTGACTTCCCCCGTTCCTCTGACGAAAGCGGTTAGAGGGAGAAAAGCGTCCTTTGCTTTCGCTTTCCCGCAGTGAGCTCGGCAGATCTGCCCTTCGCGAAGGGCCGTTTTCCCCCGGAGAACTGCCTCGCGGTAGCCCTGTTCTGGAAGTGGAACGAGTATGCAGTGTTAGCGTTCAGCTATTGTGAAGGCTCGCTTTGGCCCAGGGCAAACGAAGCGCCGGGGGAAATCTTAGCAGAGCCCGGCGCCTTTCCACGGTTCAAAGCGTGGAACTGCATACTCTTGTGCAAAGAAGAGAGCGCACAGGCAACAGCAGCCTGCACGTTTCTCAGTGAAAGGGAGAACTCCCTGACTTCATCCAGTCCTCTGAGCAAAGCAGGCAGAAGGAGAGAAACTTTCTTTCCTTCCTCTTTCCTGCAACGAATTCCTCATTTGCTCTTGCAAACGCAAGGCTTCTTCTGAAAAACTACGTCACGGTGCAGGGATCCTTCCAGAGGAGCAACGACATAGTTTTAGCTGGAAGGGATTGGCAGAGCAGCCGGGGAGAAAAGGCCTCTTGCTATTCTCTTTTCTTTCTGTCTCACTGCGGTCAATTGGCACTTGCCAAAGCAAGGTTTCCCAGCACAAACTACAAAGCAGCAGCTCTCTCCTGGCAGAGGAAATCCCATGCAGTGTTGCCCTGGCGAGATAGTGTTGCTACAGCGAGGCCCAGGGAAAACAGACTGCCTAGAGAAATCCTAGCAAAGCCCTGTGTTTCCCACAGGAATGTATGTCAGTTTCAGTTCTGTGCCAGCAACGGAGCTCAGAGGCAACGTCAGATTGTGTGTATCTCAGTGAGAGAAAGAACACTGTGACTTCCCCCGTTCCTCTGACGAAAGCGGTTAGAGAGAGAAAAGCGACCTTTGCTTTCGCTTTCCCGCAAAGAGCTCGACAGATCTGCCCTTCGCGAAGGGCCGTTTTCCCCCGGAGAACTGCCTCGCGGTAGCCCTGTTCTGGAAGTGGAACGAGTATGCAGTGTTAGCGTTCAGCTATTGTGAAGGCTCGCTTTGGCCCAGGGCAAACGAAGCGCCGGGGGAAATCTTAGCAGAGCCCGGCGCCTTTCCACGGTTCAAAGCGTGGAACTGCAGACTCTTTTGCAAAGAAGAGAGCGCACAGGCAACAGCAGCCCGCACGTTTCTCAGTGAAAGGGAGAACTCCCTGACTTCATCCAGTCCTCTGAGCAAAGCAGGCAGAAGGAGAGAAACTTTCTTTCCTTCCTCTTTCCTGCAACGAATTCCTCCTTTGCTCTTGCAAACGCAAGGCTTCTTCTGAAAAACTACGTCGCGGTGCAGGGATCCTTCCAGAGGAGCAACGGCATAGTTTTACCTGGAAGGGCTTGGCAGAGCAGCCGGGGAGAAAAGGCCTCTTGCGATTCTCTTTTCTTTCTGCCTGAATGCGGTCAATTGGCACTTGCCAAAGCAAGGTTTCCCAGCACAAACTACAAAGCAGCAGCTCTCTCCTGGCAGAGGAAATCCCATGCAGTGTTGCCCTGGCGAGATAGTGTTGCTACAGCGAGGCCCAGGGAAAACAGACTGCCTAGAGAAATCCTAGCAAAGCCCTGTGTTTCCCCACAGGAATGTATGTCAGTTTCAGTTCTTTGCCAGCAACGGAGCTCAGAGGCAACGTCAGATTGTGTGTATCTCAGTGAGAGAAAGAACACTGTGACTTCCCCCGTTCCTCTGACGAAAGCGGTTAGAGGGAGAAAAGCGTCCTTTGCTGTCGCTTTCCCGCAATGAGCTCGGCAGATCTGCCCTTCGCGAAGGGCCGTTTTCCCCCGGAGAACTGCCTCGCGGTAGCCCTGTTCTGGAAGTGGAACGAGTATGCAGTGTTAGCGTTCAGCTATTGTGAAGGCTCGCTTTGGCCCAGGGCAAACGAAGCGCCGGGGGAAATCTTAGCAGAGCCCGGCGCCTTTCCACGGTTCAAAGCGTGGAACAGCAGACTCTTTTGCAAAGAAGAGAGCGCACAGGCAACAGCAGCCCACACGTTTCTCAGTCAAAGGGAGAACTCCCTGACTTCATCCAGTCCTCTGAGCAAAGCAGGCAGAAGGAGAGAAACTTTCTTTCCTTCCTCTTTCCTGCAACGAATTTCTCATTTGCTCTTGCAAACGCAAGGCTTCTTCTGAAAAACTACGTCACGGTGCAGGGATCCTTCCAGAGGAGCAACGACATAGTTTTAGCTGGAAGGGCTTGGCTGAGCAGCCGGGGAGAAAAGGCCTCTTGCTATTTTCTTTTCTTTCTGCCCGAATGAGGTCAATTGGCACCTGCCAAGGCAATGTTCCCCAGCACAAACTACAAAGCAGCAGCTCTCTCATGAAGAGGAAATCCCATTCAGTGTTGCCCTTGCGAGATAGTGTTGCTACAGTGAGGCCCAGTGAAAACACACTGCCTAGAGAAATCCTAGCAAAGCCCTGTGTTTCCCCACAGGAATGTATGTCCATTTCAGTTCTTTGCCAGCAACGGAGCTCAGAGGCAACGTCAGATTGTGTGTATCTCAGTGAGAGAAAGAACACTGTGACTTCCCCCGTTCCTCTGACGAAAGCAGTTAGAGGGAGAAAAGCGTCCTTTGCTTTCGCTTTCCCGCAATGAGCTCCACAGATCTGCCCTTCGCGAAGGGCCGTTTTCCCCCGGAGAACTGCCTCGCGGTAGCCCTGTTCTGGAAGTGGAAGGAGTATGCAGTGTTAGCGTTCAGCTAATGTGAAGGCTCGCTTTGGCCCAGGGCAAACGAAGCGCCCGGGGAAGTCTTAGCAGAGCCCGGCGCCTTTTCACGGTTCAAAGCGTGGAACTGCAGACTCTAGTGCAAAGAAGAGAGCGCACAGGCAACAGCAGCCTGAACCTTTCTCAGTGAAAGGGAGAACTCCCTGACTTCATCCAGTCCTCTGAGCAAAGCAGGCAGAGGGAGAGAAACTTTCTTTCCTTCCTCTTTCCTGCAACGAATTCCTCATTTGCTCTTGCAAACGCAGGGCTTCTTCTGAAAACCTACGTCACGGTGCAGGGATCCTTCCAGAGGAGCAACGACATAGTTTTAGCTGGAAGGGCTTGGGAAAGCAGCCGGGGAGAAAAGGCCTCTTGCTATTCTCTTTTCTTTCTGCCTGAATGCAGTCAATTCGCACTTGCCAAAGCAAGGTTTCCCAGCACAAACTAGAAAGCAGCAGCTCTCTCCTGGCAGAGGAAATCCCATGCAGTGCTGCCCTTGCGAGATAGTGTTGATACAGTGAGGCCCAGGGAAAACACACTGCCTAGAGAAATCCTAGCAAAGCCCTGTGTTTCGCCACAGGAATGTATGTCCGTTTCAGTTCTTCGCCAGCAACGGAGCAAAGAAGCAACGTCAGATTGTGTGTATCTCAGTGAGAGAAAGAACACTGTGACTTCCCCCGTTCCTCTGACGAAAGCGGTTAGAGGGAGAAAAGCGTCCTTTGCTGTCGCTTTCCCGCAATGAGCTCGGCAGATCTGCCCTTCGCAAAGGGCCGTTTTCCCCCGGAGAACTGCTTCGCGGTAGCCCTGTTCTGGAAGTGGAACGAGTATGCAGTGTTAGCGTTCAGCTATTGTGAAGGCTCGCTTTGGCCCAGGGCAAACGAAGCGCCCGGGGAAGTCTTAGCAGAGCCCGGCGCCTTTCCACGGTTCAAAGCGTGGAACTGCAGACTCTTGTGCAAAGAAGAGAGCGCACAGGCAACAGCAGCCCGCACGTTTCTCAGTGAAAGGGAGAACTCCCTGACTTCATCCAGTCCTCTGAGCAAAGCAGGCAGAGGGAGAGAAACTTTCTTTCCTTCCTCTTTCCTGCAACGAATTCCTCATTTGCTCTTGCAAACGCAGGGCTTCTTCTGAGAAACTACGTCGCGGTGCAGGGATCCTTCCAGAGGAGCAACGGCATAGTTTTAGCTGGAAGGGCTTGGGAAAGCAGCCGGGGAGAAAAGGCCTCTTGCTATTCTCTTTTCTTTCTGCCTGAATGCGGTCAATTGGCACTTGCCAAAGCAAGGTTTCCCAGCACAAACTACAAAGCAGCAGCTCTCTCCTGGCAGAGGAAATCCCATGCAGTGCTGCCATTGCGAGATAGTGTTGATACAGTGAGGCCCAGGGAAAACACACTGCCTAGAGAAATCCTAGCAAAGCCCTGTGTTTCCCCACAGGAATGTATGTCCGTTTCAGTTCTTCGCCAGCAACGGAGCAAAGAAGCAACGTCAGATTTTGTGTATCTCAGTGAGAGAAAGAACACTGTGACTTCCCCCGTTCCTCTGACAAAAGCGGTTAGAGGGAGAAAAGCGTCCTTTGCTGTCGCTTTCCCGCAATGAGCTCGGCAGATCTGCCCTTCGTGAAGGGCCGTTTTCCCCCGGAGAACTGCTTCGCGGTAGCCCTGTTCTGGAAGTGGAACTAGTATGCAGTGTTAGCTTTCAGCTATTGTGAAGGTTCGCTTTGGCCCAGGGCAAACGAAGCGCCCGGGGAAGTCTTAGCAGAGCCCGGCGCCTTTCCACGGTTCAAAGCGTGGAACTGCAGACTCTTGTGCAAATAAGAGAACGCACAGACAACAGCAGCCCGCACGTTTCTCAGTGAAAGGGAGAACTCCCTGACTTCATCCAGTCCTCTGAGCAAAGCAGGCAGAGGGAGAGAAACTTTCCTTCCTCTTTCCTGCAACGAATTCCTCATTTGCTCTTGCAAACGCAGGGCTTCTTCTGAGAAACTACGTCGTGGTGCAGGGATCCTTCCAGAGGAGCAACGACATAGTTTTAGCTGGAAGGGCTTGGGAAAGCAGCCGGGGAGAAAAGGCCTCTTGCTATTCTCTTTTCTTTCTAACGCAAACCCTAACGCAAACCCTAACCCATAACACCAAAACCTAACCTAAACCTTAACACTATCCCTCACCCTAACTCTAACACTAACCCGAAACCTAATCATAAACCTAACCCTAACTCTGAACCAAACTTAACCATGACCAGAACCACAATGCCTAACCGAAACCCTCACCCAAACCCTAACCCTAAACTACACCTCTAAACCCTAACACCTTACCATAACCATAATCCTAACTCTACCCAACCCTAACCATAAACCTAACACTCACCCCAACCACAATGCCTAACACAAATCGTAACCCTAACTGTTACACTTAACCCTAACCTAAAATCTAACCCTAACCCTAAAACTAAACAGAACCCATAAACTTAACGCTAACCCTAAACTTAAACTTAACACTAACCTGAAAACGAACCCAAACCTTAGCCATATCCCTAACCCTCACCCTACTTTACTTCACCCTATCCCTAACCTAAAGCTAACCCTAACTTTAACCCTAATCCAACCCCTAAACCTAACCCTAACCTTAACCTTGGCCCATCTGTAACCCTAAACCTAACCCTTATAATAACTCTGACACTAACCCTTGCCCGAAACCTAATTCTAATCCTAACCCTGACCCTAACCCTAACCTAACCTTAACCCTAACTTTAAGCCTACCATAAACTTAACCTAAACCTAACCCCTAACCCAACTCTAACCCTAAACCTAGCCCTAACCCTAACCGTAACAGTTACGCAAAACCCTCACCTTAACTGTAAACGTAAATCTAACTCTTACCGTAACCCTAAACTTAACCCTAATTATAACCCTATCCTAAACCTAACTGAAACACTAACCACTAACCCTAACTCTAACCCTAATGCTTAGCCTAAACCTAACCTTAACCCTAAACCTAACCTTAACCACTAACCCTAACTCTAATCCTAACCCGAAACCAAACCCTCACACTTAACCAAAATTTCAACCTAACCATAACCCTAAACCTACCCTAACTTCATTCAAACCCTAACCCTAAGCTAAACTAACACTAAACCTAACCCTAACCCTAAACCTAAATCTAACCCTAACCCTGAATCTAACCTGAACTCTAAACCAAAACCTTAAACCTGACCCTAACCTTAATCCAAACACCTACCCCAACCCTAACCCTCATCCTTAACCTAAATTCCACCCTAAACCTAAACCTAAAGCACTATCACCATACTCTAGCCCTAACTCTAAACCTAACCTAACTCTAACCCTAAACATTACTGTAACACCCAAAAACATCAGCTTAATGTAAACATAACACTAATCCTCACACAAAACCCTAACCCTTTCCCTAACCCTAACCCTATCCCTCATCCTAACCCTAAACCTGACATAAACCTAACTCTTACCCTAACCTTCAACTTAACCTTAACTCTACCCTAACCTTAACCGTAAACCTAATAACTCTAAACCTGACCTTAACCCTAACCCTAAACCCTAGCACTAACTCTAAACCTAACCCTAACCTAGCCTTACACTTTACCGTAAACCTAGTCTTAACCCTAACCTGACCGCTACCTTAACTCTAACCTAAACCTAACCCTAACACTAACCTTAACCCTAAATCTAACATTAACCCTGAACCCCACTATTAACTGAAACTTCACCATGACCCTAACTCTAACCCTAACCATAACAATTACCCTAAACCCTCACCTTAACTGTAAACCTAAACCTAACCCTCACCATATCCCCAACCCTCACCCTAACCCCTAACTATATTCCTAACCCTAAACCTAATGCTATCCCTAACCCTAACTGTAACCCTAACACGAACAGTAACCCTAATCTAACACTAACCCTAACATTAACCCTAAACTTAAACCTACCCTAACCATAAACCTAAAACTAGCAGCCTAAACCTAACGTCTAACACTAACCCTAATCCTAACCCTAACCCTAACTCTCACCCTTAACCTAAACTTCACACTAACCCTAAACCTAAAACTAACCCTAACACTAAACATAACCCCTAACCCTAAACTGGACCCTAAATCTAACCATAACACTAACCTGAACACAAACCCAAACTCTAGCCCTAACCCTAAAAGTAACCCTCAGCCTATGCTAAACTTCAACCAAATCCTAACCCTAACCATAACCGTAAACGTAAACCTAGCCCAAACCCTAACCTTAAACCTAACTCTAACCGTAAAGCTAGTCCATCTGTAACCCTAAACCTAAGCCTTACAATAGCTCTGAACCTAACCCTAATCCTAAGCCCAACAATAGACCTAATCCTAAACCTAACCCGAACTCTAAACTTGACCCTAAAGAGAACACTAACTCTAACCCTAAACCAGGACTTAAACCTAAAACTTACCCTGCACCTAACCCTAAACCTAACCCTAACTCTAACTCTAACCCTAATCCTAACACTTGTCCTAAAACCTAACCTTAACTGCAATACTAACTGTAACCCTCACCTAACCCCTAACCGTACCCCCAAAAGCTAACCCTAATGCTATCCCTAACCCTAACCCTAACACTCACCTGAAAACCTAAGCCCTAACGATAACCCTAACCCAAAACCTAACCCCTAGCACCAAAGCCTAACCCTAACTCTAACACTAACCCGAAACCTAATCATAAAACTAACCCTAACCCTAAACCAAACCTAACCATGACCAGAACCACAATGCCTAACCGGAACCCTCACCCAAGCCCTAACCCAAAACTACTCCTCTAATCCCTAACACCTTACCATAACCATAATCCTAACCCTACCCAACCCTAATCCTAAACCTAATCCTCACACCAACCACAATGCCTAACACAAACCGTAAACCTAACCCTAAACTGAACCCTCACTCTTAACCAAAATTCACCCTAACCATGACCCTAAACCTCCCCTAACTTCATCCAAACCCTAACCTTAACCAAAAATAAAACTAAACTTAAACCTAACCCTAAATGTAAACCTAACCCTAACCCGGACCATAACCTGAACCCTAACCCCTAACCCTAACCCTCACGCTTAACATAAACTTCACCCTAACTCTAACCCTAAAACTAAATATAACACTAAATCTCCGCCTAACCCTGACCCTAACCCTAATCCTAACCATAAACCTAACCCAAACCTGAACCTAACTCTAACCCTAACCCTAATCCTAACCCTAAAACTTACCCTACACACTCAGCTTAAATGGAAACCTAGAACTAACCCTCACCCTAACATCTAAACCTAACCCCAACCCTTAACCTAACCCTATCTCTAACCTTAACCTAGCCCTAAACCTAACAATGACTTAACCCTAACATGTACTCTAAACCTAAGCATAAACCTAAACTTAACCCTAAACCTAATCCTAACCTTAACCCTAACCCTAACACCTAACGCTAACCTGAGCTCAACACTCGCCCTTAACTTTAAATGCACCCTAACACTAACCCTAAACTGAACCCTAACCCTAACCCTAAACCTAAGCCTAAACCTGACCCTAGCATTAACCCAAACACGTAAACCTGACCCTAATACTAACCCTAAATCTAACCCTAACCTTAACGCAAACACGTAACGCTAACACTAGTCCTAACCCTCATCCTTAAAGTATGCTTCACCCTAAACGTAAGCCTAAGCCTAACCTGAAACTAAACCTAACCCTAAACTATCCCCTCAGTCTAGCCCTAACCCTAAACCTAACCCTAACCCTAACTCTAACCATACCCCTAACCATAACACTCTAAAACATCAGCTAAACTGTAAACCTAACACTAACCATCACATGAATCGCTAACTCTTTCCCTAATCCTACCCCTATCCCTAATGCTAACCTTAACCTTGACCTAATCCTAACCCTTACCCTAACCCTAAACTTAACACTAACCTTAACTCGAACTTAACCCTAACCCTCACAATAACTCTAAACCTGACCCTAACCCTAAGCCTAAACCCTAGCACTAACTCTAACTCTAACCCTAACCCTAACCCTAACCTAGCCCTACCCTTTACCGTAAACCTAGCCTAAACCCTAACCTTACCCCTACCTTCAACCTAACCCTGACACTAACCTTAAGCATAACTCTAACCTTAACCCTAACCCTGACTATTAACTGAAACTTCACCCTAACCGTAAGCCTAACTCTAACTCTAACCCTAACCATAACAATTACCCTAAACCTTCACCTTCAATGTAAACCTAAACCTAACCCTTAACCGTATCCCCAACCCTAAACCTAATGCTATCTATCCCTCACATTATCCCTAACCCTAACCCGAAGACGAACAGTAACCCTAATCTAACGCTAACCCTAACGTTAACCCTAAACTTAACCCTTCCCTAACCATAAACCTAACCCTAACACCCTAAACCTAAACTCTAACCCTAACTAGAATCCAAACCCTAATGCAAACCCTTATCCTAACCCTCACCCTTAACCTAAACTTCACACTAACCCTAAACCTAAACCTAATCTGAACATAACCACTAACCCTAACCTGAACCCTAAACCTAACCTTAGCACTAACATGAACACAAACCCAAAGTCTAGCCCTAACCCTAAAAATAACCCTCACCCTATCCTAAACTTCATCCAAACCCTAACGCTAACCTTAGTCCTAAACCTAAACCTAAACCTAACCCAACCCCTAACATTAAATCTAACTCTAACCATAATGCTAGTCCACCTGTAACCCTAAACCTAACCCTTAAAATACCCCTCAACCTAACCCTAAACCTAATCCTAACCCTAGACCTAATCCTAACCCTAACCCGAACTCTAACCTTGACCCTAAATAGAACACTAACTCTACCCCTAAACCTGAAACTAAAGCTAAATCTTACCCTACACCTAACCCTAAACGTAAACCTACCCCTAACTCTATGTCTAACGATAATCGGGACACTTATCCTAAACCCTCGCCTTAAATGTAAAACTAACCGTAACACTCACTCTAACCCCTAACGGTATCCCACAACCCTTACCCTAATGCTATCCCTAACCCTAACACTAACCTGAACACCTAAGCCCTAATGATAACCCTAACCCTAACCCCAAACCTAACCCATAACACCAAAACCTAACCCTAACCTTAAAGGTAGCTCTCACCCGAACTCTAACTCTAACACTAACCCGAAACCTAATCATAAACCTAACCCTAACCCTAAACCAATCCTAACCATGACCAGAACCACAATGCCTAACCGGAACCCTCACCCAAACCCTAACCCTAAACTACACCTCTAACACCTAACACCTTACCGTAACCATAATCCTAACCCTACCCAACCCTAACCCTAAACCTAAACCTCACCCCAACCACAACGCCTAACACAAAACGTAACCCTAACCCTAACTGTAACACTAAACTTAACCCTAACCTTAAACATAACCCCAACCCTAAAACTAAACAGAACCCGTAAACTTAACCCTAACACGAAACACAACCTTAACACGAACCTGAAAACTAACCCAAACCTTAGCCATAACCTTAACCCTAACCCTCACCCTAACTTAAACTTCACCCTATCCCTAACCTAAAGCTCACCCTAATTCTAATTATGTTTAGTTTTAGGGCTAGGGTTAGGGTGAAGTTTATGTTAACCTAATTCTAAACCTATCCCTATCCCTACCCCTAAACCTAACCCTAACCTTAACCTTGGCCCACCTGTAACCCTAAAACTAACCCTTACAATAACTCGGACCCTAACCCTCACCCTAAACCTAATCCTAATCTTAACCCTGACCATAACCCTAACCTAACCTTAACCCTAACTTTAACCCTACGATAAACTCAAACCTAACCCTAACCCCGAACAATAACTCTAACCAAAATTTCACCCTACCCATAACCCTAAACCTACCCTAACTTCATTCAAATCCTAACCCTAACCAAAACTAAAGCTAACCCTAAACCTAACGCAAACCCTAACCCTGACCCTAACCTGAACCCTTACCCCTAACCCTAACCCTAACCCTCACGCTTAACATAAACTTCACCCTAACCCTAGCCCTAAAACTAAACATAATACTAAATCTCCCCAACCCTGACCCTAACCCTAATCCTAACCATATACCTAACCCTAACCTTAAACATAATCCTAACCCTGACCCTAAATCTATCTCTAACCCTAATCCTAACCCTAAAACTTACCCTACACACTCAGCTTAAATGGAAACCTAGCACTAACCCTCACACTAACATCTAAACCTAAACCCTACCCTTAACCTAATCTTATCTCTAACCTTTACCTAGCCCTAAACCTAACCATGACTTAACCGTAACACTTACCCTAACCCTAAAACTAATCTTAACCCTAATCCTAATCCTAACCTTAACCCTAACCCTAACCCCTAACACTAACCCTAAGCTCAACCCTCACACTTAACTTAAACTGCACCCTGACCCTAACCTTAAACTAAACCCTAACCCTAAAGCTAACCCTAACATTAACCCAAACACCAAAACCTAACCCTGACACTAACACTAACCCTAAACTTAACCCTAACCTGATCCTAACCTTAACCCAAACACCTAACTCTAATATTTACCCTAACGCTAATCTTAACTTAACTTTCACCCTATACATCTATTAACCCTAAAATTAACCCTAAAATTAAACCTAACCCTAAATATCCCCTCAGTCTAGCCCTAACCCTAACTCTAACTCTAACCCTGACCCTAACCGTAACACTGTAAAACACCAGCTTAACTGTAAATC
Organism: Loxodonta africana; assembly: GCF_030014295.1. Taxonomy (NCBI): domain Eukaryota; kingdom Metazoa; phylum Chordata; class Mammalia; order Proboscidea; family Elephantidae; genus Loxodonta; species Loxodonta africana. The sequence goes on from NC_087359.1 coordinate 138,469, forward strand.
TAACACTAACCCTCACACGAACCCTAACCCTTTCCCTAAACCTAACCCTATCCCTAACCCTAACCCTAACCCTGACCTAAACATAACCCTTACCCTAACCCTAAACTTAACCCTAACCTTAACTCTACCCTAACCCTAACACTAACAAAAACTCTAAACCTGACCCGAACCCTACCCCTAAACCCTAGCACTAACTCTAACTCTACACCTAATCCTAACCCTAACCTAGACGTACCCTTGACCGTAAACCTAGCCTTAACCCTAACCTTACCCCTATCCTATCCCTAACCCTAAACCTAACCCTAACACTAATCTTAATCCTAACTCTAACCTTAACCCTAACCCTTACCTAACCCTCACTATTAACTGAAAATTCACCCTAACCCTAACCCTAACTCTAACTCTAACCCTAACCATAACACTTACCCTAAACCCTCACCTTAACTGTAAACCTAACACTAAACCTCACCCGAACCCCTAACCGAATCCCCAACCCTAAACCTGCCGCTATCCCTAAACTTATCCCTAACCCTAACCCAAACACGAACAGTAACACTAATCTAATACTAACCGTTACATTAACCCTAAACTTAACCCTACCCTAACCATAAACCTAACCCTAACACCCTAAACGTAAACTCTAACACTAAGTATAATCCTCACCGTAATCCTAACCCTTACCTTGACCCTCACTATGAACCTAAACATCACTCTAACCCTGAACCTAAACCTAACACTAACCCTAAACGTAACTCCTAACACTAACCCGAACCCTAAAACTAACCTTAACACTAACCTGAACACAAAATCAAACTTCAGCCCTAATCATAAGAATAACCCTCACCCCGTCCTAAGGTTCATCCAACACTAACCCTAACCTTCACCCTAAACCTAAACCTAACCCAAACCCTAACCTTAAACCTAACTCTAACCATAACACTACTCCACCTGTAACCCTAAAACTAAGCCTTACATTAGCCCTGAACCTAACCCTAGACCTAACCCTAATCCTAACCCTAACCCAAACTCTAAGCTTGATCCTAAATAGAACACTAACTCTAATTCTAAACCTGAACCTAAACCGAAATCTTACCCTACACCTAACCCTAACCCTGAACCTAACCCTAACTCTAACCCTAAGAATAACACTTACCCTAAACCCTCACCTTAACTGTAAAACTAACCGCAACCCTCACCCTAACCCCTAACCGTATCCCCCAACCCTAACCCTAATGCTATTCCTAACCCTAACACTAACCTGAACCCCTAAGCCCTAACGATAACCCTAACCCCTAACCCAAACCCTAACCCCTAACACCAAAGCCTAACCCAAACCTTAACCCTAAGTCTCACCCTAACTCTAACTCTAACATTAACCTGAAACCTAATAATAAACCTAACCCTAACCCTAAACCAAACCTAACCATGACCAGAACCACAATGACTAACCGGAACCCTCACCCAAACCCTAACCCTAAACTAAAACTCTAACCCTTAACACCTTACCATAACCAGAATCCTAACCCTACCCAACCCGAACCCTAAACCTAACCCTCACCCAAACGACAAAGACTAACACAAACCGTGACCCTAATCCTAACCATAACACTAAACTTAACCCTAACCTAAAATTTAACCCTAACCCTAAAACTAAAAAGAACCCGTAAACTTAACCCTAACCCTAAACATAACCTTAACACTAACCTGAAACCAAACTCAAACCTTAACCATAACCCTAAAACTAACCCTCAGCCTATCTTAAACTTCACCCTATCCCTAAGCTAAAGCTCACCCTAACTTTAACCCTAACCCTACCCCTAAATCAAACCCTAAACTTAACCTTGGCCCACCTGTAGTACCCTAAACCTAACCCTTACAATAACTCTGACCCTAACCCTCACCCTTACCCTAACCCTAACTGTAACCCTCACTCTTAACCTAAACTTCACACTAACCCTAAATCTAAACATAACCCTACCCCCAAACATAACCCCTAACCCTAATCCAAACGCTAAACCTAACCTTAACACTAACCTGAACACGAACCCAAACTCTAGACCTAACCTTAAAAATAACACTCACCATATCGTAAACTTCATCCAAACCCTAACCCTAAATCTAAACCTAACCCAAACCCTAAACTTAAACTTTAATCATAACGCTAGTCCACCTGTAACCCTAAACCTAACCCTTACAATAGCCCTGAACCTAACAATAACCCTTACCCAAAACCCTAACCCAAATCCTAAACCGAAGCCTAACGTGAACCCAAACCCGAACCCTAAACACAAACCATATCACTAGCCCTAGCCCTAGGCCCTAGCCCAAGTCCTAGCCCTAGCCCTAGCCCTAACCCTAACACTAACTCGAACCCTAAAACCTAACCCTAAACATTAACCCTAACCCTGAACACTAACCCTAACACTAACCGCTAACCCTAAACCCAAACCCTAACCCTGAACACTAACCCTAACACTAACTGCTAACCCTAAACCCTAACCCTAACCCTAAACCCTAACACTAACCCTAACACTAACCATGAACCCTAACCCTAAACTCTAACCATCAGCCTAACCCAAAACCCTAACCCTAACCCTAAACTCTAGCCCTAAAACCCTAGCCCTAGACCTAGCCCTAACACCAAGCCCTAGCCCTAGCCCTAACCCTAACCCTAACCTCTAACCTCTAAAACTAACCCTAGCCCTAACCCTAAACCCTAAATCCTAACCCTAAACCCAAACCCTAAACCTAACCCTGACTCTAACCCCTAACCCTGACCCAGACCCTGACCCTAAACCGTGACAATGACCCTAAACCCTGACCATGACCCTAACCCTGACCGTGACCCTAACCCTGACCCTAAACTCTGACCCTGACACTAAACACTGACTCTGACCCTGACCCTAAACTCTATCACTAAACACTAAACCCTAACCCCTAGCCCTAACACATAGCCCTAACCTTACCCCAACCCTAATCCTAAACCCTAAACCCTAACCATAAAAACAAACCCTAAACCTAACCCTGACCCTAACCCCTAACCCTGACCCTGACCCTGACCCTAAACCCTGACCATAAACCCTGACCCTGACACTAAAAACTGACCCTGACCCTAAACTCGAACACTAAACCCTAAAACCTAACCTTAACCCCTAAACCCGATCCCGAACCATAACCCTAACACTAAAGTAAACCCTAAACCCTAACCTGTGTAGGGAGTGAGGAGGTGGGAGGGACTAGGCTGGGCACTGTGAAGGGAGTCAGGAGGTGGGAGAGACCATGCAGGGCCCTGTATAGAGAGTGAGAGACCAGGCAGGGCACTGTATAGGGAGTAAGATGGTGGGACAAAAGAGACAGAAACCTGTGTAGGGAGTGAAGAGCTGAGAGACCAGACAGAGACCTTTGTAGGGAGTGAGGAGGTGGGTGAGACCAGGCAGGGCCCTGAGTAGGGAGAGAGGAGATGGAAGAGACCAGGCAGGGACAGGTGTAGGAAGTGAGGAGGTGGGAGGGACCAGGAAGGGCCCTGTGTAAGGAGTGAGGATGTGGAAGAGAACAGGCAGAGAACTCTGTAGGGAGTAAGGAGGTGGGACAGACCAGGCAGAGACCTTTACAGGGATGGAGGAGGTGGGAGAGAAAAGGCGGGGCCCTGAGTAGGGAGTGAGGGGCTGGGAGCAACCAGGCACGGCCATGTCTAGGGAGTGAGGAGGTGGGAGAGGTCAGGCAGGGACCTGAGTAGGGAGTTAGGCCTTAGGAGAGACCAGGCAGAGACCTGCATAGGGAGTGAGGAGGTGAGAGAGACCAGGTAGGATGCTGTGTAAAGAGTGAGAATGTAGGAGAGACCAGGCAGGGCCCTGTGTAAGGAGTGATGAGGTGGGAGAGACGAAGCAGGGACCTGTGTAGGGAGTGAGGAAGTGGGAGAGGCCAGGCAGAGACCTGTGTAGGGAGTGAGGAGGTGGGAGAGAATAGGCAGAAACCTGTGTAGGGATTGAGAAGATGGTAGAGAGCAGGCAGGGCCCTGTGTAGGGAGTGAAGAGGTGGGAGAACCATTCAGAGACCTGCATAGGGAGTGAGGAGATGGGAGAGACCAGGAAGGGCCCTCTGTAGGGAGTGAGTTGGCCAGAGATCAGGCATGTCCCTGTATGGAGTAAGGATATGGGAGAGACCAGGCAGGGCCCTGTGCAGGGAGTTAGGAGGTGGGAGAGAACAGGCAGAGAAGAGTGTAGGGAGTGAGGAGGTGGGACAGACCAGGCAGGGCTCTGTGCATAGAGAAGATGGGAGACACCAGACAGGGCCCTGTGTAGGGAGTGAAGAAGAGGGAGACCCAGGCAGAGTCCTGCTTAGGGAGTGAGGAGATGGGAGAGACCAGGCAGAGCCAAGTATAGGGAGTGAGGAGATGGGAGAGACCAGGCAGGCCCTGTGTAAGGAGTGATGAGGTGGGAGAGACCAAGCAGGACCCTGTGCAGGGTGTGAGGGGGAGGGAGCATCCAGGCAGGGCCCTGTGGAGGGAGTGAGGTGTTGGGAGAGACCACACAGGTCCTGTGTAGGGAGTGAGAATGTGCCAGAGATCAGGCAGGGCCCTGTGTAGAGAGTGAGGAGGTGGCAGAGAAGAGACAGAGACATATGTAGGGAGTAAGCAGAAGGGAGACACCAGGCAGGGCCCTCTGTAGGGAGTGAGGAGGAGGGACATAGCAGGCAGGGCCCTGTGTAAGGAGTGAGGAGGTGGGAGAATCCAGGCAGACACCTGTGTAGGGAGTGAGGAGCTGGAAGAGACCAGGCAGGGACCTGTGTAGGTCCTGAGGAGGTGGGAGAGGCCAGGCAGCGTCCTGTGTAGGGAGTGAGAAGGTGGGAGAGACCAGGCAGGGCCCTATGTTGGGAGTGAGGATGCAGGAGAGAAGAGGCAGAGATGTGGGAGAGACCAGGCAAAGACCTGTGAAGGGACTGAGGAGGTGGGAGAGACCTGGCAGGGCCCAGTGTACGGAGTGAGTATCTTGGAGAGAAGAGGCAGAGACCTGTGTAGGGATTGAGAAGAAGGAGAGACCAGGCCGGGCCCTGTGTAGGGAGTGAGGAGATGGGAGAGGCCAGGCAGAGCCCTGTGTAGGGAGTGAGGTGTTAGGAGAGACCAGGCAGGGCCCTGTGTAGGGAGTGATGAGGTGAGAGAGACCAGGTAGGACCCTGTGTACAGAGTGAGGATGTGGAAGAGAACAGGCAAGGCTGTGTGTAGGAAGTAAGGTGGTGGAGATACCAGTCAGGGACCTGTGTAGGGATTGAGGAAGTGGGAGAGACCAGGCAGGACCCTGTGTAGGGAGTGAGGAGGTGGGAGAGACCATCAGGGCCCTGTGTAGGGAGTGAGGAGGTGATAGAGAACAGGTAAGGCCCTGCATACACAGTGAGGAGTTGGGAGAGACCACCCAGATACCTGAGTAGGGAGTCAGGATGTGGGAGAGATCAGGCAGAGCCCTGTGTAGGAAGTGAGGTGTTAGGAGAGACCAGGCAGGGCCCTGTGTAGGGAGTGAGGAGGTGGGAGAGACCAGGTAGGACCCTGTGTACAGAGTGAGGATGTGGAAGAGAACAGGCAAGGCTGTGTGTAGGAAGTAAGGTGGTGGAGATACCAGTCAGGGACCTGTGTAGGGATTGAGGAAGTGGGAGAGACCAGGCAGGACCCTGTGTAGGGAGTGAGGAGGTGGGAGAGACCATCAGGGCCCTGTGTAGGGAGTGAGGAGGTGATAGAGAACAGGTAAGGCCCTGCATACACAGTGAGGAGTTGGGAGAGACCACCCAGATACCTGAGTAGGGAGTCAGGATGTGGGAGAGATCAGGCAGAGCCCTGTGTAGGAAGTGAGGTGTTAGGAGAGACCAGGCAGGGCCCTGTGTAGGGAGTGAGGAGGTGGGAGAGACCAGGTAGGACCCTGTGTACAGAGTGAGGATGTGGAAGAGACCAGGCAGGTCTGTGTGTAGGGAGTAAGGAGGTGGAGATGCCAGGCAGGGCCCTGTGTAGGGAGTGAGGATGTAGGAGAGATCATCAGGGCCCTGTGCAGGAAGTGAGCAGATGGGATACACCAGGCAGGGCCCTGTATAGGGAGTGAGGAGATGGGAGAGAACAAGCACAGCCCTGTGTAGGGAGTGAGAAGAAGGGAGATAACAGCCAGAAACACAGTGCAGGGACTGAGGAGGTGGGAGAGGTAAGGCAGGACCCTGTGTAGGGAGTGAGGGGGTGATAGAGACCAGGCAGAGCCCTGTGTAGGGAGTGAGGAGGTGGGAGAGGCCAGGCATGGCCCTGTGTAGGGAGTGAGGAGGTGAGAGAGACCAGGCAGGGCCCTGTGGAGGGAGTAAGGAGGTGGAGAGACCAGGCAGTGGCTTGTTTAGGGAGTGAGCAGGTGCGAGAGAACATCAGGGCCCTGTGTAGGGAGTGAGGAGGAGGGAGAAAACAGGCTAACACCTGTGTATGTAGTAAGGAGGTGGGAAAGACCACCCAGAGACCTGTGTAGGGATTGAGGAATGGGAGGGAACAGGCAGAGAACTGTGTAGGGAGTGAGGAGGTAGGAGAGACCAGGCAAGGCCCTGTGTAGGGAGCGAAGAGGTGGAGAACCAGGCAGAGTCCTGCGTAGGGAGTGAGAAGGCGAGAGAGGACAGGCAGAGCCCTGCGTAGGGAGTGAGGAGGTGGGATTGACTAGGCAGGACCCTGGGTAGGGTGTGAGGAGGTGGGAGATTCCAGGCAGGGCCCTTTGTAGGGAGTGAGGTGTTGGGAGAGACCAGGCAGAGTCCTGTGTAGGGAGTGAGGATTTGGGAGAGACCAGGCAGGGCCCTGTGTGTGGCCTGAGGAGGTTAGAAATACCAGGCAGGGCCCTGAGTAGGGAGTGAGGAAGTGGGAGAGAAGAGGCAGGGCCCTGTCTAGGGATTGAAGAGGTGGGAGAGAACAGGCAGAGACCCTTGTAGGGAATGGGGAGGTGGGAGAACCATGCAGAGACCTGTGTAGGGATGGAGAAGGTGGGAGGGACCAGTTAGGGCCCTGTGTGTGCAGTCAGGATGTGAGAGAGAGGAGGCAGGGCCCTGTGTGAATTGAGGATGTGGGAGAGGCCAGGCAGGGCCCTGTTTAGGGAGTGAGGAGGTGGGAGAGATCATCAGGGCCCTGTAAAGGGAGTGAGGAGGTGAGAGAGGCCAGTCAGGGACCTGTGTAGGGAGTGAGGAGGTGGGAGAGACCAGGCAGAGACCTGCATAGGGAGTGAGGAGGTGAGAGAGACCAGGTAGGATGCTGTATAAAGAGTGAGGATGTAGGAGAGACTAGCCAGAGCCCTGTGCAGGGAGTAAGGAGGTGGAGAGACCAGGCAGGGTCCTGTTTAGGGAGTGAGGAGGTGGGAGAGATCATCAGGGCCCTGTAAAGGGAGTGAGGAGGTGGGAGAGACCACCCAGATACCTGTGTAGGGACTGAGGAGGTGGGAGAGAAAAGACAGAGCCCTGTGTAGGGAGTGAGGAGGTGGGAGATACCAGGCAGGGCCCTGTGTAGGGAGTGAGGAGGTGGCAGGGAGCAGTCAGAGACCTGTGTAGGGAGTGAGGAGGTGGCAGAGACCAGGCAGGGCCCTGTCTAGGGAGTGAGGAGTTGGAAGAGACCAGGCAGAGACCTGTGTACTGAGTCAGGAGGTGGGAAAGAACAGGCAGGACTGTGTTTAGCAAGTGAGGGGGTGAGAGAGAATAGGCAGAAACTTGTGTAGGGAGTGAGAAGATGGAAGACAGCAGGCAGGGCCCTGTGTAGGGAGTGAAGAGGTGGGAGAAACATTCAGAGACCTGAATAGGGAGTGAGGAGTTGGGAGAGACCAGGCAGGGCTCTGTGCAGGGAGTGAGGAGGCCAGAGATCAGGCAAGTCCCTTTGTATGGAGTAAGGATGTGGGAGAGACCAGGCAGGGCCCTGTGCAGGGAGTGAGGAGGTAGGAGAGATCAGGCAGGGACTGGTGTAGGGAGTGAGGAGGTGGGAGAGACCAGGCAGGGCTCCGTGTAGGAAGTGAGGAAGTGGGAAAGAAGAGGCAGAAAGCTGTGTATGGAGTGAGAAGATGGGAGACACTAGCCAGGGCCCTGTGTAGGGAGTGAAGAGGTGGGAGAACAAGGCAGAGTCCTGCATAGAGAGTGAGGAGGTGGGAGAGGACAGGCAGAGCCCTGCTTAGGGAGTGAGGATGTGGGAGAGACAAAGCAGGGCTCTTTGTAAGGAGTGATGAGGTGGGAGAGACTAGGCAGGACCCTGCTAGGGGTTATTGATATTGTAAGGGTTAGGTTTAGGGTTAGGGTAGGGGTAAGGTTAGGGTTAAGGCTAGCTTTACTGTAAAGGGTGGGGCCAGGTTAGGGTTAGGGTTAGGTTTAGAGTTCGAGTTAGATCTAGGGTTTAGGGTTAGGGTTAGGGTCCGGTTTAGAGTTATTGTTAGGTTTAGGGTAGAGTTAAGGTTAGCGTTAAGTTTAGGGTTAGGGTAAGGATTAAGTTTAGGTCAGGGTTAGGGTTAGGATGAGTGATAGGGTTAGGGAAAGGGTTAGGGGTTTGTGTGAGGCTTAGTGTTACATTTACAGTTAAGCTGATGTTTTAGGGTGTTACTACCAGGGTTTACCAGGGTTAGGGTTAGAGTTAGGGTTAGGGCGAGAGTTAGAGGATAGTTTAGGGTTAGGTGTAATTTTAGGGTTAGGGTTAGGCTTAGGTTTAGGGTGAAGTTTAGGTTAAGGATGAGGGTTAGGATTAGGCTTTGGTGTTTAGGTTAAGGTTAGGGTTAGGCTTAGTGTTAGGTTTAGCGTTAAGTGTTTGGGTTAATGTTAGGGTCAGGTTTAAGGTTAGGTTTAGGGTTAGGGTTAGTGTTTGGTTTAGGGTTAGGGTTAGGGTGAAGTTTAAGTTAAGGGTGAGTGTTGAGCTTAGGGTTAGTGTTGGGGTTAGGGTTAGGGTTAAGGTTAGAATTAAGTTTAGGGTTAAGGTCAGGTTTAGAGTTAGGGTAAGTGTTAGGGTTAAGTCATAGTTAGGTTTAGGACTAGTTTTTAGTTAGAGATAGGGTTGGGTTCAGGGTTGGGGTTAGGTTTAGATGTTAGGGTGAGGGATAGTGCTAGGTTTCCATTCAAACTGCGTGTGTAGGGTAAGTTTTAGGGTTAAAGTTAGAGTTAGAGTCAGGGTTAGGTTTAAGTTTAGTGTTGGGATTATGTTTATGGTTAGGGTCAGGGTTGGGGAGATTTAGTGTTTAGGGTTACAGTGAATTTATGTTCTGCGAGAGGGTTAGGGTTAGGGGTTTGGGTTCAGGTTAGAGTCAGGGTTAGGGTTAGGTTTAGGGTTAGGGTTAGGTTTAGTGTTAGTGTTAGTTTTGCTTAGGGTTAGGGTTTGAATGAAGTTAGGGTAGGCTTAGTGTTATGCTTAGGGTGAAATTTTGGTTAAGGGTTCGGGTTCGGCTTAGGCTTAGGGTTAGAGTTAGGGTCAGTGGTTAGGGTTAGGTTTAGGGTTAAGGTTAGGTTTAGGCTAAGGATTAGCGTTAGAGTTACGGTTAAGGGTTAGCATTTCAGTTAGGTTTAGGTTAGGGTTATAATTAGGGTTAAGTTTAGGGTTAGGGTAAGAGTTAGAGTTACATTTACAGTTAAGATGAGGATTTTGGGAAAGTGTTACAGTTAAGATTAGGGTTAGAGCTAGGGTTAGGGTTAGAGTTAGGGTTAAGGGTTAGGGTTAGGTTTAAGATTATGGTAGGCTTAAAGATAGGGTTAAGGTTAGGTTAGGGTTAGGGTCAGGGTTAGGATTAGAATTAGGTTTAGGGCGAGGATTAGGGTCAGAGTTATTGTAAGGGTTAGGTTTAGGGTTACAGGTGGGCCAAGGTTAAGGTGAGGGTTAGGTTTAGGGGTAGGGTTAGGGTTAAAGTCAGGGTGAGTTTTAGGTTAGGGATAGGGTGAAGTTTAAGACAGGGTGAGGGTTAGGGTTATGGCTAAGGTTTGGGCTTGTTTTCAGGTTAGTGTTAAGGTTATGTTCAGGGTTAGGGTTAAGTTCATGGGTTGTGTTTAGTTTTAGGGTTAGGGTTAGATTTAAGGTTAGGGTTAAGTTTAGTGTTACGGTTAGGGTAAGGGTTATGGTTGTGTTAGGCGTTGTGGTTGGGGTGAGGGTTAGGTTTAGGGTTAGGGTTGGGTAGGGTTTGGATTATGGTTATGGTAAAGTGTTAGAGTTAGAGGTGTAGTTTAGGATTAGGTTTTGGGTGAGGGTTCCGGTTAGACCTTGTGTTTCTGGTCATGGTTAGGTTTGGTTTAGGGTTAGGGTTAGGTTCATGATTAGGTTTCGGGTTAGTGTTAGAGTTAGGGTGAGAGTTAGGGTTAAGGTTTTTGCTAGGCTTTGGTGTTAGGGTTAGGGTTTGTGTTAGGGTTAGGTTTATCATTAGGGCTCAGGGGTTTCAGGTTAGTGTTAGGGTTAGGGTTAGGGATAGCATTAGGGTTAGCGTTGTGGGATACGGTTAGGGGTTAGGGTGAGGGTTACGGTTAGTTTTACAGTTAAGGTGAGGGTTTAGGGTAAGTGTTATGATTAGGGTTAGAGTTAGAGTGAGGGTTAGGTTTAGGGTTAGGGTTAAGTGTAGGGTAAGATTTAGGTTTAGGTCCAAGTTGAGGGTTAGACTTAGTGTTCTATTTAGGGTCAAGGTTAGAGTTAGGGTTAGGGTTAGGATTAGGTCTAGGTTTAGGATTAGGATTAAGTTTAGGGTTAGGTTCAGGGCTATTGTAAGTGTTCAGTTTAGGGTTACAGATGGACTAGCGTTATTCTTAGAGTTAGGTTTGAGGTTAGGGTTTGGGTTAGGTCTAGGTTTAGGGTTAAGGTTATGGTTAGTGTTTGGATGAAGTTCAGGATAGGGTGAGGGTTATTTTTCTGGTGAGGGCTAGGGTTTGGGTTTGTGTTCAGGTTAGTGTTAAGGATAGGTTTAGGGTTCGGTTAGGGTTAGGCGTTATGTCTAGGGTCAGCGTTAGGTTAGGTTTAGGGTTAGTGTGAAGTTTAGGTTAAGGGTGAGGGTTATGATAAGGGTTAGGATTATAGACGGTGTTAGACGTTAGGTTTAGGGTGTTAGGGTTAGGTTTATGGTTAGGGTAGATTTAAGTTTAGGTTTAATATTAGGGTTAGGGTTAGATTTGGGTTACTGTTCGTATTAGGGTTAGGGTTAGGGATAAGTTTGGGGATAGCGTCAGGTTTAGGGTTGGGGATACGGTTAAGGATTAGGGTGAGGGTTAGGGTTAGGTTTACAGTTAAGGCGAGGGTTTAGGGTAATTGTTATGGTTAGGGCTCGAGTTAGATTTAGGCGTAGGGTTAGGGTGATGTTTCAGTTAATAGTCACGTTAGAGTTAAAGTTAGAGTAGGGTCAAGTTTAGTGTTCGGGTTAGGTATGGAGTTAGGGTTCGGGTAGGGGTAAGGTTAGGGTTAAGGCTAGGTTTACGATAAAGGGCAGGGCTAAGTTAGTGTTAGGTTTAGAGTTAGAGTTAGTGCTAGGGTTTGGGGTTATGCTTATGGTCAGGTTTAAAGTTATTGTTAGGCTTTGTTAGGGGGTTAGGGTTGTGTTTGTTACGGGGTTACGATTGTATTTTCGGGGTTTAGAGTTGTGCTTGTTAGGGGCTTAGGGTTGTTTTCGTGAGGGGGTTAGGGTTGTTCGTTGTTTGGGGGTTAGGGTTGTTTGTTGTTTGGGGGCTAGGTTTGATTGTTGTTAGGGGGTTAAGGTTGTTTGTTGTTAGGGGTATAGTGTTGTTTGTTGTTAGGGGTTCAGGGTTGTTTGTTGTTAGGGGGTTAGTGTTGTTTGTTGTTAGGGTGTTAGGGTTGTTTGTTGTTAGTGGGTTAGGGTTGTTTGTTGTTAGGGAGTTAGGGTTGATTTTTGTTAGGGGGTTAGTGTTGTTTCTGGTCGGGGGTTAATGTTGTTTGTTAGGGCGTTAGTTTTGTTTGTTGTTAGTGGGTTAGGGATGTTTGTTGTTAAGGGGTTAGTGTTGTTTGTTGTTAGGGGGTTAGGATTTTTTTTTGTAAGAGGGTTAGTGTTGTGTGTTGTTAGGGGGTTAGTGTTGTTTGTGGATGGGGGTTAGTGTTGTTGGTTGTTATGGGGTTAGGGTTGTTTGTTGATAGGTGGTTACTTTTGTTGTTAGGGGTTTTGGGTTGTTGGATTTTAGGGGTTGAAGGTTGTTTGTTGTTAGAGACTTAGGGTTGTTTGTTGTTAGGGGGTTAGTGTTGTTTGTTGTTAGTGGGTTAGTGTTGTTTGTTGTTAGGGGTTCAGAGTTTTTTGTTGTTAGGGGGTTAGAGTTGTTTGTTGTTAGAGGATTTGGGTTCTTTCTTGTTGGGGGTTAGTGTTGTTTGTTTTTAGGGGATAAGTGTTGGTTGTTGTTGGGGGTTAGTATTTTTTTTTATTTTTACTGGGTTAGTGCTGTTGGTGGTTACGGGGTTAGTGTTGTTGGTTGTATAGGGGGTTAGGGTTGTTTGTTGTTAGGGGGTTAGGGTTGTTTCTTGTTGTACTTTAGTGGTTTTTGTCGTTAGGATGTTAGTGTTGTTTGTGGTTAGGGGTTTACTGTTGTTGGTTGTTAGGGGGTTAGGGTTGTTTGTTGTTAGGGGTTTAGGGTAGTTTGTTTTAAGGGGTTAGTGTTGTTTGTTGTTAGGTTGTTAGGATTGTTGTTAGGGTGTTAGTGGTGTTTGTTAGGGGGTTAGTGTTTTTTGTTGTTAGGGGGTTAGTGTTGTTTCTTGTTAGAGAGTTAGTTTTCTTTGTTGTTAGGGGATTAGGGTTGTATGTAGTTAGTGGTTTAGAGTTGTTTGTTGTTGGGGGTTAGGGTTGTTTGTTGTTAGGGGGTTAGGGTTGTTGTTAGGGGGTTAGTGCTTTTTGTATTTAGGGGTTTCGGGTTGTTTCTTGTTGGGGTTTAGTGGTTTTTGTTGTTAGGGTGTTAGTGTTGTTTGTTGTTAGGGGGTTAGTGTTGTTTGTTCTTACGGGGTTAGTGTTGTTTGTGGTTAGGGTGTTAGTGTTGTTTGTGGTTAGGGGGTTAGTGTTGTTGGTTGTCAGGGGGTTAGGATTGTTTGTTGTTAGGCGTTTAGGGGTGTTTGTTGTTAGGGGGTTAAGGTTGTTTGTTGTTAGGAGGTCAGGGTTGTTTGTTGTTACGGGGTTAGGTTAGTTTCTTGTTAGGGGTTTAGTGTTGTTTGTTGTTAGGGGGTTAGTGTTTGTTGTTTGGGGGTTAGGGTTGTTTGTTGTTACGGGGTTAGTGTTGTTTGATGTTAGGGGTTAGGGTTTTTTGTTGTTAGGGGGTTAGTGTTGTTTGCTGTTAGGGTGTTAGGGTTGTTTGTTGTTAGTGGGTTAGGGTTGTTTGTTGTTAGTGGGTTAGTGTTTTTGGTTTTTAGGGGTTAGGGTTGTTTGTTGTTTGGGGGTTAGTGTTGTTTGTTGTTAGGGGGTTAGGGTCGTTTGTTGTTAGGGTGGTAGTGTTCTTTGATGTTAGGGGTTTAGGGTTGTTTGTTGTTGGGGTTTAGGGTTGTTTGTTGTTAGGGGTTAGGGTTTTTTGTTGTTACGGGGTTAGGGTTGGTTCTTGTTAGGGGGTTAGTGTTGTTTGTTGTTGGTGGGTTAGGGTTGTTTGTTGTTTGGTAAGGGTTGTGTGTAGTTAGGGGGTTAGTGTTGTTTGTTGTTAGGGGTTTAGGGTTGTTTCTTGTTGGGGTTTAGTGGTTTTTGTTGTTAGGGTGTTAGTGTTGTTTGTGGTTAGGGGGTTAGTGTTGTTGGTTGTTAGGGGGATAGGAATGTTTGTTGTTAGGGGGTTAGGGTTGTTTGTTGTTACTGGGTTAGTGTTGTTTGATGTTAGGGGTTAGGGTTGTTTGTTGTTAGGGGGTTAGTGTTGTTTGTTGTTAGGGTGTGAGGGTTGTTTGTTGTTAGTTGGTTAGTTTAGTTTGCTGTTAGTGGGTTAGTGTTTTTGGTTTTTAGGGGTTAGGGTTGTTTGTTGTTTTTGGGCTAGTGTTGTTTGTTGTTAGGGTGTTAGGGTTGTTTGTTGTTAGGGTGTTAGTGTTCTTTGTTGTTAGGGGTTTAGGGTTGTTTGTTGTTAGGGGGTTAGGGTTGTTTGTTGTTAGGGGTTAGGGTTGTTTGTTGTTACGGGGTTAGGGTAGGTTCTTGTTAGGGGGTTAGTGTTGTTTGTTGTTGGTGGGTTAGGGTTGTTTGCTGTTTGGTTAGGGTTGTGTGTTGTTAGGGGGTTAGTGTTGTTTGTTGCTAGCAGTTTAGGGTTGTTTCTTGTTGGGGTTTAGTGGTTTTTGTTGTTAGGGTGTTAGTGTTGTTTGTGGTTAGGGGGTTAGTGTTGTTGGTTGTTAGGGGGATAGGATTGTTTGTTGTTAGGGGGTTAGGGTTGTTTCTTGTTTGGGGGTTAGGGTTGTTTGTTGTTACGGGGTTAGTGTTGTTTGATGATAGGGGTTAGGGTTGTTTGTTGTTAGGGGGTTAGTGTTGTTTGTTGTTAGGGTGTTAGGGTTGTTTGTTGTTAGTGGGTTAGGGTTGTTTGTTGTTAATGGGTTAGTGTTTTTGGTTTTTAGGGGTTAGGGTTGTTTGTTGTTTGGGGGTTAGTGTTGTTTGTTGTTAGGGGGTTAGGGTTATTTGTTGTTAGGGGGTTAGTGTTGTTTGTTGTTAGGGGTTAGGGTTGTTTGTTGTTACGGGGTTAGGGTAGGTTCTTGTTAGGGGGTTAGTGTTGTTTGTTGTTGGTGGGTTAGGGTAGTTTGTTGTTTGGATAGGGTTGTGTGTTGTTAGGGGGTTAGTGTTGTTGGTTGTTAGGGGTTTAGGGTTGTTTCTTGTTGGGGTTTAGTGGTTTTTGTTGTTAGGGTGTTAGTGTTGTTTGTGGTTAGGGGGTTAGTGTTGTTGGTTGTTAGGGGGAGAGGAATGTTTGTTGTTAGTGGGTTAGGGTTGTTTGTTGTTATGGGGTTAGTGTTGTTTGATTTTAGGGGTTTGGGTTGTTTGTTGTTTGGGGGTTAGGGTTGTTTCTTGTTGCAGGTTTAGTTTTGTTTGTTGTTACGGGGTTAGGGTAGTTTCTTGTTAGGGGTTTAGTGGTTTTTGCTGTTAGGGTATTATTGTTGTTTGTTGTTAGCGGTTTAGTGTTGTTTCTTGTTGGCGTTTAGATGTTTTTGTTGTTAGGGTTTTAGTGTTGTTTGTGGTTAGGGGGTTAGTGTTGTTGTTTGTTAGGGGGTTAGGGTTGTTTGTTGTTAGAAGGATAGAAGGATAGGGTTGTTTGTTGTTATGGGTTTAGTGTTGTTTGTTGTTAGGGGTTTAAGGTTGTTTGTTGTTAGGGGTTTAGTGTAGTTTATTTTTAGGGGGTTAGTGTTGTTTGTTGTTAGGTTGTTAGGATTGTTGTTAGGGGGTTAGTTGTGTTTGTTGTTAGGGGGTTAGTGTTTTTTGTTGTTAGGGGGTTAGTGTTGTTTCTTTTTAGAGTGTTAGGGTTCTTTGTTGTTAGGGGCTTAGGGTTGTTTGTTGTTAGTGGGTTAGAGTAGTTTCTTGTTGGGGGTTAGGGTTGTTTGTTGTTAGAGGGTTAGGGTTGTTGTTAGGTGGTTAGTGTTGTTTCTATTTAGGGGTTTGGGGTTGTTTCTTGTTGAGGTTTAGTGGTTTTTGTTGTTAGGCTGTTAGTGTTGTTTGTTGTTAGGGTGTTAGTGTTGTTTGTTGTTAGGGGGTTAGTGTTGTTTGATGTTAGGGGTTTAGTGTTGTTTGTTGTTAGGGGGTTAGTGTTGTTTGTTGTTAGGCTGTTAGGGTTGTTTGTTGTTAGTGGGTTAGTGTTTTTGGTTTTTAGGGGTTAGGGTAGTTTCTTGTTAGGGGGTTAGTGTTGTTTGTTGTTAGTGGGTTAGTGGTGTTTGTTGTCAGGGGTTCAGAGATGTTTGTTGTTAGGGGGTTAGAGTTGTTTGTTGTTAGAGAATTTGGGTTCTTTCTTGTTAGGGGTTAGTGCTGTTTTTTTTCAGGGGATACGTAGTGGTTGTTCTTAGGGGGTTAGTGTTTTATGTTTTTACTGGGTGAGTGCTGTTGGTGGTTAGGGGGTTAGTGTTTTTGGTTGTTTAGGGGGTTAGGGTTGTTTGTTGTTAGGGGTTAGGGTTGTTTGTTGTTACGGGGTTATGGTAGGTTCTTGTTAGGGGGTTAGTGTTGTTTGTTGTTAGTGGGATAGGGTTGTTTGTTGTTTGGTTAGGGTTGTGTGTTGTTAGGGGGTTAGTGTTGTTTGTTGTTAGGGGTTTAGGGTTGTTTCTTGTTGGGGTTTAGTGGTTTTTGTTGTTAGGGTGTTAGTGTTGTTTGTGGTTAGGGGTTTAGTGTTGTTGGTTGTTAGAGGGTTAGGATTGTTTCTTGATAGCGGGTTAGGGTTATCTGTTGTTTGGGGTTTAGGGTTGTTTGTTGTTACGGGGTTAGGTTATTTTCTTGTTAGGGGTTTAGTGGTTTTTGTTGTTAGGGGGTTATTGTTGTTTGTTGTTAGGGGTTTAGTGTTGTTTCTTGTTGGGGTTTAGATGTTTTTGTTGTTAGGGTGTTAGTGTTGTTTGTGGTTAGGGGGTTAGTGTTGTTGGTTGTTAGGGGGTTAGGGTTGTTTGTTGTTAGAAGGTTAGGTTTGTTTGTTGTTATGGGTTTAGTGTTGTTTGTTGTTAGGGGTTTAGGGTTGTTTGTTGTTACGGGTTTAGGGTAGTTTATTTTTAGGGGGTTAGTGTTGTTTGTTGTTAGGTTGTTAGGATTGTTGTTAGGGGGTTAGTGTTTTTTGTTGTTAGGGGTTTAGTGTTGTTTCTTCTTAGAGAGTTAGGGTTCTTTGTTGTTAGGGGCTTAGGGTTGTTTATTGTTAGTGGGTTAGAGTAGTTTGTTGTTGGCGGTTAGGGTTGTTTGTTGTTAGCGGGTTAGGTTGTTGTTAGGTGGTTAGTGTTGTTTCTATTTAGGAGTTTTGGGTTGTTTCTTGTTGAGGTTTAGTGGTTTTTGTTGTTAGGCTGTTAGTGTTGTTTGTGGTTAGGGGGTTAGTGTTGTTTCTATTTAGGGGTATAGGGTTGTTTCTTGCTGGGGTTTTGTGGTTTTTGTTGTTAGGGTGTTAGTGTTGTTTGTTGTTAGGGTGTTAGTTTTCTTTGTTGTTAGGGGGTTAGTGTTGTTTGATGTTAGGGGTTTAGTGTTGTTTGTTGTTAGGGGGTTAGTGTTGTTTGTTGTTAGGGTGTTAGGGTTGTTTGTTGTTAGGGGGTTAGTGTTTTTTTTTTTTAGGGGTTAGGGTTGTTTCTTGTTAGGGGTTTAGTGTTGTTTGTTGTTAGTGGGTTAGTGGTGTTTGTTGTTTGGTGTTTACGGTTGTTGGTTGTTAGGGGTTTAGGGTTGTTTGTTGTTAGGGGGTTGGTGTTTGTTGTTAGGGTGTTAGGGTTGTTTGTTGTTAGTTGGATAGGGTTGTTTGTTGTTTGGTTAGGGATGTGTGTTGTTAGGGGGTTAGTATTGTTTGTTGTTAGGGCTTTAGGGTTGTTTCTTGTTGGAGTTGAGTGGTTTTTGTTGTTAGGGTGTTAGTGGTGTTTGTGGTTATGGGGTTAGTGTTGTTGGTTGTTAGGGGGATAGGAATGTTTGTTGTTAGGGGGTTAGGGTTGTTTGTTGTTACGGGGTTAGTGTTGTTTGATGTTAGGGGTTAGGGTTGTTTGTTGTTAGAGGGTTAGTGTTGTTTGTTGTTAGGGTGTTAGGGTTGTTTGTTGTTAGTTGGATAGGGTTGTTTGCTGTTAGTGGGTTAGTGTTTTTGGTTTTTAGGGGTTAGGGTGTTTGTTGTTTGGGGGTTAGTGTTGTTTGTTGTTAGGGGGTTAGGGTTATTTGTTGGTAGGGTGTTAGTGTTCTTTGATGTTAGCGGTTTAGGGTTGTTTGTTGTTAGGGGGTTAGGGTTGTTTGTTGTTAGGGGTTAGGGTTGTTTGTTGTTACGGGGTTAGGGTAGGTTCTTTTTAGGGGGTTAGTGTTGTTTGTTGTTAGTGGGTTAGGGTTGTTTGTTGTTTGGTTAGGGTTGTGTGTTGTTAGGGGGTTAGTGTTGTTTGTTAGGGGTTTAGGGTTGTTTCTTGTTGGGGTTTAGTGGTTTTTGTTTTTCGGGTGTTAGTGTTGTTTTTGGTTAGGGTGTTAGTGTTGTTGGTTGTTAGGGGGTTAGTGTTGTTGTTTGTTAGGGGGTTAGGGTTGTTTGTTGTTAGGAGGTTAGGGTTGTTTGTTGTTACAGGGTTAGGTTAGTTTATTGTTAGGGGTTTAGTGTTGTTTGTTGTTAGGGGGTTAGTGTTTGTTGTTAGGGGTTTACTGTTGTTTCTTGTTGGGGTTTAGTGGTTTTTGCTGTTAGGGTGTTACTGATGTTTGTTGTTAGGGGTTTAGGGTTGTTTGTTGTTAGGGGTTTAAGGTTGTTTGTTGTTAGGAGGTTAGGGCTGTTTGTTGTTACAGGGTTAGGTTAGTTTCTTGTTAGGGGTTTAGTGTTGTTTGTTGTTAGGGGGTTAGTGTTTGCTGTTAGGGGTTTAGGGTTGTTTCTTGTTGGGGTTTAGTAGTTTTTGTTGTTAGGGTGTTAGTGTTGTTTGTGGTTAGGGGGTTAGTGTTGTTTGTTCTCACGGGGTTAGTGTTGTTTGTGGTTAGGGTGTTAGTGTTGCTTGTGGTTAGGGGGTGAGCGTTGTTGGTTGTTAGGGGTTTAGGATTGTTTGTTGTTAGGGGTTTAGGGTTGTTTGTTGTTAGGGGGTTAAGGTTGTTTGTTGTTAGGAGGTTAGGGTTGTTTGTTGTTACGGGGTTAGCTTAGTTTCTTGTTAGGGGTTTAGTGTTGTTTGTTGTTAGGGGGTTAGTGTTTGTTGTTAGGGGTTTAGGGTTGTTTCTTGTTGGGATTTAGTAGTTTTTGTTGTTAGGGTGTTAGTGTTTGTGGTTAGGGGGTTAGTGTTGTTTTTTGTTAGGGGATAGGGTTGTTTGTTGTTAGGAGGTTAGGGTCGTTTGTTGTTACAGGGTTAGGTTAGTTTCTTGTTAGGGGTTTAGTGTTGTTTGTTGTTAGGGGGTTAGTGTTTGTTGTTAGGGGTTTAGTGTTGTTTCTTTTTGGGGTTTAGTGGTTTTTCTTGTTAGGGTGTTAGTGTTGTTTCTTGTCAGGGGTTTAGGGTTGTTTGTTGTTAGGGGTTTAGGGTTGTTTGTGGTTAGGGGGTTAGTGTTGTTGTTTGTTACGGGGTTAGGGTTGTTTGTTGTTAGGAGGTTAGGGCTGTTTGTTCTTACAGGGTTAGGTTAGTTTCTTGTTAGGGGTTTAGTGTTGTTTGTTGTTAGGGGGTTAGTGTTTGTTGTTAGGGGTTTAGTGTTGTTTCTTGTTCGGGTTTAGTGGTTTTTGTTGTTAGTGTGTTAGTGTTGTTTGTTGTTAGGGGTTTAGGGTTGTTTGTTGTTAGGGGTTTAAGGTTGTTTGTTGTTAGGAGGTTAGGGTTGTTTGTTGTTACAGGGTTAGGTTAGTTTCTTGTTAGGGGTTTAGTGTTGTTTGTTGTTAGGGGTTAGTGTTTGTTGTTAGGGGTTTAGGGTTGTTTCTTGTTGGGGTTTAGCAGTTTTTGTTGTTAGGGTGCTAGTGTTGTTTGTGGTTAGGGGGTTAGTGTTGTTTGTATTTAGGGGTTTAGGGTTGTTTCTTGTTGGGCTTTAGTGGTTTTGTTGTTAGGGTGTTAGTGTTGTTTGTTGTTAGGGGGTTCATGTTGTTTGTTGTTAGGTGTTTAGGGTTGTTTTTTGTTGCGGTTTAGTGGGTTTTGTTTTTAGGGTGTTAGTGTTTTTGCTTAGGGGTTAGTGCTCTTGGTTTTTAGGGGGTAAGGGTTGTTTGTTGTTAGGGGTTTAGGGTTGTTTGTTGTTAGTGGGTTAGTGTTGCTTGTTGTTAGGGCTTCCGAGTTTTTTGTTGTTAGGGGGTTAGAGTTGTTTGTTCTTAGAGGATTTGGGTTCTTTCTTGTTGGGGGTTAGTGTTGTTTGTTTTTAGGGGATAAGTGTTGGTTGTTGTTAGGGGTTAGTTTTTTTTGTTTTTACTTGGTTAGTGCTGTTGGTGGTTAGGGGGTTAGTGTTGTTGGTTGTTTAGGGGGTTAAGGTTGTTTGTTGTTAGGAGGTTAGGGTTGTTTCTTGTTACAGGGTTAGGTTAGTTTCTTGTTAGGGGTTTAGTGTTGTTTGTTGTTAGGGGGTTAGTGTTTGTTGTTAGGGGTTTAGTGTTGTTTCTTGTTGGGGTTTAGTGTTTTTTGTTGTTAGGGTGTTAGTGTTTTTTGTTGTTAGGGGTTTAGGGTTGTTTGTTGTTAGGGGTTTAAGGTTGTTTGTTGTTAGGAGGTTAGGGTTGTTTGTTGTTACGGGGTTAGGTTAGTTTCTTGTTAGGGGTTTAGTGTTGTTTGTTGTTAGAGGGTTAGTGTTTGTTGTTAGGGGTTTAGGGTTGTTTCTTGTTGGGGTTTAGTAGTTTTTGTTGGTAGAGTGTTAGTGTTGTTTGTCGTTGGGGGTTAGTGTTGTTGTTTGTTAGGGGGTTAGGGTTGTTTGTTGTTAGAAGGTTAGGGTTGTTTGTTGTTAGGGGTTTACAGTAGTTTATTTTTAGGGGGTTAGTGTTGTTTGTTGTTAGGTTGTTAGGATTGTTGTTAGGGGGTTAGTGGTGTTTGTTGTTAGGGGGTTAGTGTTGTTTGTATTTAGGGGTTTAGGGTTGTTTCTTGTTGGGCTTCAGTGGTTTTTGTTGTTAGGGTGTTAGTGTTGTTTGTTGTTAGGGGTTTAGGGTTGTTTGTTGTTAGGGGTTTAAGGTTGTTTGTTGTTAGGGTGTTAGGGTTGTTTGTTCTTAGTGGGTTAGGGTTGTTTGTTGTTAGTGGGTTAGTGTTTCTGGTTTTTAGGGTTTAGGGTTTTTGCTGTTCGGGGGTTAGTGTTGTTTGTTGTTACGGCGTTAGGATTGTTTGTTGTTAGGGTGTTAGTGTTCTTTGATGTTAGGGGTTTAGGGTTGTTTGTTGTTAGGGTGTTAGTGTTGTTTGTTGTTAGGGGGTTAAGGTTGTTTGTTGTTAGGAGGTTAGGGTTGTTTGTTGTTACAGGGTTAGGTTAGTTTCTTGTTAGGGGTTTAGTGTTGTTTGTTGTTAGGGGGTTAGTGTTTGTTGTTAGGGGTTTAGGGTTGTTTCTTGTTGGGGTTTAGTAGTTTTTGTTGTTAGAGTGTTAGTGTTGTTTGTTGTTAGGGGGTTAGTGTTGTTTGTTCTTACGGGGTTAGTGTTGTTTGTGGTTAGGGTGTTAGTGCTGTTTGTGGTTAGGGGGTGAGCGTTGTTGGTTGTTAGGGGGTTAGGATTGTTTATTGTTAGGGATTTAGGGTTGTTTGCTGTTGGGGGTTAAGGTTGTTTGTTGTTAGGAGGTTAGGGTTGTTTGTTGTTACAGGGTTAGGTTAGTTTCTTGTTAGGGGTTTAGTGTTGTTTGTTGTTAGGGGGTTAGTGTTTGTTGTTAGGGGTTTAGTGTTGTTTCTTGTTGGGGTTTAGTGGTTTTTGTTGTTAGGGTGTTAGTGTTGTTTCTTGTTAGGGGTTTAGGGTTGTTTGTTGTTAGGGGTTTAAAGTTGTTTGTTGTTAGGAGGTTAGGGTTGTTTGTTGTTACGGGGTTAGGTTAGTTTCTTGTTAGGGGTTTAGTGTTGTTTGTTGTTAGGGGGTTAGTTTTTGTTGTTAGGGGTTTAGGGTTGTTTCTTGTTGGGGTTTAGTAGTTTTTGTAGTTAGGGTGTTAGTGTTGTTTGTGGTCAGGGGCTTAGTGTTGTTGTTTGTTAGGGGGTAAGGGTTTTTTGTTGTTAGAAGGTTAGGGTTGTTTGTTGTTACAGGGTTAGGTTAGTTTCTTGTTAGGGGTTTAGTGTTGTTTGTTGTTAGGGGGTTAGTGTTTGTTGTTAGGGGTTTAGGGTTGTTTCTTGATGGGGTTTAGTAGTTTTTGTTGTTAGGGTGTTAGTGTTGGTTGTGATTAGGGGGTTAGTGTTGTTTGTTCTTACGGAGTTAGTGTTGTTTGTGGTTAGGGTGTTAGTGTTGTTTGTCGTTAGGGGGTGTGCGTTGTTGGTTGTTAGGGGTTTAGGATTGTTTGTTGTTAGGGGTTTAGGGTTGTTTGTTATTAGGGGGTTAAGGTTGTTTGTTGTTAGGAGGTTTGGGTTGTTTGTTGTTACAGGGTTAGTTTATTTTCTTGTTAGGGGTTTCGTGTTGTTTGTTGTTAGGGGGTTAGTGTTTGTTGTTAGGGGTTTAGTGATGTTTCTTGTTGGGGTTTAGTGGTTTTTGTTTTTAGGGTGTTAGTGTTGTTTGTTGTTAGGGGTTTAGGGTTGTTTGTTGTTAGGGGTTTAAGGTTGTTTGTTGTTAGGAGGTTAGGGTTGTTTGTTGTTACGGGGTTAGGTTAGTTTCTTGTTAGGGGTTTAGTCTTGTTTGCTGTTAGGGGGTCAGTGTTTGTTGTTAGGGGTTTAGGGTTGTTTCTTGTTGGGGTTTAGTAGTTTTTGTTGTTATGGTGTTGGTGTTGTTTGTTGTTAGGGGGTTAGTGTTGTTTGTATTTAGGGGTTTAGGGTTGTTTCTTGTTGGGCTTTAGTGGTTTTTGTTGTTAGGGTGTTAGTGTTGTTTGTTATTAGGGGGTTAGTGTTGTTTGTTCTTACGGGGTTAGTGTTGTTTGTGGTTAGGGTGTTAATGTTGTTTGTGGTTAGGGGGTGAGTGTTGTTGGTTGTTAGGGGGTTAGGATTGTTTGTTTTTAGGGGTTTAGGGTTGTTTGTTGTTAGGGGTTTAAGTTTGTTTGTTGTTAGGGTGTTAGGGTTGTTTGTTCTTAGTGGGTTAGGGTTGTTTTTTGTTAGTGGGTTAGTGTTTCTGCTTTTTAGGGTTAAGGGTTGTTTGCTGTTTGGGGGTTAGTGTTGTTTGTTGTTAGGGCGTGAGGGTTGTTTGTTGTTAGGGTGTTAGTGTTCTTTGATGTTAGGGGTTTGGGGTTGTTTGTTGTTAGGAGGTTAGTGTTGTTTGTTGTTAGGGCTTTAGGGTTGTTCCTAGTTGGATTTAGTAGTGTTTGTTGTTAGGGTGTTAGTGTTGTCCATTTTTGGGGGTTATTGTTGTTGTTGTTAGGGGGTTAGTGTTGTTTGTTGTTAGATTGTGAGAGTTGTTTGTTGTTCGGGGTTTGTGTTGTTTTTTAGGGGGTTAGTTTTGTTTGTTGTTAGTGGGTTAGTGTTGTTTGTAGTTAGGGGATTAGGGTTGTTGTTAGAGGGTTAGTGTTGTTTGTTGTTGGGGCTTACTGTTGTTTGTTTTTAGGGGGTTAGGGATCTTTGTTGTTAGGGTGTTAGTGTTGTTTGTTGTTAGGGGGTGAGTGTTGTTTGTTGTTAGGTGTTTAGGGTTGTTTCTTGTTGGGGTTTAGTGGGTTTTGTTGTTAGGGTGTTAGTGTTTTTGCCTAGGGGTTAGTGCTGTTGCTTGTTAGGGGGTAAGGATTGTTTGTTCTTAGGGGTTTAGGGTTGTTTGTTGTTAGTGGGTTAGTGTTGCTTGTTGTTAGGGGTTCCGAGTTTTTTGTTGTTAGGGGGTTAGAGTTGTTCTTAGAGGATTTGTGTTGGTTGTCGTTAGGGGGTTAGTTTTTTTTGTTTTTACTGGGTTAGTGCTGTTGGTGGTTAGGGGGTTAGTGTTGTTGGTTGTTTAGGGGGTTAAAGTTGTTTGTTGTTAGGAGGTTAGGGTTGTTTGTTGTTACAGGGTTAGGTTAGTTTCTTGTTAGGGGTTTAGTGTTGTTTGTTGTTAGGGGGTTAGTGTTTGTTGTTAGGGGTCTACTGTTGTTTCTTGTTGGGTTTTAGTGGTTTTTGTTGTTAGGGTGTTAGTGTTGTTCGTTGTTAGGGGTTTAGGGTTGTTTGTTGTTAGGGGTTTAAGGTTGTTTGTTGTTAGGAGGTTAGGGTTGCTTGTTGTTACGGGGTTAGGTTAGTTTTTTCTTAGGGGTTTAGTGTTGTTTGTTGTTAGGGGGTTAGTGTTTGTTGTTAGGGGTTTAGGGTTGTTCCTTGTTGGGGTTTAGTAGTTTTTGTTGTTAGGTTGTTAGTGTTGTTTGTGGTTAGGGGGTTAGTGTTGTTGTTTGTTAGCGGGTTAGGGTTGTTTGTTGTTAGGAGGTTAGGGTTGTTTGTTGTTACAGGGTTAGGTTAGTTTCTTGTTAGGGGTTTAGTGTTGTTTGTTGTTAGGGGGTTAGTGTTTGTTGTTAGGGGTTTAGTGTTGTTTCTTGTTGGGGTTTAGTGTTTTTTGTTGTTAGGGTGTTAGTGTTGTTTGTTGTTAGGGGTTTAGGGTTGTTTGTTGTTAGGGGTTTAATGTTGTTTGTTGTTAGGAGGTTTGGGTTGTTTGTTGTTACGGGGTTAGGTTAGTTTCTTGTTAGGGGTTTAGTGTTGTTTGTTTTTAGGGGGTTAGTGTTTGTTGTTAGGGGTTTAGGGTTGTTTCTTGTTGGGGTTTAGTAGTTTTTGTTGTTAGAGTGTTAGTGTTGTTTGTGGTTAGGGGGTTAGTGTTGTTGTTTGTTAGGGGGTTACGGTTGTTTGTTGTTACGAGGTTAGGGTTGTTTGTTCTTACAGGTTTAGGTCAGTTTCTTCTTAGGGGTTTAGTGTTGTTTGTTGTTAGGAGGTTAGTGTTTGTTGTTAGGGGTTTAGTGTTGTTTCTTGTTGGAATTTAGTGGTTTTTGTTGTTAGGGTGTTAGTGTTGTTTGTTGTTAGGGGTTTAGGGTTGTTTGTTGTTAGGGGTTTAAGGTTGTTTGTAGTTAGGAGGTTAGGGTTGTTTGTTGTTACGGGGATAGGTTAGTTTCTTGTTAGGTGTTTAGTGTTGTTTGTTGTTAGGGGGTTAGTGTTGTTTGTTCTTCCGGGGTTAGTGTTGTTTGTGGTTAGGGTGTTAGTGTTGTTTGTGGTTAGGGGGTGTGCGTTGTTGGTTGTTAGGGGGTTAGGATTGTTTGTTGTTAGGGGTTTAGGGTTGTTTGTTGTTAGGGGGTTAAGGTTGTTTGTTGTTAGGAGGTTAGGGTTGTTTGTTGTTACAGAGTTAGGTTAGTTTCTTGTTAGGGGTTTAGTGTTGTTTGTTGTTAGGAGGTTAGTGTTTGTTGTTAGGGGTTTAGTGTTGTTTCTTGTTGGGGTTCAGTGGTTTTTGTTGTTAGGGTGTTAGTGTTGTTTCTTGTTAGATGTTTAGGGTTGTTTGTTGTTAGGGGTTTAAGGTTGTTTGTTGTTAGGGGGTTAGGGTTGTTTGTTGTTACGGGGTTAGGTTAGTTTCTTGTTAGGGGTTTAGTGTTGTTTGTTGTTAGGGGGTTAGTGTTTGTTGTTAGGGGTTTAGGGTTGTTTCTTGTTGGGGTTTAGTAGTTTTTGTTGTTATGATGTTAGTGTTGTTTGTGGTTAGGGGGTTAGTGTTGTTGTTTGTTAGCGGGTTAAGGTTGTTTTTTGTTAGGAGTTTAGCTTTGTTTGTTGTTACAGGGTTAGGTTAGTTTCTTGTTAGGGGTTTAGTGTTGTTTGTTGTTAGGGGGTTAGTGTTTGTTGTTAGGGGTTTAGTGTTGTTTCTTGTTGGGGTTTAGTGGTTTTTGTTGTTAGGGTGTTAGTGTTGTTTGTTGTTAGGGGTTTAGGGTTGTTTGTTGTTAGAGGTTTAAGGTTGTTTGTTGTTAGGAGGTTAGGGTTGTTTGTTGTTACGGGGTTAGGTTAGTTTCTTGTTAGGGGTTTAGTGTTGTTTGTTGTTACGGGGTTAGTGTTTGTTGTTAGGGGTTTAGGGTTGTTTCTGGTTGGGGTTTAGTAGTTCTTGTTGTTAGAGTGTTAGTTTTGTTTGTTGTTAGGGCGTTAGTGTAGTTTGTTCTTGCGGGGTTAGTGTTGTTTGTGGTTACGTTGTTAGTGTTGTTTGTGGTTAGTGGGTGTGCGTTGTTGGTTGTTAGGGGGTTAGGATTGTTTGTTGTTAGGGGTTTAGGGTTGTTTGTTGTTAGGGGGTTAAGGATGTTTGTTGTTAGGAGGTTAGGGTTGTTTGTTGTTACATTGTTAGGTTAGTTTCTTGTTAGGGGTTTAGTGTTGTTTGTTGTTAGGGGGTTAGTGTTTGTTGTTACGGGTTTAGTGTTTTTTCTTGTTGGGGTTTAGTGGTTTTTATTGTTAGGGTGTTAGTGTTGTTTGTTGTTAGGTGTTTAGGGTTGTTTGTTGTTAGGGGGTTAGTGTTTGTTGTTAGGGGTTTAAGGTTGTTTCTTGTTGGAGTTTAGTAGTTTTTCTTGTTAGGGTGTTAGTGTTGTTTGTGGTTAGGGGGTTAGTGTTGTTGTTTGTTAGGGGTTTAGGGTTGTTTGTTGTTAGGGGTTTAAGGTTGTTTGCTGTTAGGAGGTTAGGGTTGTTTGTTGTTACAGGGTTAGGTTAGTTTCTTGTTAGGGGTTTAGTGTTGTTTGTTTTTAGAGGGTTAGTGTTTGTTGTTAGGGGTTTAGCGTTGTTTCTTGTTGGGGTTTAGTGGTTTTTGTTGTTAGGGTGTTAGTGTTGTTTGTTGTTAGGGGGTTAGTGTTGTTGTTTGTTAGGGGGTTAGGGTTGTTTGTTGTTAGGAGGTTAGGGTTGTTTGTTGTTACGGGTTTAGGTTAGTTTCTTTTTAGGGGTTTAGTGTTGTTTGCTGTTAGGGGGTTAGTGTTTGTTGTTAGGGGTTTAGGGTTGTTTCTTGTTGGGGTTTAGTAGTTTTTGTTGTTAGGGTTTTAGTGTTGTTTGTGGTTAGGGGGTTAGTGTTGTTTGTTCTTACGGGGTTAGTGTTGTTTGTGGTTAGGGTGTTAGTGTTGTTTGTGGTTAGGGGGTGAGAGTTGTTGGTTGTTAGGGGGTTAGGATTGTTTGTTGTTAGGGGTTTAGGGTTGTTTGTTGTTAGGGGGTTAAGGTTGTTTGTTGTTAGGAGGTTAGGGCTGTTTGTTGTTACAGGGTTAGGTTAGTTTCTTGTTAGGGGTTTAGTGTTGTTTGTTGTTAGGGGGTTAGTGTTTGTTGTTAGGGGTTTAGTGTTATTTCTTGTTGGGGTTAAGTGGTTTTTGTTGTTAGGGAGTTAGTGTTGTTTGTTGTTAGGGTTTTAGGGTTGTTTGTTGTTAGGGGTTTAAGGTTGTTGTTAGGAGGTTAGGGTTGTTTGTTGTTACGGGGTTAGGTTAGTTTCTTGTTAGGGGTTTAGTTTTGTTTGTTGTTAGGGGGTTAGTGTTTTTTGTTAGGGGTTTAGGGTTGTTTCTTGTTGGGGTTTAGTAGTTTTTGTTGTTAGAGTGTTAGTGTTGTTTGTTCTTAGGGGGTTAGAGTTGTTTGTTCTTACGGGGTTAGTGTTGTTTGTGGTTAGGGTGTTAGTGTTGTTTGTGGTTAGGGGGTGTGCGTTGTTGGTTGTTAGGGGGTTAGGATTGTTTGTTGTTAGGGGTTTAGGGTTGTTTGTTGTTAGGGGGTTAAGGTTGTTTGTTGTTAGGAGGTTAGGGTTGTTTGTTGTTACAGGGTTAGGTTAGTTTCTTGTTAGGGGTTTAGTGTTGTTTGTTGTTAGGGGGTTAGTGTTTGTTGTTAGGGGTTTAGGGTTGTTTCTTGTTGGGGTTTAGTAGTTTTTGTTGTTAGGGTGTTAGTGTTGTTTGTGGTTAGGGGGTTAGTGTTGTTGTTTGTTAGGGGGTTAGGGTTATTTGTTGTTAGGAGGTTAGGGTTGTTTGTTGTAACAGCGTTAGGTTAGTTTCTTGTTAGGGGTTTAGTGTTGTTTGTTGTTAGGGGGTTAGTGTTTGTTGTTAGGGGTTTAGTGTTGTTTCTTGTTTGGGTTTAGTGTTTTTTGTTGTTAGTGTGTTAGTGTTGTTTGTTGTCAGGGGTTTAGGGTTGTTTGTTGTTAGGGTTTTAAGGTTGTTTGTTGTTAGGAGGTTAGGGTTGTTTGTTGTTACGGGGTTAGGTTAGTTTCTTGTTAGGGGTTTAGTGTTGTTTGTTGTTAGGGGGTTACTGTTTGTTGTTAGGGGTTTAGGGTTGTTTCTTGTTCGGGTTTAGTAGTTTTTGTTGTTAGGGTGTTAGTGTTGTTTGTTGTTGGGTTAGTGTTGTTTGTTCTTACGGGGTTAGTGTTGTTTGTGGTTAGGGTGTTAGTGTTGTTTGTGGTTAGGGGGTGTGCGTTGTTGGTTGTTAGGGGGTTAGGATGGTTTGTTGTTAGGGGTTTAGGGTTGTTTGTTGTTAGGGGTTTAAGGTTGTTGTTAGGAGGTTAGGGTTGTTTGTTGTTACGGGGTTAGGTTAGTTTCTTGTTAGCGGTTTAGTGTTGTTTGTTGTTAGGGGGTTAGTGTTTGTTGTTAGAGGTTTAGGGTTGTTTCTTGTTGGGGTTTAGTAGTTTTTGTTGTTAGGGTGTTAGTGTTGTTTGTTGTTACGGGGTTAGTGTTGTTTGTTCTTACGGGGTTAGTGTTGTTTGTTGTTAGGGGTTTAGAGTTGTTTGTTCTTAGGGGGTTAATTTTGTTTGTTGTTAGGAGGTTAGGGCTGTTTGTTGTTACAGGGTTAGGTTAGTTTCTTGTTAGGGGTTTAGTGTTGTTTGCTGTTAGGGGGTTAGTGTTTGTTGTTAGGGGTTTAGTGTTGTTTCTTGTTGGGGTTTAGTGGTTTTTGTTGTTAGGGTGTTAGTGCTCTTTGTTGTTAGGGGTTTAGGGTTCTTTGTTGTTACGGGTTTAAGGTTGTTTGTTGTTAGGAGGTTAGGGTTGTTTGTTGTTACGGGGTTAGGTTAGTTTCTTGTTAGGGGTTTAGTGTTGTTTGTTGTTAGAGGGTTAGTGTTTGTTGTTAGGCGTTTAGTGTTGTTTCTTGTTGGGGTTTAGTGGTTTTTGTTGTTAGGGTGTTAGTGTTGTTTGTTGTTAGGGGTTTAGTGTTGTTTGTTGTTAGGGGTTTAAGGTTGTTTTTTGTTAGGGGGTTAGTGTTGTTTGTTCTTACGGGGTTAGTGTTTTTGTGGTTAGGGTGTTAGTGTTGTTTGTGGTTAGGGGGTGTCCATGGTTGGTTGTTAAGGGGTTAGAATTGTTTGTTGTTAGGGGTTTAGAGTTGTTTGTTATTAGGGGGTTAAGGTTCTTTGTTGTTAGGAGGTTAGGGCTGCTTGTTGTTACAGGGTTAGGTTAGTTTCTTGTTAGGGGTTTAGTGTTGTTTGTTGTTAGGGGGTTAGTGTTTGGTGTTAGGGGTTTAGTGTTGTTTCTTGTTGGGGTTTAGTGGTTTTTGTTGTTAGGGTGTTAGTGTTGTTTGTTGTTAGGGGTTTAGGGTTTTTTGTTGTTAGGGGTTTAAGGTTGTTTGTTGTTAGGAGGTTAGGGTTGTTTGTTGTTACGGGGTTAGGTTAGTTTCTTGTTAGGGGTTTAGTGTTGTTTGTTGTTAGGGGGTTAGTGTTTGTTGTTAGGGGTTTAGGGTTGTTTCTTGTTGTTGTTTAGTAGTTTTTGTTGTTAGGGTGTTAGTGTTGTTTGTGGTTATGGGGTTAGTGTTGTTGTTTGTTAGGGGGTTAGGGTTGTTTGTTTTTAGAAGGTTAAGGTTGTTTGTTGTTAGGGGTTTAGGGTTGTTTGTTGTTAGGAGGTTAGGGTTGTTTGTTGTTACGGAGTTATGTTAGTTTCTTGTTAGAGGTTTAGTGTTGTTTGTTGTTAGGGGGTTAGTGTTTGTTGTTAGGGGTTTAGGGTTGTTTCTTGTTTTGGTTTAGTAGTTTTTGTTGTTAGAGTGTTAGTGTTGTTTGTTGTTAGGGGGTTAGTGTTGTTTGTTCTTACGGGGTTTGTGTTGTTTGTGGTTAGGGTGTTAGTGTTGTTTGCGGTTAGAGGATGAGCGTTGTTGGTTGTTAGGGGGTTAGGATTGTTTGTTGTTAGGGGTTTAGGGTTGTTTGTTGTTAGGGGGTTAAGGTTGTTTGTTGTTAGGAGGTTAGGGTTGTTTGTTGTTACAGGGTTAGGTTAGTTTCTTGTTAGGGGTTTAGTGTTGTTTGTTGTTAGGGGGTTAGTGTTTGTTGTTAGGGGTTTAGTGTTGTTTCTTGTTGGGGTTTAGTGGTTTTTGTTGTTAGGGTGTTAGTGTTGTTTGTTGATAGGGATTTAGGGTTGTTTGTTGTTAGGGGTTTAAGGTTGTTTGTTGTTAGGAGGTTAGGGTTGTTTGTTGTTACGGGGTTAGGTTAGTTTCTTGTTAGGGGTTTAGTGTTGTTTGTTGTTAGGGGGTTAGTGTTTGTTGCTAGGAGTTTAGGGTTATTTCTTGTTGGGGTTTAGTAGTTTTTGTTGTTAGGGTGTTAGTGTTGTTTGTTGTTAGGGGGTTAGTGTTGTTTGTTCTTACGGGGTTAGTGTTGTTTGTGGTTAGGGTGTTAGTGTTGTTTGTGGTTAGGGGTTGTGCGTTGTTGGTTGTTAGAGGGTTAGGATTGTTTGTTGTTAGGGGTTTAGGGTTGTTTGTTGTTAGGGGGTTAAGGTGGTTTGTTGTTAGGAGGTTAGGGCTGTTTGTTGTTACAGGGTTAGGTTAGTTTCTTGTTAGGGGTTTAGTGTTGTTTTTTTTTAGGGGGTTAGTGTTTGTTGTCAGGGGTTTAGTGTTGTTTCTTGTTGGGGTTTAGTGGTTTTTGTTGTTAGGGTGTTAGTGTTGTTTGTTGTTAGGAGGTTAGGGTTGTTTGTTGTTACAGGGTTAGGTTAGTTTCTTGTTAGGGGTTTAGTGTTGTTTGCTGTTAGGGGGTTAGTGTTTGTTGTTAGGGGTTTAGGGTTGTTTCTTGTTGGGGTTTAGTAGTTTTTGTTGTTAGGGTGTTAGTGTTGTTTGTGGTTAGGGGGTTAGTGTTGTTGTTTGTTAGGGGGTTAGTGTTATTTGTTGTTAGGAGGTTAGGGTTCTTTGTTGTTACAGGGTTAGGTTAGTTTCTTGTTAGGGGTTTAGTGTTGTTTGTTGTTAGGGGGTTAGTGTTTGTTGTTAGGGGTTTAGTGTTGTTTCTTGTTGGGGTTTAGTGTTTTTTGTTGTTAGTGTGTTAGTGTTGTTTGTTGTTAGGGGTTTAGGGTTGTTTGTTGTTAGGGGTTTAAGGTTGTTTGTTGTTAGGACGTTAGGGTTGTTTGTTGTTACGGGGTTAGGTTAGTTTCTTGTTAGGGGTTTAGTGTTGTTTGTTGTTAGGGGGTTAGTGTTTGTTGTTAGGGGTTTAGGGTTGTTTCTTGTTGGGGTTTAGTAGTTTTTGTTGTTAGGGTGTTAGTGTTGTTTGTTGTTAGGGGGTTAGTGTTGTTTGTTCTTACGGGGTTAGTGTTGTTTGTGGTTAGGGTGTTAGTGTTTTTTGTGGTTAGGGGGTGTGCGTTGTTGGTTGTTAGGGGGTTAGGATGGTTTGTTGTTACGGGTTTAGGGTTGTTTGTTGTTAGGGGGTTAAGGTTGTTTGTTGTTAGGAGGTTAGGGTTGTTTGTTGTTACGGGGTTAGGTTAGTTTCTTGTTAGGGGTTTAGTGTTTTTTGTTGTTAGGGGGTTAGTGTTTGTTGTTAGGGGTTTAGGGCTGTTTCTTGTTGGGGTTTAGTAGTTTTTGTTGTTAGGGTGTTAGTGTTGTTTGTGGTTAGGGGGTTAGTGTTGTTGTTTGTTAGGGGGTTAAGGTTGTTTTTTGTTAGGAGGTTAGGGTTGTTTGTTGTTACAGGGTTAGGTTAGTTTCTTGTTAGGGGTTTAGTGTTGTTTGTTGTTAGGGGGTTAGTGTTTGTTGTTAGGGGTTTAGTGTTGTTTCTTGTTGGGGTTTAGTGGCTTTTGTTGTTAGGGTGTTAGTGTTGTTTGTTGTTAGGGGTTTAGGGTTGTTTGTTGTTAGGGGTTTAAGGTTGTTTGCTGTTAGGAGGTTAGGGTTGTTTGTTGTTACGGGGTTAGGTTAGTTTCTTGTTAGGGGTTTAGTGTTGTTTGTTGTTAGGGGGTTAGTGTTTGTTGTTAGGGGTTTAGGGTTGTTTCTTGTTGGGGTTTAGTAGTTTTTGCTGTTAGGGTGTTAGTTTTGTTTGTTGTTAGGGCGTTAGTGTAGTTTGTTCTTACGGGGTTAGTGTTGTTTGTGGTTAGGGTGTTAGTGTTGTTTGTGGTTATGGGGTGTGAGTTGTTGGTTGTTAGGGGATTAGGATTGTTTGTTGTTAGGGGTTTAGGGTTGTTTGTTGTTACGGGGTTAAGGATGTTTGTTGTTAGGATGTTAGGGCTGTTTGTTGTTACATTGTTAGGTTAGTCTCTTGTTAGGGGTTTAGTGTTGTTTGTTGTTAGGGGGTTAGTGTTTGTTGTTACGGGTTTAGTGTTGTTTCTTGTTGGGGTTTAGTGGTTTTTATTGTTAGGGTGTTAGTGTTGTTTGTTGTTAGGTGTTTAAGGTTGTTTGTTGTTAGGGGGTTAGTGTTTGTTGTTAGGGGTTTAAGGTTGTTTCTTGTTGGAGTTTAGTAGTTTTTCTTGTTAGGGTGTTAGTGTTGTTTGTGGTTAGGGGGTTAGTGTTGTTGTTTGTTAGGGGGTTAGGGTTGTTTGTTGTTGGGGTTTAGTGGTTTTTGTTGTTAGGGTGTTAGTGATGTTTGTTGTTAGGGGTTTAGGGTTTTTTGTTGTTAGGGGTTTAAGGTTGTTTGTTGTTAGGAGGTTAGGGTTGTTTGTTGTTACGGGGTTAGGTTAGTTTCTTGTTAGGGGTTTAGTGTTGTTTGTTGTTAGGGGGTTAGTGTTTGTTGTTAGGGCTTTAGGGTTGTTTCTTGTTGTTTTTTAGTAGTTTTTGTTGCTAGGGTGTTAGTGTTGTTTGTGGTTAGGGGGTTAGTGTTGTTGTTTGTTAGGGGGTTAGGGTTGTTTGTTGTTAGAAGGTTAGGGTTGTTTGTTGTTAGGGGTTTAGGGTTGTTTGTTGTTAGGAGGTTAGGGTTGTTTGTTGTTACGGAGTTATGTTAGTTTCTTGTTAGGGGTTTAGTGTTGTTTGTTGTTAGGGGGTTAGTGTTTGTTGTTAGGGGTTTAGGGTTGTTTCTTCTTCGGGTTTAGTAGTTTTTGTTGTTAGGGTGTTAGTGTTGTTTGTGGTTAGGGGGTTAGTGTTGTTGTTTGTTAGGGGGTTAGGGTTATTTGTTGTTAGGAGGTTAGGGTTGTTTGTTGTTACAGGGTTAGGTTAGTTTCTTGTTAGGGGTTTAGTGTTGTTTGTTGTTAGGGGGTTAGTGTTTGTTGTTAGGGGTTTAGTGTTGTTTCTTGTTGGGGTTTAGCGTTTTTTGTTGTTAGTGTGTTAGTGTTGTTTGTTGTTAGGGGTTTAGGGTTGTTTGTTGTTAGGGGTTTAAGGTTGTTTGTTGTTAGGAGGTTAGGGTTGTTTGTTGTTACGGGGTTAGGTTAGTTTCTTGTTAGGGGTTTAGTGTTGTTTGTAGTTAGGGGGTTAGTGTTTGTTGTTAGGGGTTTAGGGTTGTTTCTTGTTGGGGTTTAGTAGTTTTTGTTGTTAGGGTGTTAGTGTTGTTTGTGGTTAGGGGGTTAGTGTTGTTTGTTCTTACGGGGTTAGTGTTGTTTGTGGTTAGGGTGTTAGTGTTGTTTGTGGTTAGGGGGTGTGCGTTGTTGGTTGTTAGGGGGTTAGGATGGTTTGTTGTTAGGGGTTTAGGGTTGTTTGTTGTTAGGGTGTTAGTGTTGTTTGTTGTTAGGGGTTTAGGGTTGTTTGTTGTTAGGGGGTTAGTGTTTGTTGTTAGGGGTTTAAGGTTGTTTCTTGTTGGAGTTTAGTAGTTTTTGTTGTTAGGGTGTTAGTGTTGTTTGTGGTTAGGGGGTTAGTGTTGTTGTTTGTTAGGGGGTTAGGGTTGTTTGTTGTTAGAAGGTTAGGGTTGTTTGTTGTTAGGGGTTTAGGGTTGTTTGTTGTTAGGTGGTTAGGGTTGTTTGTTGTTTCAGGGTTAGGTTAGTTTCTTGTTAGGGGTTTAGTGTTTTTTGTTGTTGGGGGGTTAGTGTTTGTTGTTAGGGGTTTAGGGTTGTTTCTTGTTGGGGTATAGTAGTTTTTGTTGTTAGGGTGTTAGTGTTGTTTGTGGTTAGGGGGTTAGTGTTGTTGTTCTTACGGGGTTAGTGTTGTTTGTGGTTAGGGTGTTAGTGTTGTTTGTGCTTAGGGGGAGAGAGTTGTTGGTTGTTAAGGGGTTAGGATTGTTTGTTGTTAGGGGTTTAGGGTTGTTTGTTGTTAGAGGTTTAAGGTTGTTTGTTGTTAGGAGGTTAGGGTTGTTTGTTGTTACGGGTTTAGGTTAGTTTCTTGTTAGGGGTTTAGTGTTGTTTGCTGTTAGGGGGTTAGTGTTTGTTGTTAGGGGTTTAGGATTGTTTCTTGTTGGGGTTTAGTAGTTTTTGTTGTTAGGGTGTTAGTGTTGTTTGTGGTTAGGGGGTTAGTGTTGTTGTTTGTTAGGGGGTTATTGTTGTTTGTTGTTAGGAGGTTAGGGTTGTTTGTTGTTACAGGGTTAGGTTAGTTTCTTGTTAGGGGTTTAGTGTTGTTTGTTGTTAGGGGGTTAGTGTTTGTTGTTAGGGGTTTAGTGTTGTTTCCTGTTGGGGTTTAGTGGTTTTTGTTGTTAGGGTGTTAGTGTTGTTTGTTGTTAGGGGTTTAGGGTTGTTTGTTGTCAGGGGTTTAAGGTTGTTTGTTTTTAGGAGGTTAGGGTTGTTTGTTGTTACGGGGTTAGGTTAGTTTCTTGTTAGGGGTCTAGTGTTGTTTGTTGTTAGGGGGTTAGTGTTTGTTGTTAGGGGTTTAGGGTTGTTTCTTGTTGGGGTTTAGTAGTTTTTGTTGTTAGGGTGTTAGTGTTGTTTGTTGTTAGGGGGTTAGTGTTGTTTGTTCTTACGGGGTTAGTGTTGTTTGTGGTTAGGGTGTTAGTGTTGTTTGTGGTTAGGGGGTGTGCGTTGTTGGTAGGGGGTTAGGATTGTTTGTTGTTAGGGGTTTAGGGTTGTTGTTTGTTAGGGGGTTAGGGTTGTTTGTTGTTAGGAGGTTAGGTTTGTTTGTTTTTACAGGGTTAGGTTAGTTTCTTGTTAGGGGTTTAGTGATGTTTGTTGTTAGGGGGTTAGTGTTTGTTGTTTGGGGTTTAGTGTTGTTTCTTGTTGGGGTTTAGTGGTTTTTGTTGTTAGGGTGTTAGTGTTGTTTGTTGTTAGGGGTTTAGGGTTGTTTGTTGTTAGGGGTTTAAGGTTGTTTGTTGTTAGGAGGTTAGGGTTGTTTGTTGTTACGGGTTTAGGTTAGTTTCTTTTTAGGGGTTTAGTGTTGTTTGCTGTTAGGGGGTTAGTGTTTGTTGTTAGGGGTTTAGGGTTGTTTCTTGTTGGGGTTTAGTAGTTTTTGTTGTTAGGGTTTTAGTGTTGTTTGTGGTTAGGGGGTTAGTGTTGTTTGTTCTTACGGGGTTAGTGTTGTTTGTGGTTAGGGTGTTAGTGTTGTTTGTGGTTAGGGGGTGAGAGTTGTTGGTTGTTAGGGGGTTAGGATTGTTTGTTGTTAGGGGTTTAGGGTTGTTTGTTGTTAGGGGGTTAAGGTTGTTTGTTGTTAGGAGGTTAGGGCTGTTTGTTGTTACAGGGTTAGGTTAGTTTCTTGTTAGGGGTTTAGTGTTGTTTGTTGTTAGGGGGTTAGTGTTTGTTGTTAGGGGTTTAGTGTTATTTCTTGTTGGGGTTAAGTGGTTTTTGTTGTTAGGGTGTTAGTGTTGTTTGTTGTTAGGGGTTTAGGGTTGTTTGTTGTTAGGGGTTTAAGGTTGTTGTTAGGAGGTTAGGGTTGTTTGTTGTTACGGGGTTAGGTTAGTTTCTTGTTAGGGGTTTAGTTTTGTTTGTTGTTAGGGGGTTAGTGTTTTTTGTTAGGGGTTTAGGGTTGTTTCTTGTTGGGGTTTAGTAGTTTTTGTTGTTAGAGTGTTAGTGTTGTTTGTTGTTAGGGGGTTAGTGTTGTTTGTTCTTACGGGGTTAGTGTTGTTTGTGGTTAGGGTGTTAGTGTTGTTTGTGGTTAGGGGGTGTGCGTTGTTGGTTGTTAGGGGGTTAGGATTGTTTGTTGTTAGGGGTTTAGGGTTGTTTGTTGTTAGGGGGTTAAGGTTGTTTGTTGTTAGGAGGTTAGGGTTGTTTGTTGTTACGGGGTTAGGTTAGTTTCTTGTTAGGGGTTTAGTGATGTTTGTTGTTAGGGGGTTAGTGTTTGTTGTTAGGGGTTTAGGGCTGTTTCTTGTTGGGGTTTAGTAGTTTTTGTTGTTAGGGTGTTAGTGTTGTTTGTGGTTAGGGGGTTAGTGTTGTTGTTTGTCAGGGGGTTAAGGTTGTTTGTTGTTAGGAGGTTAGGGTTGTTTGTTGTTACGGGGTTAGGTTAGTTTCTTGTTAGGGGTTTAGTGTTGTTGGCTGTTAGGGGGTTAGTGTTTGTTGTTAGGGGTTTAGGGTTGTTTCTTGTTGGGGTTTAGTAGTTTTTGTTTTTAGGGTGTTAGTGTTGTTTGTGGTTAGGGGGTTAGTGTTGTTTGTTCTTACGGGGTTAGTGTTGTTTGTGGTTAGGGTGTTAGTGTTGTTTGTGGTTAGGGGGTGAGAGTTGTTGGTTGTTAGGGGGTTAGGATTGTTTGTTGTTAGGGGTTTAGGGTTGTTTGTTGTTAGGGGGTTAAGGTGGTTTGTTGTTAGGATGTTAGGGCTGTTTGTTGTTACAGGGTTAGGTTAGTTTCTTGTTAGGGGTTTAGTGTTGTTTGTTGTTAGGGGGTTAGTGTTTGTTGTTAGGGGTTTAGTGTTGTTTCTTGTTGGGGTTTAGTGGTTTTTGTTGTTAGGGTGTTAGTGTTGTTTGTTGTTAGGGGTTTAGGGTTGTTTGTTGTTAGGGGTTTAAGGTTGTTGTTAGGAGGTTAGGGTTGTTTGTTGTTACGGGGTTAGGTTAGTTTCTTGTTAGCGGTTTAGTGTTGTTTGTTGTTAGGGGGTTAGTGTTTGTTGTTAGAGGTTTAGGGTTGTTTCTTGTTGGGGTTTAGTAGTTTTTGTTGTTAGGGTGTTAGTGTTGTTTGTTGTTACGGGGTTAGTGTTGTTTGTTCTTACGGGGTTAGTGTTGTTTGTTGTTAGGGGTTTAGAGTTGTTTGTTGTTAGGGGGTTAATTTTGTTTGTTGTTAGGAGGTTAGGGCTGTTTGTTGTTACAGGGTTAGGTTAGTTTCTTGTTAGGGGTTTAGTGTTGTTTCTTGTTGGGGTTTAGTGGTTTTTGTTGTTAGGGTGTTAGTGCTCTTTGTTGTTAGGGGTTTAGGGTTCTTTGTTGTTAGGGGTTTAAGGTTGTTTGTTGTTAGGAGGTTAGGGTTGTTTGTTGTTACGGGATTAGGTTAGTTTCTTGTTAGGGGTTTAGTGTTGTTTGTTGTTAGAGGGTTAGTGTTTGTTGTTAGGGGTTTAGTGTTGTTTCTTGTTGGGGTTTAGTGGTTTTTGTTGTTAGGGTGTTAGTGTTGTTTGTTGTTAGGGGTTTAGTGTTGTTTGTTGTTAGGGGTTTAAGGTTGTTTTTTGTTAGGGGGTTAGTGTTGTTTGTTCTTACGGGGTTAGTGTTTTTGTGGTTAGGGTGTTAGTGTTGTTTGTGGTTAGGGGGTGTCCATTGTTGGTTGTTAAGGGGTTAGAATTGTTTGTTGTTAGGGGTTTAGAGTTGTTTGTTATTAGGGGGTTAAGGTTCTTTGTTGTTAGGAGGTTAGGGCTGCTTGTTGTTACAGGGTTAGGTTAGTTTCTTGTTAGGGGTTTAGTGTTGTTTGTTGTTAGGGGGTTAGTGTTTGGTGTTAGGGGTTTAGTGTTGTTTCTTGTTGGGGTTTAGTGGTTTTTGTTGTTAGGGTGTTAGTGTTGTTTGTTGTTAGGGGTTTAGGGTTTTTTGTTGTTAGGGGTTTAAGGTTGTTTGTTGTTAGGAGGTTAGGGTTGTTTGTTGTTACGGGGTTAGGTTAGTTTCTTGTTAGGGGTTTAGTGTTGTTTGTTGTTAGGGGGTTAGTGTTTGTTGTTAGGGGTTTAGGGTTGTTTCTTGTTGTTGTTTAGTAGTTTTTGTTGTTAGGGTGTTAGTGTTGTTTGTGGTTAGGGGGTTAGTGTTGTTGTTTGTTAGGGGGTTAGGGTTGTTTGTTTTTAGAAGGTTAGGGTTGTTTGTTGTTAGGGGTTTAGGGTTGTTTGTTGTTAGGAGGTTAGGGTTGTTTGTTGTTACGGAGTTATGTTAGTTTCTTGTTAGAGGTTTAGTGTTGTTTGTTGTTAGGGGGTTAGTGTTTGTTGTTAGGGGTTTAGGGTTGTTTCTTGTTGGGGTTTAGTAGTTTTTGTTGTTAGGGTGTTAGTGTTGTTTGTTGTTAGGGGGTTAGTGTTGTTTGTTCTTACGGGGTTTGTGTTGTTTGTGGTTAGGGTGTTAGTGTTGTTTGCGGTTAGAGGA
Organism: Loxodonta africana; assembly: GCF_030014295.1. NCBI lineage: Eukaryota > Metazoa > Chordata > Mammalia > Proboscidea > Elephantidae > Loxodonta > Loxodonta africana. The sequence goes on from NC_087359.1 coordinate 176,389, forward strand.
TGAGCGTTGTTGGTTGTTAGGGGGTTAGGATTGTTTGTTGTTAGGGGTTTAGGGTTGTTTGTTGTTAGGGGGTTAAGGTTGTTTGTTGTTAGGAGGTTAGGGTTGTTTGTTGTTACAGGGTTAGGTTAGTTTCTTGTTAGGGGTTTAGTGTTGTTTGTTGTTAGGGGGTTAGTGTTTGTTGTTAGGGGTTTAGTGTTGTTTCTTGTTGGGGTTTAGTGGTTTTTGTTGTTAGGGTGTTAGTGTTGTTTGTTGATAGGGATTTAGGGTTGTTTGTTGTTAGGGGTTTAAGGTTGTTTGTTGTTAGGAGGTTAGGGTTGTTTGTTGTTACAGGGTTAGGTTAGTTTCTTGTTAGGGGTTTAGTGTTGTTTGTTGTTAGGGGGTTAGTGTTTGTTGTTAGGAGTTTAGGGTTATTTCTTGTTGGGGTTTAGTAGTTTTTGTTGTTAGGGTGTTAGTGTTGTTTGTTGTTAGGGGGTTAGTGTTGTTTGTTCTTACGGGGTTAGTGTTGTTTGTGGTTAGGGTGTTAGTGTTGTTTGTGGTTAGGGGTTGTGCGTTGTTGGTTGTTAGAGGGTTAGGATTGTTTGTTGTTAGGGGTTTAGGGTTGTTTGTTGTTAGGGGGTTAAGGTGGTTTGTTGTTAGGAGGTTAGGGCTGTTTGTTGTTACAGGGTTAGGTTAGTTTCTTGTTAGGGGTTTAGTGTTGTTTGTTTTTAGGGGGTTAGTGTTTGTTGTCAGGGGTTTAGTGTTGTTTCTTGTTGGGGTTTAGTGGTTTTTGTTGTTAGGGTGTTAGTGTTGTTTGATGTTAGGGGTTTAGGGTTGTTTGTTGTTAGGGGTTTAAGGTTGTTTGCTGTTAGGAGGTTAGGGTTGTTTGCTGTTACGGGGTTAGGTTAGTTTCTTGTTAGGGGTTTAGTGTTGTTTGTTGTTAGGGGGTTAGTGTTTGTTGTTAGGGGTTTAGGGTTGTTTCTTGTTGGGGTTTAGTAGTTTTTGTTGTTAGGGTGTTAGTGTTGTTTGTGGTTAGGGGGTTAGTGTTGTTGTTTGTTAGGGGGTTAGTGTTGTTTGTTGTTAGGAGGTTAGGGTTGTTTGTTTTTACAGGGTTAGGTTAGTTTATTGTTAGGGGTTTAGTGTTGTTTGTTGTTAGGGGTTTAGTGTTTGTTGTTAGGGGTTTAGTGTTGTTTCTTGTTGGGGTTTAGTGGTTTTTGTTCTTAGGGTGTTAGTGTTGTTTGTTGTTAGGGGTTTAGGGTTGTTTGTTTTTAGGGGTTTAAGGTTGTTTGTTGTTAGGAGGTTAGGGTTGTTTGTTGTTACGGGGTTAGGTAAGTTTCTTGTTAGGGGTTTAGTGTTGTTTGTTGTTAGGGGGTTAGTGTTTGTTGTTAGGGGTTTAGGGTTGTTTCTTGTTGGGTTTAGTAGTTTTTGTTGTTAGGGTGTTAGTGTTGTTTGTTGTTAGGGGGTTAGTGTAGTTTGTTCTTACGGGGTTAGTGTTGTTTGTGGTTAGGGTGTTAGTGTTGTTTGTGGTTAGGGGGTGTGCGTTGTTGGTTGTTAGGGGGTTAGGTTAGTTTCTTTTTAGGGGTTTAGTGTTGTTTGCTGTTAGGGGGATAGTGTTTGTTGTTAGGGGTTTAGGGTTGTTTCTTGTTGGGGTTTAGTAGTTTTTGTTGTTAGGGTGTTAGTGTTGTTTGTGGTTAGGGGGTTAGTGTTGTTGTTTGTTAGGGGGTTAGGGTTATTTGTTGTTAGGAGGTTAGGGTTGTTTGTTGTTACACGGTTAGGTTAGTTTCTTGTTAGGGGTTTAGTGTTGTTTGTTGTTAGGGGGTTAGTGTTTGTTGTTAGGGGTTTAGTGTTGTTTCTTGTTGGGGTTTAGTGTTTTTTGTTGTTAGTGTGTTAGTGTTGTTTGTTGTTAGGGGTTTAGGGTTGTTTGTTGTTAGGGGTTTAAGGTTGTTTGTTGTTAGGAGGTTAGGGTTGTTTGTTGTTACGGGGTTAGGTTAGTTTCTTGTTAGGGGTTTAGTGTTGTTTGTTGTTAGGGGGTTAGTGTTTGTTGTTAGGGGTTTAGGGTTGTTTCTTTTTGGGGTTTAGTAGTTTTTGTTGTTAGGGTGTTAGTGTTGTTTGTTGTTAGGGGGTTAGTGTTGTTTGTTGTTACGGGGTTAGTGTTGTTTGTGGTTAGGGTGTTAGTGTTGTTTGTGGTTAGGGGGTGTGCGTTGTTGGTTGTTAGGGGGTTAGGATGGTTTGTGGTTAGGGGTTTAGGGTTGTTTGTTGTTAGGGGGTTAAGGTTGTTTGTTGTTAGGAGGTTAGGGTTGTTTGTTGTTACGGGGTTAGGTTAGTTTCTTGTTATGGGTTTAGTGTTTTTTGTTGTTAGGGGGTTAGTGTTTGTTGTTACGGGTTTAGGGCTGTTTCTTGTTGGGGTTTAGTAGTTTTTGTTGTTAGGGTGTTAGTGTTGTTTGTGGTTAGGGGGTTAGTGTTGTTGTTTGTTAGGGGGTTAAGGTTGTTTTTTGTTAGGAGGTTAGGGTTGTTTGTTGTTACAGGGTTAGGTTAGTTTCTTGTTAGGGGTTTAGTGTTGTTTGTTGTTAGGGGGTTAGTGTTTGTTGTTAGGGGTTTAGTGTTGTTTTTTGTTGGGGTTTAGTGGTTTTTGTTGTTAGGGTGTTAGTGTTGTTTGTTGTTAGGGGTTTAGGGTTGTTTGTTGTTAGGGGTTTAAGGTTGTTTGTTGTTAGGACGTTAGGGTTGTTTGTTGTTACGGGGTTAGGTTAGTTTCTTGTTAGGGGTTTAGTGTTGTTTGTTGTTAGGGGGTTAGTGTTTGTTGTTAGGGGTTTAGGGTTGTTTCTTGTTGGGGTTTAGTAGTTTTTGTTGTTAGGGTGTTAGTTTTGTTTGTTATTAGGGCGTTAGTGTAGTTTGTTCTTACGGGGTTAGTGTTGTTTGTGGTTAGGGTGTTAGTGTTGTTTGTGGTTAGGGGGTGTGCGTTGTTGGTTGTTAGGGGGTTAGGATTGTTTGTTGTTAGGGGTTTAGGGTTGTTTGTTGTTAGGGGGTTAAGGATGTTTGTTGTTAGGATGTTAGGGTTGTTTGTTGTTACATTGTTAGATTAGTTTCTTGTTAGGGGTTTAGTGTTGTTTGTTGTTAGGGGGTTAGTGTTTGTTGTTACGGGTTTAGTGTTGTTTCTTGTTGGGGTTTAGTGGTTTTTGTTGTTAGGGTGTTAGTGTTGTTTGTTGTTAGGGGTTTAGTGTTGTTTGTTGTTAGGGGTTTAAGGTTGTTTTTTGTTAGGGGGTTAGTGTTGTTTGTTCTTACGGGGTTAGTGTTTTTGTGGTTAGGGTGTTAGTGTTCTTTGTGGTTAGGGGGTGAGCATTGTTGGTTGTTAAGGGGTTAGAATTGTTTGTTGTTAGGGGTTTAGAGTTGTTTGTTATTAGGGGGTTAAGATTCTTTGTTGTTAGGAGGTTAGGGCTGCTTGTTGCTACAGGGTTAGGTTAGTTTCTTGTTAGGGGTTTAGTGTTGTTTGTTGTTAGGGGGTTAGTGTTTGGTGTTAGGGGTTTAGTGTTGTTTCTTGTTAGGGTTTAGTGGTTTTTGTTGTTAGGGTGTTAGTGTTGTTTGTTGTTAGGGGTTTAGGGTTTTTTGTTGTTAGGGGGTTAAGGTTGTTTGTTGTTAGGAGGTTAGGGTTGTTTGTTGTTACGGGGTTAGGTTAGTTTCTTGTTAGGGGTTTAGTGTTGTTTGTTGTTAGGGGGTTAGTGTTTGTTGTTAGGGGTTTAGGGTTGTTTCTTGTTGTTGTTTAGTAGTTTTTGTTGTTAGGGTGTTAGTGTTGTTTGTGGTTAGGGGGTTACTGTTGTTGTTTGTTAGGGGGTTAGGGTTGTTTGTTTTTAGAAGGTTAGGGTTGTTTGTTGTTAGGGGTTTAGGGTTGTTTGTTGTTAGGAGGTTAGGGTTGTTTGTTGTTACGGAGTTATGTTAGTTTCTTGTTAGAGGTTTAGTGTTGTTTGTTGTTAGGGGGTTAGTGTTTGTTGTTAGGGGTTTAGGGCTGTTTCTTGTTGGGGTTTAGTAGTTTTTGTTGTTAGTGTGTTAGTGTTGTTTGTTGTTAGGGGGTTAGTGTTGTTTGTTCTTACCGGGTTTGTGTTGTTTGTGGTTAGGGTGTTAGTGTTGTTTGCGGTTAGAGGATGAGCGTTGTTGGTTGTTAGGGGGTTAGGATTGTTTGTTGTTAGGGGTTTAGGGTTGTTTGTTGTTAGGGGGTTAAGGTTGTTTGTTGTTAGGAGGTTAGGGTTGTTTGTTGTTACAGGGTTAGGTTAGTTTCTTGTTAGGGGTTTAGTGTTGTTTGTTGTTAGGGGGTTAGTGTTTGTTGTTAGGGGTTTAGTGTTGTTTCTTGTTGGGGTTTAGTGGTTTTTGTTGTTAGAGTGTTAGTGTTGTTTGTTGATAGGGATTTAGGGTTGTTTGTTGTTAGGGGTTTAAGGTTGTTTGTTGTTAGGAGGTTAGGGTTGTTTGTTGTTACGGGGTTAGGTTAGTTTCTTGTTAGGGGTTTAGTGTTGTTTGTTGTTAGGGGGTTAGTGTTTGTTGTTAGGAGTTTAGGGTTGTTTCTTGTTGTTGTTTAGTAGTTTTTGTTGTTAGGGTGTTAGTGTTGTTTGTTGTTATGGGGTTAGTGTTGTTTGTTCTTACGGGGTTAGTGTTGTTTGTGGTTAGGGTGTTAGTGTTGTTTGTGGTTAGGGGGTGTGCGTTGTTGGTTGTTAGAGGGTTAGGATTGTTTGTTGTTAGGGGTTTAGGGTTGTTTGTTGTTAGGGGGTTAAGGTGGTTTGTTGTTAGGAGGTTAGGGCTGTTTGTTGTTACAGGGTTAGGTTAGTTTCTTGTTAGGGGTTTAGTGTTGTTTGTTCTTAGGGGGTTAGTGTTTGTTGTTAGGGGTTTAGTGTTGTTTCTTGTTGGGGTTTAGTGGTTTTTGTTGTTAGGGTGTTAGTGTTGTTTGTTGTTAGGGGTTTAGGGTTGTTTGTTGTTAGGGGTTTAAGGTTGTTTGCTGTTAGGAGGTTAGGGTTGTTTGTTGTTACGGGGTTAGGTTAGTTTCTTGTTAGGGGTTTAGTGTTGTTTGTTGTTAGGGGGTTAGTGTTTGTTGTTAGGGGTTTAGGGTTGTTTCTTGTTGGGGTTTAGTTGGTTTTGTTGTTAGGGTGTTAGTGTTGTTTGTGGTTAGGGGGTTAGTGTTGTTGTTTGTTAGGGGGTTAGTGTTGTTTGTTGTTAGGAGGTTAGGGTTGTTTGTTTTTACAGGGTTAGGTTAGTTTCTTGTTAGGGGTTTAGTGTTGTTTGTTGTTAGGGGGTTAGTGTTTGTTGTTAGGGGTTTAGTGTTGTTTCTTGTTGGGGTTTAGTGGTTTTTGTTCTTAGGGTGTTAGTGTGGTTTGTTGTTAGGGGTTTAGTGTTGTTTTTTGTTAGGGGTTTTGTGTTGTTTGTTGTTAGGAGGTTAGGGTTGTTTGTTGTTACGGGGTTAGGTTAGTTTCTTGTTAGGGGTTTAGTGTTTTTTGTTGTTAGGGGGTTAGTGCTTGTTGTTAGGGGTTTAGGGCTGTTTCTTGTTGGGGTTTAGTAGTTTTTGTTGTTAGGGTGTTAGTGTTGTTTGTGGTTAGGGGGTTAGTGTTGTTGTTTGTTAGGGGGTTAAGGTTGTTTTTTGTTAGGAGGTTAGGGTTGTTTGTTGTTACAGGGTTAGGTTAGTTTCTTGTTAGGGGTTTAGTGTTGTTTGTTGTTAGGGGGTTAGTGTTTGTTGTTATCGGTTTAGGGTTGTTTGTTGTTAGGGGTTTAAGGTTGTTTGTTGTTAGGACGTTAGGGTTGTTTGTTGTTACGGGGTTAGGTTAGTTTCTTGTTAGGGGTTTAGTGTTGTTTGTTGTTAGGGGGTTAGTGTTTGTTGTTAGGGGTTTAGGGTTGTCTCTTGTTGGAGTTTAGTAGTTTTTGTTGTTAGGGTGTTAGTTTTGTTTGTTATTAGGGCGTTAGTGTAGTTTGTTCTTACGGGGTTAGTGTTGTTTGTGGTTAGGGTGTTAGTGTTGTTTGTGGTTAGGGGGTGTGCGTTGTTGGTTGTTAGGGGGTTAGGATTGTTTGTTGTTAGGGGTTTAGTGTTGTTTGTTGTTAGGGGGTTAAGGATGTTTGTTGTCAGGATGTTAGGGTTGTTTGTTGTTACATTGTTAGATTAGTTTCTTGTTAGGGGTTTAGTGTTGTTTGTTGTTAGGGGGTTAGTGTTTGTTGTTACGGGTTTAGTGTTGTTTCTTGTTGGGGTTTAGTGGTTTTTGTTGTTAGGGTGTTAGTGTTGTTTGTTGTTAGGGGTTTAGTGTTGTTTGTTGTTAGGGGTTTAAGGTTGTTTTTTGTTAGGGGGTTAGTGTTGTTTGTTCTTACGGGGTTAGTGTTTTTGTGGTTAGGGTGTTAGTGTTCTTTGTGGTTAGGGGGTGAGCATTGTTGGTTGTTAAGGGGTTAGAATTGTTTGTTGTTAGGGGTTTAGAGTTGTTTGTCATTAGGGGGTTAAGATTCTTTGTTGTTAGGAGGTTAGGGCTGCTTGTTGTTACAGGGTTAGGTTAGTTTCTTGTTAGGGGTTTAGTGTTGTTTGTTGTTAGGGGGTTAGTGTTTGGTGTTAGGGGTTTAGTGTTGTTTCTTGTTGGGGTTTAGTGGTTTTTGTTGTTAGGGTGTTAGTGTTGTTTGTTGTTAGGGGTTTAGGGTTTTTTGTTGTTAGGGGGTTAAGGTTGTTTGTTGTTAGGAGGTTAGGGTTGTTTGTTGTTACGGGGTTAGGTTAGTTTCTTGTTAGGGGTTTAGTGTTGTTTGTTGTTAGGGGGTTAGTGTTTGTTGTTAGGGGTTTAGGGTTGTTTCTTGTTGTTGTTTAGTAGTTTTTGTTGTTAGGGTGTTAGTGTTGTTTGTGGTTAGGGGGTTACTGTTGTTGTTTGTTAGGGGGTTAGGGTTGTTTGTTTTTAGAAGGTTAGGGTTGTTTGTTGTTAGGGGTTTAAGGTTGTTTGTTGTTAGGAGGTTAGGGTTGTTTGTTGTTACGGGGTTAGGTTAGTTTCTTGTTAGGGGTTTAGTGTTGTTTGTTGTTAGGGGGTTAGTGTTTGTTGTTAGGAGTTTAGGGTTGTTTCTTGTTGGGGTTTAGTAGTTTTTGTTGTTAGGGTGTTAGTGTTGTTTGTTGTTAGGGGGTTAGTGTTGTTTGTTCTTACGGGGTTAGTGTTGTTTGTGGTTAGGGTGTTAGTGTTGTTTGTGGTTAGGGGGTGTGCGTTGTTGGTTGTTAGAGGGTTAGGATTGTTTGTTGTTAGGGGTTTAGGGTTGTTTGTTGTTAGGGGGTTAAGGTGGTTTGTTGTTAGGAGGTTAGGGCTGTTTGTTGTTACAGGGTTAGGTTAGTTTCTTGTTAGGGGTTTAGTGTTGTTTGTTGTTACGGGGTTAGTGTTTGTTGTTAGGGGTTTAGTGTTGTTTCTTGTTGGGGTTTAGTTGGTTTTGTTGTTAGGGTGTTAGTGTTGTTTGTGGTTAGGGGGTTAGTGTTGTTGTTTGTTAGGGGGTTAGTGTTGTTTGTTGTTAGGAGGTTAGGGTTGTTTGTTTTTACAGGGTTAGGTTAGTTTCTTGTTAGGGGTTTAGTGTTGTTTGTTGTTAGGGGGTTAGTGTTTGTTGTTAGGGGTTTAGTGTTGTTTCTTGTTGGGGTTTAGTGGTTTTGGTTGTTAGGGTGTTAGTGTTGTTTGTTGTTAGGGGTTTAGGGTTGTTTGTTGTTAGGGGTTTAAGGTTGTTTGCTGTTAGGAGGTTAGGGTTGTTTGCTGTTACGGGGTTAGGTTAGTTTCTTGTTAGGGGTTTAGTGTTGTTTGTTGTTAGGGGGTTAGTGTTTGTTGTTAGGGGTTTAGGGTTGTTTCTTGTTGGGGTTTAGTAGTTTTTGTTGTTAGGGTGTTAGTGTTGTTTGTGGTTAGGGGGTTAGTGTTGCTGTTTGTTAGGGGGTTAGTGTTGTTTGTTGTTAGGAGGTTAGGGTTGTTTGTTTTTACAGGGTTAGGTTAGTTTCTTGTTAGGGGTTTAGTGTTGTTTGTTGTTAGGGGGTTAGTGTTTGTTGTTAGGGGTTTAGTGCTGTTTCTTGTTGGGGTTTAGTGGTTTTTGTTCTTAGGGTGTTAGTGTTGTTTGTTGTTAGGGGTTTAGGGTTGTTTGTTGTTACGGGGTTAAGGATGTTTGTTGTTAGGATGTTAGGGTTGTTTGTTGTTACATTGTTAGGTTAGTCTCTTGTTAGGGGTTTAGTGTTGTTTGTTGTTAGGGGGTTAGTGTTTGTTGTTAGGGCTTTAGGGTTGTTTCTTGTTGTTTTTTAGTAGTTTTTGTTGTTAGGGTGTTAGTGTTGTTTGTGGTTAGGGGGTTAGTGTTGTTGTTTGTTAGGGGTTTAGGGTTGTTTGTTGTTAGGAGGTTAGGGTTGTTTGTTGTTACGGAGTTATGTTAGTTTCTTGTTATGGGTTTAGTGTTGTTTGTTGTTAGGGGTTTAAGGTTGTTTTTTGTTAGGGGGTTAGTGTTGTTTGTTCTTACGGGGTTAGTTTTTTTGTGGTTAGGGTGTTAGTGTTGTTTGTGGTTAGGGGGTGAGCATTGTTGGTTTTTAAGGGGTTAGAATTGTTTGTTGTTAGGGGTTTAGAGTTGTTTGTTCTTAGGGGGTTAAGGTTCTTTGTTGTTAGGAGGTTAGGGCTGCTTGTTGTTACAGGGTTAGGTTAGTTTCTTGTTAGGGGTTTAGTGTTGTTTGTTGTTAGGGGGTTAGTGTTTGGTGTTAGGGGTTTAGTGTTGTTTCTTGTTGGGGTTTAGTGGTTTTTGTTGTTAGGGTGTTAGTGTTGTTTGTTGTTAGGGGTTTAGGGTTTTTTGTTGTTAGGGGGTTAAGGTTGTTTGTTGTTAGGAGGTTAGGGTTGTTTGTTGTTACGGGGTTAGGTTAGTTTCTTGTTAGGGGTTTAGTGTTGTTTGTTGTTAGGGGGTTAGTGTTTGTTGTTAGGGGTTTAGGGTTGTTTCTTGTTGTTGTTTAGTAGTTTTTGTTGTTAGGGTGTTAGTGTTGTTTGTGGTTAGGGGGTTACTGTTGTTGTTTGTTAGGGGGTTAGGGTTGTTTGTTTTTAGAAGGTTAGGGTTGTTTGTTGTTAGGGGTTTAGGGTTGTTTGTTGTTAGGAGGTTAGGGTTGTTTGTTGTTACGGAGTTATGTTAGTTTCTTGTTAGAGGTTTAGTGTTGTTTGTTGTTAGGGGGTTAGTGTTTGTTGTTAGGGGTTTAGGGTTGTTTCTTGTTGGGGTTTAGTAGTTTTTGTTATTAGGGTGTTAGTGTTGTTTGTTGTTAGGGGGTTAGTGTTGTTTGTTCTTACGGGGTTTGTGTTTTTTGTGGTTAGGGTGTTAGTGTTGTTTGCGGTTAGAGGATGAGTGTTGTTGGTTGTTAGGGGGTTAGGATTGTTTGTTGTTAGGGGTTTAGGGTTGTTTGTTGTTAGGGGGTTAAGGTTGTTTGTTGTTAGGAGGTTAGGGTTGTTTGTTGTTACAGGGTTAGGTTAGTTTCTTGTTAGGGGTTTAGTGTTGTTTGTTGTTAGGGGGTTAGTGTTTGTTGTTAGGGGTTTAGTGTTGTTTCTTGTTGGGGTTTAGTGGTTTTTGTTGTTAGAGTGTTAGTGTTGTTTGTTGATAGGGATTTAGGGTTTTTTGTTGTTAGGGGTTTAAGGTTGTTTGTTGTTAGGAGGTTAGGGTTGTTTGTTGTTACGGGGTTAGGTTAGTTTCTTGTTAGGGGTTTAGTGTTGTTTGTTGTTAGGGGGTTAGTGTTTGTTGTTAGGAGTTTAGGGTTGTTTCTTGTTGGGGTTTAGTAGTTTTTGTTGTTACGGTGTTAGTGTTGTTTGTGGTTAGGGGGTTAGTGTTGTTGTTTGTTAGGGGGTTAGTGTTGTTTGTTGTTAGGAGGTTAGGGTTGTTTGTTTTTACAGGGTTAGGTTAGTTTCTTGTTAGGGGTTTAGTGTTGTTTGTTGTTAGGGGGTTAGTGTTTGTTGTTAGGGGTTTAGTGTTGTTTCTTGTTGGGGTTTAGTGGTTTTTGTTCTTAGGGTGTTAGTGTTGTTTGTTGTTAGGGGTTTAGGGTTGTTTGTTGTTAGGGGTTTAAGGTTGTTTGTTGTTAGGAGGTTAGGGTTGTTTGTTGTTACGGGGTTAGGTAAGTTTCTTGTTAGGGGTTTAGTGTTGTTTGTTGTTAGGGGGTTAGTGTTTGTTGTTAGGGGTTTAGGGTTGTTTCTTGTTGGGTTTAGTAGTTTTTGTTGTTAGGGTGTTAGTGTTGTTTGTTGTTAGGGGGTTAGTGTAGTTTGTTCTTACGGGGTTAGTGTTGTTTGTGGTTAGGGTGTTAGTGTTGTTTGTGGTTAGGGGGTGTGCGTTGTTGGTTGTTAGGGGGTTAGGTTAGTTTCTTGTTAGGGGTTTAGTGTTGTTTGCTGTTAGGGGGTTAGTGTTTGTTGTTAGGGGTTTAGGGTTGTTTCTTGTTGGGGTTTAGTAGTTTTTGTTGTTAGGGTGTTAGTGTTGTTTGTGGTTAGGGGGTTAGTGTTGTTGTTTGTTAGGGGGTTAGTGTTGTTTGTTGTTAGGAGGTTAGGGTTGTTTGTTGTTACAGGGTTAGGTTAGTTTCTTGTTAGGGGTTTAGTGTTGTTTGTTGTTAGGGGGTTAGTGTTTGTTGTTAGGGGTTTAGTGTTGTTTCTTGTTGGGGTTTAGTGTTTTTTGTTGTTAGGGTGTTAGTGTTGTTTGTTGTTAGGGGTTTAGGGTTGTTTGTTGTTAGGGGTTTAAGGTTGTTTGTTGTTAGGACGTTAGGGTTGTTTGTTGTTACGGGGTTAGGTTAGTTTCTTGTTAGGGGTTTAGTGTTGTTTGTTGTTAGGGGGTTAGTGTTTGTTGTTAGGGGTTTAGGGTTGTTTCTTGTTGGGGTTTAGTAGTTTTTGTTGTTAGGGTGTTAGTGTTGTTTGTTGTTAGGGGGTTAGTGTTGTTTGTTCTTACGGGGTTAGTGTTGTTTGTGGTTAGGGTGTTAGTTTTGTTTGTGGTTAGGGGGTTAGTGTTGTTTGCTCTTACGGGGTTAGTGTTGTTTGTGGTTAGGGTGTTAGTGTTGTTTGTGGTTAGGGGGTGTGCGTTGTTGGTTGTTAGGGGGTTAGGATTGTTTGTTGTTAGGGGTTTAGGGTTGTTTGTTGTTAGGGGGTTAAGGTGGTTTGTTGTTAGGAGGTTAGGGCTGTTTGTTGTTACAGGGTTAGGTTAGTTTCTTGTTAGGGGTTTAGTGTTGTTTGTTGTTAGGGGGTTAGTGTTTGTTGTTAGGGGTATAGTGTTGTTTCTTGTTGGGGTTTAGTGGTTTTTGTTGTTAGGGTGTTAGTGTTTGGTGTTAGGGGTTTAGGGTTGTTTGTTGTTAGGGGTTTAAGGTTGTTTGTTGTTAGGAGGTTAGGGTTGTTTGTTGTTACGGGGTTAGGTTAGTCTCTTGTTAGGGGTTTAGTGTTGTTTGTTGTTAGGGGGTTAGTGTTTGTTGTTAGGGGTTTAGGATTGTTTCTTGTTGGGGTTTAGTAGTTTTTGTTGTTAGGGTGTTAGTGTTGTTTGTGGTTAGGGGGTTAGTGTTGTTTGTTCTTACGGTGTTAGTGTTGTTTGTGATTAGGGTGTTAGTGTTGTTTGTGGTTAGGGGGTGTGCCTTGTTGGTTGTTAGGGGGTTAGGATGGTTTGTGGTTAGGGGCTTAGGGTTGTTTGTTGTTAGGGGGTTAAGGTTGTTTGTTGTTAGGAGGTTAGGGTTGTTTGTTGTTACGGGGTTAGGTTAGTTTCTTGTTAGGGGTTTAGTGTTTTTTGTTGTTAGGGGGTTAGTGTTTGTTGTTAGGGGTTTAGGGCTGTTTCTTGTTGGGGTTTAGTAGTTTTTGTTGTTAGGGTGTTAGTGTTGTTTGTGGTTAGGGTGTTAGTGTTGTTGTTTGTTAGGGGGATAAGGTTGTTTTTTGTTAGGAGGTTAGGGTTGTTTGTTTTTACAGGGTTAGGTTAGTTTCTTGTTAGGGGTTTAGTGTTGTTTGTTGTTAGGGGGTTAGTGTTTGTTGTTAGGGGTTTAGGGTTGTTTCTTGTTGGGGTTTAGTGGTTTTTGTTGTTAGGGTGTTAGTGTTGTTTGTTGTTATGGGTTTAGGGTTGTTTGTTGTTAGGGGTTTAAGGTTGTTTGTTGTTAGGAGGTTAGGGTTTTTTGTTGTTACGGGGTTAGGTTATTTTCTTGTTAGGGGTTTAGTGTTGTTTGCTGTTAGGGGGTTAGTGTTTGTTGTTAGGGGTTTAGGGTTGTTTCTTGTTGGGGTTTAGTAGTTTTTGTTGTTAGGGTGTTAGTGTTGTTTGTGGTTAGGGGGTTAGTGCTGTTTGTTTTTACGGGGTTAGTGTTGTTTGTGGTTAGGGTGTGAGTGTTGTTTGTCGTTAGGGGGTGAGAGTTGTTGGTTGTTAGGGGGTTAGGATTGTTTGTTGTTAGGGGTTTAGGGTTGTTTGTTGTTAGGGGGTTAAGGTTGTTTGTTGTTAGGAGGTTAGGGCTGTTTGTTGTTACAGGGTTAGGTTAGTTTCTTGTTAGGGGTTTAGTGTTGTTTGTTAGGGGGTTAGTGTTTGTTGTTAGGGGTTTAGTGTTATTTCTTGTTGGGGTTAAGTGGTTTTTGTTGTTAGGGTGTTAGTGTTGTTTGTTGTTAGGGGTTTAGGGTTGTTTGTTGTTAGGGGTTTAAGGTTGTTGTTAGGAGGTTAGGGTTGTTTGTTGTTACGGGGTTAGGTAAGTTTCTTGTTAGGGGTTTAGTGTTGTTTGTTGTTATGGGGTTAGTGTTTTTTGTTAGGGGTTTAGGGTTGTTTCTTGTTGGGGTTTAGTAGTTTTTGTTGTTAGGGTGTTAGTGTTGTTTGTTGTTAGGGGGTTAGAGTTGTTTGTTCTTACGGGGTTAGTGTTGTTTGTGGTTAGGGTGTTAGTGTTGTTTGTGGTTAGGGGGTGTGCCTTGTTGGTTGTTAGGGGGTTAGGATTGTTTGTTGTTAGGGGTTTAGGGTTGTTTGTTGTTAGGGGGTTAAGGTTCTTTGTTGTTAGGAGGTTAGGGTTGTTTGTTGTTACAGGGTTTTGTTAGTTTCTTGTTAGGGGTTTAGTGTTGTTTGTTGTTAGGAGGTTAGTGTTTGTTGTTAGGGGTTTAGTGTTGTTTCTTTTTGGGGTTTAGTGGTATTTGTTGTTAGAGTGTTAGTGTTGTTTGTTGTTAGGGGTTTAGGGTTGTTTGTTGTTAGGGGTTTAAGGTTGTTTGTTGTTAGGAGGTTAGGGTTGTTTGTTGTTACAGGGTTAGGTTAGTTTCTTGTTAGGGGTTTAGTGTTGTTTGTTGTTAGGGGGTTAGTGTTTGTTGTTAGGGGTTTAGGGTTGTTTCTTGTTGGGGTTTAGTAGTTTTAGTTGTTAGGGTGTTAGTGTTGTTTGTGGTTAGGGGCTTAGTGTTGTTGTTTCTAAGGGGGTTAGGGTTTGTTGTCAGGAGGTTAGGGTTGTTTGTTGTTACAGGGTTAGGTTAGTTTCTTGTAAGGGGTTTAGTGTTGTTTGTTGTTAGGGGGTTAGTGTTTGCTGTTAGGGGTTTAGGGTTGTTTCTTCTTGGGGTTTAGTAGTTTTTGTTGTTAGGGTGTTAGTGTTGTTTGTGGTTAGGGGGTTAGTGTTGTTTGTTCTTACGGGGTTAGTGTTGTTTGTGGTTAGGGTGTTAGTGTTGTTTGTGGTTAGGGGGTGAGAGTTGTTGGTTGTTAGGGGGTTAGGATTGTTTGTTGTTAGGGGTTTAGGGTTGTTTGTTGTTAGGGGGTTAAGGTGGTTTGTTGTTAGGAGGTTAGGGCCGTTTGTTGTTACAGGGTTAGGTTAGTTTCTTGTTAGGGGTTTAGTGTTGTTTGTTGTTAGGGGGTTAGTGTTTGTTGTTAGGGGTTTAGTGTTGTTTCTTGTTGGGGTTTAGTGGTTTTTGTTGTTAGGATGTTAGTGTTGTTTGTTGTTAGGGGTTTAGTGTTGTTTGTTGCCGGGGTTTAGTGTTGTTTGTTGTTAGGGGATTAAGGTTGTTTGCTGTTAGGAGGTTAGGGTTGTTTGTTGTTACGGGGTTAGGTTAGTTTCTTGTTACTGGTTTAGTGTTGTTTGTTGTTAGGGAGTTAGTGTTTGTTGTTAGGGGTTTAGTGTTGTTTCTTGTTGGGGTTCAGTGGTTTTTGTTGTTAGGGTGTTAGTGTTGTTTCTTGTTAGATGTTTAGGGTTGTTTGTTGTTAGGGGTTTAAGGTTGTTTGTTGTTAGGGGGTTAGGGTTGTTTGTTGTTACGGGGTTAGGTTAGTTTCTTGTTAGGGGTTTAGTGTTGTTTGTTGTTAGGGGGTTAGTGTTTGTTGTTAGGGGTTTAGGGTTGTTTCTTGTTGGGGTTTAGTAGTTTTTGTTGTTATGGTGTTAGTGTTGTTTGTGGTTAGGGGGTTAGTGTTGTTGTTTGTTAGGGGGTTAAGGTTGTTTTTTGTTAGGAGTTTAGGGTTGTTTGTTGTTACAGGGTTAGGTTAGTTTATTGTTAGGGGTTTAGTGTTGTTTGTTGTTAGGGGGTTAGTGTTTGTTGTTAGGGGTTTAGTGTTGTTTCTTGTTGGGGTTTAGTGGTTTTTGTTGTTAGGGTGTTAGTGTTGTTTGTTGTTAGGGGTTTAGGGTTGTTTGTTGTTAGGGGTTTAAGGTTGTTTGTTGTTAGGAGGTTAGGGTTGTTTGTTGTTACGGGGTTAGGTTAGTTTCTTGTTAGGGGTTTAGTGTTGTTTGTTGTTAGGGGGTTAGTGTTTGTTGTTAGGGGTTTAGGGTTGTTTCTTGTTGGGGTTTAGTAGTTTTTGTTGTTAGGGTGTTAGTTTTGTTTGTTGTTAGGGCGTTAGTGTAGTTTGTTCTTGCGGGGTTAGTGTTGTTTGTGGTTAGGTTGTTAGTGTTGTTTGTGGTTAGGGGGTGTGCGTTGTTGGTTGTTAGGGGGTTAGGATTGTTTGTTGTTAGGGGTTTAGGGTTGTTTGTTGTTAGGGGGTTAAGGATGTTTGTTGTTAGGATGTTAGGGTTGTTTTTTGTTACATTGTTAGGTTAGTTTCTTGTTAGGGGTTTAGTGTTGTTTGTTGTTAGGGGGTTAGTGTTTGTTGTTACGGGTTTAGTGTTGTTTCTTGTTGGGGTTTAGTGGTTTTTATTGTTAGGGTGTTAGTGTTGTTTGTTGTTAGGTGTTTAGGGTTGTTTGTTGTTAGGGGGTTAGTGTTTGTTGTTAGGGGTTTAAGGTTGTTTCTTGTTGGAGTTTAGTAGTTTTTCTTGTTAGGGTGTTAGTGTTGTTTGTGGTTAGGGGGTTAGTGTTGTTGTTTGTTAGGGGTTTAGGGTTGTTTCTTGTTAGGGGGTTAAGGTTGTTTGTTGTTAGGAGGTTAGGGTTGTTTGTTGTTATAGGGTTAGGTTAGTTTCTTGTTAGGGGTTTAGTGTTGTTTGTTGTTAGGGGGTCAGTGTTTGTTGTTAGGGGTTTAGTGTTGTTTCTTGTTGGGGTTTAGTGGTTTTTGTTGTTAGGGTGTTAGTGTTGTTTGTTGTTAGGGGTTTAAGGTTGTTTGTTGTTAGGAGGTTAGGGTTGTTTGTTGTTACGGGTTTAGGTTACTTTCTTGTTAGGGGTTTAGTGTTGTTTGTTGTTAGGGGGTTAGTGTTTGTTGTTAGGGGTTTAGGGTTGTTTCTTGTTGGGCTTTAGTAGTTTATGTTGTTAGGGTGTTAGTGTTGTTTGTGGTTAGGGGGTTAGTGTTGTTGTTTGTTTGGGAGTTAGGGTTGTTTGTTGTTAGAAGGTTAGGGTTGTTTGTTGTTAGGGGTTTAGGGTTGTTTGTTGTTAGGAGGTTAGGGTTGTTTGTTGTTACGGAGTTAGGTTAGTTTCTTGTTAGGGGTTTAGTGTTGTTTGTTGTTAGGGGGTTAGTTTTTGTTGTTAGGGGTTTAGGGTTGTTTCTTGTTGGGGTTTAGTAGTTTTTGTTGTTAGGGTGTTAGTGTTT
The DNA here is from genome assembly GCF_030014295.1 of Loxodonta africana. Taxonomy (NCBI): domain Eukaryota; kingdom Metazoa; phylum Chordata; class Mammalia; order Proboscidea; family Elephantidae; genus Loxodonta; species Loxodonta africana. The sequence continues at coordinate 192,208 of NC_087359.1, forward strand.
GTTGTTAGGGGGTTAGTGTTGTTTGTTCTTACGTTGTTAGTGTTGTTTGTGGTTAGAGGATGAGCGTTGTTGGTTGTTAGGGGGTTAGGATTGTTTGTTGTTAGGGGTTTAGGGTTGTTTGTTGTTAGGGGGTTAAGGTGGTTTGTTGTTAGGAGGTTAGGGCTGTTTGTTGTTACAGGGTTAGGTTAGTTTCTTGTTAGGGGTTTAGTGTTGTTTGTTTTTAGAGGGTTAGTGTTTGTTGTTAGGGGTTTAGTGTTGTTTCTTGTTGGGGTTTAGTGGTTTTTGTTGTTAGGGTGTTAGTGTTGTTTGTTGTTAGGGGTTTAGGGTTGTTTGTTGTTAGGGGTTTAAGGTTGTTTGCTGTTAGGAGGTTAGGGTTGTTTGTTGTTACGGGGTTAGGTTAGTTTCTTGTTAGGGGTTTAGTGTTGTTTGTTGTTAGGGGGTTAGTGTTTGTTGTTAGGGGTTTAGGGTTGTTTCTTGTTGGGGTTTAGTAGTTTTTGTTGTTAGGGTGTTAGTGTTGTTTGTGGTTAGGGGGTTAGTGTTGTTGTTTGTTAGGGGGTTAGGGTTGTTTGTTGTTAGGACTTTAGGGTTGTTTGTTTTTACAGGGTTAGGTTAGTTTCTTGTTAGGGGTTTAGTGTTGTTTGTTGTTAGGGGGTTAGTGTTTGTTCTTAGGGGTTTAGTGTTGTTTCTTGTTGGGGTTTAGTGGTTTTTGTTGTTAGGGTGTTAGTGTTGTTTGTTGTTATGGGTTTAGGGTTGTTTGTTGTTAGGGGTTTAAGGTTGTTTGTTGTTAGGAGGTTAGGGTTGTTTGTTGTTACGGGGTTAGGTAAGTTTCTTGTTAGGGGTTTAGTGTTGTTTGTTGTTAGGGGGTTAGTGTTTGTTGTTTGAGGTTTAGGGTTGTTTCTTGTTGGGTTTAGTAGTTTTTGTTGTTAGGGTATTAGTGTTGTTTGTTGTTAGGGGGTTAGTGTAGTTTGTTCTTACGGGGTTAGTGTTGTTTGTGGTTAGGGTGTTAGTGTTGTTTGTGGTTAGGGGGTGTGCGTTGTTGGTTGTTAGGGGGTTAGGTTAGTTTCTTGTTAGGGGTTTAGTGTTGTTTGCTGTTAGGGGGTTAGTGTTTGTTGTTAGGGGTTTAGGGTTGTTTCTTGTTGGGGTTTAGTAGTTTTTGTTGTTAGGGTGTTAGTGTTGTTTGTGGTTAGGGGGTTAGTGTTGTTTGTGGTTAGGGTGTTAGTGTTGTTTGTTGTTAGGGGTTTAGGGTTGTTTGTTGTTAGGGGTTTAAAGTTGTTTCTTGTTAGGAGGTTAGGGTTGTTTGTTGTTACGGGGTTAGGTTAGTTTCTTGTTAGGGGTTTAGTGTTGTTTGTTGTTAGAGGGTTAGTGTTTGTTGTTAGGGGTTTAGGGTTGTTTCTTGTTGGGGTTTAGTAGTTTTTGTTGTTAGGGTGTTAGTGTTGTTTGTTGTTAGGGGGTTAGTGTTGTTTGTTCTTACGGGGTTAGTGTTGTTTGTGGTTAGGGTGTTAGTGTTGTTTGTGGTTAGGGGGTGTGCGTTGTTGGTTGTTAGGGGGTTAGGATGGTTTGTTGTTAGGGGTTTAGGGTTGTTTGTTGTTAGGGGGTTAAGGTTGTTTGTTGTTAGGAGGTTAGGGTTGTTTGTTGTTACGGGGTTAGGTTAGTTTCTTGTTAGGGGTTTAGTGTTTTTTGTTGTTAGGGGGTTAGTGTTTGTTGTTAGGGGTTTAGGGCTGTTTCTTGTTGGGGTTTAGTAGTTTTTGTTGTTAGGGTGTTAGTGTTGTTTGTGGTTAGGGGATTAGTGTTGTTTGTTAGGGGGTTAAGGTTGTTTTTTGTTAGGAGGTTAGGGTTGTTTGTTGTTACAGGGTTAGGTTAGTTTCTTGTTAGGGGTTCAGTGTTGTTTGTTGTTAGGGGGTTAGTGTTTGTTGTTAGGGGTTTAGTGTTGTTTCCTGTTGGGGTTTAGTGGTTTTTGTTGTTAGAGTGTTAGTGTTGTTTGTTGTTAGGGGTTTAGGGTTGTTTGTTGTTAGGGGTTTAAGGTTGTTTGTTGTTAGGAGGTTAGGGTTGTTTGTTGTTACGGGGTTAGGTTAGTTTCTTCTTAGGGGTTTAGTGTTGTTTGTTTTTAGGGTTTTAGTGTTTGTTGTTAGGGGTTTAGGGTTGTTTCTTGTTGGGTTTAGTAGTTTTTGTTGTTAGGGTGTTAGTGTTGTTTGTTGTTAGGGGGTTAGTGTAGTTTGTTCTTACGGGGTTAGTGTTGTTTGTGGTTAGGGTGTTAGTGTTGTTTGTGGTTAGGGGGTGTGCGTTGTTGGTTGTTAGGGGGTTAGGATTGTTTGTTGTTAGGGGTTTAGGGTTGTTTGTTGTTAGGGGGTTAAGGATGTTTGTTGTTAGGATGTTAGGGTTGTTTGTTGTTACATTGTTAGGTTAGTTTCTTGTTAGGGGTTTAGTGTTGTTTGTTGTTAGGGGGTTAGTGTTTGTTGTTACGGGTTTAGTGTTGTTTCTTGTTGGGGTTTAGTGGTTTTTATTGTTAGGGTGTTAGTGCTGTTTGTTGTTAGGTGTTTAGGGTTGTTTGTTGTTAGGGGGTTAGTGTTTGTTGTTAGGGGTTTAAGGTTGTTTCTTGTTGGAGTTTAGTAGTTTTTCTTGTTAGGGTGTTAGTGTTGTTTGTGGTTAGGGGGTTAGTGTTGTTGTTTGTTAGGGGGTTAGGGTTGTTTGTTGTTGGGGTTTAGTGGTTTTTGTTGTTAGGGTGTTAGTGTTGTTTGTTGTTAGGGGTTTAGGTTTTTTGTTGTTAGGGGTTTAAGGTTGTTTGTTGTTAGGAGGTTAGGGTTGTTTGTTGTTACGGGGTTAGGTTAGTTTCTTGTTAGGGGTTTAGTGTTGTTTGTTGTTAGGGGGTTAGTGTTTGTTGTTAGGGCTTTAGGGTTGTTTCTTGTTGTTTTTTAGTAGTTTTTGTTGTTAGGGTGTTAGTGTTGTTTGTGGTTAGGGGGTTAGTGTTGTTGTTTGTTGGGGGTTAGGGTTGTTTGTTGTTAGAAGGTTAGGGTTGTTTGTTGTTAGGGGTTTAGGGTTGTTTGTTGTTAGGAGGTTAGGGTTGTTTGTTGTTACAGGGTTAGGTTAGTTTCTTGTTAGGGGTTTAGTGTTGTTTGTTGTTAGGGGGTTAGTGTTTGTTGTTAGGGGTTTAGGGTTTTTTCTTGTTGGGGTTTATTAGTTTTTGTTGTTAGGGTGTTAGTGTTGTTTGTTGTTAGGGGGTTAGTGTTGTTTCTTCTTACGGGGTTTGTTTTGTTTGTGGTTAGGGTGTTAGTGTTGTTTGTGGTTAGAGGATGAGCGTTATTGGTTGTTAGGGGGTTAGGATTGTTTGTTGTTAGGGGTTTAGGGTTGTTTGTTGTTAGGGGGTTAAGGTTGTTTGTTGTTAGGAGGTTAGGGTTGTTTGTTGTTACAGGGTTAGGTTAGTTTCTTGTTAGGGGTTTAGTGTTGTTTGTTGTTAGGGGGTTAGTGTTTGTTGTTAGGGGTTTAGTGTTGTTTCTTGTTGGGGTTTAGTGGTTTTTGTTGTTAGGGTGTTAGTGTTGTTTGTTGTTAGGGGTTTAGGGTTGTTTGTTGTTAGGGGTTTAGGTTGTTTCTTGTTAGGAGGTTAGGGTTGTTTGTTGTTACGGGGTTAGGTTAGTTTCTTGTTAGGGGTTTAGTGTTGTTTGTTGTTAGGGGGTTAGTGTTTGTTGTTACGGGTTTAGTGTTGTTTCTTGTTGGGGTTTAGTGGTTTTTGTTGTTAGGGTGTTAGTGTTGTTTGTTGTTAGGGGTTTAGTGTTGTTTGTTGTTAGGGGTTTAAGGTTGTTTTTTGTTAGGGGGTTAGTGTTGTTTGTTCTTACGGGGTTAGTGTTTTTGTGGTTAGGGTGTTAGTGTTCTTTGTGGTTAGGGGGTGAGCATTGTTGGTTGTTAAGGGGTTAGAATTGTTTGTTGTTAGGGGTTTAGAGTTGTTTGTCATTAGGGGGTTAAGATTCTTTGTTGTTAGGAGGTTAGGGCTGCTTGTTGTTACAGGGTTAGGTTAGTTTCTTGTTAGGGGTTTAGTGTTGTTTGTTGTTAGGGGGTTAGTGTTTGGTGTTAGGGGTTTAGTGTTGTTTCTTGTTGGGGTTTAGTGGTTTTTGTTGTTAGGGTGTTAGTGTAGTTTGTTGTTAGGGGTTTAGGGTTTTTTGTTGTTAGGGGGTTAAGGTTGTTTGTTGTTAGGAGGTTAGGGTTGTTTGTTGTTACGGGGTTAGGTTAGTTTCTTGTTAGGGGTTTAGTGTTGTTTGTTGTTAGGGGGTTAGTGTTTGTTGTTAGGGGTTTAGGGTTGTTTCTTGTTGTTGTTTAGTAGTTTTTGTTGTTAGGGTGTTAGTGTTGTTTGTGGTTAGGGGGTTACTGTTGTTGTTTGTTAGGGGGTTAGGGTTGTTTGTTTTTAGAAGGTTAGGGTTGTTTGTTGTTAGGGGTTTAAGGTTGTTTGTTGTTAGGAGGTTAGGGTTGTTTGTTGTTACGGGGTTAGGTTAGTTTCTTGTTAGGGGTTTAGTGTTGTTTGTTGTTAGGGGGTTAGTGTTTGTTGTTAGGAGTTTAGGGTTGTTTCTTGTTGGGGTTTAGTAGTTTTTGTTGTTAGGGTGTTAGTGTTGTTTGTTGTTAGGGGGTTAGTGTTGTTTGTTCTTACGGGGTTAGTGTTGTTTGTGGTTAGGGTGTTAGTGTTGTTTGTGGTTAGGGGGTGTGCGTTGTTGGTTGTTAGAGGGTTAGGATTGTTTGTTGTTAGGGGTTTAGGGTTGTTTGTTGTTAGGGGGTTAAGGTGGTTTGTTGTTAGGAGGTTAGGGCTGTTTGTTGTTACAGGGTTAGGTTAGTTTCTTGTTAGGGGTTTAGTGTTGTTTGTTGTTACGGGGTTAGTGTTTGTTGTTAGGGGTTTAGTGTTGTTTCTTGTTGGGGTTTAGTTGGTTTTGTTGTTAGGGTGTTAGTGTTGTTTGTGGTTAGGGGGTTAGTGTTGTTGTTTGTTAGGGGGTTAGTGTTGTTTGTTGTTAGGAGGTTAGGGTTGTTTGTTTTTACAGGGTTAGGTTAGTTTCTTGTTAGGGGTTTAGTGTTGTTTGTTGTTAGGGGGTTAGTGTTTGTTGTTAGGGGTTTAGTGTTGTTTCTTGTTGGGGTTTAGTGGTTTTTGTTGTTAGGGTGTTAGTGTTGTTTGTTGTTAGGGGTTTAGGGTTGTTTGTTGTTTGGGGTTTAAGGTTGTTTGCTGTTAGGAGGTTAGGGTTGTTTGCTGTTACGGGGTTAGGTTAGTTTCTTGTTAGGGGTTTAGTGTTGTTTGTTGTTAGGGGGTTAGTGTTTGTTGTTAGGGGTTTAGGGTTGTTTCTTGTTGGGGTTTAGTAGTTTTTGTTGTTAGGGTGTTAGTGTTGTTTGTGGTTAGGGGGTTAGTGTTGCTGTTTGTTAGGGGGTTAGTGTTGTTTGTTGTTAGGAGGTTAGGGTTGTTTGTTTTTACAGGGTTAGGTTAGTTTCTTGTTAGGGGTTTAGTGTTGTTTGTTGTTAGGGGGTTAGTGTTTGTTGTTAGGGGTTTAGTGCTGTTTCTTGTTGGGGTTTAGTGGTTTTTGTTCTTAGGGTGTTAGTGTTGTTTGTTGTTAGGGGTTTAGGGTTGTTTGTTGTTAGGGGTTTAAAGTTGTTTGTTGTTAGGAGGTTAGGGTTGTTTGTTGTTACGGGGTTAGGTAAGTTTCTTGTTAGGGGTTTAGTGTTGTTTGTTGTTAGGGGGTTAGTGTTTGTTGTTAGGGGTTTAGGGTTTTTTCTTGTTGGGTTTAGTAGTTTTTGTTGTTAGGGTGTTAGTGTTGTTTGTTGTTAGGGGGTTAGTGTAGTTTGTTCTTACGGGGTTAGTGTTGTTTGTGGTTAGGGTGTTAGTGTTGTTTGTGGTTAGGGGGTGTGCGTTGTTGGTTGTTAGGGGGTTAGGTTAGTTTCTTTTTAGGGGTTTAGTGTTGTTTGCTGTTACGGGAATAGTGTTTGTTGTTAGGGGTTCAGGGTTGTTTCTTGTTGGGGTTTAGTAGTTTTTGTTGTTAGGGTGTTAGTGTTGTTTGTGGTTAGGGGGTTAGTGTTGTTGTTTGTTAGGGGGTTAGGGTTATTTGTTGTTAGGAGGTTAGGGTTGTTTGTTGTTACACGGTTAGGTTAGTTTCTTGTTAGGGGTTTAGTGTTGTTTGTTGTTAGGGGGTTAGTGTTTGTTGTTAGGGGTTTAGTGTTGTTTCTTGTTGGGGTTTAGTGTTTTTTGTTGTTAGTGTGTTAGTGTTGTTTGTTGTTAGGGGTTTAGGGTTGTTTGTTGTTAGGGGTTTAAGGTTGTTTGTTGTTAGGAGGTTAGGGTTGTTTGTTGTTACGGGGTTAGGTTAGTTTCTTGTTAGGGGTTTAGTGTTGTTTGTTGTTAGGGGGTTAGTGTTTGTTGTTAGGGGTTTAGGGTTGTTTCTTGTTGGGGTTTAGTAGTTTTTGTTGTTAGGGTGTTAGTGTTGTTTGTTGTTAGGGGGTTAGTGTTGTTTGTTGTTACGGGGTTAGTGTTGTTTGTGGTTAGGGTGTTAGTGTTGTTTGTGGTTAGGGGGTGTGCGTTGTTGGTTGTTAGGGGGTTAGGATGGTTTGTTGTTAGGGGTTTAGAGTTGTTTGTTGTTAGGGGGTTAAGGATGTTTGTTGTTAGGATGTTAGGGTTGTTTGTTGTTACATTGTTAGATTAGTTTCTTGTTAGGGGTTTAGTGTTGTTTGTTGTTAGGGGGTTAGTGTTTGTTGTTACGGGTTTAGTGTTGTTTCTTGTTGGGGTTTAGTGGTTTTTGTTGTTAGGGTGTTAGTGTTGTTTGTTGTTAGGGGTTTAGTGTTGTTTGTTGTTAGGGGTTTAAGGTTGTTTTTTGTTAGGGGTTAGTGTTGTTTGTTCTTACGGGGTTAGTGTTTTTGTGGTTAGGGTGTTAGTGTTGTTTGTGGTTAGGGGGTGAGCATTGTTGGTTTTTAAGGGGTTAGAATTGTTTGTTGTTAGGGGTTTAGAGTTGTTTGTTCTTAGGGGGTTAAGGTTCTTTGTTGTTAGGAGGTTAGGGCTGCTTGTTGTTACAGGGTTAGGTTAGTTTCTTGTTAGGGGTTTAGTGTTGTTTGTTGTTAGGGGGTTAGTGTTTGGTGTTAGGGGTTTAGTGTTGTTTCTTGTTGGGGTTTAGTGGTTTTTGTTGTTAGGGTGTTAGTGTTGTTTGTTGTTAGGGGTTTAGGGTTTTTTGTTGTTAGGGGGTTAAGGTTGTTTGTTGTTAGGAGGTTAGGGTTGTTTGTTGTTACGGGGTTAGGTTAGTTTCTTGTTAGGGGTTTAGTGTTGTTTGTTGTTAGGGGGTTAGTGTTTGTTGTTAGGGGTTTAGGGTTGTTTCTTGTTGTTGTTTAGTAGTTTTTGTTGTTAGGGTGTTAGTGTTGTTTGTGGTTAGGGGGTTACTGTTGTTGTTTGTTAGGGGGTTAGGGTTGTTTGTTTTTAGAAGGTTAGGGTTGTTTGTTGTTAGGGGTTTAGGGTTGTTTGTTGTTAGGAGGTTAGGGTTGTTTGTTGTTACGGAGTTATGTTAGTTTCTTGTTAGAGGTTTAGTGTTGTTTGTTGTTAGGGGGTTAGTGTTTGTTGTTAGGGGTTTAGGGTTGTTTCTTGTTGGGGTTTAGTAGTTTTTGTTATTAGGGTGTTAGTGTTGTTTGTTGTTAGGGGGTTAGTGTTGTTTGTTCTTACGGGGTTTGTGTTTTTTGTGGTTAGGGTGTTAGTGTTGTTTGCGGTTAGAGGATGAGCGTTGTTGGTTGTTAGGGGGTTAGGATTGTTTGTTGTTAGGGGTTTAGGGTTGTTTGTTGTTAGGGGGTTAAGGTTGTTTGTTGTTAGGAGGTTAGGGTTGTTTGTTGTTACAGGGTTAGGTTAGTTTCTTGTTAGGGGTTTAGTGTTGTTTGTTGTTAGGGGGTTAGTGTTTGTTGTTAGGGGTTTAGTGTTGTTTCTTGTTGGGGTTTAGTGGTTTTTGTTGTTAGAGTGTTAGTGTTGTTTGTTGATAGGGATTTAGGGTTTTTTGTTGTTAGGGGTTTAAGGTTGTTTGTTGTTAGGAGGTTAGGGTTGTTTGTTGTTACGGGGTTAGGTTAGTTTCTTGTTAGGGGTTTAGTGTTGTTTGTTGTTAGGGGGTTAGTGTTTGTTGTTAGGAGTTTAGGGTTGTTTCTTGTTGGGGTTTAGTAGTTTTTGTTGTTACGGTGTTAGTGTTGTTTGTGGTTAGGTGGTTAGTGTTGTTGTTTGTTAGGGGGTTAGTGTTGTTTGTTGTTAGGAGGTTAGGGTTGTTTGTTTTTACAGGGTTAGGTTAGTTTCTTGTTAGGGGTTTAGTGTTGTTTGTTGTTAGGCGGTTAGTGTTGTTTGTTCTTACGGGGTTAGTGTTGTTTGTGGTTAGGGTGTTAGTGTTTTTTGTGGTTAGGGGGTGTGCGTTGTTGGTTGTTAGGGCGTTAGGATGGTTTGTTGTTAGGGGTTTAGGGTTGTTTGTTGTTAGGGGGTTAAGGTTGTTTGTTGTTAGGAGGTTAGGGTTGTTTGTTGTTACGGGGTTAGGTTAGTTTCTTGTTAGGGGTTTAGTGTTTTTTGTTGTTAGGGGGTTAGTGTTTGTTGTTAGGGGTTTAGGGCTGTTTCTTGTTGGGGTTTAGTAGTTTTTGTTGTTAGGGTGTTAGTGTTGTTTGTGGTTAGGGGGTTAGTGTTGTTGTTTGTTAGGGGGTTAGGGTTGTTTGTTGTTAGGACTTTAGGGTTGTTTGTTTTTACAGGGTTAGGTTAGTTTCTTGTTAGGGGTTTAGTGTTGTTTGTTGTTAGGGGGTTAGTGTTTGTTCTTAGGGGTTTAGTGTTGTTTCTTGTTGGGGTTTAGTGGTTTTTGTTGTTAGGGTGTTAGTGTTGTTTGTTGTTATGGGTTTAGGGTTGTTTGTTGTTAGGGGTTTAAGGTTGTTTGTTGTTAGGAGGTTAGGGTTGTTTGTTGTTACGGGGTTAGGTAAGTTTCTTGTTAGGGGTTTAGTGTTGTTTGTTGTTAGGGGGTTAGTGTTTGTTGTTTGAGGTTTAGGGTTGTTTCTTGTTGGGTTTAGTAGTTTTTGTTGTTAGGGTATTAGTGTTGTTTGTTGTTAGGGGGTTAGTGTAGTTTGTTCTTACGGGGTTAGTGTTGTTTGTGGTTAGGGTGTTAGTGTTGTTTGTGGTTAGGGGGTGTGCGTTGTTGGTTGTTAGGGGGTTAGGTTAGTTTCTTGTTAGGGGTTTAGTGTTGTTTGCTGTTAGGGGGTTAGTGTTTGTTGTTAGGGGTTTAGGGTTGTTTCTTGTTGGGGTTTAGTAGTTTTTGTTGTTAGGGTGTTAGTGTTGTTTGTGGTTAGGGGGTTAGTGTTGTTTGTGGTTAGGGTGTTAGTGTTGTTTGTTGTTAGGGGTTTAGGGTTGTTTGTTGTTAGGGGTTTAAAGTTGTTTCTTGTTAGGAGGTTAGGGTTGTTTGTTGTTACGGGGTTAGGTTAGTTTCTTGTTAGGGGTTTAGTGTTGTTTGTTGTTAGAGGGTTAGTGTTTGTTGTTAGGGGTTTAGGGTTGTTTCTTGTTGGGGTTTAGTAGTTTTTGTTGTTAGGGTGTTAGTGTTGTTTGTTGTTAGGGGGTTAGTGTTGTTTGTTCTTACGGGGTTAGTGTTGTTTGTGGTTAGGGTGTTAGTGTTGTTTGTGGTTAGGGGGTGTGCGTTGTTGGTTGTTAGGGGGTTAGGATGGTTTGTTGTTAGGGGTTTAGGGTTGTTTGTTGTTAGGGGGTTAAGGTTGTTTGTTGTTAGGAGGTTAGGGTTGTTTGTTGTTACGGGGTTAGGTTAGTTTCTTGTTAGGGGTTTAGTGTTTTTTGTTGTTAGGGGGTTAGTGTTTGTTGTTAGGGGTTTAGGGCTGTTTCTTGTTGGGGTTTAGTAGTTTTTGTTGTTAGGGTGTTAGTGTTGTTTGTGGTTAGGGGATTAGTGTTGTTTGTTAGGGGGTTAAGGTTGTTTTTTGTTAGGAGGTTAGGGTTGTTTGTTGTTACAGGGTTAGGTTAGTTTCTTGTTAGGGGTTCAGTGTTGTTTGTTGTTAGGGGGTTAGTGTTTGTTGTTAGGGGTTTAGTGTTGTTTCCTGTTGGGGTTTAGTGGTTTTTGTTGTTAGAGTGTTAGTGTTGTTTGTTGTTAGGGGTTTAGGGTTGTTTGTTGTTAGGGGTTTAAGGTTGTTTGTTGTTAGGAGGTTAGGGTTGTTTGTTGTTACGGGGTTAGGTTAGTTTCTTCTTAGGGGTTTAGTGTTGTTTGTTTTTAGGGTTTTAGTGTTTGTTGTTAGGGGTTTAGGGTTGTTTCTTGTTGGGTTTAGTAGTTTTTGTTGTTAGGGTGTTAGTGTTGTTTGTTGTTAGGGGGTTAGTGTAGTTTGTTCTTACGGGGTTAGTGTTGTTTGTGGTTAGGGTGTTAGTGTTGTTTGTGGTTAGGGGGTGTGCGTTGTTGGTTGTTAGGGGGTTAGGATTGTTTGTTGTTAGGGGTTTAGGGTTGTTTGTTGTTAGGGGGTTAAGGATGTTTGTTGTTAGGATGTTAGGGTTGTTTGTTGTTACATTGTTAGGTTAGTTTCTTGTTAGGGGTTTAGTGTTGTTTGTTGTTAGGGGGTTAGTGTTTGTTGTTACGGGTTTAGTGTTGTTTCTTGTTGGGGTTTAGTGGTTTTTATTGTTAGGGTGTTAGTGCTGTTTGTTGTTAGGTGTTTAGGGTTGTTTGTTGTTAGGGGGTTAGTGTTTGTTGTTAGGGGTTTAAGGTTGTTTCTTGTTGGAGTTTAGTAGTTTTTCTTGTTAGGGTGTTAGTGTTGTTTGTGGTTAGGGGGTTAGTGTTGTTGTTTGTTAGGGGGTTAGGGTTGTTTGTTGTTGGGGTTTAGTGGTTTTTGTTGTTAGGGTGTTAGTGTTGTTTGTTGTTAGGGGTTTAGGTTTTTTGTTGTTAGGGGTTTAAGGTTGTTTGTTGTTAGGAGGTTAGGGTTGTTTGTTGTTACGGGGTTAGGTTAGTTTCTTGTTAGGGGTTTAGTGTTGTTTGTTGTTAGGGGGTTAGTGTTTGTTGTTAGGGCTTTAGGGTTGTTTCTTGTTGTTTTTTAGTAGTTTTTGTTGTTAGGGTGTTAGTGTTGTTTGTGGTTAGGGGGTTAGTGTTGTTGTTTGTTGGGGGTTAGGGTTGTTTGTTGTTAGAAGGTTAGGGTTGTTTGTTGTTAGGGGTTTAGGGTTGTTTGTTGTTAGGAGGTTAGGGTTGTTTGTTGTTACAGGGTTAGGTTAGTTTCTTGTTAGGGGTTTAGTGTTGTTTGTTGTTAGGGGGTTAGTGTTTGTTGTTAGGGGTTTAGGGTTTTTTCTTGTTGGGGTTTATTAGTTTTTGTTGTTAGGGTGTTAGTGTTGTTTGTTGTTAGGGGGTTAGTGTTGTTTCTTCTTACGGGGTTTGTTTTGTTTGTGGTTAGGGTGTTAGTGTTGTTTGTGGTTAGAGGATGAGCGTTATTGGTTGTTAGGGGGTTAGGATTGTTTGTTGTTAGGGGTTTAGGGTTGTTTGTTGTTAGGGGGTTAAGGTTGTTTGTTGTTAGGAGGTTAGGGTTGTTTGTTGTTACAGGGTTAGGTTAGTTTCTTGTTAGGGGTTTAGTGTTGTTTGTTGTTAGGGGGTTAGTGTTTGTTGTTAGGGGTTTAGTGTTGTTTCTTGTTGGGGTTTAGTGGTTTTTGTTGTTAGGGTGTTAGTGTTGTTTGTTGTTAGGGGTTTAGGGTTGTTTGTTGTTAGGGGTTTAGGTTGTTTCTTGTTAGGAGGTTAGGGTTGTTTGTTGTTACGGGGTTAGGTTAGTTTCTTGTTAGGGGTTTAGTGTTGTTTGTTGTTAGGGGGTTAGTGTTTGTTGTTACGGGTTTAGTGTTGTTTCTTGTTGGGGTTTAGTGGTTTTTGTTGTTAGGGTGTTAGTGTTGTTTGTTGTTAGGGGTTTAGTGTTGTTTGTTGTTAGGGGTTTAAGGTTGTTTTTTGTTAGGGGGTTAGTGTTGTTTGTTCTTACGGGGTTAGTGTTTTTGTGGTTAGGGTGTTAGTGTTCTTTGTGGTTAGGGGGTGAGCATTGTTGGTTGTTAAGGGGTTAGAATTGTTTGTTGTTAGGGGTTTAGAGTTGTTTGTCATTAGGGGGTTAAGATTCTTTGTTGTTAGGAGGTTAGGGCTGCTTGTTGTTACAGGGTTAGGTTAGTTTCTTGTTAGGGGTTTAGTGTTGTTTGTTGTTAGGGGGTTAGTGTTTGGTGTTAGGGGTTTAGTGTTGTTTCTTGTTGGGGTTTAGTGGTTTTTGTTGTTAGGGTGTTAGTGTAGTTTGTTGTTAGGGGTTTAGGGTTTTTTGTTGTTAGGGGGTTAAGGTTGTTTGTTGTTAGGAGGTTAGGGTTGTTTGTTGTTACGGGGTTAGGTTAGTTTCTTGTTAGGGGTTTAGTGTTGTTTGTTGTTAGGGGGTTAGTGTTTGTTGTTAGGGGTTTAGGGTTGTTTCTTGTTGTTGTTTAGTAGTTTTTGTTGTTAGGGTGTTAGTGTTGTTTGTGGTTAGGGGGTTACTGTTGTTGTTTGTTAGGGGGTTAGGGTTGTTTGTTTTTAGAAGGTTAGGGTTGTTTGTTGTTAGGGGTTTAAGGTTGTTTGTTGTTAGGAGGTTAGGGTTGTTTGTTGTTACGGGGTTAGGTTAGTTTCTTGTTAGGGGTTTAGTGTTGTTTGTTGTTAGGGGGTTAGTGTTTGTTGTTAGGAGTTTAGGGTTGTTTCTTGTTGGGGTTTAGTAGTTTTTGTTGTTAGGGTGTTAGTGTTGTTTGTTGTTAGGGGGTTAGTGTTGTTTGTTCTTACGGGGTTAGTGTTGTTTGTGGTTAGGGTGTTAGTGTTGTTTGTGGTTAGGGGGTGTGCGTTGTTGGTTGTTAGAGGGTTAGGATTGTTTGTTGTTAGGGGTTTAGGGTTGTTTGTTGTTAGGGGGTTAAGGTGGTTTGTTGTTAGGAGGTTAGGGCTGTTTGTTGTTACAGGGTTAGGTTAGTTTCTTGTTAGGGGTTTAGTGTTGTTTGTTGTTACGGGGTTAGTGTTTGTTGTTAGGGGTTTAGTGTTGTTTCTTGTTGGGGTTTAGTTGGTTTTGTTGTTAGGGTGTTAGTGTTGTTTGTGGTTAGGGGGTTAGTGTTGTTGTTTGTTAGGGGGTTAGTGTTGTTTGTTGTTAGGAGGTTAGGGTTGTTTGTTTTTACAGGGTTAGGTTAGTTTCTTGTTAGGGGTTTAGTGTTGTTTGTTGTTAGGGGGTTAGTGTTTGTTGTTAGGGGTTTAGTGTTGTTTCTTGTTGGGGTTTAGTGGTTTTTGTTGTTAGGGTGTTAGTGTTGTTTGTTGTTAGGGGTTTAGGGTTGTTTGTTGTTTGGGGTTTAAGGTTGTTTGCTGTTAGGAGGTTAGGGTTGTTTGCTGTTACGGGGTTAGGTTAGTTTCTTGTTAGGGGTTTAGTGTTGTTTGTTGTTAGGGGGTTAGTGTTTGTTGTTAGGGGTTTAGGGTTGTTTCTTGTTGGGGTTTAGTAGTTTTTGTTGTTAGGGTGTTAGTGTTGTTTGTGGTTAGGGGGTTAGTGTTGCTGTTTGTTAGGGGGTTAGTGTTGTTTGTTGTTAGGAGGTTAGGGTTGTTTGTTTTTACAGGGTTAGGTTAGTTTCTTGTTAGGGGTTTAGTGTTGTTTGTTGTTAGGGGGTTAGTGTTTGTTGTTAGGGGTTTAGTGCTGTTTCTTGTTGGGGTTTAGTGGTTTTTGTTCTTAGGGTGTTAGTGTTGTTTGTTGTTAGGGGTTTAGGGTTGTTTGTTGTTAGGGGTTTAAAGTTGTTTGTTGTTAGGAGGTTAGGGTTGTTTGTTGTTACGGGGTTAGGTAAGTTTCTTGTTAGGGGTTTAGTGTTGTTTGTTGTTAGGGGGTTAGTGTTTGTTGTTAGGGGTTTAGGGTTTTTTCTTGTTGGGTTTAGTAGTTTTTGTTGTTAGGGTGTTAGTGTTGTTTGTTGTTAGGGGGTTAGTGTAGTTTGTTCTTACGGGGTTAGTGTTGTTTGTGGTTAGGGTGTTAGTGTTGTTTGTGGTTAGGGGGTGTGCGTTGTTGGTTGTTAGGGGGTTAGGTTAGTTTCTTTTTAGGGGTTTAGTGTTGTTTGCTGTTACGGGAATAGTGTTTGTTGTTAGGGGTTCAGGGTTGTTTCTTGTTGGGGTTTAGTAGTTTTTGTTGTTAGGGTGTTAGTGTTGTTTGTGGTTAGGGGGTTAGTGTTGTTGTTTGTTAGGGGGTTAGGGTTATTTGTTGTTAGGAGGTTAGGGTTGTTTGTTGTTACACGGTTAGGTTAGTTTCTTGTTAGGGGTTTAGTGTTGTTTGTTGTTAGGGGGTTAGTGTTTGTTGTTAGGGGTTTAGTGTTGTTTCTTGTTGGGGTTTAGTGTTTTTTGTTGTTAGTGTGTTAGTGTTGTTTGTTGTTAGGGGTTTAGGGTTGTTTGTTGTTAGGGGTTTAAGGTTGTTTGTTGTTAGGAGGTTAGGGTTGTTTGTTGTTACGGGGTTAGGTTAGTTTCTTGTTAGGGGTTTAGTGTTGTTTGTTGTTAGGGGGTTAGTGTTTGTTGTTAGGGGTTTAGGGTTGTTTCTTGTTGGGGTTTAGTAGTTTTTGTTGTTAGGGTGTTAGTGTTGTTTGTTGTTAGGGGGTTAGTGTTGTTTGTTGTTACGGGGTTAGTGTTGTTTGTGGTTAGGGTGTTAGTGTTGTTTGTGGTTAGGGGGTGTGCGTTGTTGGTTGTTAGGGGGTTAGGATGGTTTGTTGTTAGGGGTTTAGAGTTGTTTGTTGTTAGGGGGTTAAGGATGTTTGTTGTTAGGATGTTAGGGTTGTTTGTTGTTACATTGTTAGATTAGTTTCTTGTTAGGGGTTTAGTGTTGTTTGTTGTTAGGGGGTTAGTGTTTGTTGTTACGGGTTTAGTGTTGTTTCTTGTTGGGGTTTAGTGGTTTTTGTTGTTAGGGTGTTAGTGTTGTTTGTTGTTAGGGGTTTAGTGTTGTTTGTTGTTAGGGGTTTAAGGTTGTTTTTTGTTAGGGGTTAGTGTTGTTTGTTCTTACGGGGTTAGTGTTTTTGTGGTTAGGGTGTTAGTGTTGTTTGTGGTTAGGGGGTGAGCATTGTTGGTTTTTAAGGGGTTAGAATTGTTTGTTGTTAGGGGTTTAGAGTTGTTTGTTCTTAGGGGGTTAAGGTTCTTTGTTGTTAGGAGGTTAGGGCTGCTTGTTGTTACAGGGTTAGGTTAGTTTCTTGTTAGGGGTTTAGTGTTGTTTGTTGTTAGGGGGTTAGTGTTTGGTGTTAGGGGTTTAGTGTTGTTTCTTGTTGGGGTTTAGTGGTTTTTGTTGTTAGGGTGTTAGTGTTGTTTGTTGTTAGGGGTTTAGGGTTTTTTGTTGTTAGGGGGTTAAGGTTGTTTGTTGTTAGGAGGTTAGGGTTGTTTGTTGTTACGGGGTTAGGTTAGTTTCTTGTTAGGGGTTTAGTGTTGTTTGTTGTTAGGGGGTTAGTGTTTGTTGTTAGGGGTTTAGGGTTGTTTCTTGTTGTTGTTTAGTAGTTTTTGTTGTTAGGGTGTTAGTGTTGTTTGTGGTTAGGGGGTTACTGTTGTTGTTTGTTAGGGGGTTAGGGTTGTTTGTTTTTAGAAGGTTAGGGTTGTTTGTTGTTAGGGGTTTAGGGTTGTTTGTTGTTAGGAGGTTAGGGTTGTTTGTTGTTACGGAGTTATGTTAGTTTCTTGTTAGAGGTTTAGTGTTGTTTGTTGTTAGGGGGTTAGTGTTTGTTGTTAGGGGTTTAGGGTTGTTTCTTGTTGGGGTTTAGTAGTTTTTGTTATTAGGGTGTTAGTGTTGTTTGTTGTTAGGGGGTTAGTGTTGTTTGTTCTTACGGGGTTTGTGTTTTTTGTGGTTAGGGTGTTAGTGTTGTTTGCGGTTAGAGGATGAGCGTTGTTGGTTGTTAGGGGGTTAGGATTGTTTGTTGTTAGGGGTTTAGGGTTGTTTGTTGTTAGGGGGTTAAGGTTGTTTGTTGTTAGGAGGTTAGGGTTGTTTGTTGTTACAGGGTTAGGTTAGTTTCTTGTTAGGGGTTTAGTGTTGTTTGTTGTTAGGGGGTTAGTGTTTGTTGTTAGGGGTTTAGTGTTGTTTCTTGTTGGGGTTTAGTGGTTTTTGTTGTTAGAGTGTTAGTGTTGTTTGTTGATAGGGATTTAGGGTTTTTTGTTGTTAGGGGTTTAAGGTTGTTTGTTGTTAGGAGGTTAGGGTTGTTTGTTGTTACGGGGTTAGGTTAGTTTCTTGTTAGGGGTTTAGTGTTGTTTGTTGTTAGGGGGTTAGTGTTTGTTGTTAGGAGTTTAGGGTTGTTTCTTGTTGGGGTTTAGTAGTTTTTGTTGTTACGGTGTTAGTGTTGTTTGTGGTTAGGTGGTTAGTGTTGTTGTTTGTTAGGGGGTTAGTGTTGTTTGTTGTTAGGAGGTTAGGGTTGTTTGTTTTTACAGGGTTAGGTTAGTTTCTTGTTAGGGGTTTAGTGTTGTTTGTTGTTAGGCGGTTAGTGTTGTTTGTTCTTACGGGGTTAGTGTTGTTTGTGGTTAGGGTGTTAGTGTTTTTTGTGGTTAGGGGGTGTGCGTTGTTGGTTGTTAGGGCGTTAGGATGGTTTGTTGTTAGGGGTTTAGGGTTGTTTGTTGTTAGGGGGTTAAGGTTGTTTGTTGTTAGGAGGTTAGGGTTGTTTGTTGTTACGGGGTTAGGTTAGTTTCTTGTTAGGGGTTTAGTGTTTTTTGTTGTTAGGGGGTTAGTGTTTGTTGTTAGGGGTTTAGGGCTGTTTCTTGTTGGGGTTTAGTAGTTTTTGTTGTTAGGGTGTTAGTGTTGTTTGTGGTTAGGGGGTTAGTGTTGTTGTTTGTTAGGGGGTTAAGGTTGTTTTTTGTTAGGAGGTTAGGGTTGTTTGTTGTTACAGGGTTAGGTTAGTTTCTTGTTAGGGGTTTAGTGTTGTTTGTTGTTAGGGGGTTAGTGTTTGTTGTTAGGGGTTTAGTGTTGTTTCTTGTTGGGGTTTAGTGGCTTTTGTTGTTAGGGTGTTAGTGTTGTTTGTTGTTAGGGGTTTAGGGTTGTTTGTTGTTAGGGGTTTAAGGTTGTTTGTTGTTAGGAGGTTAGGGTTGTTTGTTGTTACGGGGTTAGGTTAGTTTCTTGTTAGGGGTTTAGTGTTGTTTGTTAGGGGGTTAGTGTTTGTTGTTAGGGGTTTAGGGTTGTTTCTTGTTGGGGTTTAGTAGTTTTTGCTGTTAGGGTGTTAGTGTTGTTTGTTGTTAGGGCGTTAGTGTAGTTTGTTCTTACGGGGTTAGTGTTGTTTGTGGTTAGGGTGTTAGTGTTGTTTTTGGTTAGGGGGTGTGCGTTGTTGGTTGTTAGGGGGTTAGGATTGTTTGTTGTTAGGGGTTTAGGGTTGTTTGTTGTTACGGGGTTAAGGATGTTTGTTGTTAGGATGTTAGGGTTGTTTGTTGTTACATTGTTAGGTTAGTCTCTTGTTAGGGGTTTAGTGTTGTTTGTTGTTAGGGGGTTAGTGTTTGTTGTTAGGGCTTTAGGGTTGTTTCTTGTTGTTTTTTAGTAGTTTTTGTTGTTATGGTGTTAGTGTTGTTTGTGGTTAGGGGGTTAGTGTTGTTGTTTGTTAGGGGTTTAGGGTTGTTTGTTGTTAGAAGGTTAGGGTTGTTTGTTGTTACGGAGTTATGTTAGTTTCTTGTTATGGGTTTAGTGTTGTTTGTTGCTAGGGGTTTAAGGTTGTTTTTTGTTAGGGGGTTAGTGTTGTTTGTTCTTACGGGGTTAGTTTTTTTGTGGTTAGGGTGTTAGTGTTGTTTGTGGTTAGGGGGTGAGCATTGTTGGTTTTTAAGGGGTTAGAATTGTTTGTTGTTAGGGGTTTAGAGTTGTTTGTTCTTAGGGGGTTAAGGTTCTTTGTTGTTAGGAGGTTAGGGCTGCTTGTTGTTACAGGGTTAGGTTAGTTTCTTGTTAGGGGTTTAGTGTTGTTTGTTGTTAGGGGGTTAGTGTTTGGTGTTAGGGGTTTAGTGTTGTTTCTTGTTGGGGTTTAGTGGTTTTTGTTGTTAGGGTGTTAGTGTTGTTTGTTGTTAGGGGTTTAGGGTTTTTTGTTGTTAGGGGGTTAAGGTTGTTTGTTGTTAGGAGGTTAGGGTTGTTTGTTGTTACGGGGTTAGGTTAGTTTCTTGTTAGGGGTTTAGTGTTGTTTGTTGTTAGGGGGTTAGTGTTTGTTGTTAGGGGTTTAGGGTTGTTTCTTGTTGTTGTTTAGTAGTTTTTGTTGTTAGGGTGTTAGTGTTGTTTGTGGTTAGGGGGTTACTGTTGTTGTTTGTTAGGGGGTTAGGGTTGTTTGTTTTTAGAAGGTTAGGGTTGTTTGTTGTTAGGGGTTTAGGGTTGTTTGTTGTTAGGAGGTTAGGGTTGTTTGTTGTTACGGAGTTATGTTAGTTTCTTGTTAGAGGTTTAGTGTTGTTTGTTGTTAGGGGGTTAGTGTTTGTTGTTAGGGGTTTAGGGTTGTTTCTTGTTGGGGTTTAGTAGTTTTTGTTATTAGGGTGTTAGTGTTGTTTGTTGTTAGGGGGTTAGTGTTGTTTGTTCTTACGGGGTTTGTGTTTTTTGTGGTTAGGGTGTTAGTGTTGTTTGCGGTTAGAGGATGAGTGTTGTTGGTTGTTAGGGGGTTAGGATTGTTTGTTGTTAGGGGTTTAGGGTTGTTTGTTGTTAGGGGGTTAAGGTTGTTTGTTGTTAGGAGGTTAGGGTTGTTTGTTGTTACAGGGTTAGGTTAGTTTCTTGTTAGGGGTTTAGTGTTGTTTGTTGTTAGGGGGTTAGTGTTTGTTGTTAGGGGTTTAGTGTTGTTTCTTGTTGGGGTTTAGTGGTTTTTGTTGTTAGAGTGTTAGTGTTGTTTGTTGATAGGGATTTAGGGTTTTTTGTTGTTAGGGGTTTAAGGTTGTTTGTTGTTAGGAGGTTAGGGTTGTTTGTTGTTACGGGGTTAGGTTAGTTTCTTGTTAGGGGTTTAGTGTTGTTTGTTGTTAGGGGGTTAGTGTTTGTTGTTAGGAGTTTAGGGTTGTTTCTTGTTGGGGTTTAGTAGTTTTTGTTGTTACGGTGTTAGTGTTGTTTGTGGTTAGGGGGTTAGTGTTGTTGTTTGTTAGGGGGTTAGTGTTGTTTGTTGTTAGGAGGTTAGGGTTGTTTGTTTTTACAGGGTTAGGTTAGTTTCTTGTTAGGGGTTTAGTGTTGTTTGTTGTTAGGGGGTTAGTGTTTGTTGTTAGGGGTTTAGTGTTGTTTCTTGTTGGGGTTTAGTGGTTTTTGTTCTTAGGGTGTTAGTGTTGTTTGTTGTTAGGGGTTTAGGGTTGTTTGTTGTTAGGGGTTTAAGGTTGTTTGTTGTTAGGAGGTTAGGGTTGTTTGTTGTTACGGGGTTAGGTAAGTTTCTTGTTAGGGGTTTAGTGTTGTTTGTTGTTAGGGGGTTAGTGTTTGTTGTTAGGGGTTTAGGGTTGTTTCTTGTTGGGTTTAGTAGTTTTTGTTGTTAGGGTGTTAGTGTTGTTTGTTGTTAGGGGGTTAGTGTAGTTTGTTCTTACGGGGTTAGTGTTGTTTGTGGTTAGGGTGTTAGTGTTGTTTGTGGTTAGGGGGTGTGCGTTGTTGGTTGTTAGGGGGTTAGGTTAGTTTCTTGTTAGGGGTTTAGTGTTGTTTGTTGTTAGGGGGTTAGTGTTTGTTGTTAGGGGTTTAGTGTTGTTTCTTGTTGGGGTTTAGTGTTTTTTGTTGTTAGGGTGTTAGTGTTGTTTGTTGTTAGGGGTTTAGGGTTGTTTGTTGTTAGGGGTTTAAGGTTGTTTGTTGTTAGGACGTTAGGGTTGTTTGTTGTTACGGGGTTAGGTTAGTTTCTTATTAGGGGTTTAGTGTTGTTTGTTGTTAGGGGGTTAGTGTTTGTTGTTAGGGGTTTAGGGTTGTTTCTTGTTGGGGTTTAGTAGTTTTTGTTGTTAGGGTGTTAGTGTTGTTTGTTGTTAGGGGGTTAGTGTTGTTTGTTCTTACGGGGTTAGTGTTGTTTGTGGTTAGGGTGTTAGTGTTGTTTGTGGTTAGGGGGTTAGTGTTGTTTGTTCTTACGGGGTTAGTGTTGTTTGTGGTTAGGGTGTTAGTGTTGTTTGTGGTTAGGGGGTGTGCGTTGTTGGTTGTTAGGGGGTTAGGATTGTTTGTTGTTAGGGGTTTAGGGTTGTTTTTTGTTAGGAGGTTAGGGTTGTTTGTTTTTACAGGGTTAGGTTAGTTTCTTGTTAGGGGTTTAGTGTTGTTTGTTGTTAGGGGGTTAGTGTTTGTTGTTAGGGGTTTAGGGTTGTTTCTTGTTGGGGTTTAGTGGTTTTTGTTGTTAGGGTGTTAGTGTTGTTTGTTGTTATGGGTTTAGGGTTGTTTGTTGTTAGGGGTTTAAGGTTGTTTGTTGTTATGAGGTTAGGGTTGTTTGTTGTTACGGGGTTAGGTTATTTTCTTGTTAGGGGTTTAGTGTTGTTTGCTGTTAGGGGGTTAGTGTTTGTTGTTAGGGGTTTAGGGTTGTTTCTTGTTGGGGTTTAGTAGTTTTTGTTGTTAGGGTGTTAGTGTTGTTTGTGGTTAGGGGGTTAGTGCTGTTTGTTTTTACGGGGTTAGTGTTGTTTGTGGTTAGGGTGTTAGTGTTGTTTGTCGTTAGGGGGTGAGAGTTGTTGTTTGTTAGGGGGTTAGGATTGTTTGTTGTTAGGGGTTTAGGGTTGTTTGTTGTTAGGGGGTTAAGGTTGTTTGTTGTTAGGAGGTTAGGGCTGTTTGTTGTTACAGGGTTAGGTTAGTTTCTTGTTAGGGGTTTAGTGTTGTTTGTTAGGGGGTTAGTGTTTGTTGTTAGGGGTTTAGTGTTATTTCTTGTTGGGGTTAAGTGGTTTTTGTTGTTAGGGTGTTAGTGTTGTTTGTTGTTAGGGGTTTAGGGTTGTTTGTTCTTACGGGGTTAGTGTTGTTTGTGGTTAGGGTGTTAGTGTTGTTTGTGGTTAGGGGGTTAGTGTTGTTTGTTCTTACGGGGTTAGTGTTGTTTGTGGTTAGGGTGTTAGTGTTGTTTGTGGTTAGGGGGTGTGCGTTGTTGGTTGTTAGGGGGTTAGGATTGTTTGTTGTTAGGGGTTTAGGGTTGTTTTTTGTTAGGAGGTTAGGGTTGTTTGTTTTTACAGGGTTAGGTTAGTTTCTTGTTAGGGGTTTAGTGTTGTTTGTTGTTAGGGGGTTAGTGTTTGTTGTTAGGGGTTTAGTGTTGTTTCTTGTTGGGGTTTAGTGTTTTTTGTTGTTAGGGTGTTAGTGTTGTTTGTTGTTAGGGGTTTAGGGATGTTTGTTGTTAGGGGTTTAAGGTTGTTTGTTGTTAGGACGTTAGGGTTGTTTGTTGTTACGGGGTTAGGTTAGTTTCTTATTAGGGGTTTAGTGTTGTTTGTTGTTAGGGGGTTAGTGTTTGTTGTTAGGGGTTTAGGGTTGTTTCTTGTTGGGGTTTAGTAGTTTTTGTTGTTAGGGTGTTAGTGTTGTTTGTTGTTAGGGGGTTAGTGTTGTTTGTTCTTACGGGGTTAGTGTTGTTTGTGGTTAGGGTGTTAGTGTTGTTTGTGGTTAGGGGGTTAGTGTTGTTTGTTCTTACGGGGTTAGTGTTGTTTGTGGTTAGGGTGTTAGTGTTGTTTGTGGTTAGGGGGTGTGCGTTGTTGGTTGTTAGGGGGTTAGGATTGTTTGTTGTTAGGGGTTTAGGGTTGTTTTTTGTTAGGAGGTTAGGGTTGTTTGTTTTTACAGGGTTAGGTTAGTTTCTTGTTAGGGGTTTAGTGTTGTTTGTTGTTAGGGGGTTAGTGTTTGTTGTTAGGGGTTTAGGGTTGTTTCTTGTTGGGGTTTAGTGGTTTTTGTTGTTAGGGTGTTAGTGTTGTTTGTTGTTATGGGTTTAGGGTTGTTTGTTGTTAGGGGTTTAAGGTTGTTTGTTGTTATGAGGTTAGGGTTGTTTGTTGTTACGGGGTTAGGTTATTTTCTTGTTAGGGGTTTAGTGTTGTTTGCTGTTAGGGGGTTAGTGTTTGTTGTTAGGGGTTTAGGGTTGTTTCTTGTTGGGGTTTAGTAGTTTTTGTTGTTAGGGTGTTAGTGTTGTTTGTGGTTAGGGGGTTAGTGCTGTTTGTTTTTACGGGGTTAGTGTTGTTTGTGGTTAGGGTGTTAGTGTTGTTTGTCGTTAGGGGGTGAGAGTTGTTGTTTGTTAGGGGGTTAGGATTGTTTGTTGTTAGGGGTTTAGGGTTGTTTGTTGTTAGGGGGTTAAGGTTGTTTGTTGTTAGGAGGTTAGGGCTGTTTGTTGTTACAGGGTTAGGTTAGTTTCTTGTTAGGGGTTTAGTGTTGTTTGTTAGGGGGTTAGTGTTTGTTGTTAGGGGTTTAGTGTTATTTCTTGTTGGGGTTAAGTGGTTTTTGTTGTTAGGGTGTTAGTGTTGTTTGTTGTTAGGGGTTTAGGGTTGTTTGTTGTTAGGGGTTTAAGGTTGTTTGTTGTTAGGAGGTTAGGGTTGTTTGTTGTTACGGGGTTAGTTAAGTTTCTTGTTGGGGGTTTAGTGTTGTTTGTTGTTAGGGGGTTAGTGTTTGTTGTTAGGGGTTTAGGGTTGTTTCTTGTTGGGTTTAGTAGTTTTTGTTGTTAGGGTGTTAGTGTTGTTTGTTGTTAGGGGGTTAGTGTAGTTTGTTCTTACGGGGTTAGTGTTGTTTGTGGTTAGGGTGTTAGTGTTGTTTGTGGTTAGGGGGTGTGCGTTGTTGGTTGTTAGGGGGTTAGGTTAGTTTCTTGTTAGGGGTTTAGTGTTGTTTGCTGTTAGGGGGTTAGTGTTTGTTGTTAGGGGTTTAGGGTTGTTTCTTGTTGGGGTTTAGTAGTTTTTGTTGTTAGGGTGTTAGTGTTGTTTGTGGTTAGGGGGTTAGTGTTGTTGTTTATTAGGGGGTTAGTGTTATTTGTTGTTAGGAGGTTAGGGTTGTTTGTTGTTACAGGGTTAGGTTAGTTTCTTGTTAGGGGTTTAGTGTTGTTTGTTGTTAGGGGGTTAGTGTTTGTTGTTAGGGGTTTAGTGTTGTTTCTTGTTGGGGTTTAGTGTTTTTTGTTGTTAGTGTGTTAGTGTTGTTTGTTGTTAGGGGTTTAGGGTTGTTTGTTGTTAGGGGTTTAAGGTTGTTTGTTGTTAGGACGTTAGGGTTGTTTGTTGTTACGGGGTTAGGTTAGTTTCTTGTTAGGGGTTTAGTGTTGTTTGTTGTTAGGGGGTTAGTGTTTGTTGTTAGGGGTTTAGGGTTGTTTCTTGTTGGGGTTTAGTAGTTTTTGTTGTTAGGGTGTTAGTGTTGTTTGTTGTTAGGGGGTTAGTGTTGTTTGTTCTTACGGGGTTAGTGTTGTTTGTGGTTAGGGTGTTAGTGTTTTTTGTGGTTAGGGGGTGTGCGTTGTTGGTTGTTAGGGCGTTAGGATGGTTTGTTGTTAGGGGTTTAGGGTTGTTTGTTGTTAGGGGGTTAAGGTTGTTTGTTGTTAGGAGGTTAGGGTTGTTTGTTGTTACGGGGTTAGGTTAGTTTCTTGTTAGGGGTTTAGTGTTTTTTGTTGTTAGGGGGTTAGTGTTTGTTGTTAGGGGTTTAGGGCTGTTTCTTGTTGGGGTTTAGTAGTTTTTGTTGTTAGGGTGTTAGTGTTGTTTGTGGTTAGGGGGTTAGTGTTGTTGTTTGTTAGGGGGTTAAGGTTGTTTTTTGTTAGGAGGTTAGGGTTGTTTGTTGTTACAGGGTTAGGTTAGTTTCTTGTTAGGGGTTTAGTGTTGTTTGTTGTTAGGGGGTTAGTGTTTGTTGTTAGGGGTTTAGTGTTGTTTCTTGTTGGGGTTTAGTGGCTTTTGTTGTTAGGGTGTTAGTGTTGTTTGTTGTTAGGGGTTTAGGGTTGTTTGTTGTTAGGGGTTTAAGGTTGTTTGTTGTTAGGAGGTTAGGGTTGTTTGTTGTTACGGGGTTAGGTTAGTTTCTTGTTAGGGGTTTAGTGTTGTTTGTTAGGGGGTTAGTGTTTGTTGTTAGGGGTTTAGGGTTGTTTCTTGTTGGGGTTTAGTAGTTTTTGCTGTTAGGGTGTTAGTGTTGTTTGTTGTTAGGGCGTTAGTGTAGTTTGTTCTTACGGGGTTAGTGTTGTTTGTGGTTAGGGTGTTAGTGTTGTTTGTGGTTAGGGGGTGAGAGTTGTTGGTTGTTAGGGGGTTAGGATTGTTTGTTGTTAGGGGTTTAGGGTTGTTTGTTGTTAGGGGGTTAAGGTGGTTTGTTGTTAGGAGGTTAGGGCCGTTTGTTGTTACAGGGTTAGGTTAGTTTCTTGTTAGGGGTTTAGTGTTGTTTGTTGTTAGGGGGTTAGTGTTTGTTGTTAGGGGTTTAGTGTTGTTTCTTGTTGGGGTTTAGTGGTTTTTGTTGTTAGGGTGTTAGTGTTGTTTGTTGTTAGGGGTTTAGTGTTGTTTGTTGCCGGGGTTTAGTGTTGTTTGTTGTTAGGGGATTAAGGTTGTTTGCTGTTAGGAGGTTAGGGTTGTTTCTTGTTACGGGGTTAGGTTAGTTTCTTGTTACTGGTTTAGTGTTGTTTGTTGTTAGGGAGTTAGTGTTTGTTGTTAGGGGTTTAGTGTTGTTTCTTGTTGGGGTTCAGTGGTTTTTGTTGTTAGGGTGTTAGTGTTGTTTCTTGTTAGATGTTTAGGGTTGTTTGTTGTTAGGGGTTTAAGGTTGTTTGTTGTTAGGGGGATAGGGTTGTTTGTTGTTACGGGGTTAGGTTAGTTTCTTGTTAGGGGTTTAGTGTTGTTTGTTGTTAGGGGGTTAGTGTTTGTTGTTAGGGGTTTAGGGTTGTTTCTTGTTGGGGTTTAGTAGTTTTTGTTGTTATGGTGTTAGTGTTGTTTGTGGTTAGGGGGTTAGTGTTGTTGTTTGTTAGGGGGTTAAGGTTGTTTTTTGTTAGGAGTTTAGGGTTGTTTGTTGTTACAGGGTTAGGTTAGTTTATTGTTAGGGGTTTAGTGTTGTTTGTTGTTAGGGGGTTAGTGTTTGTTGTTAGGGGTTTAGTGTTGTTTCTTGTTGGGGTTTAGTGGTTTTTGTTGTTAGGGTGTTAGTGTTGTTTGTTGTTAGGGGTTTAGGGTTGTTTGTTGTTAGGGGTTTAAGGTTGTTTGTTGTTAGGAGGTTAGGGTTGTTTGTTGTTACGGGCTTAAGTTAGTTTCTTGTTAGGGGTTTAGTGTTGTTTGTTGTTAGGGGGTTAGTGTTTGTTGTTAGGGGTTTAGGGTTGTTTCTGGTTGGGGTTTAGTAGTTTTTGTTGTTAGGGTGTTAGTTTTGTTTGTTGTTAGGGCGTTAGTGTAGTTTGTTCTTGCGGGGTTAGTGTTGTTTGTGGTTAGGTTGTTAGTGTTGTTTGTGGTTAGGGGGTGT
The DNA here is from genome assembly GCF_030014295.1 of Loxodonta africana. Taxonomy (NCBI): domain Eukaryota; kingdom Metazoa; phylum Chordata; class Mammalia; order Proboscidea; family Elephantidae; genus Loxodonta; species Loxodonta africana. The sequence continues at coordinate 217,381 of NC_087359.1, forward strand.
GCGTTGTTGGTTGTTAGGGGGTTAGGATTGTTTGTTGTTAGGGGTTTAGGGTTGTTTGTTGTTAGGGGGTTAAGGATGTTTGTTGTTAGGATGTTAGGGTTGTTTTTTGTTACATTGTTAGGTTAGTTTCTTGTTAGGGGTTTAGTGTTGTTTGTTGTTAGGGGGTTAGTGTTTGTTGTTACGGGTTTAGTGTTGTTTCTTGTTGGGGTTTAGTGGTTTTTATTGTTAGGGTGTTAGTGTTGTTTGTTGTTAGGTGTTTAGGGTTGTTTGTTGTTAGGGGGTTAGTGTTTGTTGTTAGGGGTTTAAGGTTGTTTCTTGTTGGAGTTTAGTAGTTTTTCTTGTTAGGGTGTTAGTGTTGTTTGTGGTTAGGGGGTTAGTGTTGTTGTTTGTTAGGGGTTTAGGGTTGTTTCTTGTTAGGGGGTTAAGGTTGTTTGTTGTTAGGAGGTTAGGGTTGTTTGTTGTTATAGGGTTAGGTTAGTTTCTTGTTAGGGGTTTAGTGTTGTTTGTTGTTAGGGGGTCAGTGTTTGTTGTTAGGGGTTTAGTGTTGTTTCTTGTTGGGGTTTAGTGGTTTTTGTTGTTAGGGTGTTAGTGTTGTTTGTTGTTAGGGGTTTAAGGTTGTTTGTTGTTAGGAGGTTAGGGTTGTTTGTTGTTACGGGTTTAGGTTACTTTCTTGTTAGGGGTTTAGTGTTGTTTGTTGTTAGGGGGTTAGTGTTTGTTGTTAGGGGTTTAGGGTTGTTTCTTGTTGGGCTTTAGTAGTTTATGTTGTTAGGGTGTTAGTGTTGTTTGTGGTTAGGGGGTTAGTGTTGTTGTTTGTTTGGGAGTTAGGGTTGTTTGTTGTTAGAAGGTTAGGGTTGTTTGTTGTTAGGGGTTTAGGGTTGTTTGTTGTTAGGAGGTTAGGGTTGTTTGTTGTTACGGAGTTAGGTTAGTTTCTTGTTAGGGGTTTAGTGTTGTTTGTTGTTAGGGGGTTAGTTTTTGTTGTTAGGGGTTTAGGGTTGTTTCTTGTTGGGGTTTAGTAGTTTTTGTTGTTAGGGTGTTAGTGTTTGTTGTTAGGGGGTTAGTGTTGTTTGTTCTTACGTTGTTAGTGTTGTTTGTGGTTAGAGGATGAGCGTTGTTGGTTGTTAGGGGGTTAGGATTGTTTGTTGTTAGGGGTTTAGGGTTGTTTGTTGTTAGGGGGTTAAGGTGGTTTGTTGTTAGGAGGTTAGGGCTGTTTGTTGTTACAGGGTTAGGTTAGTTTCTTGTTAGGGGTTTAGTGTTGTTTGTTTTTAGAGGGTTAGTGTTTGTTGTTAGGGGTTTAGTGTTGTTTCTTGTTGGGGTTTAGTGGTTTTTGTTGTTAGGGTGTTAGTGTTGTTTGTTGTTAGGGGTTTAGGGTTGTTTGTTGTTAGGGGTTTAAGGTTGTTTGCTGTTAGGAGGTTAGGGTTGTTTGTTGTTACGGGGTTAGGTTAGTTTCTTGTTAGGGGTTTAGTGTTGTTTGTTGTTAGGGGGTTAGTGTTTGTTGTTAGGGGTTTAGGGTTGTTTCTTGTTGGGGTTTAGTAGTTTTTGTTGTTAGGGTGTTAGTGTTGTTTGTGGTTAGGGGGTTAGTGTTGTTGTTTGTTAGGGGGTTAGGGTTGTTTGTTGTTAGGACTTTAGGGTTGTTTGTTTTTACAGGGTTAGGTTAGTTTCTTGTTAGGGGTTTAGTGTTGTTTGTTGTTAGGGGGTTAGTGTTTGTTCTTAGGGGTTTAGTGTTGTTTCTTGTTGGGGTTTAGTGGTTTTTGTTGTTAGGGTGTTAGTGTTGTTTGTTGTTATGGGTTTAGGGTTGTTTGTTGTTAGGGGTTTAAGGTTGTTTGTTGTTAGGAGGTTAGGGTTGTTTGTTGTTACGGGGTTAGGTAAGTTTCTTGTTAGGGGTTTAGTGTTGTTTGTTGTTAGGGGGTTAGTGTTTGTTGTTAGAGGTTTAGGGTTGTTTCTTGTTGGGTTTAGTAGTTTTTGTTGTTAGGGTATTAGTGTTGTTTGTTGTTAGGGGGTTAGTGTAGTTTGTTCTTACGGGGTTAGTGTTGTTTGTGGTTAGGGTGTTAGTGTTGTTTGTGGTTAGGGGGTGTGCGTTGTTGGTTGTTAGGGGGTTAGGTTAGTTTCTTGTTAGGGGTTTAGTGTTGTTTGCTGTTAGGGGGTTAGAGTTTGTTGTTAGGGGTTTAGGGTTGTTTCTTGTTGGGGTTTAGTAGTTTTTGTTGTTAGGGTGTTAGTGTTGTTTGTGGTTAGGGGGTTAGTGTTGTTTGTGGTTAGGGTGTTAGTGTTGTTTGTTGTTAGGGGTTTAGGGTTGTTTGTTGTTAGGGGTTTAAAGTTGTTTGTTGTTAGGAGGTTAGGGTTGTTTGTTGTTACGGGGTTAGGTTAGTTTCTTGTTAGGGGTTTAGTGTTGTTTGTTGTTAGAGGGTTAGTGTTTGTTGTTAGGGGTTTAGGGTTGTTTCTTGTTGGGGTTTAGTAGTTTTTGTTGTTAGGGTGTTAGTGTTGTTTGTTGTTAGGGGGTTAGTGTTGTTTGTTCTTACGGGGTTAGTGTTGTTTGTGGTTAGGGTGTTAGTGTTGTTTGTGGTTAGGGGGTGTGCGTTGTTGGTTGTTAGGGGGTTAGGATGGTTTGTTGTTAGGGGTTTAGGGTTGTTTGTTGTTAGGGGGTTAAGGTTGTTTGTTGTTAGGAGGTTAGGGTTGTTTGTTGTTACGGGGTTAGGTTAGTTTCTTGTTAGGGGTTTAGTGTTTTTTGTTGTTAGGGGGTTAGTGTTTGTTGTTAGGGGTTTAGGGCTGTTTCTTGTTGGGGTTTAGTAGTTTTTGTTGTTAGGGTGTTAGTGTTGTTTGTGGTTAGGGGGTTAGTGTTGTTGTTTGTTAGGGGGTTAAGGTTGTTTTTTGTTAGGAGGTTAGGGTTGTTTGTTGTTACAGGGTTAGGTTAGTTTCTTGTTAGGGGTTCAGTGTTGTTTGTTGTTAGGGGGTTAGTGTTTGTTGTTAGGGGTTTAGTGTTGTTTCCTGTTGGGGTTTAGTGGTTTTTGTTGTTAGAGTGTTAGTGTTGTTTGTTGTTAGGGGTTTAGGGTTGTTTGTTGTTAGGGGTTTAAGGTTGTTTGTTGTTAGGAGGTTAGGGTTGTTTGTTGTTACGGGGTTAGGTTAGTTTCTTCTTAGCGGTTTAGTGTTGTTTGTTTTTAGGGTTTTAGTGTTTGTTGTTAGGGGTTTAGGGTTGTTTCTTGTTGGGTTTAGTAGTTTTTGTTGTTAGGGTGTTAGTGTTGTTTGTTGTTAGGGGGTTAGTGTAGTTTGTTCTTACGGGGTTAGTGTTGTTTGTGGTTAGGGTGTTAGTGTTGTTTGTGGTTAGGGGGTGTGCGTTGTTGGTTGTTAGGGGGTTAGGATTGTTTGTTGTTAGGGGTTTAGGGTTGTTTGTTGTTAGGGGGTTAAGGATGTTTGTTGTTAGGATGTTAGGGTTGTTTGTTGTTACATTGTTAGGTTAGTTTCTTGTTAGGGGTTTAGTGTTGTTTGTTGTTAGGGGGTTAGTGTTTGTTGTTACGGGTTTAGTGTTGTTTCTTGTTGGGGTTTAGTGGTTTTTATTGTTAGGGTGTTAGTGCTGTTTGTTGTTAGGTGTTTAGGGTTGTTTGTTGTTAGGGGGTTAGTGTTTGTTGTTAGGGGTTTAAGGTTGTTTCTTGTTGGAGTTTAGTAGTTTTTCTTGTTAGGGTGTTAGTGTTGTTTGTGGTTAGGGGGTTAGTGTTGTTGTTTGTTAGGGGGTTAGGGTTGTTTGTTGTTGGGGTTTAGTGGTTTTTGTTGTTAGGGTGTTAGTGTTGTTTGTTGTTAGGGGTTTAGGTTTTTTGTTGTTAGGGGTTTAAGGTTGTTTGTTGTTAGGAGGTTAGGGTTGTTTGTTGTTACGGGGTTAGGTTAGTTTCTTGTTAGGGGTTTAGTGTTGTTTGTTGTTAGGGGGTTAGTGTTTGTTGTTAGGGCTTTAGGGTTGTTTCTTGTTGTTTTTTAGTAGTTTTTGTTGTTAGGGTGTTAGTGTTGTTTGTGGTTAGGGGGTTAGTGTTGTTGTTTGTTGGGGGTTAGGGTTGTTTGTTGTTAGAAGGTTAGGGTTGTTTGTTGTTAGGGGTTTAGGGTTGTTTGTTGTTAGGAGGTTAGGGTTGTTTGTTGTTACAGGGTTAGGTTAGTTTCTTGTTAGGGGTTTAGTGTTGTTTGTTGTTAGGGGGTTAGTGTTTGTTGTTAGGGGTTTAGGGTTTTTTCTTGTTGGGGTTTATTAGTTTTTGTTGTTAGGGTGTTAGTGTTGTTTGTTGTTAGGGGGTTAGTGTTGTTTCTTCTTACGGGGTTTGTTTTGTTTGTGGTTAGGGTGTTAGTGTTGTTTGTGGTTAGAGGATGAGCGTTATTGGTTGTTAGGGGGTTAGGATTGTTTGTTGTTAGGGGTTTAGGGTTGTTTGTTGTTAGGGGGTTAAGGTTGTTTGTTGTTAGGAGGTTAGGGTTGTTTGTTGTTACAGGGTTAGGTTAGTTTCTTGTTAGGGGTTTAGTGTTGTTTGTTGTTAGGGGGTTAGTGTTTGTTGTTAGGGGTTTAGTGTTGTTTCTTGTTGGGGTTTAGTGGTTTTTGTTGTTAGGGTGTTAGTGTTGTTTGTTGTTAGGGGTTTAGGGTTGTTTGTTGTTAGGGGTTTAGGTTGTTTGTTGTTAGGAGGTTAGGGTTGTTTGTTGTTACGGGGTTAGGTTAGTTTCTTGTTAGGGGTTTAGTGTTGTTTGTTGTTAGGGGGTTAGTGTTTGTTGTTAGGGGTTTAGGGATGTTTCTTGTTGGGGTTTAGTAGTTTTTGTTGTTAGGGTGTTAGTGTTGTTTGTTGTTAGAGGGTTAGTGTTGTTTGTTCTTACGGGGTTAGTGTTGTTTGTGGTTAGGGGGTGTGCGTTGTTGGTTGTTAGGGGGTTAGGATTGTTTTTTGTTAGGGGTTTAGGGTTGTTTGTTGTTAGGGGGTTAAGGTTGTTTGCTGTTAGGAGGTTAGGGTTGTTTGTTGTTACATTGTTAGGTTACTTTCTTGTTAGGGGTTTAGTGTTGTTTGTTGTTAGGGGGTTAGTGTTTGTTGTTAGGGGTTTAGGGTTGTTTCTTGTTGGGGTTTAGTAGATTTTGTTGTTAGGGTGTTAGTGTTGTTTGTGGTTAGGGGGTTAGTGTTGTTGTTTGTTAGGGGGTTAGGGTTGTTTGTTGTTAGGAGGTTAGGTTTGTTTGTTTTTACAGGGTTAGGTTAGTTTCTTGTTAGGGGTTTAGTGATGTTTGTTGTTAGGGGGTTAGTGTTTGTTGTTAGGGGTTTAGTGTTGTTTCTTGTTGGGGTTTAGTGGTTTTTGTTCTTAGGGTGTTAGTGTTGTTTGTTGTTAGGGGTTTAGGGTTGTTTGTTGTTAGGGGTTTAAGGTTGTTTGTTGTTAGGAGGTTAGGGTTGTTTGTTGTTACGGGGTTAGGTAAGTTTCTTGTTAGGGGTTTAGTGTTGTTTGTTGTTAGGGGGTTAGTGTTTGTTGTTAGGGGTTTAGGGTTGTTTCTTGTTGGGTTTAGTAGTTTTTGTTGTTAGGGTGTTAGTGTTGTTTTTTGTTAGGGGGTTAGTGTAGTTTGTTCTTACGGGGTTAGTGTTGTTTGTGGTTAGGGTGTTAGTGTTGTTTGTGGTTAGGGGGTGTGCGTTGTTGGTTGTTAGGGGGTTAGGTTAGTTTCTTGTTAGGGGTTTAGTGTTGTTTGCTGTTAGGGGGTTAGTGTTTGTTGTTAGGGGTTTAGGGTTGTTTCTTCTTCGGGTTTAGTAGTTTTTGTTGTTAGGGTGTTAGTGTTGTTTGTGGTTAGGGGGTTAGTGTTGTTGTTTTTTAGGGGGTTAGGGTTATTTGTTGGTAGGAGGTTAGGGTTGTTTGTTGTTACGGGGTTAGGTAAGTTTCTTGTTAGGGGTTTAGTGTTGTTTGTAGTTAGGGGGTTAGTGTTTGTTGTTAGGGGTTTAGGGTTGTTTCTTGTTGGGGTTTAGTAGTTTTTGTTGTTAGGGTGTTAGTGTTGTTTGTGGTTAGGGGGTTAGTGTTGTTTGTTCTTACGGGGTTAGTGTTGTTTGTGGTTAGGGTGTTAGTGTTGTTTGTGGTTAGGGGGTGTGCGTTGTTGGTTGTTAGGGGGTTAGGATGGTTTGTTGTTAGGGGTTTAGGGTTGTTTGTTGTTAGGGTGTTAGTGTTGTTTGTTGTTAGGGGTTTAGGGTTGTTTGTTGTTAGGGGGTTAGTGTTTGTTGTTAGGGGTTTAAGGTTGTTTCTTGTTGGAGTTTAGTAGTTTTTGTTGTTAGGGTGTTAGTGTTGTTTGTGGTTAGGGGGTTAGTGTTGTTGTTTGTTAGGGGGTTAGGGTTGTTTGTTGTTAGAAGGTTAGGGTTGTTTGTTGTTAGGGGTTTAGGGTTGTTTGTTGTTAGGTGGTTAGGGTTGTTTGTTGTTTCAGGGTTAGGTTAGTTTCTTGTTAGGGGTTTAGTGTTTTTTGTTGTTGGGGGGTTAGTGTTTGTTGTTAGGGGTTTAGGGTTGTTTCTTGTTGGGGTATAGTAGTTTTTGTTGTTAGGGTGTTAGTGTTGTTTGTGGTTAGGGGGTTAGTGTTGTTGTTCTTACGGGGTTAGTGTTGTTTGTGGTTAGGGTGTTAGTGTTGTTTGTGCTTAGGGGGTGTGCGTTGTTGGTTGTTAGGGGGTTAGGATGGTTTGTTGTTAGGGGTTTAGGGTTGTTTGTTGTTAGGGTGTTAGTGTTGTTTGTTGTTAGGGGTTTAGGGTTGTTTGTTGTTAGGGGGTTAGTGTTTGTTGTTAGGGGTTTAAGGTTGTTTCTTGTTGGAGTTTAGTAGTTTTTGTTGTTAGGGTGTTAGTGTTGTTTGTGGTTAGGGGGTTAGTGTTGTTGTTTGTTAGGGGGTTAGGGTTGTTTGTTGTTAGAAGGTTAGGGTTGTTTGTTGTTAGGGGTTTAGGGTTGTTTGTTGTTAGGTGGTTAGGGTTGTTTGTTGTTTCAGGGTTAGGTTAGTTTCTTGTTAGGGGTTTAGTGTTTTTTGTTGTTGGGGGGTTAGTGTTTGTTGTTAGGGGTTTAGGGTTGTTTCTTGTTGGGGTATAGTAGTTTTTGTTGTTAGGGTGTTAGTGTTGTTTGTGGTTAGGGGGTTAGTGTTGTTGTTCTTACGGGGTTAGTGTTGTTTGTGGTTAGGGTGTTAGTGTTGTTTGTGCTTAGGGGGTGAGAGTTGTTGGTTGTTAAGGGGTTAGGATTGTTTGTTGTTAGGGGTTTAGGGTTGTTTGTTGTTAGGGGTTTAAGGTTGTTTTTTGTTAGGAGGTTAGGGTTGTTTGTTGTTACGGGTTTAGGTTAGTTTCTTGTTAGGGGTTTAGTGTTGTTTGCTGTTAGGGGCTTAGTGTTTGTTGTTAGGGGTTTAGGATTGTTTCTTGTTGGGGTTTAGTAGTTTTTGTTGTTAGGGTGTTAGTGTTGTTTGTGGTTAGGGGGTTAGTGTTGTTGTTTGTTAGGGGGTTAGGGTTGTTTGTTGTTAGGAGGTTAGGGTTGTTTGTTGTTACAGGGGTAGGTTAGTTTCTTGTTAGGGTTTTAGTGTTGTTTGTTGTTAGGGGGTTAGTGTTTGTTGTTAGGGGTTTAGTGTTGTTTCCTGTTGGGATTTAGTGGTTTTTGTTGTTAGGGTGTTAGTGTTGTTTGTTGTTAGGGGTTTAGGGTTGTTTGTTGTCAGGGGTTTAAGGTTGTTTGTTGTTAGGAGGTTAGGGTTGTTTGTTGTTACGGGGTTAGGTTAGTTTCTTGTTAGGGGTTTAGTGTTGTTTGTTGTTACGGGGTTAGTGTTTGTTGTTAGGGGTTTAGGGTTGTTTCTTGTTGGGGTTTAGTAGTTTTTGTTGTTAGGGTGTTAGTGTTGTTTGTTGTTAGGGGGTTAGTGTTGTTTGTTCTTACGGGGTTAGTGTTGTTTGTGGTTAGGGTGTTAGTGTTGTTTGTGGTTGGGGGTGTGCGTTGTTGGTAGGGGGTTAGGATTGTTTGTTGTTAGGGGTTTAGGGTTGTTGTTTGTTAGGGGGTTAGGGTTGTTTGTTGTTAGGAGGTTAGGTTTGTTTGTTTTTACAGGGTTAGGTTAGTTTCTTGTTAGGGGTTTAGTGATGTTTGTTGTTAGGGGGTTAGTGTTTGTTGTTAGGGGTTTAGTGTTGTTTCTTGTTGGGGTTTAGTGGTTTTTGTTGTTAGGGTGTTAGTGTTGTTTGTTGTTAGGGGTTTAGGGTTGTTTGTTGTTAGGGGTTTAAGGTTGTTTGTTGTTAGGAGGTTAGGGTTGTTTGTTGTTACGGGTTTAGGTTAGTTTCTTTTTAGGGGTTTAGTGTTGTTTGCTGTTAGGGGGTTAGTGTTTGTTGTTAGGGGTTTAGGGTTGTTTCTTGTTGGGGTTTAGTAGTTTTTGTTGTTAGGGTTTTAGTGTTCTTTGTGGTTAGGGGGTTAGTGTTGTTTGTTCTTACGGGGTTTGTGTTGTTTGTGGTTAGGGTGTTAGTGTTGTTTGTGGTTAGGGGGTGAGAGTTGTTGGTTGTTAGGGGGTTAGGATTGTTTGTTGTTAGGGGTTTAGGGTTGTTTGTTGTTAGGGGGTTAGTGTTTGTTGTTAGGGGTTTAGTGTTATTTCTTGTTGGGGTTAAGTGGTTTTTGTTGTTAGGGTGTTAGTGTTGTTTGTTGTTAGGGGTTTAGGGTTGTTTGTTGTTAGGGGTTTAAGGTTGTTGTTAGGAGGTTAGGGTTGTTTGTTGTTACGGGGTTAGGTTAGTTTCTTGTTAGGGGTTTAGTTTTGTTTGTTGTTAGGGGGTTAGTGTTTGTTGTTAGGGGTTTAGGGTTGTTACTTGTTGGGGTTTAGTAGTTTTTGTTGTTAGAGTGTTAGTGTTGTTTGTTGTTAGGGGGATAGTGTTTGTTGTTAGGGGTTTAGGGTTGTTTCTTGTTGGGGTTTAGTAGTTTTTGTTGTTAGGGTGTTAGTGTTGTTTGTGGTTAGGGGGTTAGTGTTGTTGTTTGTTAGGGGGTTAGGGTTATTTGTTGTTAGGAGGTTAGGGTTGTTTGTTGTAACAGCGTTAGGTTAGTTTCTTGTTAAGGGTTTAGTGTTGTTTGTTGTTAGGGTGTTTGTGTTTGTTGTTAGGGGGTTAAGGTTGTTTGTTGTTAGGGGGTTAAGGTTGTTTGCTGTTAGGAGGTTAGGGTTGTTTGTTGTTACATTGTTAGGTTACTTTCTTGTTAGGGGTTTAGTGTTGTTTGTTGTTAGGGGGTTAGTGTTTGTTGTTAGGGGTTTAGGGTTGTTTCTTGTTGGGTTTAGTAGTTTTTGTTGTTAGGGTGTTAGTGTTGTTTGTGGTTAGGGGGTTAGTGTTGTTGTTTGCTAGGGGGTTAGGGTTGTTTGTTGTTAGGAGGTTAGGTTTGTTTGTTTTTACAGGCTTAGGTTAGTTTCTTGTTAGGGGTTTAGTGATGTTTGTTGTTAGGGGGTTAGTGTTTGTTGTTAGGGGTTTAGTGTTGTTTCTTGTTGGGGTTTAGTGGTTTTTGTTGTTAGGGTGTTAGTGTTGTTTGTTGTTATGGGTTTAGGGTTGTTTGTTGTTAGGGGTTTAAGGTTGTTTGTTGTTAGGAGGTTAGGGTTGTTTGTTGTTACGGGGTTAGGTAAGTTTCTTGTTAGGGGTTTAGTGTTGTTTGTTGTTAGGGGGTTAGTGTTTGTTGTTAGGGGTTTAGGGTTGTTTCTTGTTGGGTTTAGTAGTTTTTGTTGTTAGGGTGTTAGTGTTGTTTGTTGTTAGGGGTTAGTGTAGTTTGTTCTTACGGGGTTAGTGTTGTTTGTGGTTAGGGTGTTAGTGTTGTTTGTGGTTAGGGGGTGTGCGTTGTTGGTTGTTAGGGGGTTAGGTTAGTTTCTTGTTAGGGGTTTAGTGTTGTTTGCTGTTAGGGGGTTAGTGTTTGTTGTTAGGGGTTTAGGGTTGTTTCTTCTTCGGGTTTAGTAGTTTTTGTTGTTAGGGTGTTAGTGTTGTTTGTATTTAGGGGGTTAGTGTTGTTGTTTTTTAGGGGGTTAGGGTTATTTGTTGTTAGGAGGTTAGGGTTGTTTGTTGTTACAGGGTTAGGTTAGTTTCTTGTTAGGGGTTTAGTGTTGTTTGTTGTTAGGGGGTTAGTGTTTGTTGTTAGGGGTTTAGTGTTGTTTCTTGTTGGGGTTTAGTGTTTTTTGTTGTTAGTGTGTTGGTGTTGTTTGTTGTTAGGGGTTTAGGGTTGTTTGTTGTTAGGGGTTTAAGGTTGTTTGTTGTTAGGAGGTTAGGGTTGTTTGTTGTTACGGGGTTAGGTTAGTTTCTTGTTAGGGGTTTAGTGTTGTTTGTAGTTAGGGGGTTAGTGTTTGTTGTTAGGGGTTTAGGGTTGTTTCTTGTTGGGGTTTAGTAGTTTTTGTTGTTAGGGTGTTAGTGTTGTTTGTGGTTAGGGGGTTAGTGTTGTTTGTTCTTACGGGGTTAGTGTTGTTTGTGGTTAGGTTGTTAGTGTTGTTTGTGGTTAGGGGGTGTGCGTTGTTGGTTGTTAGGGGGTTAGGATGGTTTGTTGTTAGGGGTTTAGGGTTGTTTGTTGTTAGGGTGTTAGTGTTGTTTGTTGTTAGGGGTTTAGGGTTGTTTGTTGTTAGGGGGTTAGTGTTTGTTGTTAGGGGTTTAAGGTTGTTTCTTGTTGGAGTTTAGTAGTTTTTGTTGTTAGGGTGTTAGTGTTGTTTGTGGTTAGGGGGTTAGTGTTGTTGTTTGTTAGGGGGTTAGGGTTGTTTGTTGTTAGAAGGTTAGGGTTGTTTGTTGTTAGGGGTTTAGGGTTGTTTGTTGTTAGGTGGTTAGGGTTGTTTGTTGTTTCTGGGTTAGGTTAGTTTCTTGTTAGGGGTTTAGTGTTTTTTGTTGTTGGGGGGTTAGTGTTTGTTGTTAGGGGTTTAGGGTTGTTTCTTGTCGGGGTATAGTAGTTTTTGTTGTTAGGGTGTTAGTGTTGTTTGTGGTTAGGGGGTTAGTGTTGTTATTCTTACGGGGTTAGTGTTGTTTGTGGTTAGGGTGTTAGTGTTGTTTGTGCTTAGGGGGTGAGAGTTGTTGGTTGTTAGGGGGTTAGGATTGTTTGTTGTTAGGGGTTTAGGGTTGTTTGTTGTTAGGGGTTTAAGGTTGTTTGTTGTTAGGAGGTTAGGGTTGTTTGTTGTTACGGGGTTAGTTAAGTTTCTTGTTAGGGGTTTAGTGTTGTTTGTTGTTAGGGGGTTAGTGTTTGTTGTTAGGGGTTTAGTGTTATTTCTTGTTGGGGTTAAGTGGTTTTTGTTGTTAGGGTGTTAGTGTTGTTTGTTGTTAGGGGTTTAGGGTTGTTTGTTGTTAGGGGTTTAAGGTTGTTGTTAGAAGGTTAGGGTTGTTTGTTGTTACGGGGTTAGGTAAGTTTCTTGTTAGGGGTTTAGTGTTGTTTGTTGTTATGGGGTTAGTGTTTTTTGTTAGGGGTTTAGGGTTGTTTCTTCTTGGGGTTTAGTAGTTTTTGTTGTTAGGGTGTTAGTGTTGTTTGTTGTTAGGGGGTTAGAGTTGTTTGTTCTTACGGTGTTAGTGTTGTTTGTGGTTAGGGTGTTAGTGTTGTTTGTGGTTAGGGGGTGTGCCTTGTTGGTTGTTAGGGGGTTAGGATTGTTTGTTGTTAGGGGTTTAGGGTTGTTTGTTGTTAGGGGGTTAAGGTTGTTTGTTGTTAGGAGGTTAGGGTTGTTTGTTGTTTCAGGGTTAGGTTAGTTTCTTGTTAGGGGTTTAGTGTTGTTTGTTGTTAGGAGGTTAGTGTTTGTTGTTAGGGGTTTAGTGTTGTTTCTTTTTGGGGTTTAGTGGTATTTGTTGTTAGAGTGTTAGTGTTGTTTGTTGTTAGGGGTTTAGGGTTGTTTGTTGTTAGGGGTTTAAGGTTGTTTGTTGTTAGGAGGTTAGGGTTGTTTGTTGTTACAGGGTTAGGTTAGTTTCTTGTTAGGGGTTTAGTGTTGTTTGTTGTTAGGGGGTTAGTGTTTGTTGTTAGGGGTTTAGGGTTGTTTCTTGTTGGGGTTTAGTAGTTTTAGTTGTTAGGGTGTTAGTGTTGTTTGTGGTTAGGGGCTTAGTGTTGTTGTTTCTAAGGGGGTTAGGGTTTGTTGTCAGGAGGTTAGGGTTGTTTGTTGTTACAGGGTTAGGTTAGTTTCTTGTAAGGGGTTTAGTGTTGTTTGTTGTTAGGGGGTTAGTGTTTGCTGTTAGGGGTTTAGGGTTGTTTCTTCTTGGGGTTTAGTAATTTTTGTTGTTAGGGTGTTAGTGTTGTTTGTGGTTAGGGGGTTAGTGTTGTTTGTTCTTAGGGGGTTAGTGTTGTTTGTGGTTAGGGTGTTAGTGTTGTTTGTGGTTAGGGGGTGAGAGTTGTTGGTTGTTAGGGGGTTAGGATTGTTTGTTGTTAGGGGTTTAGGGTTGTTTGTTGTTAGGGGGTTAAGGTGGTTTGTTGTTAGGAGGTTAGGGCCGTTTGTTGTTACAGGGTTAGGTTAGTTTCTTGTTAGGGGTTTAGTGTTGTTTGTTGTTAGGGGGTTAGTGTTTGTTGTTAGGGGTTTAGTGTTGTTTCTTGTTGGGGTTTAGTGGTTTTTGTTGTTAGGGTGTTAGTGTTGTTTGTTGTTAGGGGTTTAGTGTTGTTTGTTGCCGGGGTTTAGTGTTGTTTGTTGTTAGGGGTTTAAGGTTGTTTGCTGTTAGGAGGTTAGGGTTGTTTGTTGTTACGGGGTTAGGTTAGTTTCTTGTTACTGGTTTAGTGTTGTTTGTTGTTAGGGAGTTAGTGTTTGTTGTTAGGGGTTTAGGGTTGTTTCTTGTTGGGGTTTAGTAGTTTTTGTTGTTAGGGTGTTAGTGTTGTTTGTGGTTAGGGGGTTAGTGTTGTTGTTTGTTAGGGGGTTAAGGTTGTTTTTTGTTAGGAGGTTAGGGTTGTTTGTTGTTACAGGGTTAGGTTAGTTTCTTGTTAGGGGTTTAGTGTTGTTTGTTGTTAGGGGGTTAGTGTTTGTTGTTAGGGGTTTAGTGTTGTTTCTTGTTGGGGTTTAGTGGTTTTTGTTGTTAGGGTGTTAGTGTTGTTTGTTGTTAGGGGTTTAGGGTTGTTTGTTGTTAGGGGTTTAAGGTTGTTTGTTGTTAGGAGGTTAGGGTTGTTTGTTGTTACGGGGTTAGGTTAGTTTCTTGTTAGGGGTTTAGTGTTGTTTGTTGTTAGGGGGTTAGTGTTTGTTGTTAGGGGTTTAGGGTTGTTTCTTGTTGGGGTTTAGTAGTTTTTGTTGTTAGGGTGTTAGTTTTGTTTGTTGTTAGGGCGTTAGTGTAGTTTGTTCTTACGGGGTTAGTGTTGTTTGTGGTTAGGGTGTTAGTGTTGTTTGTGGTTAGGGGGTATGCGTTGTTGGTTGTTAGGGGGTTAGGATTGTTTGTTGTTAGGGGTTTAGGGTTGTTTGTTGTTAGGGGGTTAAGGATGTTTGTTGTTAGGATGTTAGGGTTGTTTGTTGTTACATTGTTAGGTTAGTTTCTTGTTAGGGGTTTAGTGTTGTTTGTTGTTAGGGGGTTAGTGTTTGTTGTTACGGGTTTAGTGTTGTTTCTTGTTGGGGTTTAGTGGTTTTTATTGTTAGGGTGTTAGTGTTGTTTGTTGTTAGGTGTTTAGGGTTGTTTGTTGTTAGGGGGTTAGTGTTTGTTGTTAGGGGTTTAAGGTTGTTTCTTGTTGGAGTTTAGTAGTTTTTCTTGTTAGGGTGTTAGTGTTGTTTGTGGTTAAGGGGTTAGTGTTGTTGTTTGTTAGGGTGTTAGTGTTGTTTGTTGTTAGGGGTTTAGGGTTTTTTGTTGTTAGGGGTTTAAGGTTGTTTGTTGTTAGGAGGTTAGGGTTGTTTGTTGTTACGGGGTTAGGTTAGTTTCTTGTTAGGGGGTTAGTGTTGTTTGTTCTTACGCGGTTAGTGTCGTTTGTGGTTAGGGTGTTAGTGTTGTTTGTGGTTAGGGGGTGTGCGTTGTTGGTTGTTAGGGGGTTAGGATTGTTTGTTGTTAGGGGTTTAGGGTTGTTTGCTGTTAGGGGGTTAAGGTTGTTTGTTGTTAGGAGGTTAGGGTTGTTTGTTGTTACAGAGTTAGGTTAGATTCTTGTTAGGGGTTTAGTGTTGTTTGTTGTTAGGAGGTTAGTGTTTTTTGTTAGGGGTTTAGTGTTGTTTCTTGTTGGGGTTTAGTGGTTCTTGTTGTTAGGGTGTTAGTGTTGTTTCTTGTTAGGGGTTTAGGGTTGTTTGTTGTTAGGGGTTTAAGGTTTTTTGTTGTTAGGGGGTTAGGGTTGTTTGTTGTTACGGGGTTAGGTTAGTTTCTTGTTAGGGGTTTAGTGTTGTTTGTTGTTAGGGGGTTAGTGTTTGTTGTTAGGGGTTTAGGGTTGTTTCTTGTTGGGGTTTAGTAGTTTTAGTTGTTAGGGTGTTAGTGTTGTTTGTGGTTAGGGGCTTAGTGTTGTTGTTTGTTAGGGGGTTAGGGTTGTTTGTTGTTAGGAGGTTAGGGTTGTTTGTTGTTACAGGGTTAGGTTAGTTTATTGTTAGGGGTTTAGTGTTGTTTGTTGTTAGGGGGTTAGTGTTTGTTGTTAGGGGTTTAGTGTTGTTTCTTGTTGGGGTTTAGTGGTTTTTGTTGTTAGGGTGTTAGTGTTGTTTGTTGTTAGGGGTTTAGGGTTGTTTGTTGTTAGGGGTTTAAGGTTGTTTGTTGTTAGGAGGTTAGGGTTGTTTGTTGTTACGGGTTTAGGTTAGTTTCTTGTTAGGGGTTTAGTGTTGTTTGTTATTAGGGGGTTAGTGTTTGTTGTTAGGGGTTTTAGGGTTGTTTCTTGTTGGCGTTTAGTAGTTTTTGTTGTTAGGGTGTTAGTGTTGTTTGTTGTTACGGGGTTAGTGTTGTTTGTTCTTAGGGGGTTAGTGTTGTTTGTGGTTAGGGTGTTAGTGTTGTTTGTGGATGGGGGTGTGCGTTGTTGGTTGTTAGGGGGTTAGGATTGTTTGTTGTTAGGGGTTTAGGGTTGTTTGTTGTTAGGGGCTTAAGGTTGTTTGTTGTTAGGAGGTTAGGGTTGTTTTTTGTTACGGGTTTAGGTTAGTTTCTTGTTAGGGGTTTAGTGTTGTTTGTTGTTAGGGGGTTAGTGTTTTTTGTTAGGGGTTTAGTGTTGTTTCTTGTTGGGGTTTAGTGTTTTTTGTTGTTAGGGGTTTAGGGTTGTTTGTTGTTAGGGGTATAAGGTTGTTTGTTGTTAGGAGGTTAGGGTTGTTTGTTGTTACAGGGTTAGGTTATTTTCTTGTAAGGGGTTTAGTGTTGTTTGTTGTTAGGGGGTTAGTGTTTTTTGTTAGGGGTTTAGGGTTGTTCCTTGTTGGGGTTTAGTGGTTTTTGTTGTTAGGGTGTTAGTGTTGTTTGTTGTTAGGGGTTTAGGGTTGTTTGTTGTTAGGGGTTTAAGGTTGTTTGCTGTTAGGAGGTTAGGGTTGTTTGTTGTTACGGGGTTAGGTTAGTTTCTTGTTAGGGGTTTAGTGTTGTTTGTTGTTAGGGGGTTAGTGTTTGTTGTTAGGGGTTTAGGGTTGTTTCTTGTTGGGGTTTAGTAGTTTTTGTTGTTAGGGTGTTAGTGTTGTTTGTGGTTAGGGGGTTAGTGTTGTTGTTTGTTAGGGGGATAGGGTTGTTTGTTGTTAGGAGGTTAGGGTTGTTTGTTTTTACACGGTTAGGTTAGTTTCTTGTTAGGGGTTTAGTGATGTTTGTTGTTAGGGGGTTAGTGTTTGTTGTTAGGGGTTTAGTGTTGTTTCTTGTTGGGGTTTAGTGGTTTTTGTTGTTAGGGCGTTAGTGTTGTTTGTTGTTAGGGGTTTAGGGTTGTTTGTTGTTAGGGGTTTAAGGTTGTTTGTTGTTAGGAGGTTAGGGTTGTTTGTTGTTACGGGGTTAGGTAAGTTGCTTGTTAGGGGTTTAGTGTTGTTTGTTGTTAGGGGGTTAGTGTTTGTTGTTAGGGGTTTAGGGTTGTTTCTTGTTGGGTTTAGTAGTTTTTGTTGTTAGGGTGTTAGTGTTGTTTGTTGTTAGGGGGTTAGTGTAGTTTGTTCTTACGGGGTTAGTGTTGTTTGTGGTTAGGGTGTTAGTGTTGTTTGTGGTTAGGGGGTGTGCGTTGTTGGTTGTTAGGGGGTTACGTTAGTTTCTTGTTAGGGGTTTAGTGTTGTTTGCTGTTAGGGGGTTAGTGTTTGTTGTTAGGGGTTTAGGGTTGTTTCTTGTTGGGGTTTAGTAGTTTTTGTTAGGGTGTTAGTGTTGTTTGTGGTTAGGGGTTTAGTGTTGTTGTTTGTTAGGGGGTTAGGGTTATTTGTTGTTAGGAGGTTAGGGTTGTTTGTTTTTACAGGGTTAGGTTAGTTTCTTGTTAGGGGTTTAGTGTTGTTTGTTGTTAGGGCGTTAGTGTTTGTTGTTAGGGGTTTAGTGTTGTTTCTTGTTGGGGTTCAGTGTTTTTTGTTGTTAGTGTGTTAGTGTTGTTTGTTGTTAGGGGTTTAGGGTTGTTTGTTGTTAGGGGTTTAAGGTTGTTTGTTGTTAGGAGGTTAGGGTTGTTTGTTGTTACAGGGTTAGGTTAGTTTCTTGTTAGGGGTTTAGTGTTGTTTGTTGTTAGGGGGTTAGTGTTTGTTGTTAGGGGTTTAGGGTTGTTTCTTGTTGGGGTTTAGTAGTTTTAGTTGTTAGGGTGTTAGTGTTGTTTGTGGTTAGGGGCTTAGTGTTGTTGTTTCTAAGGGGGTTAGGGTTTGTTGTCAGGAGGTTAGGGTTGTTTGTTGTTACAGGGTTAGGTTAGTTTCTTGTAAGGGGTTTAGTGTTGTTTGTTGTTAGGGGGTTAGTGTTTGCTGTTAGGGGTTTAGGGTTGTTTCTTCTTGGGGTTTAGTAATTTTTGTTGTTAGGGTGTTAGTGTTGTTTGTGGTTAGGGGGTTAGTGTTGTTTGTTCTTAGGGGGTTAGTGTTGTTTGTGGTTAGGGTGTTAGTGTTGTTTGTGGTTAGGGGGTGAGAGTTGTTGGTTGTTAGGGGGTTAGGATTGTTTGTTGTTAGGGGTTTAGGGTTGTTTGTTGTTAGGGGGTTAAGGTGGTTTGTTGTTAGGAGGTTAGGGCCGTTTGTTGTTACAGGGTTAGGTTAGTTTCTTGTTAGGGGTTTAGTGTTGTTTGTTGTTAGGGGGTTAGTGTTTGTTGTTAGGGGTTTAGTGTTGTTTCTTGTTGGGGTTTAGTGGTTTTTGTTGTTAGGGTGTTAGTGTTGTTTGTTGTTAGGGGTTTAGTGTTGTTTGTTGCCGGGGTTTAGTGTTGTTTGTTGTTAGGGGTTTAAGGTTGTTTGCTGTTAGGAAGTTAGGGTTGTTTGTTGTTACGGGGTTAGGTTAGTTCCTTGTTACTGGTTTAGTGTTGTTTGTTGTTAGGGAGTTAGTGTTTGTTGTTAGGGGTTTAGGGTTGTTTCTTGTTGGGGTTTAGTAGTTTTTGTTGTTAGGGTGTTAGTGTTGTTTGTGGTTAGGGGGTTAGTGTTGTTGTTTGTTAGGGGGTTAAGGTTGTTTTTTGTTAGGAGGTTAGGGTTGTTTGTTGTTACAGGGTTAGGTTAGTTTCTTGTTAGGGGTTTAGTGTTGTTTGTTGTTAGGGGGTTAGTGTTTGTTGTTAGGGGTTTAGTGTTGTTTCTTGTTGGGGTTTAGTGGTTTTTGTTGTTAGGGTGTTAGTGTTGTTTGTTGTTAGGGGTTTAGGGTTGTTTGTTGTTAGGGGTTTAAGGTTGTTTGTTGTTAGGAGGTTAGGGTTGTTTGTTGTTACGGGGTTAGGTTAGTTTCTTGTTAGGGGTTTAGTGTTGTTTGTTGTTAGGGGGTTAGTGTTTGTTGTTAGGGGTTTAGGGTTGTTTCTTGTTGGGGTTTAGTAGTTTTTGTTGTTAGGGTGTTAGTTTTGTTTGTTGTTAGGGCGTTAGTGTAGTTTGTTCTTACGGGGTTAGTGTTGTTTGTGGTTAGGGTGTTAGTGTTGTTTGTGGTTAGGGGGTGTGCGTTGTTGGTTGTTAGGGGGTTAGGATTGTTTGTTGTTAGGGGTTTAGGGTTGTTTGTTGTTAGGGGGTTAAGGATGTTTGTTGTTAGGATGTTAGGGTTGTTTGTTGTTACATTGTTAGGTTAGTTTCTTGTTAGGGGTTTAGTGTTGTTTGTTGTTAGGGGGTTAGTGTTTGTTGTTACGGGTTTAGTGTTGTTTCTTGTTGGGGTTTAGTGGTTTTTATTGTTAGGGTGTTAGTGTTGTTTGTTGTTAGGTGTTTAGGGTTGTTTGTTGTTAGGGGGTTAGTGTTTGTTGTTAGGGGTTTAAGGTTGTTTCTTGTTGGAGTTTAGTAGTTTTTCTTGTTAGGGTGTTAGTGTTGTTTGTGGTTAAGGGGTTAGTGTTGTTGTTTGTTAGGGTGTTAGTGTTGTTTGTTGTTAGGGGTTTAGGGTTTTTTGTTGTTAGGGGTTTAAGGTTGTTTGTTGTTAGGAGGTTAGGGTTGTTTGTTGTTACGGGGTTAGGTTAGTTTCTTGTTAGGGGGTTAGTGTTGTTTGTTCTTACGCGGTTAGTGTCGTTTGTGGTTAGGGTGTTAGTGTTGTTTGTGGTTAGGGGGTGTGCGTTGTTGGTTGTTAGGGGGTTAGGATTGTTTGTTGTTAGGGGTTTAGGGTTGTTTGCTGTTAGGGGGTTAAGGTTGTTTGTTGTTAGGAGGTTAGGGTTGTTTGTTGTTACAGAGTTAGGTTAGATTCTTGTTAGGGGTTTAGTGTTGTTTGTTGTTAGGAGGTTAGTGTTTTTTGTTAGGGGTTTAGTGTTGTTTCTTGTTGGGGTTTAGTGGTTCTTGTTGTTAGGGTGTTAGTGTTGTTTCTTGTTAGGGGTTTAGGGTTGTTTGTTGTTAGGGGTTTAAGGTTTTTTGTTGTTAGGGGGTTAGGGTTGTTTGTTGTTACGGGGTTAGGTTAGTTTCTTGTTAGGGGTTTAGTGTTGTTTGTTGTTAGGGGGTTAGTGTTTGTTGTTAGGGGTTTAGGGTTGTTTCTTGTTGGGGTTTAGTAGTTTTAGTTGTTAGGGTGTTAGTGTTGTTTGTGGTTAGGGGCTTAGTGTTGTTGTTTGTTAGGGGGTTAGGGTTGTTTGTTGTTAGGAGGTTAGGGTTGTTTGTTGTTACAGGGTTAGGTTAGTTTATTGTTAGGGGTTTAGTGTTGTTTGTTGTTAGGGGGTTAGTGTTTGTTGTTAGGGGTTTAGGGTTGTTTCTTGTTGGGGTTTAGTGGTTTTTGTTGTTAGGGTGTTAGTGTTGTTTGTTGTTAGGGGTTTAGGGTTGTTTGTTGTTAGGGGTTTAAGGTTGTTTGTTGTTAGGAGGTTAGGGTTGTTTGTTGTTACGGGTTTAGGTTAGTTTCGTGTTAGGGGTTTAGTGTTGTTTGTTATTAGGGGGTTAGTGTTTGTTGTTAGGGGTTTTAGGGTTGTTTCTTGTTGGCGTTTAGTAGTTTTTGTTGTTAGGGTGTTAGTGTTGTTTGTTGTTAGGGGGTTAGTGTTGTTTGTTCTTAGGGGGTTAGTGTTGTTTGTGGTTAGGGTGTTAGTGTTGTTTGTGGATGGGGGTGTGCGTTGTTGGTTGTTAGGGGGTTAGGATTGTTTGTTGTTAGGGGTTTAGGGTTGTTTGTTGTTAGGGGCTTAAGGTTGTTTGTTGTTAGGAGGTTAGGGTTGTTTTTTGTTACGGGTTTAGGTTAGTTTCTTGTTAGGGGTTTAGTGTTGTTTGTTGTTAGGGGGTTAGTGTTTTTTGTTAGGGGTTTAGTGTTGTTTCTTGTTGGGGTTTAGTGTTTTTTGTTGTTAGGGGTTTAGGGTTGTTTGTTGTTAGGGGTATAAGGTTGTTTGTTGTTAGGAGGTTAGGGTTGTTTGTTGTTACAGGGTTAGGTTATTTTCTTGTAAGGGGTTTAGTGTTGTTTGTTGTTAGGGGGTTAGTGTTTTTTGTTAGGGGTTTAGGGTTGTTCCTTGTTGGGGTTTAGTGGTTTTTGTTGTTAGGGTGTTAGTGTTGTTTGTTGTTAGGGGTTTAGGGTTGTTTGTTGTTAGGGGTTTAAGGTTGTTTGCTGTTAGGAGGTTAGGGTTGTTTGTTGTTACGGGGTTAGGTTAGTTTCTTGTTAGGGGTTTAGTGTTGTTTGTTGTTAGGGGGTTAGTGTTTGTTGTTAGGGGTTTAGGGTTGTTTCTTGTTGGGGTTTAGTAGTTTTTGTTGTTAGGGTGTTAGTGTTGTTTGTGGTTAGGGGGTTAGTGTTGTTGTTTGTTAGGGGGATAGGGTTGTTTGTTGTTAGGAGGTTAGGGTTGTTTGTTTTTACACGGTTAGGTTAGTTTCTTGTTAGGGGTTTAGTGATGTTTGTTGTTAGGGGGTTAGTGTTTGTTGTTAGGGGTTTAGTGTTGTTTCTTGTTGGGGTTTAGTGGTTTTTGTTGTTAGGGCGTTAGTGTTGTTTGTTGTTAGGGGTTTAGGGTTGTTTGTTGTTAGGGGTTTAAGGTTGTTTGTTGTTAGGAGGTTAGGGTTGTTTGTTGTTACGGGGTTAGGTAAGTTGCTTGTTAGGGGTTTAGTGTTGTTTGTTGTTAGGGGGTTAGTGTTTGTTGTTAGGGGTTTAGGGTTGTTTCTTGTTGGGTTTAGTAGTTTTTGTTGTTAGGGTGTTAGTGTTGTTTGTTGTTAGGGGGTTAGTGTAGTTTGTTCTTACGGGGTTAGTGTTGTTTGTGGTTAGGGTGTTAGTGTTGTTTGTGGTTAGGGGGTGTGCGTTGTTGGTTGTTAGGGGGTTACGTTAGTTTCTTGTTAGGGGTTTAGTGTTGTTTGCTGTTAGGGGGTTAGTGTTTGTTGTTAGGGGTTTAGGGTTGTTTCTTGTTGGGGTTTAGTAGTTTTTGTTAGGGTGTTAGTGTTGTTTGTGGTTAGGGGGTTAGTGTTGTTGTTTGTTAGGGGGTTAGGGTTATTTGTTGTTAGGAGGTTAGGGTTGTTTGTTTTTACAGGGTTAGGTTAGTTTCTTGTTAGGGGTTTAGTGTTGTTTGTTGTTAGGGCGTTAGTGTTTGTTGTTAGGGGTTTAGTGTTGTTTCTTGTTGGGGTTCAGTGTTTTTTGTTGTTAGTGTGTTAGTGTTGTTTGTTGTTAGGGGTTTAGGGTTGTTTGTTGTTAGGGGTTTAAGGTTGTTTGTTGTTAGGAGGTTAGGGTTGTTTGTTGTTACGGGGTTAGGTTAGTTTCTTGTTAGGGGATTAGTGTTGTTTGTTGTTAGGGGGTTAGTGTTTGTTGTTAGGGGTTTAGGGTTGTTTCTTGGTGGGGTTTAGTAGTTTTTGTTGTTAGGGTGTTAGTGTTGTTTGTTGTTAGGGGGTTAGTGTTGTTTGTTCTTACGGGTTTAGTGTTGTTTGTGGTTAGGGTGTTAGTGTTGTTTGTGGTTAGGGGGTTAGTGTTGTTTGTTCTTACGGGGTTAGTGTTGTTTGTGGTTAGGGTGTTAGTGTTGTTTGTGGTTAGGGGGTGTGCGTTGTTGGTTGTTAGGGGGTTAGGATTGTTTGTTGTTAGGGGTTTAGGGTTGTTTGTTGTTAGGGGGTTAAGGTTGTTTGTTGTTAGGAGGTTAGGGTTGTTTGTTGTTACAGGGTTAGGTTAGTTTCTTGTTAGGGGTTTAGTGTTGTTTGTTGTTAGGGGGTTAGTGTTTGTTGTTAGGGGTTTAGTGTTGTTTCTTGTTGGGGTTTAGTGGTTTTTGTTGTTAGGGTGTTAGTGTTCTTTGTTGTTAGGGGTTTAGGGTTGTTTGTTGTTAGGGGTTTAAGATTGTTTGTTGTTAGGAGGTTAGGGTTGTTTGTTGTTACGGGGTTAGGTTAGTTTCTTGTTAGGGGTTTAGTGTTTTTTGTTGTTAGGGGGTTAGTGTTTGTTGTTAGGGGTTTAGGGCTGTTTCTTGTTGGGGTTTAGTAGTTTTTGTTGTTAGGGTGTTAGTGTTGTTTGTGGTTAGGGTGTTAGTGTTGTTGTTTGTTAGGGGGATAAGGTTGTTTTTTGTTAGGAGGTTAGGGTTGTTTGTTGTTATAGGGTTAGGTTAGTTTCTTGTTAGGGGTTTAGTGTTGTTTGTTGTTAGGGGGTTAGTGTTTGTTGTTAGGGGTTTAGGGTTGTTTCTTGTTGGGGTTTAGTGGTTTTTGTTGTTAGGGTGTTAGTGTTGTTTGTTGTTATGGGTTTAGGGTTGTTTGTTGTTAGGGGTTTAAGGTTGTTTGTTGTTAGGGGTTTAAGGTTGTTTGTTGTTACGGGGTTAGGTTATTTTCTTGTTAGGGGTTTAGTGTTGTTTGCTGTTAGGGGGTTAGTGTTTGTTGTTAGGGGTTTAGGGTTGTTTCTTGTTGGGGTTTAGTAGTTTTTGTTGTTAGGGTGTTAGTGTTGTTTGTGGTTAGGGGGTTAGTGTTGTTTGTTCTTACGGGGTTAGTGTTGTTTGTGGTTAGGGTGTTAGTGTTGTTTGTGGTTAGGGGGTGAGAGTTGTTGGTTGTTAGGGGGTTAGGATTGTTTGTTGTTAGGGGTTTAGGGTTGTTTGTTGTTAGGGGGTTAAGGTTGTTTGTTGTTAGGAGGTTAGGGCTGTTTGTTGTTACAGGGTTAGGTTAGTTTCTTGTTAGGGGTTTAGTGTTGTTTGTTAGGGGGTTAGTGTTTGTTGTTAGGGGTTTAGTGTTATTTCTTGTTGGGGTTAAGTGGTTTTTTTTGTTAGGGTGTTAGTGTTGTTTGTTAGGGGTTTAGGGTTGTTTGTTGTTAGGGGTTTAAGGTTGTTGTTAGAAGGTTAGGGTTGTTTGTTGTTACGGGGTTAGGTAAGTTTCTTGTTAGGGGTTTAGTGTTGTTTGTTGTTATGGGGTTAGTGTTTTTTGTTAGGGGTTTAGGGTTGTTTCTTGTTGGGGTTTAGTAGTTTTTGTTGTTAGGGTGTTAGTGTTGTTTGTTGTTAGGGGGTTAGAGTTGTTTGTTCTTACGGTGTTAGTGTTGTTTGTAGTTAGGGTGTTAGTGTTGTTTGTGGTTAGGGGGTGTGCCTTGTTGGTTGTTAGGGGGTTAGGATTGTTTGTTGTTAGGGGTTTAGGGTTGTTTGTTGTTAGGGGGTTAAGGTTGTTTGTTGTTAGGAGGTTAGGGTTGTTTGTTGTTTCAGGGTTAGGTTAGTTTCTTGTTAGGGGTTTAGTGTTGTTTGTTGTTAGGAGGTTAGTGTTTGTTGTTAGGGGTTTAGTGTTGTTTCTTTTTGGGGTTTAGTGGTATTTGTTGTTAGAGTGTTAGTGTTGTTTGTTGTTAGGGGTTTAGGGTTGTTTGTTGTTAGGGGTTTAAGGTTGTTTGTTGTTAGGAGGTTAGGGTTGTTTGTTGTTACAGGGTTAGGTTAGTTTCTTGTTAGGGGTTTAGTGTTGTTTGTTGTTAGGGGGTTAGTGTTTGTTGTTAGGGGTTTAGGGTTGTTTCTTGTTGGGGTTTAGTAGTTTTAGTTGTTACGGTGTTAGTGTTGTTTGTGGTTAGGGGCTTAGTGTTGTTGTTTCTAAGGGGGTTAGGGTTTGTTGTCAGGAGGTTAGGGTTGTTTGTTGTTACAGGGTTAGGTTAGTTTCTTGTAAGGGGTTTAGTGTTGTTTGTTGTTAGGGGGTTAGTGTTTGCTGTTAGGGGTTTAGGGTTGTTTCTTGTTGGGGTTTAGTAATTTTTGTTGTTAGGGTGTTAGTGTTGTTTGTGGTTAGGGGGTTAGTGTTGTTTGTTCTTACGGGGTTAGTGTTGTTTGTGGTCAGGGTGTTAGTGTTGTTTGTGGTTAGGGGGTGAGAGTTGTTGGTTGTTAGGGGGTTAGGATTGTTTGTTGTTAGGGGTTTAGGGTTGTTTGTTGTTAGGGGGTTAAGGTGGTTTGTTGTTAGGAGGTTAGGGCCGTTTGTTGTTACAGGGTTAGGTTAGTTTCTTGTTAGGGGTTTAGTGTTGTTTGTTGTTAGGGGGTTAGTGTTTGTTGTTAGGGGTTTAGTGTTGTTTCTTGTTGGGGTTTAGTGGTTTTTGTTGTTAGGGTGTTAGTGTTGTTTGTTGTTAGGGGTTTAGGGTTGTTTGTTGTTAGGGGTTTAAGGTTGTTTGTTGTTAGGAGGTTAGGGTTGTTTGTTGTTACGGGGTTAGGTTAGTTTCTTGTTAGGGGTTTAGTGTTGTTTGTTGTTAGGGGGTTAGTGTTTGTTGTTAGGGGTTTAGGGTTGTTTCTTGTTGGGGTTTAGTAGTTTTTGTTGTTAGGGTGTTAGTTTTGTTTGTTGTTAGGGCGTTAGTGTAGTTTGTTCTTACGGGGTTAGTGTTGTTTGTGGTTAGGGTGTTAGTGTTGTTTGTGGTTAGGGGGTGTGCGTTGTTGGTTGTTAGGGGGTTAGGATTGTTTGTTGTTAGGGGTTTAGGGTTGTTTGTTGTTAGGGGGTTAAGGATGTTTGTTGTTAGGATGTTAGGGTTGTTTGTTGTTACATTGTTAGGTTAGTTTCTTGTTAGGGGTTTAGTGTTGTTTGTTGTTAGGGGGTTAGTGTTTGTTGTTACGGGTTTAGTGTTGTTTCTTGTTGGGGTTTAGTGGTTTTTATTGTTAGGGTGTTAGTGTTGTTTGTTGTTAGGTGTTTAGGGTTGTTTGTTGTTAGGGGGTTAGTGTTTGTTGTTAGGGGTTTAAGGTTGTTTCTTGTTGGAGTTTAGTAGTTTTTCTTGTTAGGGTGTTAGTGTTGTTTGTGGTTAAGGGGTTAGTGTTGTTGTTTGTTAGGGTGTTAGTGTTGTTTGTTGTTAGGGGTTTAGGGTTTTTTGTTGTTAGGGGTTTAAGGTTGTTTGTTGTTAGGAGGTTAGGGTTGTTTGTTGTTACGGGGTTAGGTTAGTTTCTTGTTAGGGGTTTAGTGTTGTTTGTTGTTAGGGGGTTAGTGTTTGTTTTTAGGGCTTTAGGGTTGTTTCTTGTTGTTTTTTAGTAGTTTTTGTTGTTAGGGTGTTAGTGTTGTTTGTGGTTAGGGGGTTAGTGTTGTTGTTTGTTAGGGGGTTAGGGTTGTTTGTTGTTAGAAGGTTAGGGTTGTTTGTTGTTAGGGGTTTAGGGTTGTTTGTTGTTAGGAGGTTAGGGTTGTTTGTTGTTACGGAGTTATGTTAGTTTCTTGTTAGGGGTTTAGTGTTGTTTGTTGTTAGGGGGTTAGTGTTTGTTGTTAGGGGTTAAGTTTTTTTCTTGTTGGGGTTGAGTAGTTTTTTTTGTTAGGGTGTTAGTGTTGTTTGTTGTTAGGGGGTTAGTGTTGTTTGTTCTTACGGGGTTTGTGTTGTTTGTGGTTAGGGTGTTAGTGTTGTTTGTGGTTAGAGGATGAGCGTTATTGGTTGTTAGGGGGTTAGGATTGTTTGTTGTTAGGGATTTAGGGTTGTTTGTTGTTAGGGGGTTAAGGTTGTTTGTTGTTAGGAGGTTAGGGTTGTTTGTTGTTACAGGGTTAGGTTAGTTTCTTGTTAGGGGTTTAGTGTTGTTTGTTGTTAGGGGGTTAGTGTTTGTTGTTAGGGGTTTAGTGTTGTTTCTTTTTGGGGTTTAGTGGTTTTTGTTGTTAGGGTGTTAGTGTTGTTTGTTGATAGGGGTTTAGGGTTGTTTGTTGTTAGGGGTTTAAGGTTGTTTGTTGTTAGGAGGTTAGGGTTGTTTGTTGTTACGGGGTTAGGTTAGTTTCTTGTTAGGGGTTTAGTGTTGTTTGTTGTTAGGGTGTTAGTGTTTGTTGTTAGGGGTTTAGGAATGTTTCTTGTTGGGGTTTAGTAGTTTTTGTTGTTAGGGTGTTAGTGTTGTTTGTTGTTAGGGGGTTAGTGTTGTTTGTTCTTACGCGGTTAGTGTCGTTTGTGGTTAGGGTGTTAGTGTTGTTTGTGGTTAGGGGGTGTGCGTTGTTGGTTGTTAGGGGGTTAGGATTGTTTGTTGTTAGGGGTTTAGGGTTGTTTGCTGTTAGGGGGTTAAGGTTGTTTGTTGTTAGGAGGTTAGGGTTGTTTGTTGTTACAGAGTTAGGTTAGTTTCTTGTTAGGGATTTAGTGTTGTTTGTTGTTAGGAGGTTAGTGTTTTTTGTTAGGGGTTTAGTGTTGTTTCTTGTTGGGGTTTAGTGGTTCTTGTTGTTAGGGTGTTAGTGTTGTTTCTTGATAGGGGTTTAGGGTTGTTTGTTGTTAGGGGTTTAAGGTTGTTTGTTGTTAGGGGGTTAGGGTTGTTTGTTGTTACGGGGTTAGGTTAGTTTCTTGTTAGGGGTTTAGTGTTGTTTGTTGTTAGGGGGTTAGTGTTTGTTGTTAGGGGTTTAGGGTTGATTCTTGTTGGGGTTTAGTAGTTTTAGTTGTTAGGGTGTTAGTGTTGTTTGTGGTTAGGGGCTTAGTGTTGTTGTTTGTTAGGGGGTTAGGGTTGTTTGTTGTTAGGAGGTTAGGGTTGTTTGTTGTTACAGGGTTAGGTTAGTTTATTGTTAGGGGTTTAGTGTTGTTTGTTGTTAGGGGGTTAGTGTTTGTTGTTAGGGGTTTAGTGTTGTTTCTTGTTGGGGTTTAGTGGTTTTTGTTGTTATGGTGTTAGTGTTGTTTGTTGTTAGGGGTTTAGGGTTGTTTGTTGTTAGGGGTTTAAGGTTGTTTGTTGTTAGGAGGTTAGGGTTGTTTGTTGTTACGGGTTTAGGTTAGTTTCTTGTTAGGGGTTTAGTGTTGTTTGTTATTAGGGGGTTAGTGTTTGTTGTTAGGGGTTTTAGGGTTGTTTCTTGTTGGCGTTTAGTAGTTTTTGTTGTTAGGGTGTTAGTGTTGTTTGTTGTTAGGGGGTTAGTGTTGTTTGTTCTTAGGGGGTTAGTGTTGTTTGTGGTTAGGGTGTTAGTGTTGTTTGTGGATGGGGGTGTGCGTTGTTGGTTGTTAGGGGGTTAGGATTGTTTGTTGTTGGGGGTTTAGGGTTGTTTGTTGTTAGGGGCTTAAGGTTGTTTGTTGTTAGGAGGTTAGGGTTGTTTTTTGTTATGGGTTTAGGTTAGTTTCTTGTTAGGGGTTTAGTGTTGTTTGTTGTTAGGGGGTTAGTGTTTGTTGTTAGGGGTTTAGTGTTGTTTCTTGTTGGGGTTTAGTGTTTTTTGTTGTTAGGGGTTTAGGGTTGTTTGTTGTTAGGGGTATAAGGTTGTTTGTTGTTAGGAGGTTAGGGTTGTTTGTTGTTACAGGGTTAGGTTATTTTCTTGTAAGGGGTTTAGTGTTGTTTGTTGTTAGGGGGTTAGTGTATTTTGTTAGGGGTTTAGGGTTGTTTCTTGTTGGGGTTTAGTGGTTTTTGTTGTTAGGGTGTTAGTGTTGTTTGTTGTTAGGGGTTTAGGGTTGTTTGTTGTTAGGGGTTTAAGGTTGTTTGCTGTTAGGAGGTTAGGGTTGTTTGTTGTTACGGGGTTAGGTTAGTTTATTGTTAGGGGTTTAGTGTTGTTTGTTGTTAGGGGGTTAGTGTTTGTTGTTAGGGGTTTAGGGTTGTTTCTTGTTGGGGTTTAGTAGTTTTTGTTGTTAGGGTGTTAGTGTTGTTTGTGGTTAGGGGGTTAGTGTTGTTGTTTGTTAGGGTGTTAGGGTTGTTTGTTGTTAGGAGGTTAGGGTTGTTTGTTTTTACAGGGTTAGGTTAGTTTCTTGTTAGGGGTTTAGTGATGTTTGTTGTTAGGGGGTTAGTGTTTGTTGTTAGGGGTTTAGTGTTGTTTCTTGTTGGGGTTTAGTGGTTTTTGTTGTTAGGGCGTTAGTGTTGTTTGTTGTTAGGGGTTTAGGGTTGTTTGTTGTTAGGGGTTTAAGGTTGTTTGTTGTTAGGAGGTTAGGGTTGTTTGTTGTTACGGGGTTAGGTAAGTTGCTTGTTAGGGGTTTAGTGTTGTTTGTTGTTAGGGGGTTAGTGTTTGTTGTTAGGGGTTTAGGGTTGTTTCTTGTTGGGTTTAGTAGTTTTTGTTGTTAGGGTGTTAGTGTTGTTTGTTGTTAGGGGGTTAGTGTAGTTTGTTCTTACGGGGTTAGTGTTGTTTGTGGTTAGGGTGTTAGTGTTGTTTGTGGTTAGGGGGTGTGCGTTGTTGGTTGTTAGGGGGTTACGTTAGTTTCTTGTTAGGGGTTTAGTGTTGTTTGCTGTTAGGGGGTTAGTGTTTGTTGTTAGGGGTTTAGGGGTGTTTCTTGTTGGGGTTTAGTAGTTTTTCTTAGGGTGTTAGTGTTGTTTGTGGTTAGGGGGTTAGTGTTGTTGTTTGTTAGGGGGTTAGGGTTATTTGTTGTTAGGAGGTTAGGGTTGTTTGTTTTTACAGGGTTAGGTTAGTTTCTTGTTAGGGGTTTAGTGTTGTTTGTTGTTAGGGCGTTAGTGTTTGTTGTTAGGGGTTTAGTGTTGTTTCTTGTTGGGGTTTAGTGTTTTTTGTTGTTAGTGTGTTAGTGTTGTTTGTTGTTAGGGTTTAGGGTTGTTTGTTGTTAGGGGTTTAAGGTTGTTTGTTGTTAGGAGGTTAGGGTTGTTTGTTGTTACGGGGTTAGGTTAGTTTCTTGTTAGGGGATTAGTGTTGTTTGTTGTTAGGGGGTTAGTGTTTGTTGTTAGGGGTTTAGGGTTGTTTGTTGTTGGGGTTTAGTAGTTTTTGTTGTTAGGGTGTTAGTGTTGTTTGTTGTTAGGGGGTTAGTGTTGTTTGTTCTTACGGGGTTAGTGTTGTTTGTGGTTAGGGTGTTAGTGTTGTTTGTGGTTAGGGGGTTAGTGTTGTTTGTTCTTACGGGGTTAGTGTTGTTTGTGGTTAGGGTGTTAGTGTTGTTTGTGGTTAGGGGGAGTGCGTTGTTGGTTGTTAGGGGGTTAGGATTGTTTGTTGTTAGGGGTTTAGGGTTGTTTGTTGTTAGGGGGTTAAGGTTGTTTGTTGTTAGGAGGTTAGGGCTGTTTGTTGTTACAGGGTTAGGTTAGTTTCTTGTTAGGGGTTTAGTGTTGTTTGTTGTTAGGGGGTTAGTGTTTGTTGTTAGGGGTTTAGTGTTGTTTCTTGTTGGGGTTTAGTGGTTTTTGTTGTTAGGGTGTTAGTGTTCTTTGTTGTTAGGGGTTTAGGGTTGTTTGTTGTTAGGGGTTTAAGATTGTTGTTAGGAGGTTAGGGTTGTTTGTTGTTACGGGGTTAGGTTAGTTTCTTGTTAGGGGTTTAGTGTTTTTTGTTGTTAGGGGGTTAGTGTTTGTTGTTAGGGGTTTAGGGCTGTTTCTTGTTCGGGTTTAGTAGTTTTTGTTGTTAGGGTGTTAGTGTTGTTTGTGGTTAGGGGGTTAGTGTTGTTTGTGGTTAGGGGGTGAGAGTTGTTGGTTGTTAGGGGGTTAGGATTGTTTGTTGTTAGGGGTTTAGGGTTGTTTGTTGTTAGGGGGTTAAGGTGGTTTGTTGTTAGGAGGTTAGGGCTGTTTGTTGTTACAGGGTTAGGTTAGTTTCTTGTTAGGGGTTTAGTGTTGTTTGTTGTTAGGGAGTTAGTGTTTGTTGTTAGGGGTTCAGTGTTGTTTCTTGTTGGGGTTTAGTGGTTTTTGTTGTTAGGGTGTTAGTTTTGTTTGTTGTTAGGGGTTTAGTGTTGTTTGTTGTTAGGGGTTTAAGGTTGTTTGCTGTTAGGAGGTTAGGGTTGTTTGTTGTTACGGGGTTAGGTTAGTTTCTTGTTAGGGGTTTAGTGTTGTTTGTTGTTAGGGGGTTAGTGTTTGTTTTTAGGGGTTTAGGGTTGTTTCTTGTTGGGGTTTAGTAGTTTTTGTTGTTAGGGTGTTAGTGTTGTTTGTGGTTAGGGGGTTAGTGTTGTTGTTTGTTAGGGGGTTAGGGTTGTTTGTTGTTAGGAGGTTAGGTTTGTTTGTTTTTACAGGGTTAGGTTAGTTTCTTGTTAGGGGTTCAGTGATGTTTGTTGTTAGGGGGTTAGTGTTTGTTGTTAGGGGTTTAGTGTTTTTTCTTGTTGGGGTTTAGTGGTTTTTGTTGTTAGGGTGTTAGTGTTGTTTGTTGTTAGGGGTTTAGGATTGTTTGCTGTTAGGGGTTTAAGGTTGTTTGTTGTTAGGAGGTTAGGGTTGTTTGTTGTTACGGGGTTAGGTAAGTTTCTTGTTAGGGGTTTAGTGTTGTTTGTTGTTAGGGGGTTAGTGTTTGTTGTTAGGGGTTTAGGGTTGTTTCTTGTTGGGTTTAGTAGTTTTTGTTGTTAGGGTGTTAGTGTTGTTTGTTGTTAGGGGGTTAGTGTAGTTTGTTCTTACGGGGTTAGTGTTGTTTGTGGTTAGGGTGTTAGTGTTGTTTGTGGTTAGGGGCTTAGTGTTGTTGTTTGTTAGGGGGTTAGGGTTTGTTGTTAGGAGGTTAGGGTTGTTTGTTGTTACAGGGTTAGGTTAGTTTCTTGTTAGAGGTTTAGTGTTGTTTGTTGTTAGGGGGTTAGTGTTTGTTGTTAGGGGTTTATTGTTGTTTCTTGTTGGGGTTTAGTGGTTTTTGTTGTTAGGGTGTCAGTGTTGTTTGTTGTTAGGGGTTTAGGGTTGTTGTTAGGGGTTTAAGGTTGTTTGTTGTTAGGAGGTTAGGGTTGTTTGTTGTTACGGGGTTAGGGTAGTTTCTTGTTAGCGGTTTAGTGTTGTTTGTTGTTAGGGGGTTAGTGTTTGTTGTTAGAGGTTTAGGGTTGTTTCTTGTTGGGGTTTAGTAGTTTTTGTTGTTAGGGTGTTAGTGTTGTTTGTTGTTAGGGGGTTAGTGTTGTTTGTTCTTACGGGGTTAGTGTTGTTTGTGGTTAGGGTGTTAGTGTTGTTTGTGGTTAGGGGGTGAGCGTTGTTGGTTGTTAGGGGGTTAGGATTGTTTGTTGTTAGGGGTTTAAGGTTGTTTGTTGTTAGGAGGTTAGGGTTGTTTGTTGTTACGGGGTTAGGTTAGTTTCTTGTTAGGGGTTTAGTGTTGTTTGTTGTTAGGGGGTTAGTGTTTGTTGCTAGTGGTTTAGGATTGTTTCTTGTTGGGGTTTAGTAGTTTTTGTCGTTAGGGTGTTAGTGTTGTTTGTTGTTAGGGCGTTAGTGTAGTTTGTTCTTACGGGGTTAGTGTTGTTTGTGGTTAGGGTGTTAGTGTTGTTTGTGGTTAGGAGGTGTGCGTTGTTGGTTTTTGGGGGTTAGGATTGTTTGTTGTTAGGGGTTTAGGGTTGTTTGTTGTTAGGGGGTTAAGGATGTTTGTTGTTAGGATGTTAGAGTTGTTTGTTGTTACTTGGTTAGGTTAGTTTCTTGTTAGGGGTTTAGTGTTGTTTGTTGTTAGGGGGTTAGTGTTTGTTGTTACGGGTTTAGTGTTGTTTCTTGTTGGGGTTTAGTGGTTTTTATTGTTAGGGTGTTAGTGTTGTTTGTTGTTAGGGGTTTAGGGTTGTTTGTTGTTAGGGGGTTAGTGTTTGTTGTTAGGGCTTTAAGGTTGTTTCTTGTTGGAGTTTAGTCGTTTTTGTTGTTAGGGTGTTAGTGTTGTTTGTGGTTAGGGGGTTAGTGTTGTTGTTTGTTAGGGGGTTAGGGTTGTTTGTTGTTAGAAGGTTAGGGTTGTTTCTTGTTAGGGGTTTAGTGTTGTTTGTTGTTAGGAGGTTAGTGTTTGTTGTTAGGGGTTTAGTGTTGTTTCCTGTTGGGGTTTAGTGTTTTTTGCTGTTAGGGTGTTAGTGTTGTTTGTTGTTAGGGGTTTAGGGTTGTTTGTTGTTAGGGGTTTAAGGTTGTTTCTTGTTAGGAGGTTAGGGTTGTTTGTTGTTACGGGGTTAGGTTAGTTTCTTGTTAGGGGTTTAGTGTTGTTTGCTGTTAGGGAGTTAGTGTTTGTTGTTAGGGGTTTAGGATTGTTTCTTCTTGGGGTTTAGTAGTTTTTGTTGTTAGGGTGTTAGTGTTGTTTGTGGTTAGGGGGTTAGTGTTGTTGTTTGTTAGGGGGTTAGTGTTGTTTGTTGTTAGGAGGTTAGGGTTGTTTGTTGTTACAGGGTTAGGTTAGTTTCTTGTTAGGGGTTTAGTGTTGTTTGTTGTTAGGGGGTTAGTGTTTGTTGTTAGGGGTTTAGTGTTGTTTCCTGTTGGGGTTTAGTGGTTTTTGTTGTTAGGGTGTTAGTGTTGTTTGTTGTTAGGGGTTTAGGGTTGTTTGTTGTTAGGGTTTTAAGGTTGTTTGTTGTTAGGAGGTTAGGGTTGTTTGTTGTTACGGGGTTAGGTTAGTTTCTTGTTAGGGGTTTAGTGTTGTTTGTTGTTAGGGGTTAGTGTTTGTTGTTAGGGCTTTAGGGTTGTTTCTTGTTGGGGTTTAGTAGTTTTTGTTGTTAGGGTGTTAGTGTTGTTTGTTGTTAGGGGGTTAGAATTGTTTGTTGTTAGGGGTTTAAGGTTGTTTGTTGTTAGGGGTTTAAGGTTGTTTGTTGTTAAGAGGTTAGGGTTGTTTGTTGTTACGGGGTTAGGTTAGTTTCTTGTTAGGGGTTTAGTGTTGTTTGCTGTTAGCGGTTTAGGGTTGTTTCCTGTTGGGGTTTAGTAGTTTTTGTTGTTAGGGTGTTAGTGTTGTTTGTGGTTAGGGGGTTAGTGTTGTTTGTTCTTACGGGGTTAGTGTTGTTTGTGGTTAGGGTGTTAGTGTTGTTTGTGGTTAGGGGGTGAGCGTTGTTGTTTGTTAGGGGGTTAGGATTGTTTGTTGTTAGGGGTTTAGGGTTGTTTGTTGTTAGGGGGTTAAGGTTGTTTGTTGTTAGGAGGTTAGGGATCTTTGTTGTTACAGGGTTAGGTTAGTTTCTTGTAAGGGGTTTAGTGTTGTTTGTTGTTAGGGGGTTAGTGTTTGTTGTTAGGGGTTTAGTGTTGTTTCTTGTTGGGGTTTAGTAATTTTTGTTGTTAGGGTGTTAGTGTTGTTTGTGGTTAGGGGGTTAGTGTTGTTTGTTCTTACGGGGTTAGTGTTGTTTGTGGTTAGGGTGTTAGTGTTGTTTGTGGTTAGGGGGTGAGAGTTGTTGGTTGTTAGGGGGTTAGGATTGTTTGTTGTTAGGTGTTTAGGGTTGTTTGTTGTTAGGGGGTTAAGGTGGTTTGTTGTTAGGAGGTTAGGGCTGTTTGTTGTTACAGGGTTAGGTTAGTTTCTTGTTAGGGGTTTAGTGTTGTTTGTTGTTAGGGGGTTAGTGTTTGTTGTTAGGGGTTTAGTGTTGTTTCTTGTTGGGGTTTAGTGGTTTTTGTTGTTAAGGTGTTAGTGTTGTTTGTTGTTAGGGGTTTAGGGTTGTTTGTTGTTAGGGGTTTAAGGTTGTTTGCTGTTAGGAGGTTAGGGTTGTTTGTTTTTACGGGGTTAGGTTAGTTTCTTGTTAGGGGTTTAGTGTTGTTTGTTGTTAGGGGTTTAGTGTTGTTTGTTGTTAGGGGTTTAAGGTGGTTTGCTGTTAGGAGGTTAGGGTTGTTTGTTGTTACGGGGTTAGGTTAGTTTCTTGTTAGGGGTTTAGTGTTGTTTGTTGTTAGGGGGTTAGTGTTTGTTTTTAGGGGTTTAGGGTTGTTTCTTGTTGGGGTTTAGTAGTTTTTGTTGTTAGGGTGTTAGTGTTGTTTGTGGTTAGGGGGTTAGTGTTGTTGTTTGTTAGGGGGTTAGGGTTGTTTGTTGTTAGGAGGTTAGGTTTGTTTGTTTTTACAGGGTTAGGTTAGTTTCTTGTTAGGGGTTCAGTGATGTTTGTTGTTAGGGGGTTAGTGTTTGTTGTTAGGGGTTTAGTG
This sequence comes from Loxodonta africana, assembly GCF_030014295.1. Lineage (NCBI taxonomy): Eukaryota > Metazoa > Chordata > Mammalia > Proboscidea > Elephantidae > Loxodonta > Loxodonta africana. The sequence goes on from NC_087359.1 coordinate 250,603, forward strand.
TTTTTTCTTGTTGGGGTTTAGTGGTTTTTGTTGTTAGGGTGTTAGTGTTGTTTGTTGTTAGGGGTTTAGGATTGTTTGCTGTTAGGGGTTTAAGGTTGTTTGTTGTTAGGAGGTTAGGGTTGTTTGTTGTTACGGGGTTAGGTAAGTTTCTTGTTAGGGGTTTAGTGTTGTTTGTTGTTAGGGGGTTAGTGTTTGTTGTTAGGGGTTTAGGGTTGTTTCTTGTTGGGTTTAGTAGTTTTTGTTGTTAGGGTGTTAGTGTTGTTTGTTGTTAGGGGGTTAGTGTAGTTTGTTCTTACGGGGTTAGTGTTGTTTGTGGTTAGGGTGTTAGTGTTGTTTGTGGTTAGGGGCTTAGTGTTGTTGTTTGTTAGGGGGTTAGGGTTTGTTGTTAGGAGGTTAGGGTTGTTTGTTGTTACAGGGTTAGGTTAGTTTCTTGTTAGAGGTTTAGTGTTGTTTGTTGTTAGGGGGTTAGTGTTTGTTGTTAGGGGTTTATTGTTGTTTCTTGTTGGGGTTTAGTGGTTTTTGTTGTTAGGGTGTCAGTGTTGTTTGTTGTTAGGGGTTTAGGGTTGTTTGTTGTTAGGGGTTTAAGGTTGTTTGTTGTTAGGAGGTTAGGGTTGTTTGTTGTTACGGGGTTAGGGTAGTTTCTTGTTAGCGGTTTAGTGTTGTTTGTTGTTAGGGGGTTAGTGTTTGTTGTTAGAGGTTTAGGGTTGTTTCTTGTTGGGGTTTAGTAGTTTTTGTTGTTAGGGTGTTAGTGTTGTTTGTTGTTAGGGGGTTAGTGTTGTTTGTTCTTACGGGGTTAGTGTTGTTTTTGGTTAGGGTGTTAGTGTTGTTTGTGGTTAGGGGGTGAGCGTTGTTGGTTGTTAGGGGGTTAGGATTGTTTGTTGTTAGGGGTTTAAGGTTGTTTGTTGTTAGGAGGTTAGGGTTGTTTGTTGTTACGGGGTTAGGTTAGTTTCTTGTTAGGGGTTTAGTGTTGTTTGTTGTTAGGGGGTTAGTGTTTGTTGCTAGTGGTTTAGGATTGTTTCTTGTTGGGGTTTAGTAGTTTTTGTCGTTAGGGTGTTAGTGTTGTTTGTTGTTAGGGCGTTAGTGTAGTTTGTTCTTACGGGGTTAGTGTTGTTTGTGGTTAGGGTGTTAGTGTTGTTTGTGGTTAGGAGGTGTGCGTTGTTGGTTTTTGGGGGTTAGGATTGTTTGTTGTTAGGGGTTTAGGGTTGTTTGTTGTTAGGGGGTTAAGGATGTTTGTTGTTAGGATGTTAGAGTTGTTTGTTGTTACTTGGTTAGGTTAGTTTCTTGTTAGGGGTTTAGTGTTGTTTGTTGTTAGGGGGTTAGTGTTTGTTGTTACGGGTTTAGTGTTGTTTCTTGTTGGGGTTTAGTGGTTTTTATTGTTAGGGTGTTAGTGTTGTTTGTTGTTAGGGGTTTAGGGTTGTTTGTTGTTAGGGGGTTAGTGTTTGTTGTTAGGGCTTTAAGGTTGTTTCTTGTTGGAGTTTAGTCGTTTTTGTTGTTAGGGTGTTAGTGTTGTTTGTGGTTAGGGGGTTAGTGTTGTTGTTTGTTAGGGGGTTAGGGTTGTTTGTTGTTAGAAGTTTAGGGTTGTTTCTTGTTAGGGGTTTAGTGTTGTTTGTTGTTAGGAGGTTAGTGTTTGTTGTTAGGGGTTTAGTGTTGTTTCCTGTTGGGGTTTAGTGTTTTTTGCTGTTAGGGTGTTAGTGTTGTTTGTTGTTAGGGGTTTAGGGTTGTTTGTTGTTAGGTGTTTAAGGTTGTTTGTTGTTAGGAGATTAGGGTTGTTTTTTGTTACGGGGTTAGGTTAATTTCTTGTTAGGGGTTTAGTGTTGTTTGTTGTTAGGGGGTTAGTGTTTGTTGTTAGGGGTTTAGGGGTGTTTCTTGTTGCGGTTTAGTAGTTTTTGTTGTTAGGGTGTTAGTCTTGTTTGTTGTTAGGGGGTTAGTGTTGTTTGTTCTTACGGGGTTAGTGTTTTTTGTGGTTAGGGTTTTAGTGCTGTTTGTGGTTAGGGGGTGAGCGTTGTTGGTTGTTAGGGGGTTAGGATTGTTTGTTGGTAGGGATTTAGGGTTGTTTGCTGCTAGGGGGTTAAGGTTCCTTGTTGTTAGGAGGTTAGGGTTGTTTGTTGTTACAGGGTTAGGTTAGTTTCTTGTTACGGGTTTAGGGTTGTTTGTTGTTAGGGGGTTAGGGTTGTTTGTTGTTAGGGGTTTAGAGTAGTTTATTTTTAGGGGGTTAGTGTTGTTTGTTGTTAGGTTGTTAAGATTGTTGTTAGGGGTTTAGTGTTGTTTGTTGTTAGGGGGTTAGCGTTTGTTGTTAGGGGTTTAGGGTTGTTTCTTGTTGGGGTTTAGTAGTTTTTGTTGTTAGGGTGTTAGTGTTGTTTGTGGTTAGGGGGTTAGTGTTGTTGTTTATTAGGGGGTTAGGATTGTTTGTTGTTAGGAGGTTAGGGTTGTTTGTTGTTACAGGGTTAGGTTAGTTTCTTGTTAGGGGTTTCGTGTTGTTTGTTGTTAGGGGGTTAGTGCTTGTTGTTAGGGGTTTAGGGTTATTTCTTGTTGGGGTTTAGTAGTTTTTGTTGTTAGGATGTTAGTGTTGTTTGTTGTTAGGGGGTTAGTGTTGTTTGTTCTTACGGGGTTAGTGTTGTTTGTGGTTAGGGTGTTAGTGTTGTTTGTGGTTAGGGTGTTAGTGCTTTTTGTGGTTGCGGGTTAGGGTTGTTTGTTTTTTGGGGGTTAGGGTAGTTTGTTGTTATTTTGTTAGGGTTGTTTGTTGTTAGGTGGTTAGGTTTGTTTGTTGTTACGGGGTTAGGGCTGTTTGTTGTTAGGAGATTAGTGTTGTTTGTTGTTAGGGGTTTATTGTTGTTTGTTGTTTGTGGGTTAGTGTTGTTTGTTGTTAGGGGTTTAGGTTTGTTGTTCTTAGGGCGTTAGTGTTGCTTGTTGTTAGGCTGTTAGGAGTGTTTGTCAGTGTGTTAGAGTTTTTTGTTGTTCGGGGCTTAGTGTTGTTTTATGTTAGGGAGTTAGTGTTGTTTGTTGTTGGAGGTTAGTGTTGTTTGTTAGGGGATCAATGTTGTTTGTTTTTAGTGGGTTAGGGTTCTTTGTTGTTAGGGGATTAGTGTTGTTTGTTATCAGGGGTTCAGTGTTGTTTGTTTTTAGCTGTTTAGAGTTGTTTGTTTTTAGGGTATTAGTGTTTTTTGTTGTTAGGGGGTTAGGATTGTGTTTTTTTAGTTGGTTATTGTTGTTTGTTTTTGGGGGTTAGTGTTGTTTGTTGTTAGGGGCTGAGTGTTGCTTTTTGTTAGGGTGTTAGGGTTGTTTGTTGTTAGGGGTTAGGGTTGTTTGTTATTAGGGGTTAATTTGGTTTTTTGTTAGGGGTTCAGTGTTGTTTGTTGTTAGGGGGTGAGTGTTGTTTGTTGTCAGGGCGTTAGGGTTGTTTCTTGTTAGGAGATTAGGGTCGATGGTTGTTAGGTGTTTAGTGTTGTTTGTTGTTAGGTGTTAGTGTTGCTTGTCATTAGGGCGTTAGTGTTTTTTGTTGTTAGTGGGTTAGTGCTGTGTGTTGTTAGTGGCTTAGTGTTGTTTGTTTTTAGGGGTTCAGTGTTGTTTGTTTTTAGGGTTTTAGGGTTGTTTGTTTTTAGGGGGTTTGCATTGTTTGTTTTTAGGGTGTTAGGATTGTTTGTTGTTAGGGGGTAAGTGTTGTTTGTTGTTAGGGGGTTAGTGTTGTTGGTTTTTAGGGGGTTAGGGTTGTTTGTTTTGGGGGGTTAAGGTTGTTTGTTGTTAGTGGGTTAGGGTTGTTTGTTGTTAGGGGATTAGTGTTGTTGTTGTTAGGGGGTTTGTGCTTTTTTTTGTTGGGGGTTAATGTTTCTTGTTCGGGGTCAGCGTTTGTTATTAAGGGTTTTGGGTTTGTTGTTGTTAGGGTGTTAGTGTTGTTTGTTGTTAGGGGGTTCGTGTTGTTTGTTCTTAGGGTGTTAGTGTTTTTTGTGGTTAGAGCGTTAGTGTTGTTTGTTGTTACGGGGTTAATGTTTCTTTTTAGGGGTTTAGGGTTGTTTCTTGTTGGGGGATAGTGGTGTTTGCTGTTGGGGGTTTAGGGATGGTTGTTGTTAGGGTGTTAGTGATAGTTGTTGTTAGGAGGTTAGTGTTGTTTATTGTTAGCTGTTTAGGGTTGTTTCTTGTTGGGGTTTTGTGGTTTTTGTTCTTAGGGTATTAGTGTTTGTGGTTGGGGGTTAGTGTTGCTGGTTGTTAGGGGGTCAGGGTTCTTTGTTGTTAGGGGGTTAGGGTTGTTTGTTGTTAGTGGGTTAGTGTTGTTTGTTGTTAGGGGTTCAGAGTTTTTTGCTGTTAGGGGGTTAGAGTTGTTTGCTGTTAAAGGATTTGGGTTCTTTCTTGTTGGGGGTTAGTGTTGTTTGTTTTTAGGGGATAAGTGTTGGTTGTTGCTAGGGGGTTAGTTTTTTTGTTTTTACTGGCTTAGTGGTGTTGGTGGTTAGGGGGTTAGTGTTGCTGGTTGTTTAGGGGGTTAGGGTTGTTTGTTGTTAGGGGGTTAGTGTTGTTTGTTTTTAGGGGGAAAGTGTTGGTTTTTGTTAGGCGGTTAGGGTTATTGGTTGTTAGGGGGTTAGGGTTGTTTGCTGTTAGGGGGTTAGGGTTGTTTGTTGTTACGGGGTTAGTGTTCTTTGTTATTACGGGGATAGGATTTTTTGTTGTTACGGGGTTAGTGTAGTTTCTTGTTATAGAGTTAGTGTTGTTTGTTGTTAGTGGGTTAGGGTTCTTTGTTGTTTGGTTACGGTTGTTTGTTGTTAGGGGGTTAGGGTTGTTTGTTGTTAGGGGGTTAGTGTTGTTTGTTCTTAGGGCGTTAGTGTTGGTTGTTGTTAGTAGGTTAGTGTTTTTTGTTCTTAGTGGGTTAGTGCTGTTTGGGGTTAGGGAGTTAGTGTTGCTGGTTGTTAGGGGTTAGTGTTGTTTGTTGTTAGGGGTTTAGGTTTGTTTCTTGTTGGGGTTTAGTGTTGTTTGTTGTTAGGGTGTTAGTGTAGTTTGTGGTTAGGGGGTTAGTGTTGTTGGTTGTTAGGGGGTTAGTGTTGTTTGTGGTTAGGGGTTTAGTGTTGTTTGTTGTTCGGTGTTTAGAGTTTTTTGTTCTTAGGGGCTTAGGGTTGTTTGTTGTTAGGGGATTAGGGTTGTTTCCTGTTAGGGGGTTAGTGTTGTTTGTTTTTAGGGGGTAAGTGTTGGTTGCTGTTAGGGGGTTAGTGTTCTTTGTTTTTACTGGGTTATTGCTGTTTGTGGTTAGGAGGTTAGTGTAGTTGGTTGTTAGGGAGTTAGGGTTGTTTGTTGTTAGGGGGTTAGTGTTTGTTGTTACACTGTTGGTGTTGATAGTTGTTAGGGGGTTAGTTTTGTTTGCTTTTAGAGGTTTAGGGTTGTTGGTTGTTAGTGTGTTAGTGTTGTTTGTTGTTAGGGGCTTAGGGGTGTTTGTTCTTACGGGGTTAGGGTATTTTTGGTTACGAGGTTAGGGTAGTTTCCTGTTAGGGGGTTAGTGTTGTTTGTTTTTAGTGGCTTAGGGTTGTTTGTTGTTAGGGGGTTAGGTTAGTTTGATGTTAGGGGGTTAGTGTTGTTTGTTGTTAGGGGTTTAGTGTTGTTTGTTGTTAGGGGCTTAGGGTGGTTTGTTGTTAGGGGATTAGGGTTCTTTCTTGTTAGGGGGTTAGTGTTGGTTCTTGCTAGGGGGTTAGTGTTGTTTGTTGTTACGGGGAAAGTGTTGGTTGTTGTTAGGGGGTTAGTGTTTTTTGTTTTGATTGGGTTAGTGCTGTTTGTGGTTGGGGGTTAGTGTTGTTGGTTTTTAGCGTGTTAGGGTTGTTTGTTGTTAGGGGGTTAGTGTTGTTTGTTCTTAGGGCGTTAGTGTTGGTTGTTGTTAGTAGGTTAGTGTTTTTTGTTCTTAGTGGGTTAGTGCTGTTTGGGGTTAGGGAGTTAGTGTTGCTGGTTGTTAGGGGTTAGTGTTGTTTGTTGTTAGGGGTTTAGGTTTGTTTCTTGTTGGGGTTTAGTGTTGTTTGTTGTTAGGGTGTTAGTGTAGTTTGTCGTTAGGGGGTTAGTGTTGTTGGTTGTTAGGGGGTTAGTGTTGTTTGTGGTTAGGGGTTTAGTGTTGTTTGTTGTTCGGTGTTTAGAGTTTTTTGTTCTTAGGGGCTTAGGGTTGTTTGTTGTTAGGGGATTAGGGTTGTTTCCTGTTAGGGGGTTAGTGTTGTTTGTTTTTAGGGGGTAAGTGTTGGTTGCTGTTAGGGGGTTAGTGTTCTTTGTTTTTACTGGGTTATTGCTGTTTGTAGTTAGGAGGTTAGTGTAGTTGGTTGTTAGGGAGTTAGGGTTGTTTGTTGTTAGGGGGTTAGTGTTTGTTGTTACAGTGTTGGTGTTGATAGTTGTTAGGGGGTTAGTTTTGTTTGCTTTTAGAGGTTTAGGGTTGTTGGTTGTTAGTGTGTTAGTGTTGTTTGTTGTTAGGGGCTTAGGGGTGTTTGTTCTTACGGGGTTAGGGTATTTTTGGTTACGAGGTTAGGGTAGTTTCCTGTTAGGGGGTTAGTGTTGTTTGTTTTTAGTGGCTTAGGGTTGTTTGTTGTTAGGGGGTTAGGTTAGTTTGATGTTAGGGGGTTAGTGTTGTTTGTTGTTAGGGGTTTAGTGTTGTTTGTTGTTAGGGGCTTAGGGTGGTTTGTTGTTAGGGGATTAGGGTTCTTTCTTGTTAGGGGGTTAGTGTTGGTTCTTGCTAGGGGGTTAGTGTTGTTTGTTGTTACGGGGAAAGTGTTGGTTGTTGTTAGGGGGTTAGTGATTTTTGTTTTGATTGGGTTAGTGCTGTTTGTGGTTGGGGGTTAGTGTTGTTGGTTTTTAGCGTGTTAGGGTTGTTTGTTGTTAGTGTATTAGGGTTTTTTGTTGTTAGGGGTTAGTGTTGTTTGTTATTAGGGATTTAGGGTTATTAGTTGTTAGGGGGTTAGTGTTGTTTGTTGTTAGCTGGTTAATGTTGTTTGTTGTTAGTAAGTTAGGGTTGTTTGTTGTTACGGGGTTAGGGTAGTTTGTTGTTACGGGGTTAGTGTTTGTTCTTAGTGGGTTAGTGTTGTTTGCTGTTTGGTTATGTTGTTCGTTGTTAAGGCGCTAGGGATGTTTCTTGTTCGGGGTTAGGGTTGTTTGTTGTTAAGGGCTTAGTGTTGTTTGTTGTTAGGGGGTTAGTGTTGTTTGTTGTTCCGGGGTTAGTTTTGTTTGTTATTAATGGTTTAGGGTTGTTTGTTGTTAGGGGGTTAGGGTTCTTGTTCTAAGGGGGTTACTGTTGTTTTTTGTTGCGGGTTAGTGTTGTTTGTTCTTAGGGTGTTAGTGTTCTTTGTTGTTATGATGTTAGGGTTGGTTGTGGTTAGGGTGTTAGTGTTGTTTGTTGTTAAGTGTTTAGTATTCTTTGTTTTTAGGCGTTTAGAGTTGTTTCTTGGGGTTTAGTGGAGTTTGTTGTTAGGGTTTTCGTGTTGTTTGTTGTTAGGGGGTTAGTGTTGGTTGTTGTTAGGGGGTTAGTGTTGCTTTTATTCAGGAGGTTAGTGTTTGTTGTTGTTAGAGGGTTAGTGTTGTTTGTTGTTAGGGGTTTAAAACACACTGCCTAGAGAAATCCTAGCAAAGCCCTATGTTTCCCCAAAGAAATGTATGTCCATTTCAGTTCTTCGCCAGCAACGGAGCAAAGAGGCAACGTCAGATTGTGTGTATCTCAGTGAGAGAAAGAACACTGTGACTTCCCCCGTTCCTCTGACGAAAGCGGTTAGAGGGAGAAAAGCGTCCTTTGCTTTCGCTTTCCCGCAATGAGCTCGGCAGATCTGCCCTTCGCGAAGGGCCGTTTTCCCCCGGAGAACTGCCTCGCGGTAGCCCTGTTCTGGAAGTGGAACGAGTATGCAGTGATAGCGTTCAGCTATTGTGAAGGCTCGCTTTGGCCCAGGGCAAACGAAGCGCCGGGGGAAATCTTAGCAGAGCCCAGCGCCTTTCCACGGTTCAAAGCGTGGAACTGCAGACTCATTTGCAAAGAAGAGAGCACACAGGCAACAGCAGCCCGCACCTTTCTCAGTGAAAGGGAGAACTCCCTGACTTCATCCAGTCCTCTGAGCAAAGCAGGCAGAAGGAGAGAAACTTTCTTTCCTTCCTCTTTCCTGCAACGAATTCCTCATTTGCTCTTGCAAACGCAGGGCTTCTTCTGAAAACCTGCGTCGCGGTGCAGGGATCTTTCCAGAGGAGCAACGACATAGTTTTAGCTGGAAGGGCTTGGGAAAGCAGCCGGGGAGAAAAGGCCTATTGCTATTCTCTTTTCTTTCTGCCTCACTGCGGTCAATTGGCACTTGCCAAAGCAAGGTTTCCCAGCACAAACTACAAAGCAGCAGCTCTCTCCTGGCAGAGGAAATCCCATGCAGTGCTGCCCTTTCGAGATAGTGTTGGTACAGTGAGGCCCAGGGAAAACAGACTGCCTAGAGAAATCCTAGCAAAGCCCTGTGTTTCCCCACAGGAATGTATGTCAGTTTCAGTTCTTTGCCAGCAACGGAGCTCAGAGGCAACGTCAGATTGTGTGTATCTCAGTGAGAGAAAGAACACTGTGACTTCCCCCGTTCCTCTGACGAAAGCGGTTAGAGGGAGAAAAGCGTCCTTTGCTTTCGCTTTCCCGCAATGTTCTCCACAGATCTGCCCTTCGCGAAGGGCCGTTTTTCCCCGGAGAACTGCCTCGCGGTAGCCCTGTTCTGGAAGTGGAACGAGTATGCAGTGTTAGCGTTCAGCTATTGTGAAGGCTCGCTTTGGCCCAGGGCAAACGAAGCGCCGGGGGAAATCTTAGCAGAGCCCGGCGCCTTTCCACGGTTCAAAGCGTGGAACTGCAGACTATTTTGCAAAGAAGAGAGCGCACAGGCAACAGCAGCCCGCTCGTTTCTCAGTGAAAGGGAGAACTCCCTGACTTCATCCAGTCCTCTGAGCAAAGCAGGCAGAAGGAGAGAAACTTTCTTTCCTTCCTCTTTCCTGCAACGAATTTCTCATTTGCTCTGGAAACGCAAGGCTTCTTCTGAAAAACTACGTCACGGTGCAGGGATCCTTCCAGAGGAGCAACGACATAGTTTTAGCTGGAAGGGCTTGGCTCAGAAGCCGGGGAGAAAAGGCCTCTTGCTATTTTCTTTTCTTTCTGCCCGAATGCGGTCAATTGGCACCTGCCAAGGCAAGGTTTCCCAGCACAAACTACAAAGCAGCAGCTCTCTCATGAAGAGGAAATCCCATTCAGTGTTGCCCTGGCAAGATAGTGTTGCTACAGTGAGGCCCAGGGAAAACACACTGCCTAGAGAAATCCTAGCAAAGCCCTGTGTTTTCCCACAGGAATGTATGTCCGTTTCAGTTCTTTGCCAGCAACGGAGCTCAGAGGCAACGTCAGATTGTGTGTATCTCAGTGAGAGAAAGAACACTGTGACTTCCCCCGTTCCTCTGACGAAAGCAGTTAGAGGGAGAAAAGCGTCCTTTGCTTTCGCTTTTCCGCAATGAGCTCCACAGATCTGCCCTTCGCGAAGGGCCGTTTTCCCCCGGAGAACTGCCTCGCGGTAGCCCTGTTCTGGAAGTGGAACGAGTATGCAGTGTTAGCGTTCGGCTAATGTGAAGGCTCGCTTTGGCCCATGCAAACGAAGCGCCGGGGGAAATCTTAGCAGAGCCCGGCGCCTTTCCACGGTTCAAAACGTGGAACTGCAGACTCTTTTGCAAAGAAGAGAGCGCACAGGCAACAGCAGCCCGCACGTTTCTCAGTGAAAGGGAGAACTCCCTGACTTCATCCAGTCCTCTGAGCAAAGCAGGCAGAAGGAGAGAAACTTTCTTTCCTTCCTCTTTCCTGCAACGAATTCCTCATTTGCTCTTGCAAACGTAAGGCTTCTCCTAAAAAACTACGTCACGGTGCAGAGATCCTTCCAGAGGAGCAACGAAATAGTTTTAGCTGGAAGGGCTTGGCAGAGCAGCCGGGGAGAAAAGGCCGCTTGCTGTTCTCTTTTCTTTCTGCCCGAATGCGGTCAATTGGCACTTGCCAAAGCAAGGTTTCCCAGCACAAACTAGAAAGCAGCAGCTCTCTCCTGGCAGAGGAAATCCCATGCAGTGTTGCCCTGGCGAGATAGTGTTGGTACAGTGAGGCCCAGGGAAAACACACTGCCTAGAGAAATCCTAGCAAAGCCCTGTGTTTCCCCACAGGAATGTATGTCCGTTTCAGTTCTTCGCCACCAACGGAGCAAAGAGGCAACGTCAGATTGTGTGTATCTCAGTGAGAGAAAGAACACTGTGACTTCCCCCGTTCCTCTGACGAAAGCAGTTAGAGGGAGAAAAGCGTCCTTTGCTTTCGCTTTCCCGCAATGAGCTCCACAGATCTGCCCTTCGCGAAGGGCCGTTTTCCCCCGGAGAACTGCCTGGCAGTAGCCCTGTTCTGGAAGTGGAACGAGTATGCAGTGTTAGCGTTCAGCTAATGTGAAGGCTCGCTTTGGCCCAGGGCAAACGAAGCGCCGGGGGAAATCTTAGCAGATCCCGGCGCCTTTCCACGGTTCAAAGCGTGGAACTGCAGACTCTTTTGCAAAGAAGAGAGCGCACAGGCAACAGCACCCGGCAATTTCTCAGTGAAAGGGAGAACTCCCTGACTTCATCCAGTCCTCTGAGCAAAGCAGGCAGAGGGAGAGAAACTTTCTTTCCTTCCTCTTTCCTGCAACGAATTCCTCATTTGCTCTTTCAAACGCAGGGCTTCTTCTGAGAAACTACGTCGCGGTGCAGGGATCCCTCCAGAGGAGCAACGACATAGTTTTAGCTGGAAGGGCTTGGGAAAGCAGCCGGGGAGAAAAGGCCTCTTGCTATTCTCTTTTCTTTCTGCCTGAATGCAGTCAATTCGCACTTGCCAAAGCAAGGTTTCCCAGCACAAGCTACAAAGCAGCAGCTCTCTCCTGGCAGAGGAAATCCCATGCAGTGCTGTCCTTGCGAGATAGTGTTGATAGAGTGAGACCCAGGGAAAGCACACTGCCTAGAGAAATCGTAGCAAAGCCCTGTGTTTCCCCACAGAAATGTATGTCAGTTTCAGTTCTTTGCCAGCAACGGAGCTCAGAGGCAACGTCAGATTGTGTGTATCTCAGTGAGAGAAAGAACACTGTGACTTCCCCCGTTCCTCTGACGAAAGCGGTTAGAGGGAGAAAAGCGTCCTTTGCTTTCGCTTTCCCGCAATGAGCTCCACAGATCTGCCCTTCGCGAAGGGCCGTTTTTCCCCGGAGAACTGCCTCGCGGTAGCCCTGTTCTGGAAGTGGAACGAGTATGCAGTGTTAGCGTTCAGCTAATGTGAAGGCTCGCTTTGGCCCAGGGCAAACGAAGCGCCGGGGGAAATCTTAGCAGAGCCCGGTGCCTTTCCACGGTTCAAAGCGTGGAACTGCAGACTCTTTTGCAAAGAAGAGAGCGCACAGGCAACAGCAGCCCGCACGTTTCTCAGTGAAAGGGAGAACTCCCTGACTTCATCCAGTCCTCTGAGCAAAGCAGGCAGAAGGAGAGAAACTTTCTTTCCTTCCTCTTTCCTGCAACGAATTTCTCATTTGCTCTTGCAAACGCAAGGCTTCTTCTGAAAAACTACGTCACGGTGCAGGGATCCTTCCAGAGGAGCAACGACATAGTTTTAGCTGGAAGGGCTTGGCTGAGCAGCCGGGGAGAAAAGGCCTCTTGCTATTTTCTTTTCTTTCTGCCCGAATGCGGTCAATTGGCACCTGCCAAGGCAAGGTTTCCCAGCACAAACTACAAAGCAGCAGCTCTCTCATGAAGAGGAAATCCCATTCAGTGTTGCCCTTGCGAGATAGTGTTGCTACAGTGAGGCCCAGGGAAAACACACTGCCTAGAGAAATCCTAGCAAAGCCCTGTGTTTCCCCACAGGAATGTATGTCCGTTTCAGTTCTTTGCCAGCAACGGAGCTCAGAGGCAACGTCAGATTGTGTGTATCTCAGTGAGAGAAAGAACACTGTGACTTCCCCCGTTCCTCTGGCGAAAGCAGTTAGAGGGAGAAAAGCGTCCTTTGCTTTCGCTTTCCCGCAATGTTCTCCACAGATCTGCCCTTGGCGAAGGGCCGTTTTTCCCCGGAGAACTGCCTCGCGGTAGCCCTGTTCTGGAAGTGGAACGAGTATGCAGTGTTAGCGTTCGGCTAATGTGAAGGCTCGCTTTGGCCCATGCAAACGAAGCGCCGGGGGAAATCTTAGCAGAGCCCGGCGCCTTTCCACGGTTCAAAACGTGGAACTGCAGACTCTTTTGCAAGGAAGAGAGCGCACAGGCAACAGCAGCCCGCACGTTTCTCAGTGAAAGGGAGAACTCCCTGACTTCATCCAGTCCTCTGAGCAAAGCAGGCAGAAGGAGAGAAACTTTCTTTCCTTCCTCTTTCCTGCAACGAATTCCTCATTTGCTCTTGCAAACGTAAGGCTTCTTCTAAAAAACTACGTCACGGTGCAGAGATCCTTCCAGAGGAGCAACGAAATAGTTTTAGCTGGAAGGGCTTGGCAGAGCAGCCGGGGAGAAAAGGCCGCTTGCTGTTCTCTTTTCTTTCTGCCCGAATGCGGTCAATTGGCACTTGCCAAAGCAAGGTTTCCCAGCACAAACTAGAAAGCAGCAGCTCTCTCCTGGCAGAGGAAATCCCATGCAGTGTTGCCCTGGCGAGATAGTGTTGGTACAGTGAGGCCCAGGGAAAACACACTGCCTAGAGAAATCCTAGCAAAGCCCTGTGTTTCCCCACAGGAATGTATGTCCGTTTCAGTTCTTCGCCACCAACGGAGCAAAGAGGCAACGTCAGATTGTGTGTATTTCAGTGAGAGAAAGAACACTGTGACTTCCCCCGTTCCTCTGACGAAAGCAGTTAGAGGGAGAAAAGCGTCCTTTGCTTTCGCTTTCCCGCAATGAGCTCCACAGATCTGCCCTTCGCGAAGGGCCGTTTTCCCCCGGAGAACTGCCTGGCAGTAGCCCTGTTCTGGAAGTGGAACGAGTATGCAGTGTTAGCGTTCAGCTAATGTGAAGGCTCGCTTTGGCCCAGGGCAAACGAAGCGCCGGGGGAAATCTTAGCAGATCCCGGCACCTTTCCACGGTTCAAAGCGTGGAACTGCAGACTCTTTTGCAAAGAAGAGAGCGCACAGGCAACAGCACCCGGCAATTTCTCAGTGAAAGGGAGAACTCCCTGACTTCATCCAGTCCTCTGAGCAAAGCAGGCAGAGGGAGAGAAACTTTCTTTCCTTCCTCTTTTCTGCAACGAATTCCTCATTTGCTCTTTCAAACGCAGGGCTTCTTCTGAGAAACTACGTCGCGGTGCAGGGATCCCTCCAGAGGAGCAACGACATAGTTTTAGCTGGAAGGGCTTGGGAAAGCAGCCGGGGAGAAAAGGCCTCTTGCTATTCTCTTTTCTTTCTGCCTGAATGCAGTCAATTCGCACTTGCCAAAGCAAGGTTTCCCAGCACAAGCTACAAAGCAGCAGCTCTCTCCTGGCAGAGGAAATCCCATGCAGTGCTGTCCTTGCGAGATAGTGTTGATAGAGTGAGACCCAGGGAAAGCACACTGCCTAGAGAAATCGTAGCAAAGCCCTGTGTTTCCCCACAGAAATGTATGTCAGTTTCAGTTCTTTGCCAGCAACGGAGCTCAGAGGCAACGTCAGATTGTGTGTATCTCAGTGAGAGAAAGAACACTGTGACTTCCCCCGTTCCTCTGACGAAAGCGGTTAGAGGGAGAAAAGCGTCCTTTGCTTTCGCTTTCCCGCAGTGAGCTCCACAGATCTGCCCTTCGCGAAGGGCCGTTTTTCCCCGGAGAACTGCCTCGCGGTAGCCCTGTTCTGGAAGTGGAACGAGTATGCAGTGTTAGCGTTCGGCTAATGTGAAGGCTCGCTTTGGCCCATGCAAACGAAGCGCCGGGGGAAATCTTAGCAGAGCCCGGCGCCTTTCCACGGTTCAAAACGTGGAACTGCAGACTCTTTTGCAAGGAAGAGAGCGCACAGGCAACAGCAGCCCGCACGTTTCTCAGTGAAAGGGAGAACTCCCTGACTTCATCCAGTCCTCTGAGCAAAGCAGGCAGAAGGAGAGAAACTTTCTTTCCTTCCTCTTTCCTGCAACGAATTTCTCATTTGCTCTTGCAAACGCAAGGCTTCTTCTGAAAAACTACGTCACGGTGCAGGGATCCTTCCAGAGGAGCAACGACATAGTTTTAGCTGGAAGGGCTTGGCTGAGCAGTCGGGGAGAAAAGGCCTCTTGCTATTTTCTTTTCTTTCTGCCCGAATGCGGTCAATTGGCACCTGCCAAGGCAAGGTTTCCCAGCACAAACTACAAAGCAGCAGCTCTCTCATGAAGAGGAAATCCCATTCAGTGTTGCCCTTGCGAGATAGTGTTGCTACAGTGAGGCCCAGGGAAAACACACTGCCTAGAGAAATCCTAGAAAAGCCCTGTGTTTCTCCCCGGGAATGTATGTCAGTTTCAGTTCTTTGCCACCAACGGAGCTCAGAGGCAACGTCAGATTGTGTGTATCTCAGTGAGAGAAAGAACACTGTGACTTCCCCCGTTCCTCTGACGAAAGCGGTTAGAGGGAGAAAAGCGTCCTTTGCTTTCGCTTTCCCGCAGTGAGCTCGGCAGATCTGCCCTTCGCGAAGGGCCGTTTTCCCCCGGAGAACTGCCTCGCGGTAGCCCTGTTCTGGAAGTGGAACGAGTATGCAGTGTTGGCGTTCAGCTATTGTGAAGGCTAGCTTTTGCCCACGGCAAACGAAGCGCCCGGGGAAGTCTTAGCAGAAACCGGCGCCTTTCCACGGTTCAAAGCTTGGAACTGCAGACTCTTTTGCAAAGAAGAGAGCGCACAGGCAACAGCACCCGGCAATTTCTCAGTGAAAGGGAGAACTCCCTGACTTCATCCAGTCCTCTGAGCAAAGCAGGCAGAGGGAGAGAAACTTTCTTTCCTTCCTCTTTCCTGCAAAGAATTCCTCATTTGCTCTCGCAAACGCAGGGCTTCTTCTGAAAACATACGTCGCGGTGCAGGGATCCTTCCAGAAGAGCAACGACATAGTTTTAGCTGGAAGGGCTTGGGAAAGCAGCCGGGGACAAAAGGCCTCTTGCTATTCTCTTTTCTTTCTGCCTGAATGCAGTCAATTCGCACTTGCCAAAGAGAGGTTTCCCAGCACAAACTACAAAGCAGCAGCTCTCTCCTGGCAGAGGAAATCCCATGCAGTGTTGCCCTGGCGAGACAGTGTTGGTACAGTGAGGCCCAGGGAAAACACACTGCCTAGAGAAATCCTAGCAAAGCCCTGTGTTTCCCCACAGGAATGTATGTCAGTTTCAGTTCTTTGCCAGCAACGGAGCTCAGAGGCAACGTCAGATTGTGTGTATCTCAGTGAGAGAAAGAACACTGTGACTTCCCCCGTTCCTCTGACGAAAGCAGTTAGAGGGAGAAAAGCGTCCTTTGCTTTCGCTTTCCCGCAATGAGCTCCACAGATCTGCCCTTCGCGAAGGGCCGTTTTTCCCCGGAGAACTGCCTCGCGGTAGCCCTGTTCTGGAAGTGGAACGAGTATGCAGTGTTAGCGTTCGGCTAATGTGAAGGCTCGCTTTGACCCAGGGCAAACGAAGCGCCGGGGGAAATCTTAGCAGAGCCCGGCGCCTTTCCACGGTTCAAAGCGTGGAACTGCAGACTCTTTTGCAAAGAAGAGAGCGCACAGGCAACAGCAGCCCGCACGTTTCTCAGTGAAAGGGAGAACTCCCTGACTTCATCCAGTCCTCTGAGCAAAGCAGGCAGAAGGAGAGAAACTTTCTTTCCTTCCTCTTTCCTGCAACGAATTCCTCATTTGCTGTTGCAAACGTAAGGTTTCTTCTAAAAAAACTACGTCACGGTGCAGAGATCCTTCCAGAGGAGCAACGAAATAGTTTTAGCTGGAAGGGCTTGGCAGAGCAGCCGGGGAGAAAAGGCCGCTTGCTGTTCTCTTTTCTTTCTGCCTGAATGCGGTCAATTGGCACCTGCCAAGGCAAGGTTTCCCAGCACAAACTACAAAGCAGCAGCTCTCTCATGAAGAGGAAATCCCATGCAGTGCTGCCCTTGCGAGATAGTGTTGATACAGTGAGGCCCAGGGAAAACAAACTGCCTAGAGAAATCCTAGCAAAGCCCTGTGTTTCGCCACAGGAATGTATGTCCGTTTCAGTTCTTCGCCAGCAACGGAGCAAAGAAGCAACGTCAGATTGTGTGTATCTCAGTGAGAGAAAGAACACTGTGACTTCCCCCGTTCCTCTGACGAAAGCAGTTAGAGGGAGAAAAGCGTCCTTTGCTTTCGCTTTCCCGCAATGAGCTCCACAGATCTGCCCTTCGCGAAGGGCCGTTTTCCCCCGGAGCACTGCTTCGCGGTAGCCCTGTTCTGGAAGTGGAACGAGTATGCAGTGTTAGCGTTCAGCTATTGTGAAGGCTCGCTTTGTCCCAGGGCAAACGAAGGGCCCGGGGAAGTCTTAGCAGAGCCCGGCGCCTTTCCACGGTTCAAAGCGTGGAACTGCAGACTCTTTTGCAAAGAAGAGAGCGCACAGGCAACAGCACCCGGCAATTTCTCAGTGAAAGGGAGAACTCCCTGACTTCATCCAGTCCTCTGAGCAAAGCAGGCAGAGGGAGAGAAACTTTCTTTCCTTCCTCTTTCCTGCAACGAATTCCTCATTTGCTCTTGCAAATGCAGGGATTCTTCTGTAAACCTACTTCGCAGTGCAGGGATCCTTCCAGAGGAGCAACGACATAGTTTTAGGTGGAAGGGCTTGGCAGAGCAGCCGGGGAGAAAAAACCTGTTGCTATTTTCTTTTCTTTCTGCCTGAAAGCAGTCAATTCGCACTTGCCAAAGCAAGGTCTCCCAGCACAAACTACAAAGCGGCAGCTCTCTCCTGGCAGAGGAAATCCCATGCAGTGCTGCCCTTGCGAGATAGTGTTGATACAGTGAGACCCAGGGAAAACACACTGCCTAGAGGAATCCTAGCAAAGCCCTGTGTTTCTCCACAGAAATGTATGTCAGTTTCAGTTCTTTGCCAGCAACGGAGCTCAGAGGCAACGTCAGATTGTGTGTATCTCAGTGAGAGAAAGAACACTGTGACTTCCCCCGTTCCTCTGACGAAAGCAGTTAGAGGGAGAAAAGCGTCCTTTGCTTTCGCTTTCCCGCAATGAGCTCCACAGATCTGCCCTTCGCGAAGGGCCGTTTTTCCCCGGAGAACTGCCTCGCGGTAGCCCTGTTCTGGAAGTGGAACGAGTATGCAGTGTTAGCGTTCAGCTATTGTGAAGGCTCGCTTTGGCCCAGGGCAAACGAAGCGCTGGGGGAAGTCTTAGCAGAACCCAGGGCCTTTCCACGGTTCAAAGCGTGGAACTGCAGACCCTTTTGCAAAGAAGAGAGCGCACAGGCAACAGCAGCCTGCACGTTTCTCAGTGAAAGGGAGAACTCCCTGACTTCATCCAGTCCTCTGAGCAAAGCAGGCAGAGGGAGAGAAACTTTCTTTCCTTCCTCTTTCCTGCAACGAATTCCTCATTTGCTCTTGCAAACGCAGGGCTTCTTCTGAGAAACTACGTCGCGGTGCAGGGATCCTTCCAGAGGAGCAACGACATAGTTTTAGCTGGAAGGGCTTGGGAAAGCAGCCGGGGAGAAAAGGCCTCTTGCTATTCTCTTTTCTTTCTGCCTGAATGCGGTCAATTGGCACTTGCCAAAGCAAGGTTTCCCAGCACAAACTACAAAGCAGCAGCTCTCTCCTGGCAGAGGAAATCCCACGCAGTGTTGCCCTGGCGAGATAGTGTTGCTACAGTGAGGCCCAGTGAAAACACACTGCCTAGAGAAATCCTAGCAAAGCCCTGTGTTTCTCCCCGGGAATGTATGTCAGTTTCAGTTCTTTGCCAGCAACGGAGCTCAGAGGCAACGTCAGATTGTGTGTATCTCAGTGAGAGAAAGAACACTGTGACTTCCCCCGTTCCTCTGACGAAGGCGGTTAGAGGGAGAAAAGCGTCCTTTGCTTTCGCTTTTCCGCAATGAGCTCGGCAGATCTGCCCTTCGCGAAGGGCCGTTTTCCCCCGGAGAACTGCCTCGCGGTAGTCCTGTTCTGGAAGTGGAACGAGTATGCAGTGTTAGCGTTCAGCTATTGTGAAGGCTCGCTTTGGCCCATTGCAAACGAAGTGCCGGGGGAAGTCTTAGCAGAGCCCAGCGCCTTTCCACGGTTCAAAGCGTGGAACTGCAGACCCTTTTGCAAAGAAGAGAGCGCACAGGCAACAGCAGCCTACACGTTTCTCAGTGAAAGGGAGAACTCCCTGACTTCATCCAGTCCTCTGAGCAAAGCAGGCAGAGGGAGAGAAACTTTCTTTCCTTCCTCTTTCCTGCAACGAATTGCTCCTTTGCTCTTGCAAACGCAGGGCTTCTTCTGAAAACCTACTTCGCGGTGCAGGGATCCTTCCAGAGGAGCAACGACATAGTTTTAGCTGGAAGGGCTTGGGAAAGCAGCCGGGGAGAAAAGGCCTCTTGCTATTCTCTTTTCTTTCTAACGCAAACCCTAACGCAAACCCTAACCCATAACACCAAAACCTAACCTAAACCTTAACACTATCCCTCACCCTAACTCTAACACTAACCCGAAACCTAATCATAAACCTAACCCTAACTCTGAACCAAACTTAACCATGACCAGAACCACAATGCCTAACCGAAACCCTCACCCAAACCCTAACCCTAAACTACACCTCTAAACCCTAACACCTTACCATAACCATAATCCTAACTCTACCCAACCCTAACCATAAACCTAACACTCACCCCAACCACAATGCCTAACACAAATCGTTACCCTAACTGTTACACTTAACCCTAACCTAAAATCTAACCCTAACCCTAAAACTAAACAGAACCCATAAACTTAACGCTAACCCTAAACTTAAACTTAACACTAACCTGAAAACGAACCCAAACCTTAGCCATATCCCTAACCCTCACCCTACTTTACTTCACCCTATCCCTAACCTAAAGCTAACCCTAACTTTAACCCTAATCCAACCCCTAAACCTAACCCTAACCTTAACCTTGGCCCATCTGTAACCCTAAACCTAACCCTTATAATAACTCTGACACTAACCCTTGCCCAAAACCTAATTCTAATCCTAACCCTGACCCTAACCCTAACCTAACCTTAACCCTAACTTTAAGCCTACCATAAACTTAACCTAAACCTAACCCCTAACCCAACTCGAACCCTAAACCTAGCCCTAACCCTAACCGTAACAGTTACGCAAAACCCTCACCTTAACTGTAAACGTAAATCTAACTCTTACCGTAACCCTAAACTTAACCCTAATTATAACCCTATCCTAAACCTAACTGAAACACTAACCACTAACCCTAACTCTAACCCTAATGCTTAGCCTAAACCTAACCTTAACCCTAAACCTAACCTTAACCACTAACCCTAACTCTAATCCTAACCCGAAACCAAACCCTCACACTTAACCAAAATTTCAACCTAACCATAACCCTAAACCTACCCTAACTTCATTCAAACCCTAACCCTAAGCTAAACTAACACTAAACCTAACCCTAACCCTAAACCTAAATCTAACCCTAACCCTGAATCTAACCTGAACTCTAAACCAAAAACCCTAAACCTGACCCTAACCTTAATCCAAACACCTACCCCAACCCTAACCCTCATCCTTAACCTAAATTCCACCCTAAACCTAAACCTAAAGCACTATCACCATACTCTAGCCCTAACTCTAAACCTAACCTAACTCTAACCCTAAACATTACTGTAACACCCAAAAACATCAGCTTAATGTAAACATAACACTAATCCTCACACGAAACCCTAACCCTTTCCCTAACCCTAACCCTATCCCTCATCCTAACCCTAAACCTGACATAAACCTAACTCTTACCCTAACCTTCAACTTAACCTGAACTCTACCCTAACCTTAACCGTAAACCTAACAATAACTCTAAACCTGACCTTAACCCTAACCCTAAACCCTAGCACTAACTCTAAACCTAACCCTAACCTAGCCTTACACTTTACCGTAAACCTAGTCTTAACCCTAACCTGACCGCTACCTTAACCCTAACCTAAACCTAACCCTAACACTAACCTTAACCCTAAATCTAACATTAACCCTGAACCCCACTATTAACTGAAACTTCACCATGACCCTAACTCTAACCCTAACCATAACAATTACCCTAAACCCTCACCTTAACTGTAAACCTAAACCTAACCCTCACCATATCCCCAACCCTCACCCTAACCCCTAACTATATTCCTAACCCTAAACCTAATGCTATCCCTAACCCTAACTGTACCCCTAACACGAACAGTAACCCTAATCTAACACTAACCCTAACATTAACCCTAAACTTAAACCTACCCTAACCATAAACCTAAAACTAGCAGCCTAAACCTAACGTCTAACACTAACCCTAATCCTAACCCTAACCCTAACCCTAACTCTCACCCTTAACCTAAACTTCACACTAACCCTAAACCTAAAACTAACCCTAACACTAAACATAACCCCTAACCCTAAACTGGACCCTAAATCTAACCATAACACTAACCTGAACACAAACCCAAACTCTAGCCCTAACCCTAAAAGTAACCCTCAGCCTATGCTAAACTTCAACCAAATCCTAACCCTAACCATAACCGTAAACGTAAACCTAGCCCAAACCCTAACCTTAAACCTAACTCTAACCGTAAAGCTAGTCCATCTGTAACCCTAAACCTAAGCCTTACAATAGTTCTGAACCTAACCCTAATCCTAAGCCCAACAATAGACCTAATCCTAAACCTAACCCGAACTCTAAACTTGACCCTAAAGAGAACACTAACTCTAACCCTAAACCAGGACTTAAACCTAAAACTTACCCTGCACCTAACCCTGCACCTAACCCTAACTCTAACTCTAACCCTAATCCTAACACTTGTCCTAAAACCTAACCTTAACTGCAATACTAACTGTAACCCTCATCTAACCCCTAACCGTACCCCCAAAAGCTAACCCTAATGCTATCCCTAACCCTAACCCTAACACTCACCTGAAAACCTAAGCCCTAACGATAACCCTAACCCTAACCCAAAACCTAACCCCTAGCACCAAAGCCTAACCCTAACTCTAACACTAACCCGAAACCTAATCATAAAACTAACCCTAACCCTAAACCAAACCTAACCATGACCAGAACCACAATGCCTAACCGGAACCCTCACCCAAGCCCTAACCCAAAACTACTCCTCTAATCCCTAACACCTTACCATAACCATAATCCTAACCCTACCCAACCCTAATCCTAAACCTAATCCTCACACCAACCACAATGCCTAACACAAACCGTAAACCTAACCCTAAACTGAACCCTCACTCTTAACCAAAATTCACCCTAACCATGACCCTAAACCTCCCCTAACTTCATCCAAACCCTAACCTTAACCAAAAATAAAACTAAACTTAAACCTAACCCTAAATGTAAACCTAACCCTAACCCGGACCATAACCTGAACCCTAACCCCTAACCCTAACCCTCACGCTTAACATAAACTTCACCCTAACTCTAACCCTAAAACTAAATATAACACTAAATCTCCGCCTAACCCTGACCCTAACCCTAATCCTAACCATAAACCTAACCCAAACCTGAACCTAACTCTAACCCTAACCCTAATCCTAACCCTAAAACTTACCCTACACACTCAGCTTAAATGGAAACCTAGAACTAACCCTCACCCTAACATCTAAACCTAACCCCAACCCTTAACCTAACCCTATCTCTAACCTTAACCTAGCCCTAAACCTAACAATGACTTAACCCTAACATGTACTCTAAACCTAAGCATAAACCTAAACTTAACCCTAAACCTAATCCTAACCTTAACCCTAACCCTAACACCTAACGCTAACCTGAGCTCAACACTCGCCCTTAACTTTAAATGCACCCTAACACTAACCCTAAACTGAACCCTAACCCTAACCCTAAACCTAAGCCTAAACCTGACCCTAGCATTAACCCAAACACGTAAACCTGACCCTAATACTAACCCTAAATCTAACCCTAACCTTAACGCAAACACGTAACGCTAACACTAGTCCTAACCCTCATCCTTAAAGTATGCTTCACCCTAAACGTAAGCCTAAGCCTAACCTGAAACTAAACCTAACCCTAAACTATCCCCTCAGTCTAGCCCTAACCCTAAACCTAACCCTAACCCTAACTCTAACCATACCCCTAACCATAACACTCTAAAACATCAGCTAAACTGTAAACCTAACACTAACCATCACATGAATCGCTAACCCTTTCCCTAATCCTACCCCTATCCCTAATGCTAACCTTAACCTTGACCTAATCCTAACCCTTACCCTAACCCTAAACTTAACACTAACCTTAACTCGAACTTAACCCTAACCCTCACAATAACTCTAAACCTGACCCTAACCCTAAGCCTAAACCCTAGCACTAACTCTAACTCTAACCCTAACCCTAACCTAGCCCTACCCTTTACCGTAAACCTAGCCTAAACCCTAACCTTACCCCTACCTTCAACCTAACCCTGACACTAACCTTAAGCATAACTCTAACCTTAACCCTAACCCTGACTATTAACTGAAACTTCACCCTAACCATAAGCCTAACTCTAACTCTAACCCTAACCATAACAATTACCCTAAACCTTCACCTTCAATGTAAACCTAAACCTAACCCTTAACCGTATCCCCAACCCTAAACCTAATGCTATCTATCCCTCACATTATCCCTAACCCTAACCCGAAGACGAACAGTAACCCTAATCTAACGCTAACCCTAACGTTAACCCTAAACTTAACCCTTCCCTAACCATAAACCTAACCCTAACACCCTAAACCTAAACTCTAACCCTAACTAGAATCCAAACCCTAATGCAAACCCTTATCCTAACCCTCACCCTTAACCTAAACTTCACACTAACCCTAAACCTAAACCTAATCTGAACATAACCACTAACCCTAACCTGAACCCTAAACCTAACCTTAGCACTAACATGAACACAAACCCAAAGTCTAGCCCTAACCCTAAAAATAACCCTCACCCTATCCTAAACTTCATCCAAACCCTAACGCTAACCTTAGTCCTAAACCTAAACCTAAACCTAACCCAACCCCTAACATTAAATATAACTCTAACCATAATGCTAGTCCACCTGTAACCCTAAACCTAACCCTTAAAATACCCCTCAACCTAACCCTAAACCTAATCCTAACCCTAGACCTAATCCTAACCCTAACCCGAACTCTAACCTTGACCCTAAATAGAACACTAACTCTACCCCTAAACCTGAAACTAAAGCTAAATCTTACCCTACACCTAACCCTAAACGTAAACCTACCCCTAACTCTATGTCTAACGATAATCGGGACACTTATCCTAAACCCTCGCCTTAAATGTAAAACTAACCGTAACACTCACTCTAACCCCTAACGGTATCCCACAACCCTTACCCTAATGCTATCCCTAACCCTAACACTAACCTGAACACCTAAGCCCTAATGATAACCCTAACCCTAACCCCAAACCTAACCCATAACACCAAAACCTAACCCTAACCTTAAAGGTAGCTCTCACCCTAACTCTAACTCTAACACTAACCCGAAACCTAATCATAAACCTAACCCTAACCCTAAACCAATCCTAACCATGACCAGAACCACAATGCCTAACCGGAACCCTCACCCAAACCCTAACCCTAAACTACACCTCTAACACCTAACACCTTACCTTAACCATAATCCTAACCCTACCCAACCCTAACCCTAAACCTAAACCTCACCCCAACCACAACGCCTAACACAAAACGTAACCCTAACCCTAACTGTAACACTAAACTTAACCCTAACCTTAAACATAACCCTAACCCTAAAACTAAACAGAACCCGTAAACTTAACCCTAACACGAAACACAACCTTAACACGAACCTGAAAACTAACCCAAACCTTAGCCATAACCTTAACCCTAACCCTCACCCTAACTTAAACTTCACCCTATCCCTAACCTAAAGCTCACCCTAATTCTGTTTAGTTTTAGGGCTAGGGTTAGGGTGAAGTTTATGTTAACCTAATTCTAAACCTATCCCTATCCCTACCCCTAAACCTAACCCTAACCTTAACCTTGGCCCACCTGTAACCCTAAAACTAACCCTTACAATAACTCGGACCCGAACCCTCACCCTAAACCTAATCCTAATCTTAACCCTGACCATAACCCTAACCTAACCTTAACCCTAACTTTAACCCTACGATAAACTCAAACCTAACCCTAACCCCGAACAATAACTCTAACCAAAATTTCACCCTACCCATAACCCTAAACCTACCCTAACTTCATTCAAATCCTAACCCTAACCAAAACTAAAGCTAACCCTAAACCTAACGCAAACCCTAACCCTGACCCTAACCTGAACCCTTACCCCTAACCCTAACCCTAACCCTCACGCTTAACATAAACTTCACCCTAACCCTAGCCCTAAAACTAAACATAATACTAAATCTCCCCAACCCTGACCCTAACCCTAATCCTAACCATATACCTAACCCTAACCTTAAACATAATCCTAACCCTGACCCTAAATCTATCTCTAACCCTAATCCTAACTCTAAAACTTACCCTACACACTCAGCTTAAATGGAAACCTAGCACTAACCCTCACACTAACATCTAAACCTAAACCCTACCCTTAACCTAATCTTATCTCTAACCTTTACCTAGCCCTAAACCTAACCATGACTTAACCGTAACACTTACCCTAACCCTAAAACTAATCTTAACCCTAATCCTAATCCTAACCTTAACCCTAACCCTAACCCCTAACACTAACCCTAAGCTCAACCCTCACACTTAACTTAAACTGCACCCTGACCCTAACCTTAAACTAAACCCTAACCCTAAAGCTAACCCTAACATTAACCCAAACACCAAAACCTAACCCTGACACTAACACTAACCCTAAACTTAACCCTAACCTGATCCTAACCTTAACCCAAACACCTAACTCTAATATTTACCCTAACGCTAATCTTAACTTTCACCCTATACATAAGCAGAACCCTAAAATTAAACCTAACCCTAAATATCCCCTCAGTCTAGCCCTAACCCTAACTCTAACTCTAACCCTGACCCTAACCGTAACACTGTAAAACATCAGCTTAACTGTAAATCTAACACTAACCCTCACACGAACCCTAACCCTTTCCCTAAACCTAACCCTATCCCTAACCCTAACCCTAACCCTGACCTAAACATAACCCTTACCCTAACCCTAAACTTAACCCTAACCTTAACTCTACCCTAACCCTAACACTAACAAAAACTCTAAACCTGACCCGAACCCTACCCCTAAACCCTAGCACTAACTCTAACTCTACACCTAATCCTAACCCTAACCTAGACGTACCCTTGACCGTAAACCTAGCCTTAACCCTAACCTTACCCCTATCCTATCCCTAACCCTAAACCTAACCCTAACACTAATCTTAATCCTAACTCTAACCTTAACCCTAACCCTTACCTAACCCTCACTATTAACTGAAAATTCACCCTAACCCTAACCCTAACTCTAACTCTAACCCTAACCATAACACTTACCCTAAACCCTCACCTTAACTGTAAACCTAACACTAAACCTCACCCGAACCCCTAACCGAATCCCCAACCCTAAACCTGCCGCTATCCCTAAACTTATCCCTAACCCTAACCCAAACACGAACAGTAACACTAATCTAATACTAACCGTTACATTAACCCTAAACTTAACCCTACCCTAACCATAAACCTAACCCTAACACCCTAAACGTAAACTCTAACACTAAGTATAATCCTCACCGTAATCCTAACCCTTACCTTGACCCTCACTATGAACCTAAACATCACTCTAACCCTGAACCTAAACCTAACACTAACCCTAAACGTAACTCCTAACACTAACCCGAACCCTAAAACTAACCTTAACACTAACCTGAACACAAAATCAAACTTCAGCCCTAATCATAAGAATAACCCTCACCCCGTCCTAAGGTTCATCCAACACTAACCCTAACCTTCACCCTAAACCTAAACCTAACCCAAACCCTAACCTTAAACCAAACTCTAACCATAACACTACTCCACCTGTAACCCTAAAACTAAGCCTTACATTAGCCCTGAACCTAACCCTAGACCTAACCCTAATCCTAACCCTAACCCAAACTCTAAGCTTGATCCTAAATAGAACACTAACTCTAATTCTAAACCTGAACCTAAACCGAAATCTTACCCTACACCTAACCCTAACCCTGAACCTAACCCTAACTCTAACCCTAAGAATAACACTTACCCTAAACCCTCACCTTAACTGTAAAACTAACCGCAACCCTCACCCTAACCCCTAACCGTATCCCCCAACCCTAACCCTAATGCTATTCCTAACCCTAACACTAACCTGAACCCCTAAGCCCTAACGATAACCCTAACCCCTAACCCAAACCCTAACCCCTAACACCAAAGCCTAACCCAAACCTTAACCCTAAGTCTCACCCTAACTCTAACTCTAACATTAACCTGAAACCTAATAATAAACCTAACCCTAACCCTAAACCAAACCTAACCATGACCAGAACCACAATGACTAACCGGAACCCTCACCCAAACCCTAACCCTAAACTAAAACTCTAACCCTTAACACCTTACCATAACCAGAATCCTAACCCTACCCAACCCGAACCCTAAACCTAACCCTCACCCAAACGACAAAGACTAACACAAACCGTGACCCTAATCCTAACCATAACACTAAACTTAACCCTAACCTAAAATTTAACCCTAACCCTAAAACTAAAAAGAACCCGTAAACTTAACCCTAACCCTAAACATAACCTTAACACTAACCTGAAACCAAACTCAAACCTTAACCATAACCCTAAAACTAACCCTCAGCCTATCTTAAACTTCACCCTATCCCTAAGCTAAAGCTCACCCTAACTTTAACCCTAACCCTACCCCTAAATCAAACCCTAAACTTAACCTTGGCCCACCTGTAGTACCCTAAACCTAACCCTTACAATAACTCTGACCCTAACCCTCACCCTTACCCTAACCCTAACTGTAACCCTCACCCTTAACCTAAACTTCACACTAACCCTAAATCTAAACATAACCCTACCCCCAAACATAACCCCTAACCCTAATCCAAACGCTAAACCTAACCTTAACACTAACCTGAACACGAACCCAAACTCTAGACCTAACCTTAAAAATAACACTCACCATATCGTAAACTTCATCCAAACCCTAACCCTAAATCTAAACCTAACCCAAACCCTAAACTTAAACTTTAATCATAACGCTAGTCCACCTGTAACCCTAAACCTAACCCTTACAATAGCCCTGAACCTAACAATAACCCTTACCCAAAACCCTAACCCAAATCCTAAACCGAAGCCTAACGTGAACCCAAACCCGAACCCTAAACACAAACCATATCACTAGCCCTAGCCCTAGGCCCTAGCCCAAGTCCTAGCCCTAGCCCTAGCCCTAACCCTAACACTAACTCGAACCCTAAAACCTAACCCTAAACATTAACCCTAACCCTGAACACTAACCCTAACACTAACCGCTAACCCTAAACCCAAACCCTAACCCTGAACACTAACCCTAACACTAACTGCTAACCCTAAACCCTAACCCTAACCCTAAACCCTAACACTAACCCTAGCACTAACCATGAACCCTAACCCTAAACTCTAACCATCAGCCTAACCCAAAACCCTAACCCTAACCCTAAACTCTAGCCCTAAAACCCTAGCCCTAGACCTAGCCCTAACACCAAGCCCTAGCCCTAGCCCTAACCCTAACCCTAACCTCTAACCTCTAAAACTAACCCTAGCCCTAACCCTAAACCCTAAATCCTAACCCTAAACCCAAACCCTAAACCTAACCCTGACTCTAACCCCTAACCCTGACCCAGACCCTGACCCTAAACCGTGACAATGACCCTAAACCCTGACCATGACCCTAATCCTGACCGTGACCCTAACCCTGACCCTAAACTCTGACCCTGACACTAAACACTGACTCTGACCCTGACCCTAAACTCTATCACTAAACACTAAACCCTAACCCCTAGCCCTAACACATAGCCCTAACCTTACCCCAACCCTAATCCTAAACCCTAAACCCTAACCATAAAAACAAACCCTAAACCTAACCCTGACCCTAACCCCTAACCCTGACCCTGACCCTGACCCTAAACCCTGACCATAAACCCTGACCCTAACACTAAAAACTGACCCTGACCCTAAACTCGAACACTAAACCCTAAAACCTAACCTTAACCCCTAAACCCGATCCCGAACCATAACCCTAACACTAAACTAAACCCTAAACCCTAACCTGTGTAGGGAGTGAGGAGGTGGGAGGGACTAGGCTGGGCACTGTGAAGGGAGTCAGGAGGTGGGAGAGACCATGCAGGGCCCTGTATAGAGAGTGAGAGACCAGGCAGGGCACTGTATAGGGAGTAAGATGGTGGGACAAAAGAGACAGAAACCTGTGTAGGGAGTGAAGAGCTGAGAGACCAGACAGAGACCTTTGTAGGGAGTGAGGAGGTGGGTGAGACCAGGCAGGGCCCTGAGTAGGGAGAGAGGAGATGGAAGAGACCAGGCAGGGACAGGTGTAGGAAGTGAGGAGGTGGGAGGGACCAGGAAGGGCCCTGTGTAAGGAGTGAGGATGTGGAAGAGAACAGGCAGAGAACTCTGTAGGGAGTAAGGAGGTGGGACAGAGCAGGCAGAGACCTTTACAGGGATGGAGGAGGTGGGAGAGAAAAGGCGGGGCCCTGAGTAGGGAGTGAGGGGCTGGGAGCAACCAGGCACGGCCATGTCTAGGGAGTGAGGAGGTGGGAGAGGTCAGGCAGGGACCTGAGCAGGGAGTTAGGCCTTAGGAGAGACCAGGCAGAGACCTGCATAGGGAGTGAGGAGGTGAGAGAGACCAGGTAGGATGCTGTGTAAAGAGTGAGGATGTAGGAGAGACCAGGCAGGGCCCTGTGTAAGGAGTGATGAGGTGGGAGAGACGAAGCAGGGACCTGTGTAGGGAGTGAGGAGGTGGGAGAGAATAGGCAGAAACCTGTGTAGGGATTGAGAAGATGGTAGAGAGCAGGCAGGGCCCTGTGTAGGGAGTGAAGAGGTGGGAGAACCATTCAGAGACCTGCATAGGGAGTGAGGAGATGGGAGAGACCAGGAAGGGCCCTCTGTAGGGAGTGAGTTGGCCAGAGATCAGGCATGTCCCTGTATGGAGTAAGGATATGGGAGAGACCAGGCAGGGCCCTGTGCAGGGAGTTAGGAGGTGGGAGAGAACAGGCAGAGAAGAGTGTAGGGAGTGAGGAGGTGGGACAGACCAGGCAGGGCTCTGTGCATAGAGAAGATGGGAGACACCAGACAGGGCCCTGTGTAGGGAGTGAAGAAGAGGGAGACCCAGGCAGAGTCCTGCTTAGGGAGTGAGGAGATGGGAGAGACCAGGCAGAGCCAAGTATAGGGAGTGAGGAGATGGGAGAGACCAGGCAGGCCCTGTGTAAGGAGTGATGAGGTGGGAGAGACCAAGCAGGACCCTGTGCAGGGTGTGAGGGGGAGGGAGCATCCAGGCAGGGCCCTGTGGAGGGAGTGAGGTGTTGGGAGAGACCACACAGGTCCTGTGTAGGGAGTGAGAATGTGCCAGAGATCAGGCAGGGCCCTGTGTAGAGAGTGAGGAGGTGGCAGAGAAGAGACAGAGACATATGTAGGGAGTAAGCAGAAGGGAGACACCAGGCAGGGCCCTCTGTAGGGAGTGAGGAGGAGGGACATAGCAGGCAGGGCCCTGTGTAAGGAGTGAGGAGGTGGGAGAATCCAGGCAGACACCTGTGTAGGGAGTGAGGAGCTGGAAGAGACCAGGCAGGGACCTGTGTAGGTCCTGAGGAGGTGGGAGAGGCCAGGCAGCGTCCTGTGTAGGGAGTGAGAAGGTGGGAGAGACCAGGCAGGGCCCTATGTTGGGAGTGAGGATGCAGGAGAGAAGAGGCAGAGATGTGGGAGAGACCAGGCAAAGACCTGTGAAGGGACTGAGGAGGTGGGAGAGACCTGGCAGGGCCCAGTGTAGGGAGTGAGTATCTTGGAGAGAAGAGGCAGAGACCTGTGTAGGGATTGAGAAGAAGGAGAGACCAGGCCGGGCCCTGTGTAGGGAGTGAGGAGGTGGGAGAGGCCAGGCAGAGCCCTGTGTAGGGAGTGAGGTGTTAGGAGAGACCAGGCAGGGCCCTGTGTAGGGAGTGATGAGGTGAGAGAGACCAGGTAGGACCCTGTGTACAGAGTGAGGATGTGGAAGAGAACAGGCAAGGCTGTGTGTAGGAAGTAAGGTGGTGGAGATACCAGTCAGGGACCTGTGTAGGGATTGAGGAAGTGGGAGAGACCAGGCAGGACCCTGTGTAGGGAGTGAGGAGGTGGGAGAGACCATCAGGGCCCTGTGTAGGGAGTGAGGAGGTGATAGAGAACAGGTAAGGCCCTGCATACACAGTGAGGAGTTGGGAGAGACCACCCAGATACCTGAGTAGGGAGTCAGGATGTGGGAGAGATCAGGCAGAGCCCTGTGTAGGAAGTGAGGTGTTAGGAGAGACCAGGCAGGGCCCTGTGTAGGGAGTGAGGAGGTGGGAGAGACCAGGTAGGACCCTGTGTACAGAGTGAGGATGTGGAAGAGAACAGGCAAGGCTGTGTGTAGGAAGTAAGGTGGTGGAGATACCAGTCAGGGACCTGTGTAGGGATTGAGGAAGTGGGAGAGACCAGGCAGGACCCTGTGTAGGGAGTGAGGAGGTGGGAGAGACCATCAGGGCCCTGTGTAGGGAGTGAGGAGGTGATAGAGAACAGGTAAGGCCCTGCATACACAGTGAGGAGTTGGGAGAGACCACCCAGATACCTGAGTAGGGAGTCAGGATGTGGGAGAGATCAGGCAGAGCCCTGTGTAGGAAGTGAGGTGTTAGGAGAGACCAGGCAGGGCCCTGTGTAGGGAGTGAGGAGGTGGGAGAGACCAGGTAGGACCCTGTGTACAGAGTGAGGATGTGGAAGAGACCAGGCAGGTCTGTGTGTAGGGAGTAAGGAGGTGGAGATGCCAGGCAGGGCCCTGTGTAGGGAGTGAGGATGTAGGAGAGATCATCAGGGCCCTGTGCAGGAAGTGAGCAGATGGGATACACCAGGCAGGGCCCTGTATAGGGAGTGAGGAGATGGGAGAGAACAAGCACAGCCCTGTGTAGGGAGTGAGAAGAAGGGAGATAACAGCCAGAAACACAGTGCAGGGACTGAGGAGGTGGGAGAGGTAAGGCAGGACCCTGTGTAGGGAGTGAGGGGGTGATAGAGACCAGGCAGAGCCCTGTGTAGGGAGTGAGGAGGTGGGAGAGGCCAGGCATGGCCCTGTGTAGGGAGTGAGGAGATGAGAGAGACCAGGCAGGGCCCTGTGGAGGGAGTAAGGAGGTGGAGAGACCAGGCAGTGGCTTGTTTAGGGAGTGAGCAGGTGCGAGAGAACATCAGGGCCCTGTGTAGGGAGTGAGGAGGAGGGAGAAAACAGGCTAACACCTGTGTATGTAGTAAGGAGGTGGGAAAGACCACCCAGAGACCTGTGTAGGGATTGAGGAATGGGAGGGAACAGGCAGAGAACTGTGTAGGGAGTGAGGAGGTAGGAGAGACCAGGCAAGGCCCTGTGTAGGGAGCGAAGAGGTGGAGAACCAGGCAGAGTCCTGCGTAGGGAGTGAGAAGGCGAGAGAGGACAGGCAGAGCCCTGCGTAGGGAGTGAGGAGGTGGGATTGACTAGGCAGGACCCTGGGTAGGGTGTGAGGAGGTGGGAGATTCCAGGCAGGGCCCTTTGTAGGGAGTGAGGTGTTGGGAGAGACCAGGCAGAGTCCTGTGTAGGGAGTGAGGATTTGGGAGAGACCAGGCAGGGCCCTGTGTATGGCCTGAGGAGGTTAGAAATACCAGGCAGGGCCCTGAGTAGGGAGTGAGGAAGTGGGAGAGAAGAGGCAGGGCCCTGTCTAGGGATTGAAGAGGTGGGAGAGAACAGGCAGAGACCCTTGTAGGGAATGGGGAGGTGGGAGAACCATGCAGAGACCTGTGTAGGGATGGAGAAGGTGGGAGGGACCAGTTAGGGCCCTGTGTGTGCAGTCAGGATGTGAGAGAGAGGAGGCAGGGCCCTGTGTGAATTGAGGATGTGGGAGAGGCCAGGCAGGGCCCTGTTTAGGGAGTGAGGAGGTGGGAGAGATCATCAGGGCCCTGTAAAGGGAGTGAGGAGGTGAGAGAGGCCAGTCAGGGACCTGTGTAGGGAGTGAGGAGGTGGGAGAGACCAGGCAGAGACCTGCATAGGGAGTGAGGAGGTGAGAGAGACCAGGTAGGATGCTGTATAAAGAGTGAGGATGTAGGAGAGACTAGCCAGAGCCCTGTGCAGGGAGTAAGGAGGTGGAGAGACCAGGCAGGGTCCTGTTTAGGGAGTGAGGAGGTGGGAGAGATCATCAGGGCCCTGTAAAGGGAGTGAGGAGGTGGGAGAGACCACCCAGATACCTGTGTAGGGACTGAGGAGGTGGGAGAGAAAAGACAGAGCCCTGTGTAGGGAGTGAGGAGGTGGGAGATACCAGGCAGGGCCCTGTGTAGGGAGTGAGGAGGTGGCAGGGAGCAGTCAGAGACCTGTGTAGGGAGTGAGGAGGTGGCAGAGACCAGGCAGGGCCCTGTCTAGGGAGTGAGGAGTTGGAAGAGACCAGGCAGAGACCTGTGTACTGAGTCAGGAGGTGGGAAAGAACAGGCAGGACTGTGTTTAGCAAGTGAGGGGGTGAGAGAGAATAGGCAGAAACTTGTGTAGGGAGTGAGAAGATGGAAGACAGCAGGCAGGGCCCTGTGTAGGGAGTGAAGAGGTGGGAGAAACATTCAGAGACCTGAATAGGGAGTGAGGAGTTGGGAGAGACCAGGCAGGGCTCTGTGCAGGGAGTGAGGAGGCCAGAGATCAGGCAAGTCCCTTTGTATGGAGTAAGGATGTGGGAGAGACCAGGCAGGGCCCTGTGCAGGGAGTGAGGAGGTAGGAGAGATCAGGCAGGGACTGGTGTAGGGAGTGAGGAGGTGGGAGAGACCAGGCAGGGCTCCGTGTAGGAAGTGAGGAAGTGGGAAAGAACAGGCAGAAAGCTGTGTATGGAGTGAGAAGATGGGAGACACTAGCCAGGGCCCTGTGTAGGGAGTGAAGAGGTGGGAGAACAAGGCAGAGTCCTGCATAGAGAGTGAGGAGGTGGGAGAGGACAGGCAGAGCCCTGCTTAGGGAGTGAGGATGTGGGAGAGACAAAGCAGGGCTCTTTGTAAGGAGTGATGAGGTGGGAGAGACTAGGCAGGACCCTGCTAGGGGTTATTGATATTGTAAGGGTTAGGTTTAGGGTTAGGGTAGGGGTAAGGTTAGGGTTAAGGCTAGCTTTACTGTAAAGGGTGGGGCCAGGTTAGGGTTAGGGTTAGGTTTAGAGTTCGAGTTAGATCTAGGGTTTAGGGTTAGGGTTAGGGTCCGGTTTAGAGTTATTGTTAGGTTTAGGGTAGAGTTAAGGTTAGCGTTAAGTTTAGGGTTAGGGTAAGGATTAAGTTTAGGTCAGGGTTAGGGTTAGGATGAGTGATAGGGTTAGGGAAAGGGTTAGGGGTTTGTGTGAGGCTTAGTGTTACATTTACAGTTAAGCTGATGTTTTAGGGTGTTACTACCAGGGTTTACCAGGGTTAGGGTTAGAGTTAGGGTTAGGGCGAGAGTTAGAGGATAGTTTAGGGTTAGGTGTAATTTTAGGGTTAGGGTTAGGCTTAGGTTTAGGGTGAAGTTTAGGTTAAGGATGAGGGTTAGGATTAGGCTTTGGTGTTTACGTTAAGGTTAGGGTTATGTTTAGGGTTAGGCTTAGTGTTAGGTTTAGCGTTAAGTGTTTGGGTTAATGTTAGGGTCAGGTTTAAGGTTAGGTTTAGGGTTAGGGTTAGTGTTTGGTTTAGGGTTAGGGTTAGGGTGAAGTTTAAGTTAAGGGTGAGTGTTGAGCTTAGGGTTAGTGTTGGGGTTAGGGTTAGGGTTAAGGTTAGAATTAAGTTTAGGGTTAAGGTCAGGTTTAGAGTTAGGGTAAGTGTTAGGGTTAAGTCATAGTTAGGTTTAGGACTAGTTTTTAGTTAGAGATAGGGTTGGGTTCAGGGTTGGGGTTAGGTTTAGATGTTAGGGTGAGGGATAGTGCTAGGTTTCCATTCAAACTGCGTGTGTAGGGTAAGTTTTAGGGTTAAAGTTAGAGTTAGAGTCAGGGTTAGGTTTAAGTTTAGTGTTGGGATTATGTTTATGGTTAGGGTCAGGGTTGGGGAGATTTAGTGTTTAGGGTTACAGTGAATTTATGTTCTGCGAGAGGGTTAGGGTTAGGGGTTTGGGTTCAGGTTAGAGTCAGGGTTAGGGTTAGGTTTAGGGTTAGGGTTAGGTTTAGTGTTAGTGTTAGTTTTGCTTAGGGTTAGGGTTTGAATGAAGTTAGGGTAGGCTTAGTGTTATGCTTAGGGTGAAATTTTGGTTAAGGGTTCGGGTTCGGCTTAGGCTTAGGGTTAGAGTTAGGGTCAGTGGTTAGGGTTAGGTTTAGGGTTAAGGTTAGGTTTAGGCTAAGGATTAGCGTTAGAGTTACGGTTAAGGGTTAGCATTTCAGTTAGGTTTAGGTTAGGGTTATAATTAGGGTTAAGTTTAGGGTTAGGGTAAGAGTTAGAGTTACATTTACAGTTAAGATGAGGATTTTGGGAAAGTGTTACAGTTAAGATTAGGGTTAGGGCTAGGGTTAGGGTTAGAGTTAGGGTTAAGGGTTAGGGTTAGGTTTAAGATTATGGTAGGCTTAAAGATAGGGTTAAGGTTAGGTTAGGGTTAGGGTCAGGGTTAGGATTAGAATTAGGTTTAGGGCGAGGATTAGGGTCAGAGTTATTGTAAGGGTTAGGTTTAGCGTTACAGGTGGGCCAAGGTTAAGGTGAGGGTTAGGTTTAGGGGTAGGGTTAGGGTTAAAGTCAGGGTGAGTTTTAGGTTAGGGATAGGGTGAAGTTTAAGACAGGGTGAGGGTTAGGGTTATGGCTAAGGTTTGGGCTTGTTTTCAGGTTAGTGTTAAGGTTATGTTCAGGGTTAGGGTTAAGTTCATGGGTTGTGTTTAGTTTTAGGGTTAGGGTTAGATTTAAGGTTAGGGTTAAGTTTAGTGTTACGGTTAGGGTAAGGGTTATGGTTGTGTTAGGCGTTGTGGTTGGGGTGAGGGTTAGGTTTAGGGTTAGGGTTGGGTAGGGTTTGGATTATGGTTATGGTAAAGTGTTAGAGTTAGAGGTGTAGTTTAGGATTAGGTTTTGGGTGAGGGTTCCGGTTAGACGTTGTGTTTCTGGTCATGGTTAGGTTTGGTTTAGGGTTAGGGTTAGGTTCATGATTAGGTTTCGGGTTAGTGTTAGAGTTAGGGTGAGAGTTAGGGTTAAGGTTTTTGCTAGGCTTTGGTGTTAGGGTTAGGGTTTGTGTTAGGGTTAGGTTTATCATTAGGGCTCAGGGGTTTCAGGTTAGTGTTAGGGTTAGGGTTAGGGATAGCATTAGGGTTAGCGTTGTGGGATACGGTTAGGGGTTAGGGTGAGGGTTACGGTTAGTTTTACAGTTAAGGTGAGGGTTTAGGGTAAGTGTTATGATTAGGGTTAGAGTTAGAGTGAGGGTTAGGTTTAGGGTTAGGGTTAAGTGTAGGGTAAGATTTAGGTTTAGGTCCAAGTTGAGGGTTAGACTTAGTGTTCTATTTAGGGTCAAGGTTAGAGTTAGGGTTAGGGTTAGGATTAGGTCTAGGTTTAGGATTAGGATTAAGTTTAGGGTTAGGTTCAGGGCTATTGTAAGTGTTCAGTTTAGGGTTACAGATGGACTAGCGTTATTCTTAGAGTTAGGTTTGAGGTTAGGGTTTGGGTTAGGTCTAGGTTTAGGGTTAAGGTTATGGTTAGTGTTTGGATGAAGTTCAGGATAGGGTGAGGGTTGTTTTTATGGTGAGGGCTAGGGTTTGGGTTTGTGTTCAGGTTAGTGTTAAGGATAGGTTTAGGGTTCGGTTAGGGTTAGGCGTTATGTCTAGGGTCAGCGTTAGGTTAGGTTTAGGGTTAGTGTGAAGTTTAGGTTAAGGGTGAGGGTTATGATAAGGGTTAGGATTATAGACGGTGTTAGACGTTAGGTTTAGGGTGTTAGGGTTAGGTTTATGGTTAGGGTAGATTTAAGTTTAGGTTTAATATTAGGGTTAGGGTTAGATTTGGGTTACTGTTCGTATTAGGGTTAGGGTTAGGGATAAGTTTGGGGATAGCGTCAGGTTTAGGGTTGGGGATACGGTTAAGGATTAGGGTGAGGGTTAGGGTTAGGTTTACAGTTAAGGCGAGGGTTTAGGGTAATTGTTATGGTTAGGGCTCGAGTTAGATTTAGGCGTAGGGTTAGGGTGATGTTTCAGTTAATAGTCACGTTAGAGTTAAAGTTAGAGTAGGGTCAAGTTTAGTGTTCGGGTTAGGTATGGAGTTAGGGTTCGGGTAGGGGTAAGGTTAGGGTTAAGGCTAGGTTTACGATAAAGGGCAGGGCTAAGTTAGTGTTAGGTTTAGAGTTAGAGTTAGTGCTAGGGTTTGGGGTTATGCT
Source organism: Loxodonta africana (assembly GCF_030014295.1). NCBI lineage: Eukaryota > Metazoa > Chordata > Mammalia > Proboscidea > Elephantidae > Loxodonta > Loxodonta africana. The sequence continues at coordinate 287,172 of NC_087359.1, forward strand.
TATGGTCAGGTTTAAAGTTATTGTTAGGCTTTGTTAGGGGGTTAGGGTTGTGTTTGTTACGGGGTTACGATTGTATTTTCGGGGTTTAGAGTTGTGCTTGTTAGGGGCTTAGGGTTGTTTTCGTGAGGGGGTTAGGGTTGTTCGTTGTTTGGGGGTTAGGGTTGTTTGTTGTTTGGGGGTTAGGTTTGATTGTTGTTAGGGGGTTAAGGTTGTTTGTTGTTAAGGGTATAGTGTTGTTTGTTGTTAGGGGTTCAGGGTTGTTTGTTGTTAGGGGGTTAGTGTTGTTTGTTGTTAGGGTGTTAGGGTTGTTTGTTGTTAGTGGGTTAGGGTTGTTTGTTGTTAGGGGTTCAGGGTTGTTTGTTGTTAGGGGGTTAGTGTTGTTTGTTGTTAGTGGGTTAGGGATGTTTGTTGTTAAGGGGTTAGTGTTGTTTGTTGTTAGGGGGTTAGGATTTTTTTTTGTAAGAGGGTTAGTGTTGTGTGTTGTTAGGGGGTTAGTGTTGTTTGTGGATGGGGGTTAGTGTTGTTGGTTGTTATGGGGTTAGGGTTGTTTGTTGATAGGTGGTTACTTTTGTTGTTAGGGGTTTTGGGTTGTTGGATTTTAGGGGTTGAAGGTTGTTTGTTGTTAGAGACTTAGGGTTGTTTGTTGTTAGGGGGTTAGTGTTGTTTGTTGTTAGTGGGTTAGTGTTGTTTGTTGTTAGGGGTTCAGAGTTTTTTGTTGTTAGGGGGTTAGAGTTGTTTGTTGTTAGAGGATTTGGGTTCTTTCTTGTTGGGGGTTAGTGTTGTTTGTTTTTAGGGGATAAGTGTTGGTTGTTGTTAGGGGGTTAGTATTTTTTTTTATTTTTACTGGGTTAGTGCTGTTGGTGGTTACGGGGTTAGTGTTGTTGGTTGTATAGGGGGTTAGGGTTGTTTGTTGTTAGGGGGTTAGGGTTGTTTCTTGTTGTACTTTAGTGGTTTTTGTTGTTAGGATGTTAGTGTTGTTTGTGGTTAGGGGTTTACTGTTGTTGGTTGTTAGGGGGTTAGGGTTGTTTGTTGTTAGGGGTTTAGGGTAGTTTGTTTTAAGGGGTTAGTGTTGTTTGTTGTTAGGTTGTTAGGATTGTTGTTAGGGTGTTAGTGGTGTTTGTTGTTAGGGGGTTAGTGTTTTTTGTTGTTAGGGGGTTAGTGTTGTTTCTTGTTAGAGAGTTAGTTTTCTTTGTTGTTAGGGGATTAGGGTTGTATGTAGTTAGTGGGTTAGAGTTGTTTGTTGTTGGGGGTTAGGGTTGTTTGTTGTTAGGGGGTTAGGGTTGTTGTTAGGGGGTTAGTGCTTTTTGTATTTAGGGGTTTCGGGTTGTTTCTTGTTGGGGTTTAGTGGTTTTTGTTGTTAGGGTGTTAGTGTTGTTTGTTGTTAGGGGGTTAGTGTTGTTTGTTCTTACGGGGTTAGTGTTGTTTGTGGTTAGGGTGTTAGTGTTGTTTGTGGTTAGGGGGTTAGTGTTGTTGGTTGTCAGGGGGTTAGGATTGTTTGTTGTTAGGGGTTTAGAGGTGTTTGTTGTTAGGGGGTTAAGGTTGTTTGTTGTTAGGAGGTCAGGGTTGTTTGTTGTTACGGGGTTAGGTTAGTTTCTTGTTAGGGGTTTAGTGTTGTTTGTTGTTAGGGGGTTAGTGTTTGTTGTTTGGGGGTTAGGGTTGTTTGTTGTTACGGGGTTAGTGTTGTTTGATGTTAGGGGTTAGGGTTTTTTGTTGTAAGGGGGTTAGTGTTGTTTGCTGTTAGGGTGTTAGGGTTGTTTGTTGTTAGTGGGTTAGGGTTGTTTGTTGTTAGTGGGTTAGTGTTTTTGGTTTTTAGGGGTTAGGGTTGTTTGTTGTTTGGGGGTTAGTGTTGTTTGTTGTTAGGGGGTTAGGGTCGTTTGTTGTTAGGGTGTTAGTGTTCTTTGATGTTAGGGGTTTAGGGTTGTTTGTTGTTGGGGGTTAGGGTTGTTTGTTGTTAGGGGTTAGGGTTTTTTGTTGTTACGGGGTTAGGGTTGGTTCTTGTTAGGGGGTTAGTGTTGTTTGTTGTTGGTGGGTTAGGGTTGTTTGTTGTTTGGTTAGGGTTGTGTGTTGTTAGGGGGTTAGTGTTGTTTGTTGTTAGGGGTTTAGGGTTGTTTCTTGTTGGGGTTTAGTGGTTTTTGTTGTTAGGGTGTTAGTGTTGTTTGTGGTTAGGGGGTTAGTGTTGTTGGTTGTTAGGGGGATAGGAATGTTTGTTGTTAGGGGGTTAGGGTTGTTTGTTGTTACTGGGTTAGTGTTGTTTGATGTTAGGGGTTAGGGTTGTTTGTTGTTAGGGGGTTACTGTTGTTTGTTGTTAGGGTGTGAGGTTTGTTTGTTGTTAGTTGGTTAGTTTAGTTTGCTGTTAGTGGGTTAGTGTTTTTGGTTTTTAGGGGTTAGGGTTGTTTGTTGTTTGGGGGCTAGTGTTGTTTGTTGTTAGGGTGTTAGGGTTGTTTGTTGTTAGGGTGTTAGTGTTCTTTGATGTTAGGGGTTTAGGTTTGTTTGTTGTTAGGGGGTTAGGGTTGTTTGTTGTTAGGGGTTAGGGTTGTTTGTTGTTACGGGGTTAGGGTAGGTTCTTGTTAGGGGGTTTGTGTTGTTTGTTGTTGGTGGGTTAGGGTTGTTTGCTGTTTGGTTAGAGTTGTGTGTTGTTAGGGGGTTAGTGTTGTTTGTTGTTAGCAGTTTAGGGTTGTTTCTTGTTGGGGTTTAGTGGTTTTTGTTGTTAGGGTGTTAGTGTTGTTTGTGGTTAGGGGGTTAGTGTTGTTGGTTGTTAGGGGGATAGGATTGTTTGTTCTTGGGGGTTAGGGTTGTTTGTTGTTTGGGGGTTAGGGTTGTTTGTTGTTACGGGGTTAGTGTTGTTTGATGATAGGGGTTAGGGTTGTTTGTTGTTAGGGGGTTAGTGTTGTTTGTTGTTAGGGTGTTAGGGTTGTTTGTTGTTAGTGGGTTAGGGTTCTTTGTTGTTAGTGGGTTAGTGTTTTTGGTTTTTAGGGGTTAGGGTTGATTGTTGTTTGGGGGTTAGTGTTTGTTGTTAGGGGGTTAGGGTTGTTTGTTGTTAGGGGGTTAGTGTTGTTTGTTTTTAGGGGTTAGGGTTGTTTGTTGTTACGGGGTTAGGGTAGGTTCTTGTTAGGGGGTTAGTGTTGTTTCTTGTTGGTGGGTTTGGGTAGTTTGTTGTTTGGATAGGGTTGTGTGTTGTTAGGGGGTTAGTGTTGTTTGTTGTTAGGGGTTTAGGGTTGTTTCTTGTTGGGGTTTAGTGGTTTTTGTTGTTAGGGTGTTAGTGCTGTTTGTGGTTAGGGGGTTATTGTTGTTGGTTGTTAGGGGGAGAGGGTTGTTTGTTGTTAGTGAGTTAGGGTTGTTTGTTGTTATGGGGTTAGTGTTGTTTGATGTTAGGGGTTTGGGTTGTTTGTTGTTTGGGGGTTAGGGTTGTTTCTTGTTGCAGGTTTAGTTTCGTTTGTTGTTACGGGGTTAGGGTAGTTTCTTGTTAGGGGTTTAGTGGTTTTTGTTGTTAGGGTATTATTGTTGTTTGTTGTTAGCGGTTTAGTGTTGTTTCTTGTTGGGGTTTAGATGTTTTTGTTGTTAGGGTGTTAGTGTTGTTTGTGGTTAGGGGGTTAGTGTTGTTGTTTGTTAGGGGGTTAGGGTTGTTTGTTGTTAGAAGGATAGGGTTGTTTGTTGTTATGGGTTTAGTGTTGTTTGTTGTTAGGGGTTTAAGGTTGTTTGTTGTTAGGGGTTTAGTGTAGTTTATTTTTAGGGGGTTAGTGTTGTTTGTTGTTAGTTTGTTAGGATTGTTGTTAGGGGGTTAGTGGTGTTTGTTGTTAGGGGGTTAGTGTTTTTTGTTGTTAGGGGGTTAGTTTTTTTTGTTGTTAGGGTGTTAGTGTTTTTGCTTAGGGGGTTAGTACTGTTGGTTGTTAGGGGGTTAGGGTTCTTTGTTGTTAGGGGTTAGGGTTGTTTGTTGTTACGGGGTTAGGGTAGTTACTTGTTAGGGGGTTAGTGTTGTTTGTTGTTAGTGGGTTAGTGTTGTTTGTTGTCTGGTTAGGGTTGTGTGTTTTTAGGGGGTTAGTGTTGTTTGTTGTTAGGGGTTTAGGGTTGCTTCTTGTTCGAGTTTAGTGGTTCTTGTTGTTAGGGTGTTAGTGTTGTTTGTGGTTAGGGGGTTAGTGTTGTTGGTTGTTAGGGGGATAGGATTGTTTGTTTTTAGGGGGTTAGGGCTCTTTGTTGTTTGGGGGTTAGGGTTGTTTGTTGTTACGGGGTTAGTGTTGTTTGATGTTAGGGGTTTAGGGTTGTTTGTTGTTAGGGGGTTAGTGTTTGTTGTTAGGGTGTTAGGGTTGTTTGTTGTTAGTGGGATAGGGTTGTTTGTTGTTTGGTTAGGGATGTGTGTTGTTAGGGGGTTAGTATTGTTTGTTGTTAGGGCTTTAGGGTTGTTTCTTGTTGGAGTTGAGTGGTTTTTGTTGTTAGGGTGTTAGTGGTGTTTGTGGTTATGGGGTTAGTGTTGTTGGTTGTTAGGGGGATAGGAATGTTTGTTGTTAGGGGGTTAGGGTTGTTTGTTGTTACGGGGTTAGTGTTGTTTGATGTTAGGGGTTAGAGTTGTTTGTTGTTAGAGGGTTAGTGTTGTTTGTTGTTAGGGTGTTAGGGTTGTTTGTTGTTAGTTGGATAGAGTTGTTTGCTGTTAGTGGGTTAGTGTTTTTGGTTTTTAGGGGTTAGGGTGTTTGTTGTTTGGGGGTTAGTGTTGTTTGTTGTTAGGAGGTTAGGGTTATTTTTTGGTAGGGTGTTAGTGTTCTTTGATGTTAGCGGTTTAGGGTTGTTTGTTGTTAGGGGGTTAGGGTTGTTTGTTGTTAGGGGTTAGGGTTGTTTGTTGTTACGGGGTTAGGGTAGGTTCTTTTTAGGGGGTTAGTGTTGTTTGTTGTTAGTGGGTTAGGGTTGTTTGTTGTTTGGTTAGGGTTGTGTGTTGTTAGGGGGTTAGTGTTGTTTGTTAGGGGTTTAGGGTTGTTTCTTGTTGGGGTTTAGTGGTTTTTGTTTTTCGGGTGTTAGTGTTGTTTTTGGTTAGGGTGTTAGTGTTGTTGGTTGTTAGGGGGTAAGGATTCTTTGTTGTTAGGTGGTTAGGGTTGTTTGTTGTTTGGGGGTTAGGGATGTTTGTTGTTACGGGGTTAGTGTTGTTTGTTGTTACGGGTTTAGTGTAGTTTCTTGTTATTGGTTTCGTGTTGTTTGTTGTTAGGGGATTATTGTTGTTTTTTCTTAGGCGTTTAGTGTTGTTTCCTGTTGGGGTTTAGTGGTTTCTCTTGTTAGGGTGTTAGTGTTGTTTGTGGTTAGGGGGTTAGTGTTGTTGGTTGTTAGGGGGTCAGGGTTGATTGTTGTTAGAAGGTTAGGGTTGTTTGTTGTTAGGGGGTTAGTGTTTGGTGTTAGGGGTTTAGTGTTGTTTCTTGTTGGGGTTTTGTGTTTTTTGTTGTTAGGGTGTTAGTGTTGTTTGTTGTTAGGGGTTTAGGTTTGTTTGTTGTTAGGGGTTTAAGGTTGTTTGTTGTTAGGAGGTTAGGGTTGTTTGTTGTTACGGGGTTAGGTTAGTTTCTTGTTAGGGGTTTAGTGTTGTTTATTGTTAGGGAGTTAGTGTTTGTTTTTAGGGGTTTAGGGTTGTTTCTTGTTGGGGTTTAGTAGTTTTTGTTGTTAGGGTGTTAGTGTTGTTTGTGGTTAGGGGGTTAGTGTTGTTGGTTGATTGGGGGTTAGGGTTGTTTGTTGTTGGAAGGTTAGGGTTGTTTGTTCTTAGGGGTTTAGGGTTGTTTGTTGTTAGGGGGTTAGGTTTGTTCGTTGTTAGGGGTTTAGTGTAGTTTATTTTTAGGGGGTTAGTGTTGTTTGTTGTTAGGTTTTTAGGATTGTTGTTAGGGGGTTAGTGGTGTTTGTTGTTAGGGGGTTAGTGTTTTTTGTTGTTGGCGTAAGTGTTGTTTCTTGTTACAGAGTTAGGGTTCTATGTTGTTAGGGGGTTAGGGTTGTTTGTTGTTTGGGGGTTAGGGTTGTTTTTTGTTACGGGGTTAGTGTTGTTTGATGTTAGGGGTTTAGGGTTGTTTGTTGTTAGGGGTTTAGTGTTGTTTGTTGTTAGGGTGTTAGGGTTGTTTGTTGTTAGTGGATTAGGGTTGTTTGTTGTTTGGTTAGGGTTGTGTGTTGTTAGGGGGTTAGTGTTGTTTGTTGTTAGGGGTTTAGGGTTATTTCTTGTAGGGGTTTAGTGGTTTTTGTTGTTAGGGTGTTAGTGTTGTTTGTGGTTAGGGGGTTAGTGTTGTTGGTTGTTGGGGGATAGGATTGTTTGTTGGTAGGGGGTTAGGGTTGTTTGTTGCTTGGGGGTTAGGGTTGTTTGCTGTTACGGGGTTAGTGCTGTTTGATGTTAGGGGTTAGGGTTGTTTGTTGTTCGGGGGTTAGTGTTGTTTGTTGTTAGGGTGTTAGGGTTGTTTGTTGTTAGTGGGTTAGTGTTTATGGTTTTTAGGGGTTAGGGTTGTTTGTTGTTTGGGGGTTAGTGTTGTTTGTTGTTAGGGGTTAGGGGTGTTTTTTGTTAGGGTGTTAGTGTTCTTTGATTTTAGGGGTTTAGGGTTGTTTGTTGTTAGGGGGTTACGGTTGTTTGTTGTTAGGGGTTAGGGTTGTTTGTTGTTACGGGGTTAGGGTAGGTTCTTGTTAGGGGGTTAGTGTTGTTTGTTGTTGGTGGGTTAGGGTTGTTTGTTGTTTGGTTAGGGGTGTGTGTTGTTCGGGGGTTAGTGTTGTTTGTTGTTAGGGGTTTAGGGTTGTTTCTTGTTGGGGTTTAGTGGTTTTTGTTTTTCGGGTGTTAGTGTTGTTTGTGGTTAGGGTGTTAGTGTTGTTGGTTCTTAGAGGGTTAGGATTGTTTGTTGTTAGGGGTTTAGGGTTGTTTGTTTTTTGGGGGTTAGGGTTGTTTGTTGTTACGGAGTTAGTGTTGTTTGTTGTTATGGGGTTAGGTTAGTTTCTTGTTAGGGGTTTCGTTTTGTTTGTTGTTAGCGGGTTATTGTTGTTTGTTGTTAGGGGTTTAGAGTTGTTTCTTGTCGGGGTTTAGATGTTTTTGTTGTTAGGGTGTTAGTGTTGTTTGTGGTTAGGGGGTTAGTGTTGTTGGTTGTTAGGGGGTTAGGGTTGTTTGTTGTTAGAAGGTTAGTGTTGTTTGTTGTTAGGGGTTTAGGGTTGTTTGTTTTTAGGGGGTTAGTGTTGTTTGTTTTTAGGGGTTAGGTTTGTTTGTTGTTACGGGGTTAGGGTAGGTCCTTGTTAGGGGGTTAGTGTTGTTTGTTGTTGGTGGGTTAGGGTAGTTTGTTGTTTGGTTAGGGTTGTGTGTTGTTAGGGGGTTAGTGTGGTTTGTTGTTAGAGGTTTAGGGTTGTTTCTTGTTGGGGTTTAGTGGTTTTTGTTGTTAGGGTGTTAGTGTTGTTTGTGGTTAGGGGGTTAGTGTTGTTGGTTGTTAGAGGGATAGGAATGTTTGTTGTTAGGGGGTTAGGGTTGTTTGTTGTTAGTGGGTTAGGGTTGTTTGTTGTTTGGTTAGGGTTGTGTGTTGTTAGGGTGTTAGTGTTGTTTGTTGTTACGGTTTTAGGGTTATTTCTTGTTGGGGTTTAGTGATATTTGTTGTTAGGGTGTTAGTGTTTTTTGTGGTTAGGGGGTTAGTGTTGTTGGTTGTTAGGGGGATAGGATTGTTTGTTGTTAGGGGGTTAGGGTTGTTTGTTGTTTGGGGGTTAGGGTTGTTTGTTGTTAAGGGGTTAGTGTTGTTTGATGTTAGGGGTTAGGGTTTTTTATTGTTAGGGGATTAGAGTAGTTTGTTGTTGGAGATTAGGGTTGTTTGTTGTTAGCGGGTTAGGGTTGTTGTTAGGTGGTTAGTGTTGTTTCTATTTAGGGGTTTGGGGTTGTTTCTTGTTGAGGTTTAGTGGTTTATGTTGTTAGGCTGTTAGTGTTGTTTGTGGTTAGGGGGTTAGTGTTGTTTGATGTTAGGGGTTTAGTGTTTGTTGTTAGGGTGTTAGGGTTGTTTGTTGTTAGTGGGTTAGTGTTGTTTGTTGTTAGTGGGTTAGTGTTTTTGGTTTTTAGGGGTTAGAGTTGTTTGTTGTTAGTGGTTTAGTGGTGTTTGTTGTCAGGGGTTCAGAGTTGTTTGTTCTTAGGGGGTTAGAGTTGTTTGTTGTTAGAGAATTTGGGTTCTATCTTGTTAGGGTGTTAGTGTTGTTTGCTGTTAGGTTTTTAGGATTGTTGTTAGGGGGTTAGTGGTGTTTGTTGTTAGGGGGTTAGTGTTTTTTGTTGTTAGGCGGTTAGTGTTGTTTCTTGTTACAGAGTTAGGGTTCTTTGTTGTTAGGGGCTTAGGGTTGTTTGTTGTTAGTGGGTTAGAGTAGTTTGTTGTTGAGGGTTAGGGTTGTTTGTTGTTAGGGGGTTAGGGTTGCTGTTAGGTGGTTAGTGTTGTTTCTATTTAGGGGTTTCGGGTTGTTTCTTGTTGAGGTTTAGTGGTTTTTGTTGTTAGGGTGTTAGTGTTGTTTGTGGTTAGGGGTTAGTTTTGTTTGTATTTAGGGGTTTAGGGTTGTTTCTTGTTGGGCTTTAGTGGCTTTTGTTGTTAGGGTGTTAGTGTTGTTTGTGGTTAGGGGGTTAGTGTTGTTTGTTCTTACGGGGTTAGTGTTGTTTGTGGTTAGGGTGTTAGTGTTCTTTGTGGTTAGGGGGTGAGTGTTGTTGGTTGTTAGGGGGATAGGATTGTTTGTTGTTAGGGGTTTAGCGTTGTTTGTTGTTAGGGGGTTAAGGTTGTTTGTTGTTAGGAGGTTAGGGTTGTTTGTTGTTACAGGGTTAGGTTAGTTTCTTGTTACGGGTTTAGTGTTGTTTGTTGTTACTGGGTTAGTGTTTGTTGTTAGGGGTTTAGTGTTGTTTCTTGTTGGGGTTTAGTGGTTTTTGTTGTTAGGGTGTTAGTGTTCTTTGTTGTTAGGGGTTTAGGGTTGTTTGTTGTTAGGGGTTTAAGGTTGTTTGTTGTTAGGAGGTTAGGGTTGTTTGTTGTTACAGGGTTAGGTTAGTTTCTTGTTAGGTGTTTAGTGTTGTTTGTAGTTAGGGGGTTAGTGTTTGTTGTTAGGGGTTTAGTGTTGTTTCTTGTTGGGGTTTAGTAGTTTTTGTTGTTAGGGTGTTAGTGTTGTTTGAGGTTAGGGGGTTAGTGTTGTTGTTTGTTAGGGGGTTAGATTTGTTTGTTGTTAGAAGGTTAGGGTTGTTTGTTGTTAGGGGTTTAGGGTTGTTTGTTGTTAGGAGATTAGGGTTGTTTGTTGTTACGGAGTTAGGTTAGTTTCTTGTTAGGGGTTTAGTGTTGTTTGTTGTTAGAGGGTTAGTGTTTGTTGTTAGGGGCTTAGGGTTGTTTCTTGTTGGGGTTTAGTAGTTTTTGTTGTTAGGGTGTTAGTGTTGTTTGTTGTTAGGGGGTTAGTGTTGTTTGTTCTTACGGGGTTTGTTTTGTTTGTGGTTAGGGTGTTAGTGTTGTTTGTGGTTAGAGGATGAGCGTTGTTGGTTGTTAGGGGGTTAGGATTGTTTGTTGTTAGGGGTTTAGGGTAGTTTGTTGTTAGGGGGTTAAGGTTGTTTGTTGTTAGGAGGTTAGGGTTGTTTGTTGTTACAGGGTTAGGTTAGTTTCTTGTTATGGGTTTAGTGTTGTTTGTTGTTAGGGGGTTAGTGTTTGTTGTTAGGGGTTTAGTGTTGTTTCTTGTTGGGGTTTAGTGGTTTTTGTTGTTAGGGTGTCAGTGTTGTTTGTTGATAGGGGTTTAGGGTTGTTTGTTGTTAGGGGGTTAGTGTTTGTTGTTAGGGGTTTAGGGTTGTTTCTTGTTGGGGTTTAGTAGTTTTTGTTGTTAGGGTGTTAGTGTTGTTTGTGGTTAGGGGGTTAGTGTTGTTGTTTGTTAGGGGGTTAGGGTTGTTTGTTGTTAGGAGTTTATGTTTGTTTGTTGTTACAGGGTTAGGTTAGTTTCTTGTTAGGAGTTTAGTGTTGTTTGTTGTTAGGGGGTTAGTGTTTGTTGTTAGGGGTTTAGTGTTGTTTCTTGTTCGGGTTTAGTGTTTTTTGTTGTTAGGGTGTTAGTGTTGTTTGTTGATAGGGGTTTAGGGTTGTTTGTTGTTAGGGGTTTAAGGTTGTTTGTTGTTAGGAGGTTAGGGTTGTTTGTTGCTACGGGGTTAGGTAAGTTTCTTTTTAGAGGTTTAGTGTTGTTTGTTGTTAGGGGGTTAGTGTTTGTTGTTAGGGGTTTAAGGTTGTTTCTTGTTGGGTTTAGTAGTTTTTGTTGTTAGGGTGTTAGTGTTGTTTGTAGTTAGGGGGTTAGTGTTGTTTGTTCTTAGGGGGTTAGTGTTGTTTGTGGTTAGGGTGTGAGCGTTGTTGGTTGTTAGGGGGTTAGGATTGTTTGTTTTTTGGGGTTTAGGGTTGTTTCTTGTTAGGGGGTTAAGGTTGTTTGTTGTTAGGAGGTTAGGGTTGTTTGTTGTTACAGGGTTAGGTTAGTTTCTTGTTAGGGGTTTAGTGTTGTTTGTTGTTAGGGGGTTAGTGTTTGTTGTTAGGGGTTTAGTGTTGTTTCTTGTTGGGGTTTAGTGGTTTTTGTTGTTAGGGTGTTATTGTTGATTGTTGTTAGGGGTTTAGGGTTGTTTGTTGTTAGGGGTTTAAGGTTGTTTGTTGTTAGGAGGTTAGGGTTGTTTGTTGTTACAGGGTTAGCTTAGTTTCTTGTTAGGGATTTAGTGTTGTTTGTTGTTAGGGGGTTAGTGTTTGTTGTTAGGGGTTTAGGGTTGTTTCTTGTTGGGGTTTAGTAGTTTTTCTTGTTAGGGTGTTAGTGTTGTTTGTTGTTAGGGGGTTAGTGTTGTTTGTTCTTACGGGGTTAGTGTTGTTTGTGGTTAGGGTGTTAGTGCTGTTTGTGGTTAGGGGGTGAGCGTTGTTGTTTGTTAGGGGGTTAGGATTCTTTGTTGTTAGGGGTTTAAGGTTGTTTGTTGTTAGGGGTTAAGGTTGATTGTTGTTAGGAGGTTAGAGTTGTTTGTTGTTACAGGGTTAGGTTAGTTTCTTGTTAGGAGTTTAGTGTTGTTTGTTGTTAGGGGGTTAGTGTTTGTGGTTAGGGGTTTAGTGTTGTTTCTTGTTGGGGTTTAGTGCTTTTTGTTGTTAGCGTGTTAGTGTTCTTTGTTGTTAGGGGTTTAGGGTTGTTTGTTGTTAGGGGTTTAAGGTTGTTTGTTGTTAGGAGGTTAGGGTTGTTTGTTGTTAAAGGGTTAGGTTAGTTTCTTGTTAGGGGTTTAGTGTTGTTTGTTGTTAGGTGGTTAGTGTTTGTTGTGAGGGGTTTAGTGTTGTTTCTTGTTGGGGTTTAGTGGTTTTTGTTGTTAGGGTGTTAGTGTTGTTTGTGGTTAGGGGGTTAGTGTTGTTGTTTGTTAGGGGGTTAGGGTTGTTTGTTGTTAGAAGGTTAGGGTTGTTTGTTGTTAGGGGTTTAGGGTTGTTTGTTGTTAGGGGGTTAGGGTTGTTTGTTGTTAGGGGTTTAGAGTAGTTTATTTTTAGGGAGTTAGTGTTGTTTGTTGTTAGGTTGTTAGGATTGTTGTTAGGGGGTTAGTGGTGTTTGTTGTTAGGGGGTTAGTGTTTTTTGTTGTTAGGGGGTTAGAGTAGTTTGTTGTTGGGGGTTAGGGTTGTTTGTTGTTAGGGGATTAGGCTTGTTTGTTGTTAGTGGGTTAGAGTAGTTTGTTGTTGGGGGTTAGGGTTTTTTGTTGTTAGGGGATTAGGATTGTTGTTAGGTGGTTAGTAGTGTTTCTACTTAGGGGTTTCGGGTTGTTTCTTGTTGAGGTTTAGTGGTTTTTGTTGTTAGGGTGTTAGTGTTGTTTGTGGTTAGGGGGTTAGTGTTGTTTGTATTTAGGGGTTTAGGGTTGCTCCTTGTTGGGCTTTAGTGGTTTTTGTTGTTAGGGTGTTAGTGTTGTTTGTTCTTAGGGGGTTAGTGTTGTTTGTAGTTAGGGGGTGTGCGTTGTTTGTTGTTACGGGGTTAGGTTAGTTTCTTCTTAGGGGTTTAGTGTTGTTTGTTGTTAGAGGGTTAGTGTTTGTTGTTAGGGGTTTAGGGTTGTTTCTTGTTGGGGTTTAGTAGTTTTTGTTGTTAGGGTGTTAGTGTTGTTTGTTGTTAGGGGGTTAGTGTTGTTTGTTCTTACGGGGTTAGTGTTGTTTGTGGTTATGGTGTTAGTGTTGTTTGTGGTTAGCGGGTGAGCGTTGTTGGTTGTTAGGCGGTTAGGATTGTTTGTTGTTAGGGGTTTAGTGTTGTTTGTTGTTAGGGTGTTAGTGTTTGTTGTTAGGGGTTTAGGGTTGTTTCTTGTTGGGGTTTACTGGTTTTTGTTGCTAGGGTGTTAATTTTTGTTGTTAGAGGTTTAGGGTTGTTTGTTGTTAGGGGTTTAAGGTTGTTTGTTGTTAGGAGGTTAGGGTTGTTTGTTGTTACGGGGTTAGGTTAGTTTCTTGTTAGGGGTTTAGTGTTGTTTGTTGTTAGGGGGTTAGTTTTTGTTGTTAGGGGTTTAGTGCTGTTTCTTGTTGGGGTTTAGTAGTTTTTGTTCTTAGGGTGTTAGTGTTGTTTGTTGTTAGGGGGTTAGTGTTGTTTGTTCTTACGGGGTTAGTGTTGTTTGTGGTTAGGGGGTGAGCGTTGTTGGTTGTTAGGGGGTTAGGATTGTTTGTTGTTAGGGGTTTAAGGTTGTTTGGTGTTAGGGGGTCAAGTTTGTTTGTTGTTAGGACGTTAGGGTTGTTTGTTGTTACAGGGTTAGGTTAGTTTCTTGTTAGGGGTTTAGTGTTGTTTGTTGTTAGGGGTTAGTGTTTGTTGTTAGGGGTTTAGTGTTGTTTCTTGTTGGGGTTTAGTGGTTTTGTTGTTAGGGTGTTAATTTTTGTTGTTAGGGGTTTAGGGTTGTTTGTTGTTAGCGGTTTAAGGTTGTTTGTTGTTAGGAGGTTAGGGTTGTTTGTTGTTACGGGGTTAGGTTAGTTTCTTGTTAGGGGTTTAGTGTTGTTTGTTGTTAGGGGGTTAGTGTTTGTTGTTAGGGGTTTAGGGTTGTTTCTTGTTGGGGTTTAGTAGTTTTTGTTGTTAGGGTGTTAGTGTTGTTTGTGGTTAGGGGGTTAGTGTTGTTTGTTCTTACGGGGTTAGTGTTGTTTGTGGTTAGGGTGTTAGTGTTGTTTGTGGTTAGGGGGTGAGCTTTGTTGTTTGTTGGGGGTTAGGATTGTTTGTTGTTAGGGGTTTAAGGTTGTGTGTTGTTAGTAGGTTAGGGTTGTTTGTTGTTACGGGGTTACATTAGTTTCTTGTTAGGGGTTTAGTGTTGTTTGTTGTTAGGGGGTTAGTGTTTGTTCTTAGGGGTTTAGGGTTGTTTCTTGTTGAGGTTTAGTAGTTTTTGTTGTTAGGGTGTTAGTGTTGTTTGTGGTTTTTGGGTTAGTGTTGTTGTTTGTTAGGGGGTTAGGGTTGTTTGTTGTTAGAAGGTTAGGGTTGTTTGTTGTTAGGGGTTTAGGGTTGTTTGTTATTAGGGGGTTAGGATTGTTTGTTGTTAGGGGTTTAGGGTTGTTTGTTGTTATGGGTTTAGTGTTTGTTGTTAGGGGTTTATTGTTGTTTCTTGTTGGGGGTAATGTTTTGTGTTGTTAGGGTGTTAGTGTTCTTTGTTGTTAGGGGCTTAGGGTTGTTTGTTGTTAGGGGTTTAAGGTTGTTTGTTGTTAGGAGATTAGGGTTGTTTGTTGTTACAGAGTTAGGTTAGTTTCTTGTTAGGGGTTTAGTGTTGTTTGTTGTTAGGGGGTTAGTGTTTTTTGTTAGGGGTTTAGTGTTGTTTCTTGTTGGGGTTTAGTGGTTTTTGTTGTTAGGGTGTTAGTGTTGTTTGTTGTTAGGGGTTTAGGTTTGTTTGTTGTTAGGGGTTTAAGGTTGTTTGTTGTTAGGAGGTTAGGGTTGTTTGTTGTTACGGGGTTAGGTTAGTTTCTTGTTAGGGGTTTAGTGTTGTTTGTTGTTAGGGGGTTAGTGTTTGTTGTTAGGGGTTTAGAGTTGTTTCTTGTTGGGGTTTAGTAGTTTTTGTTGTTAGGGTGTTAGTGTTGTTTGTGATTTGGGGGTTAGTGTTGTTTCTTATTACGGGGTTAGTGTTGTTTGTGGTTAGGGTGTTAGCGTTGTTTGTGGTTAGGGGGTGAGCGTTGTTGGTTGTTAGGGGGTTAGGATTGTTTGTTGTTAGGGGTTTAGGGTTGTTTCTTGTTAGGGGGTTAAGGTTGTTTGTTGTTAGGAGGTTAGGGTTGTTTGTTGTTACAGGGTTAGGTTAGTTTCTTGTTAGGGGTTTAGTGTTGTTTGTTGTTAGGGGGTTAGTGTTTGTTGTTAGGGGTTTAGTGTTGTTTCTTTTTGGGCTTTAGTGGTTTTTTTTGTTAGGGTGTTAGTGTTGATTGTTGTTAGGGGTTTAGGGTTGTTTGTTGTTAGGGGTTTAAGGTTGTTTGTTTTTAGGAGGTTAGAGTTGTTTGTTGTTACGGGGTTAGGTTAGTTTCTTGTTAGGGGTTTAGTGTTGTTTGTTGTTAGGGGGTTAGTGTTTGTTGTTAGGGGTTTAGGGTTGTTTCTTGTTGGGGTTTAGTAGTTTTTGTTGTTAGGGTGTTAGTGTTGTTTGTTGTTAGGGGTTAGTGTAGTTTGTTCTAACGGGGTTACTGTTGTTTGTGGTTAGGGTGTTAGTTTTGTTTCTGGTTAGGGGGTGAGCGTTGTTGGTTATTAGGGGGTTAGGATTGTTTGTTGTTAGGGGTTTAGGGTTGTTTGTTGTTACGGGGTTAGGTTAGTTTCTTGTTAGTGGTTTAGTGTTGTTTGTTGTTAGGGGGTTAGTGTTTGTTGTTAGGGGTTTAGGGTTGTTTCTTGTTGGGGTTTAGTAGTTTTTGTTGTTGGGGTGTTAGTGTTGTTTGTGGTTAGGGGGTTAGTGTTAGTTTTTTTGTTGTTTGGGGGTTAGTGTTGTTTGTTGTTAGGAGGTTAGGGTTGTTTGTTGTTACAGGGTTAGGTTAGTTTCTTGTTAGGGGTTTAGTGTTGTTTGTTGTTAGGGGGTTAGTGTTTGTTGTTAGGGATTTAATGTTGTTTCTTGTTGGGGTTTAGTGTTTTTTGTTGTTAGGGTGTTAGTGTTTGTTGTTAGGGGTTTAGGGTTGTTTGTTGTTAGGGGTTTATGGTTGTTTGATGTTAGGAGGTTAGGGTTGTTTGTTGTTACGGGGTTAGGTTAGTTTCTTGTTAGGGGTTTAGTGTTGTTTGTTGTTAGGGGGTTAGTGTTTGGTGTTAGGGGTTTAGGGTTGTTTCTTGTTGGGGTTTAGTAGTTTTTGTTGTTAGGGTGTTAGTGTTGTTTGTTGTTAGGGGGTTAGTGTTTTTTGTTCTTACGGGGCTAGTGTTGTTTGTGGTTAGGGTGTTAGTGTTGTTTGTGGATAGGGGGTGTGCGTTGTTGGTTGTTAGGGGGTTAGGATTGTTTGTTGTTAGAGGTTTAGGGTTGCTTGTTGTTAGGGGGTTAAGGTTGTTTGTTGTTAGGAGGTTAGGGTTGTTTGTTGTTACAGGGTTAGGTTAGTTTCTTGTTAGGGGTTTAGTGTTGTTTGTTGTTGGGGGTTAGTGTTTGTTGTTAGGGGTTTAGAGTTGTTTCTTGTTGGGGTTTAGAGGTTTTTGTTGTTAGGGTGTTAGTGTTGTTTGTTGTTAGGGGTTTAGGGCTGTGTGTTGTTAGGGGTTTAAGGTTGTTTGCTGTTAGGAGGTTATTGTTTTTTGTTGTTACGGGTTTAGGTTAGTTTCTTGTTAGGGGTTTAGTATTGCTTGTTGTTAGGGGGTTAGTGTTTGTTGTTAGGGGTTTAGGGTTGTTTCTTGTTGGGGTTTAGTTGTTTTTGTTGTTAGGGTGTTAGTGCTGTTTGTGGTTAGGGGGTTAGTGTTGTTGTTTGTTAGGGGGTTAGGGTTGTTTGTTGTTAGGAGGTTAGGGTTGTTTGTTGTTACAGGGTTAGGTTAGTTTCTTGTTAGGGGTTTAGTGTTGTTTGTTGTCAGGGGGTTAGTGTTTGTTGTTAGGGTTTTAGTGTTGTTTCTTGTTGGGGTTTAGTGGTTTTTGTTGTTAGGGTGTTAGTGTTGTTTGTTGTTAGGGGTTTAGGGTTGTTTGTTGTTAGGGGTTTAAGGTTGTTTGTTGTTAGGAGGTTAGGGTTGTTTGTTGTTACGGGGTTAGGTTAGTTTCTTGTTAGGGGTTTAGTGTTGTTTGTTGTTAGGGGGTTAGTGTTTGTTGTTAGGGGTTTAGGGTTGTTTCTTGTTGGGGTTTAATAGTTTTTGTTGTTAGGGTGTTAGTGTTGTTTGTTGTTAGGGGGTTAGTGTTGTTTGTTCTTACGGGGTTAGTGTTGTTTGTGGTTAGGGTGTTAGTGTTGTTTGTGGTTGGGGGTGTGCGTTGTTTGTTGTTACGGGGTTAGGTTAGTTTCTTGTTAGGGGTTTAGTGTTGTTTGTTGTTAGGGGGTTAGTGTTTGTTGTTAGGGGTTTAGGGTTGTTTCTTGTTGGGCTTTAGTAGTTTTTGTTGTTAGGGTGTTAGTGTTGTTTGTGGTTAGGGGGTTAGTGTTGTTGTTTGTTAGGGGGTTAGGGTTGTTTGTTGTTAGGGGTTTAAGATTGTTTGTTGTTAGGAGGTTAGGGTTGTATGTTGTTACGGGGTTAGGTTAGTTTCTTGTTAGGGGTTTAGTGTTGTTTGTTGTTAGGGGGTTAGTGTTTGTTGTTAGGGGTTTAGGGTTGTTTCTTGTTGGGGTTTAGTAGTTTTTGTTGTTAGGGTGTTAGTGTTGTTTGTTGTTAGGGGGTTAGTGTTGTTTGTTCTTACGGGGTTAGTGTTGTTTGTGGTTAGGGTGTTAGTGTTGTTTGTGGTTAGGGGGTGAGCTTTGTTGGTTGTTGGGGGTTAGGATTGTTTGTTGTTAGGGGTTTAAGGTTGTGTGTTGTTAGGAGGCTAGGGTTGTTTGTTGTTACGGGGTTACATTAGTTTCTTGTTAGGGGTTTAGTGTTGTTTGTTGTTAGGGGGTTAGTGTTTGTTGTTAGGGGTTTAGTGTTGTTTCTTGTTGGGGTTTAGTGGTTTTTGTTTTTAGGGTGTTAGTGTTGATTGTTGTTAGGGGTTTAGGGTTGTTTGTTGTTAGGGGTTTAAGGTTGTTTGTTGTTAGGAGGTTAGGGTTGTTTGTTGTTACGGGGTTAGGTTAGTTTCTTGTTAGGGGTTTAGTGTTGTTTGTTGTTAGGGGGTTAGTGTTTGTTTTTAGGGGTTTAGGATTGTTTCTTGTTGGGGTTTAGTAGTTTTTGTTGTTAGGGTGTTAGTGTTGTTTGTTGTTAGGTGGTTAGTGTTGTTTGTTCTTACGGGGTTAGTGTTGATTGTGGTTAGGGTGTTACTGCTGTTTGCAGTTAGGTGGTCAGCGTTGTTGGTTGTTAGGGGGTTAGGATTGTTTGTTGTTAGGGGTTTAAGGTTGTGTGTTGTTAGGGGGTTAAGGTTGTTTGTTGTTAGGAGGTTAGGGTTGTTTGTTCTTACAGGGTTAGGTAAGTTCCTTGTTAGGGGTTTAGTGTTGTTTGTTGGTAGGGGGTTAGTGTTTGTTGTTAGGGGTTTAGGGTTGTTTCTTGTTGGGGTTTAGTAGTTTTTGTTGTTAGGGTGTTAGTGTTGTTTGTTGTTAGGGGGTTAGTGTTGTTTGTTCTTACGGGGTTAGTGTTGTTTGTGGTTAGGGGGTGAGCGTTGTTGGTTGTTAGGATTGTAGGATTGTTTTTTGTTAGGGTTTTAAGGTTGTTTGTTGTTAAGGGGTAAAGGTTGTTTGTTGTTAGGAGGTTAGGGTTGTTTGTTGTTACAGGGTTAGGTTAGTTTCTTGTTAGGGGTTTAGTGTTGTTTGTTGTTAGGGGTTTAGTGTTTGTTGTTAGGGGTTTAGTGTTGTTTCTTGTTGGGTTTTAGTGGTTTTTGTTGTTAGGGTGTTAGTGTTGTTTGTTGTTAGGGGTTTATGGTTGTTTGTTGATAGGGGTTTAAGTTTGTTTGTTGTTCGGAGGTTAGGGTTGTTTGTTGTTACGGGGTTAGGTTAGTTTCTTTTTAGGGGTTTAGTGTTGTTTGTTGTTAGGGGGTTAGTGTTTGTTGTTAGGGGTTTAGGGTTGTTTCTTGTTCGGGTTTAGTAGTTTTTGTTGTTAGGGTGTTAGTGTTGTTTGTGGATAGGGGCTTAGTGTTGTTTGTTCTTACGGGGTTAGTGTTGTGTGTGGTTAGGGTGTTAGTGTTGTTTGTGGTTAGGGGGTGTGCGTTGTTGGTTGTTAGGGGGTTAGGATTGTTTGTTGTTAGGGGTTTAGGGTTGTTTGTTGTTAGGGGGTTAAGGTTGTTTGTTGTTAGGAGGTTAGGGTTGTTTGTTGTTACAGGGTTAGGTTAGTTTCTTGTTAGGGGTTTAGTGTTGTTTGTTGTTAGGGGTTAGTGTTTGTTGTTAGGGGTTTAGTGTTGTTTCTTGTTGGGGTTTAGTGGTTTTGTTGTTAGGGTGTTAATTTTTGTTGTTAGGGGTTTAGGGTTGTTTGTTGTTAGCGGTTTAAGGTTGTTTGTTGTTAGGAGGTTAGGGTTGTTTGTTGTTACGGGGTTAGGTTAGTTTCTTGTTAGGGGTTTAGTGTTGTTTGTTGTTAGGGGGTTAGTGTTTGTTGTTAGGGGTTTAGGGTTGTTTCTTGTTGGGGTTTAGTAGTTTTTGTTGTTAGGGTGTTAGTGTTGTTTGTGGTTAGGGGGTTAGTGTTGTTTGTTCTTACGGGGTTAGTGTTGTTTGTGGTTAGGGTGTTAGTGTTGTTTGTGGTTAGGGGGTGAGCTTTGTTGTTTGTTGGGGGTTAGGATTGTTTGTTGTTAGGGGTTTAAGGTTGTGTGTTGTTAGTAGGTTAGGGTTGTTTGTTGTTACGGGGTTACATTAGTTTCTTGTTAGGGGTTTAGTGTTGTTTGTTGTTAGGGGGTTAGTGTTTGTTCTTAGGGGTTTAGGGTTGTTTCTTGTTGAGGTTTAGTAGTTTTTGTTGTTAGGGTGTTAGTGTTGTTTGTGGTTTTTGGGTTAGTGTTGTTGTTTGTTAGGGGGTTAGGGTTGTTTGTTGTTAGAAGGTTAGGGTTGTTTGTTGTTAGGGGTTTAGGGTTGTTTGTTATTAGGGGGTTAGGATTGTTTGTTGTTAGGGGTTTAGGGTTGTTTGTTGTTATGGGTTTAGTGTTTGTTGTTAGGGGTTTATTGTTGTTTCTTGTTGGGGGTAATGTTTTGTGTTGTTAGGGTGTTAGTGTTCTTTGTTGTTAGGGGCTTAGGGTTGTTTGTTGTTAGGGGTTTAAGGTTGTTTGTTGTTAGGAGATTAGGGTTGTTTGTTGTTACAGAGTTAGGTTAGTTTCTTGTTAGGGGTTTAGTGTTGTTTGTTGTTAGGGGGTTAGTGTTTTTTGTTAGGGGTTTAGTGTTGTTTCTTGTTGGGGTTTAGTGGTTTTTGTTGTTAGGGTGTTAGTGTTGTTTGTTGTTAGGGGTTTAGGTTTGTTTGTTGTTAGGGGTTTAAGGTTGTTTGTTGTTAGGAGGTTAGGGTTGTTTGTTGTTACGGGGTTAGGTTAGTTTCTTGTTAGGGGTTTAGTGTTGTTTGTTGTTAGGGGGTTAGTGTTTGTTGTTAGGGGTTTAGAGTTGTTTCTTGTTGGGGTTTAGTAGTTTTTGTTGTTAGGGTGTTAGTGTTGTTTGTGATTTGGGGGTTAGTGTTGTTTCTTATTACGGGGTTAGTGTTGTTTGTGGTTAGGGTGTTAGCGTTGTTTGTGGTTAGGGGGTGAGCGTTGTTGGTTGTTAGGGGGTTAGGATTGTTTGTTGTTAGGGGTTTAGGGTTGTTTCTTGTTAGGGGGTTAAGGTTGTTTGTTGTTAGGAGGTTAGGGTTGTTTGTTGTTACAGGGTTAGGTTAGTTTCTTGTTAGGGGTTTAGTGTTGTTTGTTGTTAGGGGGTTAGTGTTTGTTGTTAGGGGTTTAGTGTTGTTTCTTTTTGGGCTTTAGTGGTTTTTTTTGTTAGGGTGTTAGTGTTGATTGTTGTTAGGGGTTTAGGGTTGTTTGTTGTTAGGGGTTTAAGGTTGTTTGTTTTTAGGAGGTTAGAGTTGTTTGTTGTTACGGGGTTAGGTTAGTTTCTTGTTAGGGGTTTAGTGTTGTTTGTTGTTAGGGGGTTAGTGTTTGTTGTTAGGGGTTTAGGGTTGTTTCTTGTTGGGGTTTAGTAGTTTTTGTTGTTAGGGTGTTAGTGTTGTTTGTTGTTAGGGGTTAGTGTAGTTTGTTCTAACGGGGTTACTGTTGTTTGTGGTTAGGGTGTTAGTTTTGTTTCTGGTTAGGGGGTGAGCGTTGTTGGTTATTAGGGGGTTAGGATTGTTTGTTGTTAGGGGTTTAGGGTTGTTTGTTGTTACGGGGTTAGGTTAGTTTCTTGTTAGTGGTTTAGTGTTGTTTGTTGTTAGGGGGTTAGTGTTTGTTGTTAGGGGTTTAGGGTTGTTTCTTGTTGGGGTTTAGTAGTTTTTGTTGTTGGGGTGTTAGTGTTGTTTGTGGTTAGGGGGTTAGTGTTAGTTTTTTTGTTGTTTGGGGGTTAGTGTTGTTTGTTGTTAGGAGGTTAGGGTTGTTTGTTGTTACAGGGTTAGGTTAGTTTCTTGTTAGGGGTTTAGTGTTGTTTGTTGTTAGGGGGTTAGTGTTTGTTGTTAGGGATTTAATGTTGTTTCTTGTTGGGGTTTAGTGTTTTTTGTTGTTAGGGTGTTAGTGTTTGTTGTTAGGGGTTTAGGGTTGTTTGTTGTTAGGGGTTTATGGTTGTTTGATGTTAGGAGGTTAGGGTTGTTTGTTGTTACGGGGTTAGGTTAGTTTCTTGTTAGGGGTTTAGTGTTGTTTGTTGTTAGGGGGTTAGTGTTTGGTGTTAGGGGTTTAGGGTTGTTTCTTGTTGGGGTTTAGTAGTTTTTGTTGTTAGGGTGTTAGTGTTGTTTGTTGTTAGGGGGTTAGTGTTTTTTGTTCTTACGGGGCTAGTGTTGTTTGTGGTTAGGGTGTTAGTGTTGTTTGTGGATAGGGGGTGTGCGTTGTTGGTTGTTAGGGGGTTAGGATTGTTTGTTGTTAGAGGTTTAGGGTTGCTTGTTGTTAGGGGGTTAAGGTTGTTTGTTGTTAGGAGGTTAGGGTTGTTTGTTGTTACAGGGTTAGGTTAGTTTCTTGTTAGGGGTTTAGTGTTGTTTGTTGTTGGGGGTTAGTGTTTGTTGTTAGGGGTTTAGAGTTGTTTCTTGTTGGGGTTTAGAGGTTTTTGTTGTTAGGGTGTTAGTGTTGTTTGTTGTTAGGGGTTTAGGGCTGTGTGTTGTTAGGGGTTTAAGGTTGTTTGCTGTTAGGAGGTTATTGTTTTTTGTTGTTACGGGTTTAGGTTAGTTTCTTGTTAGGGGTTTAGTATTGCTTGTTGTTAGGGGGTTAGTGTTTGTTGTTAGGGGTTTAGGGTTGTTTCTTGTTGGGGTTTAGTTGTTTTTGTTGTTAGGGTGTTAGTGCTGTTTGTGGTTAGGGGGTTAGTGTTGTTGTTTGTTAGGGGGTTAGGGTTGTTTGTTGTTAGGAGGTTAGGGTTGTTTGTTGTTACAGGGTTAGGTTAGTTTCTTGTTAGGGGTTTAGTGTTGTTTGTTGTCAGGGGGTTAGTGTTTGTTGTTAGGGTTTTAGTGTTGTTTCTTGTTGGGGTTTAGTGGTTTTTGTTGTTAGGGTGTTAGTGTTGTTTGTTGTTAGGGGTTTAGGGTTGTTTGTTGTTAGGGGTTTAAGGTTGTTTGTTGTTAGGAGGTTAGGGTTGTTTGTTGTTACGGGGTTAGGTTAGTTTCTTGTTAGGGGTTTAGTGTTGTTTGTTGTTAGGGGGTTAGTGTTTGTTGTTAGGGGTTTAGGGTTGTTTCTTGTTGGGGTTTAATAGTTTTTGTTGTTAGGGTGTTAGTGTTGTTTGTTGTTAGGGGGTTAGTGTTGTTTGTTCTTACGGGGTTAGTGTTGTTTGTGGTTAGGGTGTTAGTGTTGTTTGTGGTTGGGGGTGTGCGTTGTTTGTTGTTACGGGGTTAGGTTAGTTTCTTGTTAGGGGTTTAGTGTTGTTTGTTGTTAGGGGGTTAGTGTTTGTTGTTAGGGGTTTAGGGTTGTTTCTTGTTGGGCTTTAGTAGTTTTTGTTGTTAGGGTGTTAGTGTTGTTTGTGGTTAGGGGGTTAGTGTTGTTGTTTGTTAGGGGGTTAGGGTTGTTTGTTGTTAGAAGTTTTGGGTTGTTTGTTGTTAGGGGTTTAGGGTTGTTTGTTGTTAGGGGGTTAGGGTTGTTTGTTGTTAGGTGTTTAGAGTAGTTTATTTTTAGGGGGTTAGTGTTGTTTGTTGTTAGGTTGTTAGGATTGTTGTTAGGGAGTTAGTGGTGTTTGTTGTGAGGGGGTTAGTGTTTTTTGTTGTTAGGGTGTTAGTGTTGTTTGTGGTTTGGGTGTTAGTGCTGTTTGTGGTTAGGGGGTGAGCGTTGTTGGTTGTTAGGGGTTTAAGGTTGTTTGTTGTTAGGGGGTTTAAGTTGTTTGTTGTTAGGAGGTTAGGGTTGTTTGTTGTTACGGGGTTAGGTTAGTTTCTTGTTAGGGGTTTAGTGTTGTTTGTTTTTAATTCGTTAGTGCTTGTTTTTAGGGGTTTAGGATAGTATCTTGTTGGGGTTTGGTAGTTTTTCCTGTTAGGGTTTTAGGGTTGTTTGTTCTTAGTGGGTTAGGTTTGTTTGTTGTTAGTGGGTTAGTGTTTCTGGTTTTTAGGGTTTAGGGTTGTTTGCTGTTCGGGGGTTAGTGTTGTTTGTTGTTAGGGCGTTAGGGTTGTTTGTTGTTAGGGTGTTAGTGTTCTTTGATGTTAGGGGTTTAGGGTTGTTTGTTGTTAGGGGGTTAGTGTTGTTTGTTGTTAGGGCTTTAGGGTTGTTCCTAGTTGGGGTTTAGTAGTGTTTGTTGTTAGGGTGTTAGTGTTGTCCGTTTTTGGGGATTAGTGTTGTTCTTGTTAGGGGGTTAGTGTTTTTTGTTGTTAGGGTGTGAGAGTTGTTTGTTGTTTGGGGTTTGTGTTGTTTTTTAGGGGGTAGTTTTGTTTGTTGTTAGTGAGTTAGTGTTGTTTGTAGTTAGGGGATTAGGTTTGTTGTTAGAGGGTTAGTGTTGTTTGTTGTTGGGGCTTAGTGTTATTTGTTTTTAGGGGGTTAGGGATCTTTGTTGTTAGGGTGTTAGTGTTGTTTGTTGTTAGGGGGTTAGTGTTGTTTGTTGTTAGGTGTTTAGGGTTGTTTCTTGTTGGGGTTTAGTGGTGTTTGTTGTTAGGGTGTCAGTGTTTTTGCTTAGGGGGTTAGTGCTGTTGTTTGTTAGGGGGTAAGGGTTGTTTGTTGTTAGGGGTTTAGGGTTGTTTGTTGTTACTGGGTTTGTGTTGCTTGTTGTTAGGGGTTCCGAGTTTTTTGTTGTTAGGGGGTTAGAGTTGTTTGTTCTTAGAGGATTTGGGTTCTTTCTTCTTGGGGGTTAGTGTGGTTTGTTTTTCCGGGATAAGTGTTGGTTGTTGTTAGGGGGTTAGTTTTTTTTGTTTTCGCTGGGTTAGTGCTGTTGGTGGTTAGGGGGTTAGTGTTGTTGGTTGTTTAGGGGGTTAAGGTTGTTTGTTGTTAGGAGGTTAGGGTTGTTTGTTGTTACAGGGTTAGTTTAGTTTCTTGTTAGGGGTTTAGTGTTGTTTGTTGTTAGGGGGTTAGTGTTTGTTGTTAGGGGTTTAGTGTTGTTTCTTGTTGGGGTTTGGTGGTTTTTGTTGTTAGGGTGTTAGTGCTGTTTCTTGTTAGGGGTTTAGGGTTGTTTGTTGTTAGGGGTTTAAGGTTGTTTGTTGTTAGGAGGTTAGGGTTGTTTGTTGTTACGGGGTTAGGTTAGTTTCTTGTTAGGGGTTTAGTGTTGTTTGTTGTTAGGGGGTTAGTGTTTGTTGTTAGGGGTTTAGGGTTGTTTCTTGTTGGGGTTTAGTAGTTTTTGTTGTTAGGGTGTTAGTGTTGTTTGTGGTTAGGGGGTTAGTGTTGTTGTTTGTTAGGGGGTTAGGGTTGTTTGTTGTTAGAAGGTTAGGGTTGTTTGTTGTTAGGGGTTTAGTGTTGTTTGTTGTTAGGGGGTTAGGGTTGTTTGTTGTTAGGGGTTTAGAGTAGTTTATTTTTAGGGGGTTAGTGTTGTTTGTTGTTAGGTTGTTAGGATTGTTGTTAGGGGGTTAGTGGTGTTTGTTGTTAGGGGGTTAGTGGTGTTTGTTGTTAGGGGGTTAGTGTTTTTTGTTGTTAGGGGGTTAGTGTTCATTCTTGTTAGAGAGTTAGGGTTCTTTGTTGTTAGGGGCTTAGGGTTCTTTGTTGTTAGTGGGTTATAGTAGTTTGTTGTTGGGGGTTAGGGTTCTTTGTTGTTAGGGGGTTAGGGTTGTTGTTAGCTGGTTAGTGTTGATTCTATTTACGGGTTTCGGGTTGTTTCTTTTTGAGGTTTAGTGGTTTTTGTTGTTAGGGTGTTAGTGTTGTTTGTGGTTAGGGGGTTAGTGTTGTTTGTATTTAGGGGTTTAGGGTTGTTTCTTGTTGGGTTTTAGTGGTTTTTGTTTTTAGGGTGTTAGTGTTGTTTGTTGTTAGGGGGTTAGTGTTGTTTGTTCTTACGGGGTTAGTGTTGTTTGTGGTTAGGGTGTTAATGTTGTTTGTGGTTAGGGGGTGAGCGTTGTTGGTTGTTAGGGGGTTAGGATTGTTTGTTGTTAGGGGTTTAGGGTTGTTTGTTTTTAGGGCGTTAAGGTTGTTTGTTGTTAGGAGGTTAGGGTTGTTTGTTGTTACAGGGTTAGGTTAGTTTCTTGTTAGGGGTTTAGTGTTGTTTGTTGTTAGGGGGTTAGTGTTTCTTGTTAGGGGTTTAGTGTTGTTTCTTGTTGGGGTTTAGTGGTTTTTGTTGTTAGGGTGTTAGTGTTGATTGTTGTTAGGGGTTTAAGGTTGTTTGTTGTTAGGAGGTTAGGGTTCTTTGTTGTTACGGGGTTAGGTTAGTTTCTTGCTAGGGGTTTAGTGTTGTTTGTCGTTAGGGGGTTAGTGTTTGTTGTTAGGGGTTTACTGTTGTTTCTTGTTGGGGTTTAGTGTTTTTTGTTGCTAGGGTGTTAGTCTTGTTTGTTGTTAGGGGGTTAGTGTTGTTTGTTCTTACGGGGTTAGTGTTGTTTGTGGTTAGGGTGTTAGAGTTGTTTGTGGTTAGGGGGTGAGCGTTGTTTGTTGTTAGGGGGTTAGGATTGTTTGTTGTCGGGGGTTTAGGGTTGTTTGTTGTTAGGGGGTTAAGGTTGTTTGTTGTTAGGAGGTTAGGGTTGTTTGTTGTTACAGGGGTAGGTTAGTTTCTTGTTAGGGGTTTAGTGTTGTTTGTGGTTAGGGGGTTAGTGTTTGTTGTTAGGGGTTTAGTGTTGTTTCTTGTTGGGGTTTTTGTGGTTTTTCCTGTTCGGTGATAGTGTTGTTTGTTGTTAGGGGTTTAGGGTTGTTTGTTGTTAGGGGTTTAAGGTTGTTTGCTGTTAGGAGGTTAGGGTTGTTTGTTGTTTCGGGGTTAGGTTATTTTCTTGTTAGGGGTTTAGTGTTGTTTGTTGTTAGGTTGTTAGTGTTTGTTGTTAGGGGTTTAGGGTTGTTTCTTGTTGGGGTTTAGTAGTTTTTGTTGTTAGGGTGTTAGAGTTGTTTGTGGTTAGGGGGTTAGTGTTGTTGTTTGTTAGGGGGTTAGGATTGTTTGTTGTTAGGAGGTTAGGGCTGTTTGTTGTTACAGGGTTAGGTTAGTTTCTTGTTAGGGGTTTAGTGCTGTTTGGTGTTAGGAGGTTAGTGTTGTTGTTGGTTAGGTGGTTAGGGTTGTTTGTTGTTAGGGGTTTAAGGTTGTTTGTTGTTAGGAGGTTAGGGTTGTTTGTTGTTACGGGGTTAGGTTAGTTTCTTGTTAGGGGTTTAGTGTTGTTTGTTGTTAGGGGGTTAGTGTTTGTTGTTGGGGTTTAGTGTTGTTTCTTGTTGGGGTTTAGTGGTTTTTGTTGTTAGGGTGTTAGTGTTGTTTGTTGTTAGGGGTTTAGGGTTGTTTGTTGTTAGGGGTTTAAGGTTGTTTGTTGTTAGGAGGTTAGGGTTGTTTTTTGTTACGGGGTTAGGTTAGTTTCTTGTTGGGGTTTAGTGGTTTTTGTTGTTAGGGGGTTAGTGTTGTTTGTTCTTACGGGGTTAGTGTTGATTGTGGTTAGGGTGTTAGTGTTGTTTGTGGTTAGGGGGTGAGCGGTGTTGGTTGTTAGGGGGTTAGGATTGTTTGTTGTTAGGGGTTTAGGGTTGTTTGTTGTTAGGGGGTTAAGGTTGTTTGCTGTTAGGAGGTTAGGGTTGTTTGTTGTTACAGGTTAGGTTAGTTTCTTGTTAGGGGTTTAGTGTTGTTTGTTGTTAGGGGGTTAGTATTTGTTGTTAGGGGTTTAGGGTTGTTTCTTGTTGGGGTTTAGTAGTTTTTGTTGTTAGGGTGTTAGTGTTGTTTGCGGTTAGGGGGTTAGTGTTGTTGTTTGTTAGGGGGTTAGGGTTGTTTGTTGTTAGAAGGTTAGGGTTTTTTGTTGTTAGGGGTTTAGGGTTGCTTGCTGTTAGGGGGTTAGGGTTGTTTGTTGTTAGGGGTTTAGAGTAGTTTATTTTTAGGGGGTTAGTGTTGTTTGTTGTTAGGTTGTTAGGATTGTTGTTAGGGGGTTATTGGTGTTTGTTGTTAGGGGGTTAGTGTTTTTTGTTGTTAGGGGGTTAGTGTCGTTTCTTGTTAGAGAGTTAGGGTTCTTTGTTGTTAGGGGCTTAGGGTTGATTGTTGTTAGTGGATTAGAGTACTTTGTTGTTGGGGGTTAGGGTTGTTTGTTGTTAGGGGGTTAGGGTTGTTGTTAGGTGGTTAGTGTTGTTTCTATATAGGGGTTTCGGGTTGTTTCTTTTTGAGGTTTAGTGGTTTTTGTTGTTAGGTTGTTAGTGTTGTTTGTGGTTAGGGGTTTAGTGTTGGATGGATTTAGGGGTTTAGGGTTGTTTCTTGGTGGGCTTTAGTGGTTTTTGTTGTTAGGGTGTTAATGTTGTTTGTTGTTAGGGGGTTAGTGTTGTTTGTTCTTACGGGGTTAGTGCTGTTTGTGGTTAGGGTGTTAGTGTTTGTGGTCAGGGGGTGAGCGTTGTTGGTTGTTAGGGGGTTAGGATTGTTTGTTGTTAGGGGTTTAGGGTTGTTTGTTGTTAGGGGGTTAAGGTTGTTTGTTGTTAGGAGGTTAGGGTTGTTTGTTGTTACAGGGTTAGGTTAGTTTCTTGTTAGGGGTTTAGTGTTGTTTGTTGTTAGGGGGTTAGTGTTTGTTGTTAGGGGTTTGGTGTTGTTTCTTGTTGGGGTTTAGTGTTTTTTGTTGTTAGGGTGTTAGTGTTGTTTGTTGTTAGGGGTTTAGGGTTGTTTGTTGTTAGGAGGTTAGGGTTGTTTGTTATTACAGGGTTAGGTTAGGTTCTTGTTAGGGGTTTAGTGTTTGTTGTTAGGGGGTTAGTGTTTGTTGTTAGGGGTTTAGGGTTGTTTCTTGTTGGGGTTTAGTACTTTTTGTTGTTAGGGTGTTAGTGTTGTTTGTTGTTAGGGGGTTATTGTTGTTTGTTCTTACGGGGTTAGTGTTGTTTGTTTTTAGGGTGTTAGTGTTGTTTGTGGTTAGGGGGTGAGCGTTGTTGGTTGTTAGGGGGTTAGGATTGTTTGTTGTTAGGGGTTTTGGGTTGTTTGTTGTTAGGGGGTTAAGGTTGTTTGTTGTTAGGAGGTTAGGGTTGTTTGTTGTTACGGGGTTAGGTTAGTTTCTTGTTAGGGGTTTAGTGTTGTTTGTTGTTAGGGGGTTAGTGTTTGTTGTTAGGGGTTTAGGGTTGTTTCTTGTTGGGGTTTAGTAGTTTTCGTTGTTAGGGTGTTAGTGTTGTTTGTTGTTAGGGGGTTAGTGTTGTTTGTTCTTACGGGGTTAGTGTTGTTTGTGGTTAGGGTGTTAGTGTTGTTTGTGGTTAGGGGTTTAGGGTTGTTTGTTGTTAGGGGTTTAAGGTTGTTTGTTGTTAGGAGGTTAGGGTTGTTTGTTGTTACGGGTTTAGGTTAGTTTCTTGTTAGGGGTTTAGTGTTGTTTGTTGTTAGGGGGTTAGTGTTTGTTGTTAGGGGTTTAGGATTGTTTGTTTTTAGGGGGTTAAGGTTGTTTGTTGTTAGGAGGTTAGGGTTGTTTGTTGTTACAGGGTTAGGTTAGTTTCTTGTTAGGGGTTTAGTGTTGTTTGTTGTTAGGGGGTTAGTGTTTGTTGTTAGGAGTTTAGTGTTGTTTCTTGTTGGGGTTTAGTGGTTTTTGTTGTTAGGGTGTTAGTGTTGATTGTTGTTAGGGGTTTAGGGTTGTTTCTTGTTAGGGGTATAGGGTTGTTTGTTGTTAGGAGGATAGGGTTGTTTGTTGTTACGGGGTTAGGTTAGTTTCTTGTTAGGGGTTTAGTGTTGTTTGTTGTTAGGGGGTTAGTGTTTGTTGTTAGGGGTTTAGGGTTGTTTCTTGTTGGGGTTTAGTAGTTTTTGTTGTTAGGGTGTTAGTGTTGTTTGTGGTTAGGGGGTTAGTGTTGTTTGTTCTTACGGGGTTAGTGTTGTTTGTGGTTAGGGTGTTAGTGTTGTTTGTGGTTAGGGGGTGAGCGTTGTTGGTTGTTAGGGGGTTAGGATTGTTTGTTGTTAGGGGTTTAGGGTTGTTTGTTGTTAGGGGGTTAAGGTTGTTTGTTATTAGGAGGTTAGGGTTGTTTGTTGTTACGGGGTTAGCTTAGTTTCTTGTTAGGGGTTTAGTGTTGTTTGTTGTTAGGACGTTAGTGTTTGTTGTTAGGGGTTTAGTGTTGTTTCTTGTTGGGGTTTAGTGGTTTTTGTTGTTAGGGTGTTAGTGTTGTTTGTTGTTAGGGGTTTAGGGTTGTTTGTTGTTAGGGGTTTAAGGTTGTTTGTTGTTAGGGTGTTAGGGTTGTTTGTTCTTAGTGGGTTAGGGTTGTTTGTTGTTAGTGGGTTAGTGTTTCTGGTGTTTAGGGTTTAGGGTTGTTTGCTGTTCCGGGGTTAGTTTTTTTTGTTGTTAGGGCGTTAGGGTTGTTTGTTGTTAGGGTGTTAGTGTTCTTTGATGTTAGGGGTTTAGGGTTGTTTGTTGTTAGGGGGTTAGGGTTGTTCCTAGTTGGGGTTTAGTAGTGTTTGTTGTTAGGGTGTTAGTGTTGTCCGTTTTTGAGAGTTAGTGTTGTTGTTGTTAGGGGGTTAGTGTTGTTTGTTGTTAGGGTGTGAGAGTTGTTTGTTGTTTGGGGTTTCTGTTGTTCTTTAGGGGGTTAGTTTTGTTTGTTGTTAGTGGGTTAGTGTTGTTTGTAGTTAGGGGATTAGGGTTGTTGTTTGAGGGTTAGTGTTGTTTGTTGTTGGGGCTTAGTGTTGTTTGATTTTAGCGGGTTATTGATCTTTGTTGTTAGGGTGTTAGTGTTTTTTGTAGTTAGGGGGTTAGTGTTGTTTGTTGTTAGGTGTTTAGGATTGTTTCTTGTTGGGGTTTAGTGGGTTTTGTTCTTAGGGTGTTAGTGTTTTTGCTTAGGGGGTTAGTGGTGTTGGTTGTTAGGGGGTAAGTGTTGTTTGTTGCTAGCGGTTTAGGGTTGTTTGTTGTTAGTGGGTTAGTGTTGCTTGTTGTTAGGTGTTCCGAGTTTATTGTTGTTAGGGGGTTAGTGTTTGTTGTTAGGGGTTTAGTGTTGTTTCTTGTTGGGGTTTAGTGGTTTTTGTTGTTAGGGTGTTAGTGTTGTTTGTTGTTAGGGGTTTAGGGTTGTTTGTTGTTAGGGGTTTAAGGTTGTTTGTTGTTAGGATGTTAGGGTTGTTTGTTGTTACATTGTTAGGTTAGTTTCTTGTTAGGGGTTTAGTGTTGTTTGTTGTTAGGGGGTTAGTGTTTGTTGTTAGGGGTTTAGGGTTGTTTCTTGTTGGGGTTTAGTAGTTTTAGTTGTTAGGGTGTTAGTGTTGTTTGTGGTTAGGGGCTTAGTGTTGTTTGTTAGGGGGTTAGGGTTTGTTGTTAGGAGGTTAAGGTTGTTTGTTGTTACAGGGTTAGGTTAGTTTATTGTTAGGGGTTTAGTGTTGTTTGTTGTTAGGGGGTTAGTGTTTGTTGTTAGGGGTTTATTGTTTCTTGTTGGGGTTTAGTGGTTTTTGTTGTTAGGGTGTCAGTGTTGTTTGTTGTTAGGGGTTTAGGGTTGTTTGTTGTTAGGGGTTTAAGGTTGTTTGTTGTTAGGAGGTTAGGGTTGTTTGTTGTTACAGGGTTAGGTTAGTTTCTTGATAGGGGTTTAGTGTTGTTTGTTGTTAGGGGGTTAGTGTTTGTTGTTAGGGGTTTAGGGTTGTTTCTTGTTGGGGTTTAGTAGTTTTAGTTGTTAGGGTGTTAGTGTTGTTTGTGGTTAGGGGCTTAGTGTTGTTGTTTGTTAGGGGGTTAGGGTTTGTTGTTAGGAGGTTAGGGTTGTTTGTTGTTACAGGGTTAGGTTAGTTTCTTGTTAGGGGTTTAGTGTTGTTTGTTGTTAGGGGGTTAGTGTTTGCTGTTAGGGGTTTAGGGTTGTTTCTTTTTGGGGTTTAGTAGTTTTTGTTGTTAGGGTGTTAGTGTTGTTTGTGGTTGGGGGTTAGTGTTGTTTGTTCTTACGGGGTTAGTGTTGTTTGTGGTTAGGGTGTTAGTGTTGTTTGTGGTTAGGGGGTGAGAGTTGTTGGTTGTTAGGGGGTTAGGATTGTTTGTTGTTAGGGGTTTAGGGTTGTTTGTTGTTAGGGGGTTAAGGTGGTTTGTTGTTAGGAGGTTAGGGCTGTTTCTTGTTACAGGGTTAGGTTAGTTTCTTGTTAGGGGTTTAGTGTTGTTTGTTGTTAGGGGGTTAGTGTTTTTTGTTAGGGGTTCAGAGTTGTTTCTTGTTGGGGTTTAGTGGTTTTTGTTGTTATGGTGTTAGTGTTGTTTGTTGTTAGGGGTTTAGTGTTGTTTGTTGTTAGGGGTTTAAGGTTGTTTGCTGTTAGGAGGTTAGGGTTGTTTGTGGTTACGGGGTTAGGTTAGTTTCTTGTTAGGGGTTTAGTGTTGTTTGTTGTTAGGGGGTTAGTGTTTGTGGTTAGGGCTTTAGGGTTGTTTCTTGTTGTTTTTTAGTAGTTTTTGTTGTTAGGGTGTTAGTGTTGTTTGTGGTTAGGGGGTTAGTGTTGTTGTTTGTTAGGGGGTTAGGGTTGTTTGTTGTTAGGAGGTTAGGTTTGTTTGTTTTTACAGGGTTAGGTTAGTTTCTTGTTAGGGGTTTAGTGATGTTTGTTGTTAGGGGGTTAGTGTTTGTTGTTAGGGGTTTAGTGTTGTTTCTTGTTGGGGTTTAGTGGTTTTGTTGTTAGGGTGTTAGTGTTGTTTGTTGTTAGGGGTTTAGGGTTGTTTGTTGTTAGGGGTTTAAGGTTGTTTGTTGTTAGGAGGTTAGGGTTGTTTGTTGTTACGGGGTTAGGTTAGTTTCTTGTTAGGGGTTTAGTGTTGTTGGCTGTTAGGGGGTTAGTGTTTGTTGCTAGGGGTTTAGGGTTGTTTCTTGTTGGGGTTTAGTAGTTTTTGTTGTTACGGTGTTAGTGTTGTTTGTGGTTAGGGGGTTATTGTTTTTTGTTCTTACGGGGTTAGTGTTGTTTGTGGTTAGGGTGTTAGTGTTGTTTGTCGTTAGGGGGTGAGAGTTGTTGGTTGTTAGGGGGTTAGGATTGTTTGTTGCTAGGGGTTTAGGGTTGTTTGTTGTTAGGGGGTTAAGGTTGTTTGTTGTTAGGAGGTTAGGGTTGTTTGTTGTTACGGGGTTAGGTTAGTTTCTTGTTAGGGGTTTAGTGTTGTTTGTTGTTAGGGGGTTAGTGTTTGTTGTTAGGGGTTTAGGGTTGTTTCTTGTTGGGGTTTAGTAGTTTTTGTTGTTAGGGTGTTAGTGTTGTTTGTTGTTAGGGGGTTAGTGTTGTTTGTTCTTACGGGGTTAGTGTTGTTTGTGGTTAGGGTGTTAGTGTTGTTTGTGGTTAGGGGGTGTGAGTTGTTGGTTGTTAGGGGGTTAGGATGGTTTGTTGTTAGGGGTTTAGGGTTGTTTGTTGTTAGGGGGTTAAGGTTGTTTGTTGTTAGGAGGTTAGGGTTGTTTGTTGTTACGGGGTTAGGTTAGTTTCTTGTTAGGGGTTTAGTGTTTTTTGTTGTTAGGGGGTTAGTGTTTGTTGTTAGGGGTTTAGGGCTGTTTCTTGTTGGGGTTTAGTAGTTTTTGTTGTTAGGGTGTTAGTGTTGTTTGTGGTTAGGGGGTTAGTGTTGTTTGTTAGGGGGTTAAGGTTGTTTTTTGTTAGGAGGTTAGGGTTGTTTGTTGTTACAGGGTTAGGTTAGTTTCTTGTTAGGGGTTTAGTGTTGTTTGTTGTTAGGGGGTTAGTGTTTGTTGTTAGGGGTTTAGTGTTGTTTCTTGTTGGGGTTTAGTGGTTTTTGTTGTTAGGGTGTTAGTGTTGTTTGTTGTTAGGTGTTTAGGGTTGTTTGTTGTTAGGGGTTTAAGGTTGTTTGTTGTTAGCAGGTTAGGGTTGTTTGTTGTTACGGGGTTAGGTTAGTTTCTTGTTAGGGGTTTAGTGTTGTTTGTTGTTAGGGGGTTAGTGTTTGTTGTTAGGGGTTTAGGGTTGTTTCTTGTTGGGGTTTAGTAGTTTTTGTTGTTAGGGTGTTAGTGTTGTTTGTTGTTAGGGGGTTAGTGTTGTTTGTTCTTCCGGGGTTAGTGTTGTTTGTGGTTAGGGTGTTAGTGTTGTTTGTGGTTAGGGGGTGTGCGTTGTTGGTTGTTAGGGGGTTAGGATTGTTTGTTGTTAGGGGTTTAGGGTTGTTTGTTGTTAGGGGGTTAAGGTTGTTTGTTGTTAGGAGGTTAGGGTTGTTTGTTGTTACAGAGTTAGGTTAGTTTCTTGTTAGGGGTTTAGTGTTGTTTGTTGTTAGGAGGTTAGTGTTTGTTGTTAGGGGTTTAGTGTTGTTTCTTGTTGGGGTTCAGTGGTTTTTGTTGTTAGGGTGTTAGTGTTGTTTCTTGTTAGATGTTTAGGGTTGTTTGTTGTTAGGGTTTAAGGTTGTTTGTTGTTAGGGGGTTAGGGTTGTTTGTTGTTACGGGGTTAGGTTAGTTTCTTGTTAGGGGTTTAGTGTTGTTTGTTGTTAGGGGGTTAGTGTTTGTTGTTAGGGGTTTAGGGTTGTTTCTTGTTGGGGTTTAGTAGTTTTTGTTGTTATGGTGTTAGTGTTGTTTGTGGTTAGGGGGTTAGTGTTGTTGTTTGTTAGGGGGTTAAGGTTGTTTTTTGTTAGGAGGTTAGGGTTGTTTGTTGTTACAGGGTTAGGTTAGTTTCTTGTTAGGGGTTTAGTGTTGTTTGTTGTTAGGGGGTTAGTGTTTGTTGTTAGGGGTTTAGTGTTGTTTCTTGTTGGGGTTTAGTGGTTTTTGTTGTTAGGGTGTTAGTGTTGTTTGTTGTTAGGGGTTTAGGGTTGTTTGTTGTTAGAGGTTTAAGGTTGTTTGTTGTTAGGAGGTGAGGGTTGTTTGTTGTTACGGGGTTAGGTTAGTTTCTTGTTAGGGGTTTAGTGTTGTTTGTTGTTACGGGGTTAGTGTTTGTTGTTAGGGGTTTAGGTTTGTTTCTGGTTGGGGTTTAGTAGTTCTTGTTGTTAGGGTGTTAGTTTTGTTTGTTGTTAGGGCGTTAGTGTAGTTTGTTCTTGCGGGGTTAGTGTTTGTGGTTACGTTGTTAGTGTTGTTTGTGGTTAGTGGGTGTGCGTTGTTGGTTGTTAGGGGGTTAGGATTGTTTGTTGTTAGGGGTTTAGGGTTGTTTGTTGTTAGGGGGTTAAGGATGTTTGTTGTTAGGAGGTTAGGGTTGTTTGTTGTTACATTGTTAGGTTAGTTTCTTGTTAGGGGTTTAGTGTTGTTTGTTGTTAGGGGGTTAGTGTTTGTTGTTACGGGTTTAGTGTTGTTTCTTGTTGGGGTTTAGTGGTTTTTATTGTTAGGGTGTTAGTGTTGTTTGTTGTTAGGTGTTTAGGGTTGTTTGTTGTTAGGGGGTTAGTGTTTGTTGTTAGGGGTTTAAGGTTCTTTCTTGTTGGAGTTTAGTAGTTTTTCTTGTTAGGGTGTTAGTGTTGTTTGTGGTTAGGGGGTTAGTGTTGTTGTTTGTTAGGGGTTTAGGGTTGTTTGTTGTTAGGGGGTTAAGGTTGTTTGTTGTTAGGAGGTTAGGGTTGTTTGTTGTTACAGGGTTAGGTTAGTTTCTTGTTAGGGGTTTAGTGTTGTTTGTTGTTAGGGGGTCAGTGTTTGTTGTTAGGGGTTTAGTGTTGTTTCTTGTTGGGGTTTAGTGGTTTTTGTTGTTAGGGTGTTAGTGTTGTTTGTTGTTAGGGGTTTAGGGTTGTTTGTTGTTAGGGGTTTAAGGTTGTTTGTTGTTAGGAGGTTAGGGTTGTTTGTTGTTACGGGTTTAGGTTAGTTTCTTGTTAGGGGTTTAGTGTTGTTTGTTGTTAGGGGGTTAGTGTTTGTTGTTAGGGGTTTAGGGTTGTTTCTTGTTGGGCTTTAGTAGTTTATGTTGTTAGGGTGTTAGTGATGTTTGTGGTTAGGGGGTTAGTGTTGTTGTTTGTTTGGGTGTTAGGGTTGTTTGTTGTTAGAAGGTTAGGGTTGTTTGTTGTTAGGGGTTTAGGGTTGTTTGTTGTTAGGAGGTTAGGGTTGTTTGTTGTTACGGAGTTAGGTTAGTTTCTTGTTAGGGGTTTAGTGTTGTTTGTTGTTAGGGGGTTAGTTTTTGTTGTTAGGGGTTTAGGGTTGTTTCTTGTTGGGGTTTAGTAGTTTTTGTTGTTAGGGTGTTAGTGTTTGTTGTTAGGGGGTTAGTGTTGTTTGTTCTTACGGGGTTAGTGTTGTTTGTGGTTAGAGGATGAGCGTTGTTGGTTGTTAGGGGGTTAGGATTGTTTGTTGTTAGGGGTTTAGGGTTGTTTGTTGTTAGGGGTTTAAGGTTGTTTGCTGTTAGGAGGTTAGGGTTGTTTGTTGTTACAGGGTTAGGTTAGTTTCTTGTTAGGGGTTTAGTGTTGTTTGTTTTTAGAGGGTTAGTGTTTGTTGTTAGGGGTTTAGTGTTGTTTCTTGTTGGGGTTTAGTGGTTTTTGTTGTTAGGGTGTTAGTGTTGTTTGTTGTTAGGGGGTTAGTGTTGTTGTTTGTTAGGGGGTTAGGGTTGTTTGTTGTTAGGAGGTTAGGGTTGTTTGTTGTTACGGGTTTAGGTTAGTTTCTTTTTAGGGGTTTAGTGTTGTTTGCTGTTAGGGGGTTAGTGTTTGTTGTTAGGGGTTTAGGGTTGTTTCTTGTTGGGGTTTAGTAGTTTTTGTTGTTAGGGTTTTAGTGTTGTTTGTGGTTAGGGGGTTAGTGTTGTTTGTTCTTACGGGGTTAGTGTTGTTTGTGGTTAGGGTGTTAGTGTTGTTTGTGGTTAGGGGGTGAGAGTTGTTGGTTGTTAGGGGGTTAGGATTGTTTGTTGTTAGGGGTTTAGGGTTGTTTGTTGTTAGGGGGTTAAGGTTGTTTGTTGTTAGGAGGTTAGGGCTGTTTGTTGTTACAGGGTTAGGTTAGTTTCTTGTTAGGGGTTTAGTGTTGTTTGTTGTTAGGGGGTTAGTGTTTGTTGTTAGGGGTTTAGTGTTATTTCTTGTTGGGGTTAAGTGGTTTTTGTTGTTAGGGAGTTAGTGTTGTTTGTTGTTAGGGGTTTAGGGTTGTTTGTTGTTAGGGGTTTAAGGTTGTTGTTAGGAGGTTAGGGTTGTTTGTTGTTACGGGGTTAGGTTAGTTTCTTGTTAGGGGTTTAGTTTTGTTTGTTGTTAGGGGGTTAGTGTTTTTTGTTAGGGGTTTAGGGTTGTTTCTTGTTGGGGTTTAGTAGTTTTTGTTGTTAGAGTGTTAGTGTTGTTTGTTGTTAGGGGGTTAGAGTTGTTTGTTCTTACGGGGTTAGTGTTGTTTGTGGTTAGGGTGTTAGTGTTGTTTGTGGTTAGGGGGTGTGCGTTGTTGGTTGTTAGGGGGTTAGGATTGTTTGTTGTTAGGGGTTTAGGGTTGTTTGTTGTTAGGGGGTTAAGGTTGTTTGTTGTTAGGAGGTTAGGGTTGTTTGTTGTTACAGGGTTAGGTTAGTTTCTTGTTAGGGGTTTAGTGTTGTTTGTTGTTAGGGGGTTAGTGTTTGTTGTTAGGGGTTTAGGGTTGTTTCTTGTTGGGGTTTAGTAGTTTTTGTTGTTAGGGTGTTAGTGTTGTTTGTGGTTAGGGGGTTAGTGTTGTTGTTTGTTAGGGGGTTAGGGTTATTTGTTGTTAGGAGGTTAGGGTTGTTTGTTGTAACAGCGTTAGGTTAGTTTCTTGTTAGGGGTTTAGTGTTGTTTGTTGTTAGGGGGTTAGTGTTTGTTGTTAGGGGTTTAGTGTTGTTTCTTGTTTGGGTTTAGTGTTTTTTGTTGTTAGTGTGTTAGTGTTGTTTGTTGTCAGGGGTTTAGGGTTGTTTGTTGTTAGGGTTTTAAGGTTGTTTGTTGTTAGGAGGTTAGGGTTGTTTGTTGTAACAGCGTTATTTTAGTTTCTTGTTAGGGGTTTAGTGTTGTTTGTTGTTAGGGGGTTACTGTTTGTTGTTAGGGGTTTAGGGTTGTTTCTTGTTGGGGTTTAGTAGTTTTTGTTGTTAGGGTGTTAGTGTTGTTTGTTGTTGGGTTAGTGTTGTTTGTTCTTACGGGGTTAGTGTTGTTTGTGGTTAGGGTGTTAGTGTTGTTTGTGGTTAGGGGGTGTGCGTTGTTGGTTGTTAGGGGGTTAGGATGGTTTGTTGTTAGGGGTTTAGAGTTGTTTGTTGTTAGGGGGTTAAGGTTGTTTGTTGTTAGGAGGTTAGGGATCTTTGTTGTTACAGGGTTAGGTTAGTTTGTTGTTAGGGGTTTAGTGTTGTTTGTTGTTAGGGGGTTAGTGTTTGTTGTTAGGGGTTTAGGGTTGTTTCTTGTTGGGGTTTAGTAGTTTTTGTTGTTAGGGTGTTAGTGTTGTTTGTGGTTAGGGGGTTAGTGTTGTTGGTTGTTAGGGGGATAGGATTGTTTGTTCTTGGGGGTTAGGGTTGTTTGTTGTTTGGGGGTTAGGGTTGTTTGTTGTTACGGGGTTAGTGTTGTTTGATGATAGGGGTTAGGGTTGTTTGTTGTTAGGGGGTTAGTGTTGTTTGTTGTTAGGGTGTTAGGGTTGTTTGTTGTTAGTGGGTTAGGGTTCTTTGTTGTTAGTGGGTTAGTGTTTTTGGTTTTTAGGGGTTAGGGTTGATTGTTGTTTGGGGGTTAGTGTTTGTTGTTAGGGGGTTAGGGTTGTTTGTTGTTAGGGGGTTAGTGTTGTTTGTTTTTAGGGGTTAGGGTTGTTTGTTGTTACGGGGTTAGGGTAGGTTCTTGTTAGGGGGTTAGTGTTGTTTCTTGTTGGTGGGTTTGGGTAGTTTGTTGTTTGGATAGGGTTGTGTGTTGTTAGGGGGTTAGTGTTGTTTGTTGTTAGGGGTTTAGGGTTGTTTCTTGTTGGGGTTTAGTGGTTTTTGTTGTTAGGGTGTTAGTGCTGTTTGTGGTTAGGGGGTTATTGTTGTTGGTTGTTAGGGGGAGAGGGTTGTTTGTTGTTAGTGAGTTAGGGTTGTTTGTTGTTATGGGGTTAGTGTTGTTTGATGTTAGGGGTTTGGGTTGTTTGTTGTTTGGGGGTTAGGGTTGTTTCTTGTTGCAGGTTTAGTTTCGTTTGTTGTTACGGGGTTAGGGTAGTTTCTTGTTAGGGGTTTAGTGGTTTTTGTTGTTAGGGTATTATTGTTGTTTGTTGTTAGCGGTTTAGTGTTGTTTCTTGTTGGGGTTTAGATGTTTTTGTTGTTAGGGTGTTAGTGTTGTTTGTGGTTAGGGGGTTAGTGTTGTTGTTTGTTAGGGGGTTAGGGTTGTTTGTTGTTAGAAGGATAGGGTTGTTTGTTGTTATGGGTTTAGTGTTGTTTGTTGTTAGGGGTTTAAGGTTGTTTGTTGTTAGGGGTTTAGTGTAGTTTATTTTTAGGGGGTTAGTGTTGTTTGTTGTTAGTTTGTTAGGATTGTTGTTAGGGGGTTAGTGGTGTTTGTTGTTAGGGGGTTAGTGTTTTTTGTTGTTAGGGGGTTAGTTTTTTTTGTTGTTAGGGTGTTAGTGTTTTTGCTTAGGGGGTTAGTACTGTTGGTTGTTAGGGGGTTAGGGTTCTTTGTTGTTAGGGGTTAGGGTTGTTTGTTGTTACGGGGTTAGGGTAGTTACTTGTTAGGGGGTTAGTGTTGTTTGTTGTTAGTGGGTTAGTGTTGTTTGTTGTCTGGTTAGGGTTGTGTGTTTTTAGGGGGTTAGTGTTGTTTGTTGTTAGGGGTTTAGGGTTGCTTCTTGTTCGAGTTTAGTGGTTCTTGTTGTTAGGGTGTTAGTGTTGTTTGTGGTTAGGGGGTTAGTGTTGTTGGTTGTTAGGGGGATAGGATTGTTTGTTTTTAGGGGGTTAGGGCTCTTTGTTGTTTGGGGGTTAGGGTTGTTTGTTGTTACGGGGTTAGTGTTGTTTGATGTTAGGGGTTTAGGGTTGTTTGTTGTTAGGGGGTTAGTGTTTGTTGTTAGGGTGTTAGGGTTGTTTGTTGTTAGTGGGATAGGGTTGTTTGTTGTTTGGTTAGGGATGTGTGTTGTTAGGGGGTTAGTATTGTTTGTTGTTAGGGCTTTAGGGTTGTTTCTTGTTGGAGTTGAGTGGTTTTTGTTGTTAGGGTGTTAGTGGTGTTTGTGGTTATGGGGTTAGTGTTGTTGGTTGTTAGGGGGATAGGAATGTTTGTTGTTAGGGGGTTAGGGTTGTTTGTTGTTACGGGGTTAGTGTTGTTTGATGTTAGGGGTTAGAGTTGTTTGTTGTTAGAGGGTTAGTGTTGTTTGTTGTTAGGGTGTTAGGGTTGTTTGTTGTTAGTTGGATAGAGTTGTTTGCTGTTAGTGGGTTAGTGTTTTTGGTTTTTAGGGGTTAGGGTGTTTGTTGTTTGGGGGTTAGTGTTGTTTGTTGTTAGGAGGTTAGGGTTATTTTTTGGTAGGGTGTTAGTGTTCTTTGATGTTAGCGGTTTAGGGTTGTTTGTTGTTAGGGGGTTAGGGTTGTTTGTTGTTAGGGGTTAGGGTTGTTTGTTGTTACGGGGTTAGGGTAGGTTCTTTTTAGGGGGTTAGTGTTGTTTGTTGTTAGTGGGTTAGGGTTGTTTGTTGTTTGGTTAGGGTTGTGTGTTGTTAGGGGGTTAGTGTTGTTTGTTAGGGGTTTAGGGTTGTTTCTTGTTGGGGTTTAGTGGTTTTTGTTTTTCGGGTGTTAGTGTTGTTTTTGGTTAGGGTGTTAGTGTTGTTGGTTGTTAGGGGGTAAGGATTCTTTGTTGTTAGGTGGTTAGGGTTGTTTGTTGTTTGGGGGTTAGGGATGTTTGTTGTTACGGGGTTAGTGTTGTTTGTTGTTACGGGTTTAGTGTAGTTTCTTGTTATTGGTTTCGTGTTGTTTGTTGTTAGGGGATTATTGTTGTTTTTTCTTAGGCGTTTAGTGTTGTTTCCTGTTGGGGTTTAGTGGTTTCTCTTGTTAGGGTGTTAGTGTTGTTTGTGGTTAGGGGGTTAGTGTTGTTGGTTGTTAGGGGGTCAGGGTTGATTGTTGTTAGAAGGTTAGGGTTGTTTGTTGTTAGGGGGTTAGTGTTTGGTGTTAGGGGTTTAGTGTTGTTTCTTGTTGGGGTTTTGTGTTTTTTGTTGTTAGGGTGTTAGTGTTGTTTGTTGTTAGGGGTTTAGGTTTGTTTGTTGTTAGGGGTTTAAGGTTGTTTGTTGTTAGGAGGTTAGGGTTGTTTGTTGTTACGGGGTTAGGTTAGTTTCTTGTTAGGGGTTTAGTGTTGTTTATTGTTAGGGAGTTAGTGTTTGTTTTTAGGGGTTTAGGGTTGTTTCTTGTTGGGGTTTAGTAGTTTTTGTTGTTAGGGTGTTAGTGTTGTTTGTGGTTAGGGGGTTAGTGTTGTTGGTTGATTGGGGGTTAGGGTTGTTTGTTGTTGGAAGGTTAGGGTTGTTTGTTCTTAGGGGTTTAGGGTTGTTTGTTGTTAGGGGGTTAGGTTTGTTCGTTGTTAGGGGTTTAGTGTAGTTTATTTTTAGGGGGTTAGTGTTGTTTGTTGTTAGGTTTTTAGGATTGTTGTTAGGGGGTTAGTGGTGTTTGTTGTTAGGGGGTTAGTGTTTTTTGTTGTTGGCGTAAGTGTTGTTTCTTGTTACAGAGTTAGGGTTCTATGTTGTTAGGGGGTTAGGGTTGTTTGTTGTTTGGGGGTTAGGGTTGTTTTTTGTTACGGGGTTAGTGTTGTTTGATGTTAGGGGTTTAGGGTTGTTTGTTGTTAGGGGTTTAGTGTTGTTTGTTGTTAGGGTGTTAGGGTTGTTTGTTGTTAGTGGATTAGGGTTGTTTGTTGTTTGGTTAGGGTTGTGTGTTGTTAGGGGGTTAGTGTTGTTTGTTGTTAGGGGTTTAGGGTTATTTCTTGTAGGGGTTTAGTGGTTTTTGTTGTTAGGGTGTTAGTGTTGTTTGTGGTTAGGGGGTTAGTGTTGTTGGTTGTTGGGGGATAGGATTGTTTGTTGGTAGGGGGTTAGGGTTGTTTGTTGCTTGGGGGTTAGGGTTGTTTGCTGTTACGGGGTTAGTGCTGTTTGATGTTAGGGGTTAGGGTTGTTTGTTGTTCGGGGGTTAGTGTTGTTTGTTGTTAGGGTGTTAGGGTTGTTTGTTGTTAGTGGGTTAGTGTTTATGGTTTTTAGGGGTTAGGGTTGTTTGTTGTTTGGGGGTTAGTGTTGTTTGTTGTTAGGGGTTAGGGGTGTTTTTTGTTAGGGTGTTAGTGTTCTTTGATTTTAGGGGTTTAGGGTTGTTTGTTGTTAGGGGGTTACGGTTGTTTGTTGTTAGGGGTTAGGGTTGTTTGTTGTTACGGGGTTAGGGTAGGTTCTTGTTAGGGGGTTAGTGTTGTTTGTTGTTGGTGGGTTAGGGTTGTTTGTTGTTTGGTTAGGGGTGTGTGTTGTTCGGGGGTTAGTGTTGTTTGTTGTTAGGGGTTTAGGGTTGTTTCTTGTTGGGGTTTAGTGGTTTTTGTTTTTCGGGTGTTAGTGTTGTTTGTGGTTAGGGTGTTAGTGTTGTTGGTTCTTAGAGGGTTAGGATTGTTTGTTGTTAGGGGTTTAGGGTTGTTTGTTTTTTGGGGGTTAGGGTTGTTTGTTGTTACGGGGTTAGTGTTGTTTGTTGTTATGGGGTTAGGTTAGTTTCTTGTTAGGGGTTTCGTTTTGTTTGTTGTTAGCGGGTTATTGTTGTTTGTTGTTAGGGGTTTAGAGTTGTTTCTTGTCGGGGTTTAGATGTTTTTGTTGTTAGGGTGTTAGTGTTGTTTGTGGTTAGGGGGTTAGTGTTGTTGGTTGTTAGGGGGTTAGGGTTGTTTGTTGTTAGAAGGTTAGTGTTGTTTGTTGTTAGGGGTTTAGGGTTGTTTGTTTTTAGGGGGTTAGTGTTGTTTGTTTTTAGGGGTTAGGTTTGTTTGTTGTTACGGGGTTAGGGTAGGTCCTTGTTAGGGGGTTAGTGTTGTTTGTTGTTGGTGGGTTAGGGTAGTTTGTTGTTTGGTTAGGGTTGTGTGTTGTTAGGGGGTTAGTGTGGTTTGTTGTTAGAGGTTTAGGGTTGTTTCTTGTTGGGGTTTAGTGGTTTTTGTTGTTAGGGTGTTAGTGTTGTTTGTGGTTAGGGGGTTAGTGTTGTTGGTTGTTAGAGGGATAGGAATGTTTGTTGTTAGGGGGTTAGGGTTGTTTGTTGTTAGTGGGTTAGGGTTGTTTGTTGTTTGGTTAGGGTTGTGTGTTGTTAGGGTGTTAGTGTTGTTTGTTGTTACGGTTTTAGGGTTATTTCTTGTTGGGGTTTAGTGATATTTGTTGTTAGGGTGTTAGTGTTTTTTGTGGTTAGGGGGTTAGTGTTGTTGGTTGTTAGGGGGATAGGATTGTTTGTTGTTAGGGGGTTAGGGTTGTTTGTTGTTTGGGGGTTAGGGTTGTTTGTTGTTAAGGGGTTAGTGTTGTTTGATGTTAGGGGTTAGGGTTTTTTATTGTTAGGGGATTAGAGTAGTTTGTTGTTGGAGATTAGGGTTGTTTGTTGTTAGCGGGTTAGGGTTGTTGTTAGGTGGTTAGTGTTGTTTCTATTTAGGGGTTTGGGGTTGTTTCTTGTTGAGGTTTAGTGGTTTATGTTGTTAGGCTGTTAGTGTTGTTTGTGGTTAGGGGGTTAGTGTTGTTTGATGTTAGGGGTTTAGTGTTTGTTGTTAGGGTGTTAGGGTTGTTTGTTGTTAGTGGGTTAGTGTTGTTTGTTGTTAGTGGGTTAGTGTTTTTGGTTTTTAGGGGTTAGAGTTGTTTGTTGTTAGTGGTTTAGTGGTGTTTGTTGTCAGGGGTTCAGAGTTGTTTGTTCTTAGGGGGTTAGAGTTGTTTGTTGTTAGAGAATTTGGGTTCTATCTTGTTAGGGTGTTAGTGTTGTTTGCTGTTAGGTTTTTAGGATTGTTGTTAGGGGGTTAGTGGTGTTTGTTGTTAGGGGGTTAGTGTTTTTTGTTGTTAGGCGGTTAGTGTTGTTTCTTGTTACAGAGTTAGGGTTCTTTGTTGTTAGGGGCTTAGGGTTGTTTGTTGTTAGTGGGTTAGAGTAGTTTGTTGTTGAGGGTTAGGGTTGTTTGTTGTTAGGGGGTTAGGGTTGCTGTTAGGTGGTTAGTGTTGTTTCTATTTAGGGGTTTCGGGTTGTTTCTTGTTGAGGTTTAGTGGTTTTTGTTGTTAGGGTGTTAGTGTTGTTTGTGGTTAGGGGTTAGTTTTGTTTGTATTTAGGGGTTTAGGGTTGTTTCTTGTTGGGCTT
The DNA here is from genome assembly GCF_030014295.1 of Loxodonta africana. Classification (NCBI taxonomy): domain Eukaryota; kingdom Metazoa; phylum Chordata; class Mammalia; order Proboscidea; family Elephantidae; genus Loxodonta; species Loxodonta africana. The sequence goes on from NC_087359.1 coordinate 329,618, forward strand.
TAGTGGCTTTTGTTGTTAGGGTGTTAGTGTTGTTTGTGGTTAGGGGGTTAGTGTTGTTTGTTCTTACGGGGTTAGTGTTGTTTGTGGTTAGGGTGTTAGTGTTCTTTGTGGTTAGGGGGTGAGTGTTGTTGGTTGTTAGGGGGATAGGATTGTTTGTTGTTAGGGGTTTAGCGTTGTTTGTTGTTAGGGGGTTAAGGTTGTTTGTTGTTAGGAGGTTAGGGTTGTTTGTTGTTACAGGGTTAGGTTAGTTTCTTGTTACGGGTTTAGTGTTGTTTGTTGTTACTGGGTTAGTGTTTGTTGTTAGGGGTTTAGTGTTGTTTCTTGTTGGGGTTTAGTGGTTTTTGTTGTTAGGGTGTTAGTGTTCTTTGTTGTTAGGGGTTTAGGGTTGTTTGTTGTTAGGGGTTTAAGGTTGTTTGTTGTTAGGAGGTTAGGGTTGTTTGTTGTTACAGGGTTAGGTTAGTTTCTTGTTAGGTGTTTAGTGTTGTTTGTAGTTAGGGGGTTAGTGTTTGTTGTTAGGGGTTTAGTGTTGTTTCTTGTTGGGGTTTAGTAGTTTTTGTTGTTAGGGTGTTAGTGTTGTTTGAGGTTAGGGGGTTAGTGTTGTTGTTTGTTAGGGGGTTAGATTTGTTTGTTGTTAGAAGGTTAGGGTTGTTTGTTGTTAGGGGTTTAGGGTTGTTTGTTGTTAGGAGATTAGGGTTGTTTGTTGTTACGGAGTTAGGTTAGTTTCTTGTTAGGGGTTTAGTGTTGTTTGTTGTTAGAGGGTTAGTGTTTGTTGTTAGGGGCTTAGGGTTGTTTCTTGTTGGGGTTTAGTAGTTTTTGTTGTTAGGGTGTTAGTGTTGTTTGTTGTTAGGGGGTTAGTGTTGTTTGTTCTTACGGGGTTTGTTTTGTTTGTGGTTAGGGTGTTAGTGTTGTTTGTGGTTAGAGGATGAGCGTTGTTGGTTGTTAGGGGGTTAGGATTGTTTGTTGTTAGGGGTTTAGGGTAGTTTGTTGTTAGGGGGTTAAGGTTGTTTGTTGTTAGGAGGTTAGGGTTGTTTGTTGTTACAGGGTTAGGTTAGTTTCTTGTTATGGGTTTAGTGTTGTTTGTTGTTAGGGGGTTAGTGTTTGTTGTTAGGGGTTTAGTGTTGTTTCTTGTTGGGGTTTAGTGGTTTTTGTTGTTAGGGTGTTAGTGTTGTTTGTTGATAGGGGTTTAGGGTTGTTTGTTGTTAGGGGGTTAGTGTTTGTTGTTAGGGGTTTAGGGTTGTTTCTTGTTGGGGTTTAGTAGTTTTTGTTGTTAGGGTGTTAGTGTTGTTTGTGGTTAGGGGGTTAGTGTTGTTGTTTGTTAGGGGGTTAGGGTTGTTTGTTGTTAGGAGTTTATGTTTGTTTGTTGTTACAGGGTTAGGTTAGTTTCTTGTTAGGGGTTTAGTGTTGTTTGTTGTTAGGGGGTTAGTGTTTGTTGTTAGGGGTTTAGTGTTGTTTCTTGTTCGGGTTTAGTGTTTTTTGTTGTTAGGGTGTTAGTGTTGTTTGTTGATAGGGGTTTAGGGTTGTTTGTTGTTAGGGGTTTAAGGTTGTTTGTTGTTAGGAGGTTAGGGTTGTTTGTTGCTACGGGGTTAGGTAAGTTTCTTTTTAGAGGTTTAGTGTTGTTTGTTGTTAGGGGGTTAGTGTTTGTTGTTAGGGGTTTAAGGTTGTTTCTTGTTGGGTTTAGTAGTTTTTGTTGTTAGGGTGTTAGTGTTGTTTGTAGTTAGGGGGTTAGTGTTGTTTGTTCTTAGGGGGTTAGTGTTGTTTGTGGTTAGGGTGTGAGCGTTGTTGGTTGTTAGGGGGTTAGGATTGTTTGTTTTTTGGGGTTTAGGGTTGTTTCTTGTTAGGGGGTTAAGGTTGTTTGTTGTTAGGAGGTTAGGGTTGTTTGTTGTTACAGGGTTAGGTTAGTTTCTTGTTAGGGGTTTAGTGTTGTTTGTTGTTAGGGGGTTAGTGTTTGTTGTTAGGGGTTTAGTGTTGTTTCTTGTTGGGGTTTAGTGGTTTTTGTTGTTAGGGTGTTATTGTTGATTGTTGTTAGGGGTTTAGGGTTGTTTGTTGTTAGGGGTTTAAGGTTGTTTGTTGTTAGGAGGTTAGGGTTGTTTGTTGTTACAGGGTTAGCTTAGTTTCTTGTTAGGGATTTAGTGTTGTTTGTTGTTAGGGGGTTAGTGTTTGTTGTTAGGGGTTTAGGGTTGTTTCTTGTTGGGGTTTAGTAGTTTTTCTTGTTAGGGTGTTAGTGTTGTTTGTTGTTAGGGGGTTAGTGTTGTTTGTTCTTACGGGGTTAGTGTTGTTTGTGGTTAGGGTGTTAGTGCTGTTTGTGGTTAGGGGGTGAGCGTTGTTGTTTGTTAGGGGGTTAGGATTCTTTGTTGTTAGGGGTTTAAGGTTGTTTGTTGTTAGGGGTTAAGGTTGATTGTTGTTAGGAGGTTAGAGTTGTTTGTTGTTACAGGGTTAGGTTAGTTTCTTGTTAGGAGTTTAGTGTTGTTTGTTGTTAGGGGGTTAGTGTTTGTGGTTAGGGGTTTAGTGTTGTTTCTTGTTGGGGTTTAGTGCTTTTTGTTGTTAGCGTGTTAGTGTTCTTTGTTGTTAGGGGTTTAGGGTTGTTTGTTGTTAGGGGTTTAAGGTTGTTTGTTGTTAGGAGGTTAGGGTTGTTTGTTGTTAAAGGGTTAGGTTAGTTTCTTGTTAGGGGTTTAGTGTTGTTTGTTGTTAGGTGGTTAGTGTTTGTTGTGAGGGGTTTAGTGTTGTTTCTTGTTGGGGTTTAGTGGTTTTTGTTGTTAGGGTGTTAGTGTTGTTTGTGGTTAGGGGGTTAGTGTTGTTGTTTGTTAGGGGGTTAGGGTTGTTTGTTGTTAGAAGGTTAGGGTTGTTTGTTGTTAGGGGTTTAGGGTTGTTTGTTGTTAGGGGGTTAGGGTTGTTTGTTGTTAGGGGTTTAGAGTAGTTTATTTTTAGGGAGTTAGTGTTGTTTGTTGTTAGGTTGTTAGGATTGTTGTTAGGGGGTTAGTGGTGTTTGTTGTTAGGGGGTTAGTGTTTTTTGTTGTTAGGGGGTTAGAGTAGTTTGTTGTTGGGGGTTAGGGTTGTTTGTTGTTAGGGGATTAGGCTTGTTTGTTGTTAGTGGGTTAGAGTAGTTTGTTGTTGGGGGTTAGGGTTTTTTGTTGTTAGGGGATTAGGATTGTTGTTAGGTGGTTAGTAGTGTTTCTACTTAGGGGTTTCGGGTTGTTTCTTGTTGAGGTTTAGTGGTTTTTGTTGTTAGGGTGTTAGTGTTGTTTGTGGTTAGGGGGTTAGTGTTGTTTGTATTTAGGGGTTTAGGGTTGCTCCTTGTTGGGCTTTAGTGGTTTTTGTTGTTAGGGTGTTAGTGTTGTTTGTTCTTAGGGGGTTAGTGTTGTTTGTAGTTAGGGGGTGTGCGTTGTTTGTTGTTACGGGGTTAGGTTAGTTTCTTCTTAGGGGTTTAGTGTTGTTTGTTGTTAGAGGGTTAGTGTTTGTTGTTAGGGGTTTAGGGTTGTTTCTTGTTGGGGTTTAGTAGTTTTTGTTGTTAGGGTGTTAGTGTTGTTTGTTGTTAGGGGGTTAGTGTTGTTTGTTCTTACGGGGTTAGTGTTGTTTGTGGTTATGGTGTTAGTGTTGTTTGTGGTTAGCGGGTGAGCGTTGTTGGTTGTTAGGCGGTTAGGATTGTTTGTTGTTAGGGGTTTAGTGTTGTTTGTTGTTAGGGTGTTAGTGTTTGTTGTTAGGGGTTTAGGGTTGTTTCTTGTTGGGGTTTACTGGTTTTTGTTGCTAGGGTGTTAATTTTTGTTGTTAGAGGTTTAGGGTTGTTTGTTGTTAGGGGTTTAAGGTTGTTTGTTGTTAGGAGGTTAGGGTTGTTTGTTGTTACGGGGTTAGGTTAGTTTCTTGTTAGGGGTTTAGTGTTGTTTGTTGTTAGGGGGTTAGTTTTTGTTGTTAGGGGTTTAGTGCTGTTTCTTGTTGGGGTTTAGTGGTTTTTGTTGTTAGGGTGTTAGTGTTGTTTGTTGTTAGGGGTTTAGGGTTGTTTGTTGTTAGGGGTTTAAGGTTGTTTGTTGTTAGGAGGCCAGGGTTGTTTGTTATTACGGGGTTAGGTTAGTTTCTTGTTAGGTGTTTAGTGTTGTTTGTTGTTAGGGGGTTAGTGTTTGTTGTTAGGGGTTTAGGGTTGTTTCTTGTTGGGGTTTAGTAGTTTTTGTTGTTAGGGTGTTAGTGTTGTTTGTTGTTAGGGGGTTAGTGTTGTTTGTTCTTACGGGGTTAGTGTTGTTTGTGGTTAGGGGGTGAGCGTTGTTGGTTGTTAGGGGGTTAGGATTGTTTGTTGTTAGGGGTTTAAGGTTGTTTGTTGTTAGGGGGTCAAGGTTGTTTGTTGTTAGGACGTTAGGGTTGTTTGTTGTTACAGGGTTAGGTTAGTTTCTTGTTAGGGGTTTAGTGTTGTTTGTTGTTAGGGGTTTAGTGTTTGTTGTTAGGGGTTTAGTGTTGTTTCTTGTTGGGTTTTAGTGGTTTTTGTTCTTAGGGTGTTAGTGTTGTTTGTTGTTAGGGGTTTTGGGTTGTTTGTTGACAGGGGTTTAAGTTTGTTTGTTGTTAGGAGGTTAGGGTTGTTTGTTGTTACGGGGTTAGGTTAGTTTCTTTTTAGGGGTTTAGTGTTCTTTGTTGTTAGGGGGTTAGTGTTTGTTGTTAGGGGTTTAGGGTTGTTTCTTGTTGGGGTTTAGTAGTTTTTGTTGTTAGGGTGTTAGTGTTGTTTGTGGTTAGGGGCTTAGTGTTGTTTGTTCTTACGGGGTTAGTGTTGTGTGTGGTTAGGGTGTTAGTGTTGTTTGTGGTTAGGGGGTGAGCATTGTTGGTTGTTAGGGTGTTAGGATTGTTTGTTGTTAGGGTTTTAAGGTTGTTTGTTGTTAGGGGGTAAAGGTTGTTTGTTGTTAGGAGGTTAAGGTTGTTTGTTGTTACAGGGTTAGGTTAGTTTCTTGTTAGGGGTTTAGTGTTGTTTGTTGTTAGGGGTTTAGTGTTTGTTGTTAGGGGTTTAGTGTTGTTTCTTGTTGGGTTTTAGTGGTTTTTGTTGTTAGGGTGTTAGTGTTGTTTGTTGTTAGGGGTTTATGGTTGTTTGTTGATAGGGGTTTAAGTTTGTTTGTTGTTAGGAGGTTAGGGTTGTTTGTTGTTACGGGGTTAGGTTAGTTTTTTAGGGGTTTAGTGTTGTTTGCTGTTAGGGGGTTAGTGTTTGTTGTTAGGGGTTTAGGGTTGTTTCTTGTTGGGGTTTAGTAGTTTTTGTTGTTAGGGTGTTAGTGTTGTTTCTGGTTAGGGGCTTAGTGTTGTTTGTTCTTACGGGGTTAGTGTTGTGTGTGGTTAGGGTGTTAGTGTTGTTTGTGGATAGGGGGTGTTCGTTGTTGGTTGTTAGGTGGTTAGGATTGTTTGTTGTTAGGGGTTTAGGGTTGTTTGTTGTTAGGGGGTTAAGGTTGTTTGCTGTTAGGAGGTTAGGGTTGTTTGTTGTTACGGGGTTAGGTTAGTTTCTTGTTAGGGGTTTAGTGTTGTTTGTTGTTAGGGGGTTAGTGTTTGTTGTTAGGGGTTTAGGGTTGTTTCTTGTTGGGGTTTAGTAGTTTTTGTTGTTAGGGTGTTAGTGTTGTTTGTGGTTAGGGGGTTAGTGTTGTTGTTTGTTAGGGGGTTAGGGTTGTTTGTTGTTAGGAGGTTAGGGTTGTTTGTTTTTACAGGGTTAGGTTAGTTTCTTGTTAGGGGTTTAGTGTTGTTTGTTGTTAGGGGGTTAGTGTTTGTTGTTAGGGGTTTAGTGTTGTTTCTTGATGGGGTTTAGTGGTTTTTGTTGTTAGGGTGTTAGTGTTGTTTGTTGTTAGGGGGTTAGTGTAGTTTGTTCTTACGGGGTTAGTGTTGTTTGTGGTTAGGGGGTGTGCGTTGTTGGTTGTTAGGGGGTTAGGTTAGTTTCTTGTTAGGGGTTTAGTGTTGTTTGCTGTTAGGGGGTTAGTGTTTGTTGTTAGGGGTTTAGGGTTGTTTCTTGTTGGGGTTTAGTAGTTTTTGTTGTTAGGGTGTTAGTGTTGTTTGTGGTTAGGGTGTTAGTGTTGTTTGTGGTTAGGGGGTTAGTGTTGTTGTTTGTTAGGGGGTTAGGGTTGTTTGTTGTTAGAAGGTTAGGGTTGTTTGTTGTTATAGGGTTAGGTTAGTTTCTTGTTAGGGGTTTAGTGTTGTTTGTTGTTAGGGGGTTAGTGTTTGTTGTTAGGGGTTTAGTGTTGTTTCTTGTTGGTGTTTAGTGGTTTTTGTTGTTAGGGTGTTAGTGTTGTTTGTTGTTAGGGGTTTAGGGTTCTTTGTTGTTAGGGGTTTAAGGTTGTTTGTTGTTAGGAGGTTAGGGTTGTTTGTTGTTACGGGGATAGGTTAGTTTCTTGTTAGGGGTTTAGTGTTGTTTGTTGTTTGGGGGTTAGTGTTTGTTGTTAGGGATTTAGTGTTGTTTCTTGTTGGGGTTTACTGGTTTTTGTTGTTAGGGTGTTAATGTTTGTTGTTAGGGGTTTAGGGTTGTTTGTTGTTAGGGGTTTAAGATTGTTTGTTGTTAGGAGGTTAGGGTTGTTTGTTGTTACGGGGTTAGGTTAGTTTCTCGTTAGGGGTTTAGTGTTGTTTGTTGTTAGGGGGTTAGTGTTTGTTGTTAGGGGTTTAGGGTTGTTTCTTGTTGGGGTTTAGTAGTTTTTGTTGTTAGGGTGTTAGTGTTGTTTGTTGTTAGGGGGTTAGTGTTGTTTGTTCTTACGGGGTTAGTGTTGTTTGTGGTTAGGGTGTTAGTGTTGTTTGTGGTTAGGGGGTGAGCTTTGTTGGTTTTTGGGGGTTAGGATTGTTTGTTGTTAGGGGTTTAAGGTTGTGTGTTGTTAGGAGGTTAGGGTTGTTTGTTGTTACGGGGTTACACTAGTTTGTTGTTAGGGGTTTAGTGTTGTTTGTTGTTAGGGGGTTAGTGTTTGTTGTTAGGGGTTTAGTGTTGTTTCTTGTTGGGGTTTAGTGGTTTTTGTTGTTAGGGTGTTAGTGTTGATTGTTGTTAGGCGTTTAGGGTTGTTTGTTGTTAGGGGTTTAAGGTTGTTTGTTGTTAGGAGGTTAGGGTTGTTTGTTGTTACGGGGTTAGGTTAGTTTCTTGTTAGGGGTTTAGTGTTGTTTGTTGTTAGGGGGTTAGTGTTTGTTGTTAGGGGTTTAGGGTTGTTTCTTGTTGGGGTTTAGTAGTTTTTGTTGTTAGGGTGTTAGTGTTGTTTGTGATTAGGGGGTTAGTGTTGTTTGTTCTTACGGGGTTAGTGTTGTTTGTGGTTAGGGTGTTAGCGTTGTTTGTGGTTAGGGTGTGAGCGTTGTTGGTTGTTAGGGGGTTAGGATTGTTTGTTTTTAGGGGTTTAGGGTTGTTTCTTGTTAGGGGGTTAAGGTTGTTTGTTGTTAGGAGGTTAGGGTTGTTTGTTGTTACAGGGTTAGGTTAGTTTCTTGTTAGGGGTTTAGTGTTGTTTGTTGTTAGGGGGTTAGTGTTTGTTGTTAGGGGTTTAGTGTTGTTTCTTGTTGGGGTTTAGTGGTTTTTGTTGTTAGGGTGTTATTGTTGATTGTTGTTAGGGGTTTAGGGTTGTTTGTTGTTAGGGGTTTAAGGTTGTTTGTTGTTAGGAGGTTAGGGTTGTTTGTTGTTACGGGGTTAGCTTAGTTTCTTGTTAGGGATTTAGTGTTGTTTGTTGTTAGGGGGTTAGTGTTTGTTGTTAGGGGTTTAGGGTTGTTTCTTGTTGGGGTTTAGTAGTTTTTCTTGTTAGGGTGTTAGTGTTGTTTGTTGTTAGGGGGTTAGTGTTGTTTGTTCTTACGGGGTTAGTGTTGTTTGTGGTTAGGGTGTTAGTGCTGTTTGTGGTTAGGGGGTGAGCGTTGTTGTTTGTTAGGGGGTTAGGATTCTTTGTTGTTAGGGGTTTAAGGTTGTTTGTTGTTAGGGGTTAAGGTTGATTGTTGTTAGGAGGTTAGAGTTGTTTGTTGTTACAGGGTTAGGTTAGTTTCTTGTTAGGAGTTTAGTGTTGTTTGTTGTTAGGGGGTTAGTGTTTGTGGTTAGGGGTTTAGTGTTGTTTCTTGTTGGGGTTTAGTGCTTTTTGTTGTTAGCGTGTTAGTGTTCTTTGTTGTTAGGGGTTTAGGGTTGTTTGTTGTTAGGGGTTTAAGGTTGTTTGTTGTTAGGAGGTTAGGGTTGTTTGTTGTTACAGGGTTAGGTTAGTTTCTTGTTAGGAGTTTAGTGTTGTTTGTTGTTAGGGGGTTAGTGTTTGTTGTGAGGGGTTTAGTGTTGTTTCTTGTTGGGGTTTAGTGGTTTTTTTTGTTAGGGTGTTAGTGTTGTTTGTGGTTAGGGGGTTAGTGTTGTTGTTTGTTAGGGGGTTAGGGTTGTTTGTTGTTAGAAGGTTAGGGTTGTTTGTTGTTAGGGGTTTAGGGTTGTTTGTTGTTAGGGGGTTAGGGTTTTTTGTTGTTAGGGGTTTAGAGTAGTTTATTTTTAGGAGGTTAGTGTTGTTTGTTGTTAGGTTGTTAGGATTGTTGTTAGGGGGTTAGTGGTGTTTGTTGTTAGGGGGTTAGTGTTTTTTGTTGTTCGGGGGTTAGAGTAGTTTGTTGTTGGGGGTTAGGGTTGTTTGTTGTTAGGGGATTAGGCTTGTTTGTTGTTAGTGGGTTAGAGTAGTTTGTTGTTGGGGGTTAGGGTTGTTTGTTGTTAGGGGATTAGGATTGTTGTTAGGTGGTTAGTATTGTTTCTACTTAGGGGTTTCGGGTTGTTTCTTGTTGAGGTTTAGTGGTTTTTGTTGTTAGGGTGTTAGTGTTGTTTGTGGTTAGGGGGTTAGTGTTGTTTGTATTTAGGGGTTTAGGGTTGCTCCTTGTTGGGCTTTAGTGGTTTTTGTTGTTAGGGTGTTAGTGTTGTTTGTTCTTAGGGGGTTAGTGTTGTTTGTTCTTACGGGGTTAGTGTTGTTTGTGGTTAGGGTGTTAGTGTTGTTTGTAGTTAGGGGGTGTGCGTTGTTTGTTGTTACGGGGTTAGGTTAGTTTCTTGTTAGGTGTTTAGTGTTGTTTGTTGTTAGGGGGTTAGTGTTTGTTGTTAGGGGTTTAGGGTTGTTTCTTGTTGGGGTTTAGTAGTTTTTGTTCTTAGGGTGTTAGTGTTGTTTGTTGTTAGGGGGTTAGTGTTGTTTGTTCTTACGGGGTTAGTGTTGTTTGTGGTTAGGGGGTGAGCGTTGTTGGTTGTTAGGGGGTTAGGATTGTTTGTTGTTAGGGGTTTAAGGTTGTTTGGTGTTAGGGGGTCAAGTTTGTTTGTTGTTAGGACGTTAGGGTTGTTTGTTGTTACAGGGTTAGGTTAGTTTCTTGTTAGGGGTTTAGTGTTGTTTGTTGTTAGGGGTTTAGTGTTTGTTGTTAGGGGTTTAGTGTTGTTTCTTGTTGGGTTTTAGTGGTTTTTGTTCTTAGGGTGTTAGTGTTGTTTGTTGTTAGGGGTTTAGGGTTGTTTGTTGACAGGGGTTTAAGTTTGTTTGTTCTTAGGAGGTTAGGGTTGTTTGTTGTTACGGGGTTAGGTTAGTTTCTTTTTAGGGGTTTAGTGTTGTTTGTTGTTAGGGGGTTAGTGTTTGTTGTTAGGGGTTTAGGGTTGTTTCCTGTTGGGGTTTAGTAGTTTTTGTTGTTAGGGTGTTAGTGTTGTTTGTGGTTAGGGGCTTAGTGTTGTTTGTTCTTACGGGGTTAGTGTTGTGTGTGGTTAGGGTGTTACTGTTGTTTGTGGTTAGGGGGTGAGCATTGTTGGTTGTTAGGGTGTTAGGATTGTTTGTTGTTAGGGTTTTAAGGTTGTTTGTTGTTAGGGGGTAAAGGTCGTTTGTTGTTAGGAGGTTAGGGTTGTTTGTTGTTACAGGGTTAGGTTAGTTTCTTGTTAGGGGTTTAGTGTTGTTTGTTGTTAGGGGTTTAGTGTTTGTTGTTAGGGGTTTAGTGTTGTTTCTTGTTGGGTTTTAGTGGTTTTTGTTGTTAGGGTGTTAGTGTTGTTTGTTGTTAGGGGTTTATGGTTGTTTGTTGATAGGGGTTTAAGTTTGTTTGTTGTTAGGAGGTTAGGGTTGTTTGTTGTTACGGGGTTAGGTTAGTTTCTTTTTAGGGGTTTAGTGTTTTTTGTTGTTAGGGGGTTAGTGTTTGTTGTTAGGGGTTTAGGGTTGTTTCTTGTTGGGGTTTAGTAGTTTTTGTTGTTAGGGTGTTAGTGTTGTTTCTGGTTAGGGGCTTAGTGTTGTTTGTTCTTACGGGGTTAGTGTTGTGTGTGGTTAGGGTGTTAGTTTTTTTGTGGTTGGGGTGAGCGTTGTTGGTTATTAGGGGGTTAGGATTGTTTGTTGTCAGGGGTTTAGGGTTGTTTGTTGTTACGGGGTTAGGTTAGTTTCTTGTTAGTGGTTTAGTGTTGTTTGTTGTTAGGGGGTTAGTGTTTGTTGTTAGGGGTTTAGGGTTGTTTCTTGTTGGGGTTTAGTAGTTTTTGTTGTTAGGGTGTTAGTGCTGTTTGTGGTTAGGGGCTTAGGGTTGTTTGTTGTTAGGGTTTTATGGTTGTTTGATGTTAGGAGGTTAGGGTTGTTTGTTGTTACGGGGTTAGGTTAGTTTCTTGTTAGGGGTTTAGTGTTGTTTGTTGTTAGGGGGTTAGTGTTTGGTGTTAGGTGTTTAGGGTTGTTTCTTGTTGGGGTTTAGTAGTTTTTGTTGTTAGGGTGTTAGTGTTGTTTGTTGTTAGGGGGTTAGTGTTGTTTGTTCTTACGGGGTTAGTGTTGTTTGTGGTTAGGGTGTTAGTGTTGTTTGTGGTTAGGGGTATGCGTTGTTGGTTGTTAGGAGGTTAGGATTGTTTGTTGTTAGGGGATTAGGGTTGTTTGTTGTTAGGGGGTTAAGGTTGTTTGTTGTTAGGAGGTTAGGGTTGTTTGTTGTTACAGGGTTAGGTTAGTTTCTTGTTAGGGGTTTAGTGTTGTTTGTTGTTAGGGGGTTAGTGTTTGTTGTTAGGGGTTTAGAGTTGTTTCTTGTTGGGGTTTAGTGGTTTTTGTTGTTAGGGTGTTAGTGTTGTTTGTTTTTAGGGGTTTAGGGCTGTTTGTTGTTAGGGGTTTAAGGTTGTTTGCTGTTAGGATGTTATTGTTTTTTGTTGTTACGGGGTTAGGTTAGTTTCTTGTTAGGGGTTTAGTATTGCTTGTTGTTAGGGGTTTAGGGTTGTTTCTTGTTGGGTTTTATTTGTTTTTGTTGTTAGGGTGTTAGTGCTGTTTGTGGTTAGGGGCTTAGTGTTGTTGTTTGTTAGGGGGTTAGGGTTGTTTGTTGTTAGGAGGTTAGGGTTGTTTGTTGTTACAGGGTTAGGTTAGTTTCTTGTTAGGGGTTTAGTGTTGTTTGTTGTCAGGGGGTTAGTGTTTGTTGTTAGGGGTTTAGTGTTGTTTCTTGTTGGGGTTTAGTGGTTTTTGTTGTGAGGGTGTTAGTGTTGTTTGTTGTTAGGGGTTTAGGGTTGTTTGTTGTTAGGGGTTTAAGGTTGTTTGTTGTTAGGAGGTTAGGGTTGTTTGTTGTTACGGGGTTAGGTTAGTTTCTTGTTAGGGGTTTAGTGTTGTTTGTTGTTAGGGGGTTAGTGTTTGTTGTTAGGGGTTTAGGGTTGTTTCTTGTTGGGGTTTAGTAGTTTTTGTTGTTAGGGTGTTAGTGTTGTTTGTTGTTAGGGGGTTAGTGTTGTTTGTTCTTACGGGGTTAGTGTTGTTTGTGGTTATGGTGTTAGTGTTGTTTGTGGTTAGCGGCTGAGCGTTGTTGGTTGTTAGGCGGTTAGGATTGTTTGTTGTTAGGGGTTTAGTGCTGTTTGTTGTTAGGGGGTTAGTGTTTGTTGTTAGGGGTTTAGGGTTGTTTCTTGTTGGGCTTTAGTGGTTTTTGTTGTTAGGGGGTTAGTGTTGTTTGTTCTTACGGGGTTAGTGTTGTGTGTGGTTAGGGTGTTAGTGTTGTTTGTGGTTAGGGGGTGTGCGTTGTTGGTTATTAGGGGGTTAGGATTGTTTGTTGTTAGGGGTTTAGGGTTGTTTGTTGTTAGGGGGTTAAGGTTGTTTGTTGTTAGGAGGTTAGGTTTGTTTGTTGTTACAGGGTTAGGTTAGTTTTTTGTTAGGGGTTTAGTGTTGTTTGTTGTTAGGGGTTAGTGTTTGTTGTTAGGGGTTTAGTGTTTTTTCTTGTTGGGGTTTACTGGTTTTTGTTGTTAGGGTGTTAATGTTTGTTGTTAGGGGTTTAGGGTTGTTTGTTGTTAGGGGTTTAAGATTGTTTGTTATTAGGAGGTTAGGGTTGTTTGTTGTTACGGGGTTAGGTTAGTTTCTTGTTAGGGGTTTAGTGTTGTTTGTTGTTAGGGGGTTAGTGTTTGTTGTTAGAGGTTTAGTGCTGTTTCTTGTTGGGGTTTAGTGGTTTTTGTTGTTAGGGTGTTAGTGTTGTTTGTTATTAGGGGTTTAGGGTTGTTTGTTGTTAGGGGTTTAAGGTTGTTTGTTGTTAGGAGGTTAGGGTTGTTTGTTGTTACGGGGTTAGGTTAGTTTCTTGTTAGGGGTTTAGTGTTGTTTGTTGTTAGAGGGTTAGTGTTTGTTGTTAGGGGTTTAGGGTTGTTTCTTGTTGGGGTTTAGTAGTTTTTGTTGTTAGGGTGTTAGTGTTGTTTGTTGTTAGGGGGTTAGTGTTGTTTGTTCTTACGGGGTTAGTGTTGTTTGTGGTTATGGTGTTAGTGTTGTTTGTGGTTAGCGGGTGAGCGTTGTTGGTTGTTAGGCGGTTAGGATTGTTTGTTGTTAGGGGTTTAGTGCTGTTTGTTGTTAGGGGGTTAGTGTTTGTTGTTAGGGGTTTAGGGTTGTTTCTTGTTGGGCTTTAGTGGTTTTTGTTGTTAGGGGGTTAGTGTTGTTTGTTCTTACGGGGTTAGTGTTGTGTGTGGTTAGGGTGTTAGTGTTGTTTGTGGTTAGGGGGTGTGCGTTGTTGGTTATTAGGGGGTTAGGATTGTTTGTTGTTAGGGGTTTAGGGTTGTTTGTTGTTAGGGGGTTAAGGTTGTTTGTTGTTAGGAGGTTAGGTTTGTTTGTTGTTACAGGGTTAGGTTAGTTTCTTGTTAGGGGTTTAGTGTTGTTTGTTGTTAGGGGTTAGTGTTTGTTGTTACGGGTTTAGTGTTGTTTCTTGTTGGGGTTTACTGGTTTTTGTTGTTAGGGTGTTAATGTTTGTTGTTAGGGGTTTAGGGTTGTTTGTTGTTAGGGGTTTAAGATTGTTTGTTGTTAGGAGGTTAGGGTTGTATGTTGTTACGGGGTTAGGTTAGTTTCTTGTTAGGGGTTTAGTGTTGTTTGTTGTTAGGGGGTTAGTGTTTGTTGTTAGGGGTTTAGGGTTGTTTCTTGTTGGGGTTTAGTAGTTTTTGTTGTTAGGGTGTTAGTGTTGTTTGTTGTTAGGGGGTTAGTGTTGTTTGTTCTTACGGGGTTAGTGTTGTTTGTGGTTAGGGTGTTAGTGTTGTTTGTGGTTAGGGGGTGAGCTTTGTTGGTTGTTGGGGGTTAGGATTGTTTGTTGTTAGGGGTTTAAGGTTGTGTGTTGTTAGGAGGCTAGGGTTGTTTGTTGTTACGGGGTTACATTAGTTTCTTGTTAGGGGTTTAGTGTTGTTTGTTGTTAGGGGGTTAGTGTTTGTTGTTAGGGGTTTAGTGTTGTTTCTTGTTGGGGTTTAGTGGTTTTTGTTTTTAGGGTGTTAGTGTTGATTGTTGTTAGGGGTTTAGGGTTGTTTGTTGTTAGGGGTTTAAGGTTGTTTGTTGTTAGGAGGTTAGGGTTGTTTGTTGTTACGGGGTTAGGTTAGTTTCTTGTTAGGGGTTTAGTGTTGTTTGTTGTTAGGGGGTTAGTGTTTGTTTTTAGGGGTTTAGGATTGTTTCTTGTTGGGGTTTAGTAGTTTTTGTTGTTAGGGTGTTAGTGTTGTTTGTTGTTAGGTGGTTAGTGTTGTTTGTTCTTACGGGGTTAGTGTTGATTGTGGTTAGGGTGTTACTGCTGTTTGCAGTTAGGTGGTCAGCGTTGTTGGTTGTTAGGGGGTTAGGATTGTTTGTTGTTAGGGGTTTAAGGTTGTGTGTTGTTAGGGGGTTAAGGTTGTTTGTTGTTAGGAGGTTAGGGTTGTTTGTTCTTACAGGGTTAGGTAAGTTCCTTGTTAGGGGTTTAGTGTTGTTTGTTGGTAGGGGGTTAGTGTTTGTTGTTAGGGGTTTAGGGTTGTTTCTTGTTGGGGTTTAGTAGTTTTTGTTGTTAGGGTGTTAGTGTTGTTTGTTGTTAGGGGGTTAGTGTTGTTTGTTCTTACGGGGTTAGTGTTGTTTGTGGTTAGGGGGTGAGCGTTGTTGGTTGTTAGGATTGTAGGATTGTTTTTTGTTAGGGTTTTAAGGTTGTTTGTTGTTAAGGGGTAAAGGTTGTTTGTTGTTAGGAGGTTAGGGTTGTTTGTTGTTACAGGGTTAGGTTAGTTTCTTGTTAGGGGTTTAGTGTTGTTTGTTGTTAGGGGTTTAGTGTTTGTTGTTAGGGGTTTAGTGTTGTTTCTTGTTGGGTTTTAGTGGTTTTTGTTGTTAGGGTGTTAGTGTTGTTTGTTGTTAGGGGTTTATGGTTGTTTGTTGATAGGGGTTTAAGTTTGTTTGTTGTTCGGAGGTTAGGGTTGTTTGTTGTTACGGGGTTAGGTTAGTTTCTTTTTAGGGGTTTAGTGTTGTTTGTTGTTAGGGGGTTAGTGTTTGTTGTTAGGGGTTTAGGGTTGTTTCTTGTTCGGGTTTAGTAGTTTTTGTTGTTAGGGTGTTAGTGTTGTTTGTGGATAGGGGCTTAGTGTTGTTTGTTCTTACGGGGTTAGTGTTGTGTGTGGTTAGGGTGTTAGTGTTGTTTGTGGTTAGGGGGTGTGCGTTGTTGGTTGTTAGGGGGTTAGGATTGTTTGTTGTTAGGGGTTTAGGGTTGTTTGTTGTTAGGGGGTTAAGGTTGTTTGTTGTTAGGAGGTTAGGGTTGTTTGTTGTTACAGGGTTAGGTTAGTTTCTTGTTAGGGGTTTAGTGTTGTTTGTTGTTAGGGGTTAGTGTTTGTTGTTAGGGGTTTAGTGTTGTTTCTTGTTGGGGTTTAGTGGTTTTGTTGTTAGGGTGTTAATTTTTGTTGTTAGGGGTTTAGGGTTGTTTGTTGTTAGCGGTTTAAGGTTGTTTGTTGTTAGGAGGTTAGGGTTGTTTGTTGTTACGGGGTTAGGTTAGTTTCTTGTTAGGGGTTTAGTGTTGTTTGTTGTTAGGGGGTTAGTGTTTGTTGTTAGGGGTTTAGGGTTGTTTCTTGTTGGGGTTTAGTAGTTTTTGTTGTTAGGGTGTTAGTGTTGTTTGTGGTTAGGGGGTTAGTGTTGTTTGTTCTTACGGGGTTAGTGTTGTTTGTGGTTAGGGTGTTAGTGTTGTTTGTGGTTAGGGGGTGAGCTTTGTTGTTTGTTGGGGGTTAGGATTGTTTGTTGTTAGGGGTTTAAGGTTGTGTGTTGTTAGTAGGTTAGGGTTGTTTGTTGTTACGGGGTTACATTAGTTTCTTGTTAGGGGTTTAGTGTTGTTTGTTGTTAGGGGGTTAGTGTTTGTTCTTAGGGGTTTAGGGTTGTTTCTTGTTGAGGTTTAGTAGTTTTTGTTGTTAGGGTGTTAGTGTTGTTTGTGGTTTTTGGGTTAGTGTTGTTGTTTGTTAGGGGGTTAGGGTTGTTTGTTGTTAGAAGGTTAGGGTTGTTTGTTGTTAGGGGTTTAGGGTTGTTTGTTATTAGGGGGTTAGGATTGTTTGTTGTTAGGGGTTTAGGGTTGTTTGTTGTTATGGGTTTAGTGTTTGTTGTTAGGGGTTTATTGTTGTTTCTTGTTGGGGGTAATGTTTTGTGTTGTTAGGGTGTTAGTGTTCTTTGTTGTTAGGGGCTTAGGGTTGTTTGTTGTTAGGGGTTTAAGGTTGTTTGTTGTTAGGAGATTAGGGTTGTTTGTTGTTACAGAGTTAGGTTAGTTTCTTGTTAGGGGTTTAGTGTTGTTTGTTGTTAGGGGGTTAGTGTTTTTTGTTAGGGGTTTAGTGTTGTTTCTTGTTGGGGTTTAGTGGTTTTTGTTGTTAGGGTGTTAGTGTTGTTTGTTGTTAGGGGTTTAGGTTTGTTTGTTGTTAGGGGTTTAAGGTTGTTTGTTGTTAGGAGGTTAGGGTTGTTTGTTGTTACGGGGTTAGGTTAGTTTCTTGTTAGGGGTTTAGTGTTGTTTGTTGTTAGGGGGTTAGTGTTTGTTGTTAGGGGTTTAGAGTTGTTTCTTGTTGGGGTTTAGTAGTTTTTGTTGTTAGGGTGTTAGTGTTGTTTGTGATTTGGGGGTTAGTGTTGTTTCTTATTACGGGGTTAGTGTTGTTTGTGGTTAGGGTGTTAGCGTTGTTTGTGGTTAGGGGGTGAGCGTTGTTGGTTGTTAGGGGGTTAGGATTGTTTGTTGTTAGGGGTTTAGGGTTGTTTCTTGTTAGGGGGTTAAGGTTGTTTGTTGTTAGGAGGTTAGGGTTGTTTGTTGTTACAGGGTTAGGTTAGTTTCTTGTTAGGGGTTTAGTGTTGTTTGTTGTTAGGGGGTTAGTGTTTGTTGTTAGGGGTTTAGTGTTGTTTCTTTTTGGGCTTTAGTGGTTTTTTTTGTTAGGGTGTTAGTGTTGATTGTTGTTAGGGGTTTAGGGTTGTTTGTTGTTAGGGGTTTAAGGTTGTTTGTTTTTAGGAGGTTAGAGTTGTTTGTTGTTACGGGGTTAGGTTAGTTTCTTGTTAGGGGTTTAGTGTTGTTTGTTGTTAGGGGGTTAGTGTTTGTTGTTAGGGGTTTAGGGTTGTTTCTTGTTGGGGTTTAGTAGTTTTTGTTGTTAGGGTGTTAGTGTTGTTTGTTGTTAGGGGTTAGTGTAGTTTGTTCTAACGGGGTTACTGTTGTTTGTGGTTAGGGTGTTAGTTTTGTTTCTGGTTAGGGGGTGAGCGTTGTTGGTTATTAGGGGGTTAGGATTGTTTGTTGTTAGGGGTTTAGGGTTGTTTGTTGTTACGGGGTTAGGTTAGTTTCTTGTTAGTGGTTTAGTGTTGTTTGTTGTTAGGGGGTTAGTGTTTGTTGTTAGGGGTTTAGGGTTGTTTCTTGTTGGGGTTTAGTAGTTTTTGTTGTTGGGGTGTTAGTGTTGTTTGTGGTTAGGGGGTTAGTGTTAGTTTTTTTGTTGTTTGGGGGTTAGTGTTGTTTGTTGTTAGGAGGTTAGGGTTGTTTGTTGTTACAGGGTTAGGTTAGTTTCTTGTTAGGGGTTTAGTGTTGTTTGTTGTTAGGGGGTTAGTGTTTGTTGTTAGGGATTTAATGTTGTTTCTTGTTGGGGTTTAGTGTTTTTTGTTGTTAGGGTGTTAGTGTTTGTTGTTAGGGGTTTAGGGTTGTTTGTTGTTAGGGGTTTATGGTTGTTTGATGTTAGGAGGTTAGGGTTGTTTGTTGTTACGGGGTTAGGTTAGTTTCTTGTTAGGGGTTTAGTGTTGTTTGTTGTTAGGGGGTTAGTGTTTGGTGTTAGGGGTTTAGGGTTGTTTCTTGTTGGGGTTTAGTAGTTTTTGTTGTTAGGGTGTTAGTGTTGTTTGTTGTTAGGGGGTTAGTGTTTTTTGTTCTTACGGGGCTAGTGTTGTTTGTGGTTAGGGTGTTAGTGTTGTTTGTGGATAGGGGGTGTGCGTTGTTGGTTGTTAGGGGGTTAGGATTGTTTGTTGTTAGAGGTTTAGGGTTGCTTGTTGTTAGGGGGTTAAGGTTGTTTGTTGTTAGGAGGTTAGGGTTGTTTGTTGTTACAGGGTTAGGTTAGTTTCTTGTTAGGGGTTTAGTGTTGTTTGTTGTTGGGGGTTAGTGTTTGTTGTTAGGGGTTTAGAGTTGTTTCTTGTTGGGGTTTAGAGGTTTTTGTTGTTAGGGTGTTAGTGTTGTTTGTTGTTAGGGGTTTAGGGCTGTGTGTTGTTAGGGGTTTAAGGTTGTTTGCTGTTAGGAGGTTATTGTTTTTTGTTGTTACGGGTTTAGGTTAGTTTCTTGTTAGGGGTTTAGTATTGCTTGTTGTTAGGGGGTTAGTGTTTGTTGTTAGGGGTTTAGGGTTGTTTCTTGTTGGGGTTTAGTTGTTTTTGTTGTTAGGGTGTTAGTGCTGTTTGTGGTTAGGGGGTTAGTGTTGTTGTTTGTTAGGGGGTTAGGGTTGTTTGTTGTTAGGAGGTTAGGGTTGTTTGTTGTTACAGGGTTAGGTTAGTTTCTTGTTAGGGGTTTAGTGTTGTTTGTTGTCAGGGGGTTAGTGTTTGTTGTTAGGGTTTTAGTGTTGTTTCTTGTTGGGGTTTAGTGGTTTTTGTTGTTAGGGTGTTAGTGTTGTTTGTTGTTAGGGGTTTAGGGTTGTTTGTTGTTAGGGGTTTAAGGTTGTTTGTTGTTAGGAGGTTAGGGTTGTTTGTTGTTACGGGGTTAGGTTAGTTTCTTGTTAGGGGTTTAGTGTTGTTTGTTGTTAGGGGGTTAGTGTTTGTTGTTAGGGGTTTAGGGTTGTTTCTTGTTGGGGTTTAATAGTTTTTGTTGTTAGGGTGTTAGTGTTGTTTGTTGTTAGGGGGTTAGTGTTGTTTGTTCTTACGGGGTTAGTGTTGTTTGTGGTTAGGGTGTTAGTGTTGTTTGTGGTTGGGGGTGTGCGTTGTTTGTTGTTACGGGGTTAGGTTAGTTTCTTGTTAGGGGTTTAGTGTTGTTTGTTGTTAGGGGGTTAGTGTTTGTTGTTAGGGGTTTAGGGTTGTTTCTTGTTGGGCTTTAGTAGTTTTTGTTGTTAGGGTGTTAGTGTTGTTTGTGGTTAGGGGGTTAGTGTTGTTGTTTGTTAGGGGGTTAGGGTTGTTTGTTGTTAGAAGTTTTGGGTTGTTTGTTGTTAGGGGTTTAGGGTTGTTTGTTGTTAGGGGGTTAGGGTTGTTTGTTGTTAGGTGTTTAGAGTAGTTTATTTTTAGGGGGTTAGTGTTGTTTGTTGTTAGGTTGTTAGGATTGTTGTTAGGGAGTTAGTGGTGTTTGTTGTGAGGGGGTTAGTGTTTTTTGTTGTTAGGGTGTTAGTGTTGTTTGTGGTTTGGGTGTTAGTGCTGTTTGTGGTTAGGGGGTGAGCGTTGTTGGTTGTTAGGGGTTTAAGGTTGTTTGTTGTTAGGGGGTTTAAGTTGTTTGTTGTTAGGAGGTTAGGGTTGTTTGTTGTTACGGGGTTAGGTTAGTTTCTTGTTAGGGGTTTAGTGTTGTTTGTTTTTAATTCGTTAGTGCTTGTTTTTAGGGGTTTAGGATAGTATCTTGTTGGGGTTTGGTAGTTTTTCCTGTTAGGGTTTTAGGGTTGTTTGTTCTTAGTGGGTTAGGTTTGTTTGTTGTTAGTGGGTTAGTGTTTCTGGTTTTTAGGGTTTAGGGTTGTTTGCTGTTCGGGGGTTAGTGTTGTTTGTTGTTAGGGCGTTAGGGTTGTTTGTTGTTAGGGTGTTAGTGTTCTTTGATGTTAGGGGTTTAGGGTTGTTTGTTGTTAGGGGGTTAGTGTTGTTTGTTGTTAGGGCTTTAGGGTTGTTCCTAGTTGGGGTTTAGTAGTGTTTGTTGTTAGGGTGTTAGTGTTGTCCGTTTTTGGGGATTAGTGTTGTTCTTGTTAGGGGGTTAGTGTTTTTTGTTGTTAGGGTGTGAGAGTTGTTTGTTGTTTGGGGTTTGTGTTGTTTTTTAGGGGGTAGTTTTGTTTGTTGTTAGTGAGTTAGTGTTGTTTGTAGTTAGGGGATTAGGTTTGTTGTTAGAGGGTTAGTGTTGTTTGTTGTTGGGGCTTAGTGTTATTTGTTTTTAGGGGGTTAGGGATCTTTGTTGTTAGGGTGTTAGTGTTGTTTGTTGTTAGGGGGTTAGTGTTGTTTGTTGTTAGGTGTTTAGGGTTGTTTCTTGTTGGGGTTTAGTGGTGTTTGTTGTTAGGGTGTCAGTGTTTTTGCTTAGGGGGTTAGTGCTGTTGTTTGTTAGGGGGTAAGGGTTGTTTGTTGTTAGGGGTTTAGGGTTGTTTGTTGTTACTGGGTTTGTGTTGCTTGTTGTTAGGGGTTCCGAGGTTTTTGTTGTTAGGGGGTTAGAGTTGTTTGTTCTTAGAGGATTTGGGTTCTTTCTTCTTGGGGGTTAGTGTGGTTTGTTTTTCCGGGATAAGTGTTGGTTGTTGTTAGGGGGTTAGTTTTTTTTGTTTTCGCTGGGTTAGTGCTGTTGGTGGTTAGGGGGTTAGTGTTGTTGGTTGTTTAGGGGGTTAAGGTTGTTTGTTGTTAGGAGGTTAGGGTTGTTTGTTGTTACAGGGTTAGTTTAGTTTCTTGTTAGGGGTTTAGTGTTGTTTGTTGTTAGGGGGTTAGTGTTTGTTGTTAGGGGTTTAGTGTTGTTTCTTGTTGGGGTTTGGTGGTTTTTGTTGTTAGGGTGTTAGTGCTGTTTCTTGTTAGGGGTTTAGGGTTGTTTGTTGTTAGGGGTTTAAGGTTGTTTGTTGTTAGGAGGTTAGGGTTGTTTGTTGTTACGGGGTTAGGTTAGTTTCTTGTTAGGGGTTTAGTGTTGTTTGTTGTTAGGGGGTTAGTGTTTGTTGTTAGGGGTTTAGGGTTGTTTCTTGTTGGGGTTTAGTAGTTTTTGTTGTTAGGGTGTTAGTGTTGTTTGTGGTTAGGGGGTTAGTGTTGTTGTTTGTTAGGGGGTTAGGGTTGTTTGTTGTTAGAAGGTTAGGGTTGTTTGTTGTTAGGGGTTTAGTGTTGTTTGTTGTTAGGGGGTTAGGGTTGTTTGTTGTTAGGGGTTTAGAGTAGTTTATTTTTAGGGGGTTAGTGTTGTTTGTTGTTAGGTTGTTAGGATTGTTGTTAGGGGGTTAGTGGTGTTTGTTGTTAGGGGGTTAGTGGTGTTTGTTGTTAGGGGGTTAGTGTTTTTTGTTGTTAGGGGGTTAGTGTTCATTCTTGTTAGAGAGTTAGGGTTCTTTGTTGTTAGGGGCTTAGGGTTCTTTGTTGTTAGTGGGTTATAGTAGTTTGTTGTTGGGGGTTAGGGTTCTTTGTTGTTAGGGGGTTAGGGTTGTTGTTAGCTGGTTAGTGTTGATTCTATTTACGGGTTTCGGGTTGTTTCTTTTTGAGGTTTAGTGGTTTTTGTTGTTAGGGTGTTAGTGTTGTTTGTGGTTAGGGGGTTAGTGTTGTTTGTATTTAGGGGTTTAGGGTTGTTTCTTGTTGGGTTTTAGTGGTTTTTGTTTTTAGGGTGTTAGTGTTGTTTGTTGTTAGGGGGTTAGTGTTGTTTGTTCTTACGGGGTTAGTGTTGTTTGTGGTTAGGGTGTTAATGTTGTTTGTGGTTAGGGGGTGAGCGTTGTTGGTTGTTAGGGGGTTAGGATTGTTTGTTGTTAGGGGTTTAGGGTTGTTTGTTTTTAGGGCGTTAAGGTTGTTTGTTGTTAGGAGGTTAGGGTTGTTTGTTGTTACAGGGTTAGGTTAGTTTCTTGTTAGGGGTTTAGTGTTGTTTGTTGTTAGGGGGTTAGTGTTTCTTGTTAGGGGTTTAGTGTTGTTTCTTGTTGGGGTTTAGTGGTTTTTGTTGTTAGGGTGTTAGTGTTGATTGTTGTTAGGGGTTTAAGGTTGTTTGTTGTTAGGAGGTTAGGGTTCTTTGTTGTTACGGGGTTAGGTTAGTTTCTTGCTAGGGGTTTAGTGTTGTTTGTCGTTAGGGGGTTAGTGTTTGTTGTTAGGGGTTTACTGTTGTTTCTTGTTGGGGTTTAGTGTTTTTTGTTGCTAGGGTGTTAGTCTTGTTTGTTGTTAGGGGGTTAGTGTTGTTTGTTCTTACGGGGTTAGTGTTGTTTGTGGTTAGGGTGTTAGAGTTGTTTGTGGTTAGGGGGTGAGCGTTGTTTGTTGTTAGGGGGTTAGGATTGTTTGTTGTCGGGGGTTTAGGGTTGTTTGTTGTTAGGGGGTTAAGGTTGTTTGTTGTTAGGAGGTTAGGGTTGTTTGTTGTTACAGGGGTAGGTTAGTTTCTTGTTAGGGGTTTAGTGTTGTTTGTGGTTAGGGGGTTAGTGTTTGTTGTTAGGGGTTTAGTGTTGTTTCTTGTTGGGGTTTTTGTGGTTTTTCCTGTTCGGTGATAGTGTTGTTTGTTGTTAGGGGTTTAGGGTTGTTTGTTGTTAGGGGTTTAAGGTTGTTTGCTGTTAGGAGGTTAGGGTTGTTTGTTGTTTCGGGGTTAGGTTATTTTCTTGTTAGGGGTTTAGTGTTGTTTGTTGTTAGGTTGTTAGTGTTTGTTGTTAGGGGTTTAGGGTTGTTTCTTGTTGGGGTTTAGTAGTTTTTGTTGTTAGGGTGTTAGAGTTGTTTGTGGTTAGGGGGTTAGTGTTGTTGTTTGTTAGGGGGTTAGGATTGTTTGTTGTTAGGAGGTTAGGGCTGTTTGTTGTTACAGGGTTAGGTTAGTTTCTTGTTAGGGGTTTAGTGCTGTTTGGTGTTAGGAGGTTAGTGTTGTTGTTGGTTAGGTGGTTAGGGTTGTTTGTTGTTAGGGGTTTAAGGTTGTTTGTTGTTAGGAGGTTAGGGTTGTTTGTTGTTACGGGGTTAGGTTAGTTTCTTGTTAGGGGTTTAGTGTTGTTTGTTGTTAGGGGGTTAGTGTTTGTTGTTGGGGTTTAGTGTTGTTTCTTGTTGGGGTTTAGTGGTTTTTGTTGTTAGGGTGTTAGTGTTGTTTGTTGTTAGGGGTTTAGGGTTGTTTGTTGTTAGGGGTTTAAGGTTGTTTGTTGTTAGGAGGTTAGGGTTGTTTTTTGTTACGGGGTTAGGTTAGTTTCTTGTTGGGGTTTAGTGGTTTTTGTTGTTAGGGGGTTAGTGTTGTTTGTTCTTACGGGGTTAGTGTTGATTGTGGTTAGGGTGTTAGTGTTGTTTGTGGTTAGGGGGTGAGCGGTGTTGGTTGTTAGGGGGTTAGGATTGTTTGTTGTTAGGGGTTTAGGGTTGTTTGTTGTTAGGGGGTTAAGGTTGTTTGCTGTTAGGAGGTTAGGGTTGTTTGTTGTTACAGGTTAGGTTAGTTTCTTGTTAGGGGTTTAGTGTTGTTTGTTGTTAGGGGGTTAGTATTTGTTGTTAGGGGTTTAGGGTTGTTTCTTGTTGGGGTTTAGTAGTTTTTGTTGTTAGGGTGTTAGTGTTGTTTGCGGTTAGGGGGTTAGTGTTGTTGTTTGTTAGGGGGTTAGGGTTGTTTGTTGTTAGAAGGTTAGGGTTGTTTGTTGTTAGGGGTTTAGGGTTGCTTGCTGTTAGGGGGTTAGGGTTGTTTGTTGTTAGGGGTTTAGAGTAGTTTATTTTTAGGGGGTTAGTGTTGTTTGTTGTTAGGTTGTTAGGATTGTTGTTAGGGGGTTATTGGTGTTTGTTGTTAGGGGGTTAGTGTTTTTTGTTGTTAGGGGGTTAGTGTCGTTTCTTGTTAGAGAGTTAGGGTTCTTTGTTGTTAGGGGCTTAGGGTTGATTGTTGTTAGTGGATTAGAGTACTTTGTTGTTGGGGGTTAGGGTTGTTTGTTGTTAGGGGGTTAGGGTTGTTGTTAGGTGGTTAGTGTTGTTTCTATATAGGGGTTTCGGGTTGTTTCTTTTTGAGGTTTAGTGGTTTTTGTTGTTAGGTTGTTAGTGTTGTTTGTGGTTAGGGGTTTAGTGTTGGATGGATTTAGGGGTTTAGGGTTGTTTCTTGGTGGGCTTTAGTGGTTTTTGTTGTTAGGGTGTTAATGTTGTTTGTTGTTAGGGGGTTAGTGTTGTTTGTTCTTACGGGGTTAGTGCTGTTTGTGGTTAGGGTGTTAGTGTTTGTGGTCAGGGGGTGAGCGTTGTTGGTTGTTAGGGGGTTAGGATTGTTTGTTGTTAGGGGTTTAGGGTTGTTTGTTGTTAGGGGGTTAAGGTTGTTTGTTGTTAGGAGGTTAGGGTTGTTTGTTGTTACAGGGTTAGGTTAGTTTCTTGTTAGGGGTTTAGTGTTGTTTGTTGTTAGGGGGTTAGTGTTTGTTGTTAGGGGTTTGGTGTTGTTTCTTGTTGGGGTTTAGTGTTTTTTGTTGTTAGGGTGTTAGTGTTGTTTGTTGTTAGGGGTTTAGGGTTGTTTGTTGTTAGGAGGTTAGGGTTGTTTGTTATTACAGGGTTAGGTTAGGTTCTTGTTAGGGGTTTAGTGTTTGTTGTTAGGGGGTTAGTGTTTGTTGTTAGGGGTTTAGGGTTGTTTCTTGTTGGGGTTTAGTACTTTTTGTTGTTAGGGTGTTAGTGTTGTTTGTTGTTAGGGGGTTATTGTTGTTTGTTCTTACGGGGTTAGTGTTGTTTGTTTTTAGGGTGTTAGTGTTGTTTGTGGTTAGGGGGTGAGCGTTGTTGGTTGTTAGGGGGTTAGGATTGTTTGTTGTTAGGGGTTTTGGGTTGTTTGTTGTTAGGGGGTTAAGGTTGTTTGTTGTTAGGAGGTTAGGGTTGTTTGTTGTTACGGGGTTAGGTTAGTTTCTTGTTAGGGGTTTAGTGTTGTTTGTTGTTAGGGGGTTAGTGTTTGTTGTTAGGGGTTTAGGGTTGTTTCTTGTTGGGGTTTAGTAGTTTTCGTTGTTAGGGTGTTAGTGTTGTTTGTTGTTAGGGGGTTAGTGTTGTTTGTTCTTACGGGGTTAGTGTTGTTTGTGGTTAGGGTGTTAGTGTTGTTTGTGGTTAGGGGTTTAGGGTTGTTTGTTGTTAGGGGTTTAAGGTTGTTTGTTGTTAGGAGGTTAGGG
Organism: Loxodonta africana; assembly: GCF_030014295.1. NCBI lineage: Eukaryota > Metazoa > Chordata > Mammalia > Proboscidea > Elephantidae > Loxodonta > Loxodonta africana. The sequence continues at coordinate 354,051 of NC_087359.1, forward strand.
TTGTTTGTTGTTACGGGTTTAGGTTAGTTTCTTGTTAGGGGTTTAGTGTTGTTTGTTGTTAGGGGGTTAGTGTTTGTTGTTAGGGGTTTAGGATTGTTTGTTTTTAGGGGGTTAAGGTTGTTTGTTGTTAGGAGGTTAGGGTTGTTTGTTGTTACAGGGTTAGGTTAGTTTCTTGTTAGGGGTTTAGTGTTGTTTGTTGTTAGGGGGTTAGTGTTTGTTGTTAGGAGTTTAGTGTTGTTTCTTGTTGGGGTTTAGTGGTTTTTGTTGTTAGGGTGTTAGTGTTGATTGTTGTTAGGGGTTTAGGGTTGTTTCTTGTTAGGGGTATAGGGTTGTTTGTTGTTAGGAGGATAGGGTTGTTTGTTGTTACGGGGTTAGGTTAGTTTCTTGTTAGGGGTTTAGTGTTGTTTGTTGTTAGGGGGTTAGTGTTTGTTGTTAGGGGTTTAGGGTTGTTTCTTGTTGGGGTTTAGTAGTTTTTGTTGTTAGGGTGTTAGTGTTGTTTGTGGTTAGGGGGTTAGTGTTGTTTGTTCTTACGGGGTTAGTGTTGTTTGTGGTTAGGGTGTTAGTGTTGTTTGTGGTTAGGGGGTGAGCGTTGTTGGTTGTTAGGGGGTTAGGATTGTTTGTTGTTAGGGGTTTAGGGTTGTTTGTTGTTAGGGGGTTAAGGTTGTTTGTTATTAGGAGGTTAGGGTTGTTTGTTGTTACGGGGTTAGCTTAGTTTCTTGTTAGGGGTTTAGTGTTGTTTGTTGTTAGGACGTTAGTGTTTGTTGTTAGGGGTTTAGTGTTGTTTCTTGTTGGGGTTTAGTGGTTTTTGTTGTTAGGGTGTTAGTGTTGTTTGTTGTTAGGGGTTTAGGGTTGTTTGTTGTTAGGGGTTTAAGGTTGTTTGTTGTTAGGGTGTTAGGGTTGTTTGTTCTTAGTGGGTTAGGGTTGTTTGTTGTTAGTGGGTTAGTGTTTCTGGTGTTTAGGGTTTAGGGTTGTTTGCTGTTCCGGGGTTAGTTTTTTTTGTTGTTAGGGCGTTAGGGTTGTTTGTTGTTAGGGTGTTAGTGTTCTTTGATGTTAGGGGTTTAGGGTTGTTTGTTGTTAGGGGGTTAGGGTTGTTCCTAGTTGGGGTTTAGTAGTGTTTGTTGTTAGGGTGTTAGTGTTGTCCGTTTTTGAGAGTTAGTGTTGTTGTTGTTAGGGGGTTAGTGTTGTTTGTTGTTAGGGTGTGAGAGTTGTTTGTTGTTTGGGGTTTCTGTTGTTCTTTAGGGGGTTAGTTTTGTTTGTTGTTAGTGGGTTAGTGTTGTTTGTAGTTAGGGGATTAGGGTTGTTGTTTGAGGGTTAGTGTTGTTTGTTGTTGGGGCTTAGTGTTGTTTGATTTTAGCGGGTTATTGATCTTTGTTGTTAGGGTGTTAGTGTTTTTTGTAGTTAGGGGGTTAGTGTTGTTTGTTGTTAGGTGTTTAGGATTGTTTCTTGTTGGGGTTTAGTGGGTTTTGTTCTTAGGGTGTTAGTGTTTTTGCTTAGGGGGTTAGTGGTGTTGGTTGTTAGGGGGTAAGTGTTGTTTGTTGCTAGCGGTTTAGGGTTGTTTGTTGTTAGTGGGTTAGTGTTGCTTGTTGTTAGGTGTTCCGAGTTTATTGTTGTTAGGGGGTTAGTGTTTGTTGTTAGGGGTTTAGTGTTGTTTCTTGTTGGGGTTTAGTGGTTTTTGTTGTTAGGGTGTTAGTGTTGTTTGTTGTTAGGGGTTTAGGGTTGTTTGTTGTTAGGGGTTTAAGGTTGTTTGTTGTTAGGATGTTAGGGTTGTTTGTTGTTACATTGTTAGGTTAGTTTCTTGTTAGGGGTTTAGTGTTGTTTGTTGTTAGGGGGTTAGTGTTTGTTGTTAGGGGTTTAGGGTTGTTTCTTGTTGGGGTTTAGTAGTTTTAGTTGTTAGGGTGTTAGTGTTGTTTGTGGTTAGGGGCTTAGTGTTGTTTGTTAGGGGGTTAGGGTTTGTTGTTAGGAGGTTAAGGTTGTTTGTTGTTACAGGGTTAGGTTAGTTTATTGTTAGGGGTTTAGTGTTGTTTGTTGTTAGGGGGTTAGTGTTTGTTGTTAGGGGTTTATTGTTTCTTGTTGGGGTTTAGTGGTTTTTGTTGTTAGGGTGTCAGTGTTGTTTGTTGTTAGGGGTTTAGGGTTGTTTGTTGTTAGGGGTTTAAGGTTGTTTGTTGTTAGGAGGTTAGGGTTGTTTGTTGTTACAGGGTTAGGTTAGTTTCTTGATAGGGGTTTAGTGTTGTTTGTTGTTAGGGGGTTAGTGTTTGTTGTTAGGGGTTTAGGGTTGTTTCTTGTTGGGGTTTAGTAGTTTTAGTTGTTAGGGTGTTAGTGTTGTTTGTGGTTAGGGGCTTAGTGTTGTTGTTTGTTAGGGGGTTAGGGTTTGTTGTTAGGAGGTTAGGGTTGTTTGTTGTTACAGGGTTAGGTTAGTTTCTTGTTAGGGGTTTAGTGTTGTTTGTTGTTAGGGGGTTAGTGTTTGCTGTTAGGGGTTTAGGGTTGTTTCTTTTTGGGGTTTAGTAGTTTTTGTTGTTAGGGTGTTAGTGTTGTTTGTGGTTGGGGGTTAGTGTTGTTTGTTCTTACGGGGTTAGTGTTGTTTGTGGTTAGGGTGTTAGTGTTGTTTGTGGTTAGGGGGTGAGAGTTGTTGGTTGTTAGGGGGTTAGGATTGTTTGTTGTTAGGGGTTTAGGGTTGTTTGTTGTTAGGGGGTTAAGGTGGTTTGTTGTTAGGAGGTTAGGGCTGTTTCTTGTTACAGGGTTAGGTTAGTTTCTTGTTAGGGGTTTAGTGTTGTTTGTTGTTAGGGGGTTAGTGTTTTTTGTTAGGGGTTCAGAGTTGTTTCTTGTTGGGGTTTAGTGGTTTTTGTTGTTATGGTGTTAGTGTTGTTTGTTGTTAGGGGTTTAGTGTTGTTTGTTGTTAGGGGTTTAAGGTTGTTTGCTGTTAGGAGGTTAGGGTTGTTTGTGGTTACGGGGTTAGGTTAGTTTCTTGTTAGGGGTTTAGTGTTGTTTGTTGTTAGGGGGTTAGTGTTTGTGGTTAGGGCTTTAGGGTTGTTTCTTGTTGTTTTTTAGTAGTTTTTGTTGTTAGGGTGTTAGTGTTGTTTGTGGTTAGGGGGTTAGTGTTGTTGTTTGTTAGGGGGTTAGGGTTGTTTGTTGTTAGGAGGTTAGGTTTGTTTGTTTTTACAGGGTTAGGTTAGTTTCTTGTTAGGGGTTTAGTGATGTTTGTTGTTAGGGGGTTAGTGTTTGTTGTTAGGGGTTTAGTGTTGTTTCTTGTTGGGGTTTAGTGGTTTTGTTGTTAGGGTGTTAGTGTTGTTTGTTGTTAGGGGTTTAGGGTTGTTTGTTGTTAGGGGTTTAAGGTTGTTTGTTGTTAGGAGGTTAGGGTTGTTTGTTGTTACGGGGTTAGGTTAGTTTCTTGTTAGGGGTTTAGTGTTGTTGGCTGTTAGGGGGTTAGTGTTTGTTGCTAGGGGTTTAGGGTTGTTTCTTGTTGGGGTTTAGTAGTTTTTGTTGTTACGGTGTTAGTGTTGTTTGTGGTTAGGGGGTTATTGTTTTTTGTTCTTACGGGGTTAGTGTTGTTTGTGGTTAGGGTGTTAGTGTTGTTTGTCGTTAGGGGGTGAGAGTTGTTGGTTGTTAGGGGGTTAGGATTGTTTGTTGCTAGGGGTTTAGGGTTGTTTGTTGTTAGGGGGTTAAGGTTGTTTGTTGTTAGGAGGTTAGGGTTGTTTGTTGTTACGGGGTTAGGTTAGTTTCTTGTTAGGGGTTTAGTGTTGTTTGTTGTTAGGGGGTTAGTGTTTGTTGTTAGGGGTTTAGGGTTGTTTCTTGTTGGGGTTTAGTAGTTTTTGTTGTTAGGGTGTTAGTGTTGTTTGTTGTTAGGGGGTTAGTGTTGTTTGTTCTTACGGGGTTAGTGTTGTTTGTGGTTAGGGTGTTAGTGTTGTTTGTGGTTAGGGGGTGTGAGTTGTTGGTTGTTAGGGGGTTAGGGTTGTTTGTTTTTAGAAGGTTAGGGTTGTTTGTTGTTAGGGGTTTAGGGTTGTTTGTTGTTAGGAGGTTAGGGTTGTTTGTTGTTACGGAGTTATGTTAGTTTCTTGTTAGAGGTTTAGTGTTGTTTGTTGTTAGGGGGTTAGTGTTTGTTGTTAGGGGTTTAGGGTTGTTTCTTGTTTTGGTTTAGTAGTTTTTGTTGTTAGAGTGTTAGTGTTGTTTGTTGTTAGGGGGTTAGTGTTGTTTGTTCTTACGGGGTTTGTGTTGTTTGTGGTTAGGGTGTTAGTGTTGTTTGCGGTTAGAGGATGAGCGTTGTTGGTTGTTAGGGGGTTAGGATTGTTTGTTGTTAGGGGTTTAGGGTTGTTTGTTGTTAGGGGGTTAAGGTTGTTTGTTGTTAGGAGGTTAGGGTTGTTTGTTGTTACAGGGTTAGGTTAGTTTCTTGTTAGGGGTTTAGTGTTGTTTGTTGTTAGGGGGTTAGTGTTTGTTGTTAGGGGTTTAGTGTTGTTTCTTGTTGGGGTTTAGTGGTTTTTGTTGTTAGGGTGTTAGTGTTGTTTGTTGATAGGGATTTAGGGTTGTTTGTTGTTAGGGGTTTAAGGTTGTTTGTTGTTAGGAGGTTAGGGTTGTTTGTTGTTACGGGGTTAGGTTAGTTTCTTGTTAGGGGTTTAGTGTTGTTTGTTGTTAGGGGGTTAGTGTTTGTTGCTAGGAGTTTAGGGTTATTTCTTGTTGGGGTTTAGTAGTTTTTGTTGTTAGGGTGTTAGTGTTGTTTGTTGTTAGGGGGTTAGTGTTGTTTGTTCTTACGGGGTTAGTGTTGTTTGTGGTTAGGGTGTTAGTGTTGTTTGTGGTTAGGGGTTGTGCGTTGTTGGTTGTTAGAGGGTTAGGATTGTTTGTTGTTAGGGGTTTAGGGTTGTTTGTTGTTAGGGGGTTAAGGTGGTTTGTTGTTAGGAGGTTAGGGCTGTTTGTTGTTACAGGGTTAGGTTAGTTTCTTGTTAGGGGTTTAGTGTTGTTTGTTTTTAGGGGGTTAGTGTTTGTTGTCAGGGGTTTAGTGTTGTTTCTTGTTGGGGTTTAGTGGTTTTTGTTGTTAGGGTGTTAGTGTTGTTTGTTGTTAGGAGGTTAGGGTTGTTTGTTGTTACAGGGTTAGGTTAGTTTCTTGTTAGGGGTTTAGTGTTGTTTGCTGTTAGGGGGTTAGTGTTTGTTGTTAGGGGTTTAGGGTTGTTTCTTGTTGGGTTTTAGTAGTTTTTGTTGTTAGGGTGTTAGTGTTGTTTGTGGTTAGGGGGTTAGTGTTGTTGTTTGTTAGGGGGTTAGTGTTATTTGTTGTTAGGAGGTTAGGGTTGTTTGTTGTTACAGGGTTAGGTTAGTTTCTTGTTAGGGGTTTAGTGTTGTTTGTTGTTAGGGGGTTAGTGTTTGTTGTTAGGGGTTTAGTGTTGTTTCTTGTTGGGGTTTAGTGTTTTTTGTTGTTAGTGTGTTAGTGTTGTTTGTTGTTAGGGGTTTAGGGTTGTTTGTTGTTAGGGGTTTAAGGTTGTTTGTTGTTAGGACGTTAGGGTTGTTTGTTGTTACGGGGTTAGGTTAGTTTCTTGTTAGGGGTTTAGTGTTGTTTGTTGTTAGGGGGTTAGTGTTTGTTGTTAGGGGTTTAGGGTTGTTTCTTGTTGGGGTTTAGTAGTTTTTGTTGTTAGGGTGTTAGTGTTGTTTGTTGTTAGGGGGTTAGTGTTGTTTGTTCTTACGGGGTTAGTGTTGTTTGTGGTTAGGGTGTTAGTGTTTTTTGTGGTTAGGGGGTGTGCGTTGTTGGTTGTTAGGGGGTTAGGATGGTTTGTTGTTACGGGTTTAGGGTTGTTTGTTGTTAGGGGGTTAAGGTTGTTTGTTGTTAGGAGGTTAGGGTTGTTTGTTGTTACGGGGTTAGGTTAGTTTCTTGTTAGGGGTTTAGTGTTTTTTGTTGTTAGGGGGTTAGTGTTTGTTGTTAGGGGTTTAGGGCTGTTTCTTGTTGGGGTTTAGTAGTTTTTGTTGTTAGGGTGTTAGTGTTGTTTGTGGTTAGGGGGTTAGTGTTGTTGTTTGTTAGGGGGTTAAGGTTGTTTTTTGTTAGGAGGTTAGGGTTGTTTGTTGTTACGGGGTTAGGTTAGTTTCTTGTTAGGGGTTTAGTGTTGTTTGTTGTTAGGGGGTTAGTGTTTGTTGTTAGGGGTTTAGTGTTGTTTCTTGTTGGGGTTTAGTGGCTTTTGTTGTTAGGGTGTTAGTGTTGTTTGTTGTTAGGGGTTTAGGGTTGTTTGTTGTTAGGGGTTTAAGGTTGTTTGCTGTTAGGAGGTTAGGGTTGTTTGTTGTTACGGGGTTAGGTTAGTTTCTTGTTAGGGGTTTAGTGTTGTTTGTTGTTAGGGGGTTAGTGTTTGTTGTTAGGGGTTTAGGGTTGTTTCTTGTTGGGGTTTAGTAGTTTTTGCTGTTAGGGTGTTAGTTTTGTTTGTTGTTAGGGCGTTAGTGTAGTTTGTTCTTACGGGGTTAGTGTTGTTTGTGGTTAGGGTGTTAGTGTTGTTTGTGGTTAGGGGGTGTGAGTTGTTGGTTGTTAGGGGGTTAGGATTGTTTGTTGTTAGGGGTTTAGGGTTGTTTGTTGTTACGGGGTTAAGGATGTTTGTTGTTAGGATGTTAGGGTTGTTTGTTGTTACATTGTTAGGTTAGTCTCTTGTTAGGGGTTTAGTGTTGTTTGTTGTTAGGGGGTTAGTGTTTGTTGTTACGGGTTTAGTGTTGTTTCTTGTTGGGGTTTAGTGGTTTTTATTGTTAGGGTGTTAGTGTTGTTTGTTGTTAGGTGTTTAAGGTTGTTTGTTGTTAGGGGGTTAGTGTTTGTTGTTAGGGGTTTAAGGTTGTTTCTTGTTGGAGTTTAGTAGTTTTTCTTGTTAGGGTGTTAGTGTTGTTTGTGGTTAGGGGGTTAGTGTTGTTGTTTGTTAGGGGGTTAGGGTTGTTTGTTGTTGGGGTTTAGTGGTTTTTGTTGTTAGGGTGTTAGTGATGTTTGTTGTTAGGGGTTTAGGGTTTTTTGTTGTTAGGGGTTTAAGGTTGTTTGTTGTTAGGAGGTTAGGGTTGTTTGTTGTTACGGGGTTAGGTTAGTTTCTTGTTAGGGGTTTAGTGTTGTTTGTTGTTAGGGGGTTAGTGTTTGTTGTTAGGGCTTTAGGGTTGTTTCTTGTTGTTTTTTAGTAGTTTTTGTTGCTAGGGTGTTAGTGTTGTTTGTGGTTAGGGGGTTAGTGTTGTTGTTTGTTAGGGGGTTAGGGTTGTTTGTTGTTAGAAGGTTAGGGTTGTTTGTTGTTAGGGGTTTAGGGTTGTTTGTTGTTAGGAGGTTAGGGTTGTTTGTTGTTACGGAGTTATGTTAGTTTCTTGTTAGGGGTTTAGTGTTGTTTGTTGTTAGGGGGTTAGTGTTTGTTGTTAGGGGTTTAGGGTTTTTCTTGTTGGGGTTTAGTAGTTTTTGTTGTTAGGGTGTTAGTGTTGTTTTTTGTTAGGGGGTTAGTGTTGTTTGTTCTTACGGGGTTTGTGTTGTTTGTGGTTAGGGTGTTAGTGTTGTTTGTGGTTAGAGGATGAGCGTTATTGGTTGTTAGGGGGTTAGGATTGTTTGTTGTTAGGGGTTTAGGGTTGTGTGTTGTTAGGGTGTTAGTGTTGTTTGTTGTTAGGGGGTTAGTGTTGTTTGTTCTTACGGGGTTAGTGTTGTTTGTGGTTAGGGTGTTAGTGCTGTTTGTGGTTAGGGGGTGTGCGTTGTTGGTAGGGGGTTAGGATTGTTTGTTGTTAGGGGTTTAGGGTTATTGTTTGTTAGGGGGTTAGGGTTGTTTGTTGTTAGGAGGTTAGGTTTGTTTGTTTTTACAGGGTTAGGTTAGTTTCTTGTTAGGGGTTTAGTGATGTTTGTTGTTAGGGGGTTAGTGTTTGTTGTTAGGGGTTTAGTGTTGTTTCTTGTTGGGGTTTAGTGGTTTTTGTTGTTAGGGTGTTATTGTTGTTTGTTGATAGGGGTTTAGGGTTGTTTGTTGTTAGGGGTTTAAGGTTGTTTGTTGTTAGGAGGTTAGGGTTGTTTGTTGTTACGGGGTTAGGTTAGTTTCTTGTTAGGGGTTTAGTGTTGTTTGTTGTTAGGGGGTTAGTGTTTGTTGTTAGGGGTTTAGGAATGTTTCTTGTTGGGGTTTAGTAGTTTTTGTTGTTAGGGTGTTAGTGTTGTTTGTGGTTAGGGGGTTAGTGTTGTTGTTAGGGGGTTAGGGTTGTTTGTTGTTAGGAGGTTAGGTTTGTTTGTTTTTACAGGGTTAGGTTAGTTTCTTGTTAGGGGTTTAGTGATGTTTGTTGTTAGGGGGTTAGTGTTTGTTGTTAGGGGTTTAGTGTTGTTTCTTGTTGGGGTTTAGTGGTTTTTGTTGTTAGGGTGTTAGTGTTGTTTGTTGTTAGGGGTTTAGGGTTGTTTGTTGTTAGGGGTTTAAGGTTGTTTGTTGTTAGGAGGTTAGTGTTGTTTGTTGTTATGGGGTTAGGTTAGTTTCTTGTTAGGGGTTTAGTGTTGTTTGTTGTTAGGGGGTTAGTGTTTGTTGTTAGGGGTTTAGTGTTGTTTCTTGTTGGGGTTTAGTAGTTTTTGTTGTTAGGGTGTTAGTGTTGTTTTTTGTTAGGGGGTTAGTGTTGTTTGTTCTTACGGGGTTAGTGTTTTTGTGGTTAGGGTGTTAGTGTTCTTTGTGGTTAGGGGGTGAGCATTGTTGGTTGTTAAGGGGTTAGAATTGTTTGTTGTTAGGGGTTTAGAGTTGTTTGTTATTAGGGGGTTAAGATTCTTTGTTGTTAGGAGGTTAGGGCTGCTTGTTGCTACAGGGTTAGGTTAGTTTCTTGTTAGGGGTTTAGTGTTGTTTGTTGTTAGGGGGTTAGTGTTTGGTGTTAGGGGTTTAGTGTTGTTTCTTGTTAGGGTTTAGTGGTTTTTGTTGTTAGGGTGTTAGTGTTGTTTGTTGTTAGGGGTTTAGGGTTTTTTGTTGTTAGGGGGTTAAGGTTGTTTGTTGTTAGGAGGTTAGGGTTGTTTGTTGTTACGGGGTTAGGTTAGTTTCTTGTTAGGGGTTTAGTGTTGTTTGTTGTTAGGGGGTTAGTGTTTGTTGTTAGGGGTTTAGGGTTGTTTCTTGTTGTTGTTTAGTAGTTTTTGTTGTTAGGGTGTTAGTGTTGTTTGTGGTTAGGGGGTTACTGTTGTTGTTTGTTAGGGGGTTAGGGTTGTTTGTTTTTAGAAGGTTAGGGTTGTTTGTTGTTAGGGGTTTAGGGTTGTTTGTTGTTAGGAGGTTAGGGTTGTTTGTTGTTACGGAGTTATGTTAGTTTCTTGTTAGAGGTTTAGTGTTGTTTGTTGTTAGGGGGTTAGTGTTTGTTGTTAGGGGTTTAGGGCTGTTTCTTGTTGGGGTTTAGTAGTTTTTGTTGTTAGTGTGTTAGTGTTGTTTGTTGTTAGGGGGTTAGTGTTGTTTGTTCTTACGGGGTTTGTGTTGTTTGTGGTTAGGGTGTTAGTGTTGTTTGCGGTTAGAGGATGAGCGTTGTTGGTTGTTAGGGGGTTAGGATTGTTTGTTGTTAGGGGTTTAGGGTTGTTTGTTGTTAGGGGGTTAAGGTTGTTTGTTGTTAGGAGGTTAGGGTTGTTTGTTGTTACAGGGTTAGGTTAGTTTCTTGTTAGGGGTTTAGTGTTGTTTGTTGTTAGGGGGTTAGTGTTTGTTGTTAGGGGTTTAGTGTTGTTTCTTGTTGGGGTTTAGTGGTTTTTGTTGTTAGAGTGTTAGTGTTGTTTGTTGATAGGGATTTAGGGTTGTTTGTTGTTAGGGGTTTAAGGTTGTTTGTTGTTAGCAGGTTAGGGTTGTTTGTTGTTACGGGGTTAGGTTAGTTTCTTGTGAGGGGTTTAGTGTTGTTTGTTGTTAGGGGGTTAGTGTTTGTTGTTAGGAGTTTAGGGTTGTTTCTTGTTGGGGTTTAGTAGTTTTTGTTGTTAGGGTGTTAGTGTTGTTTGTTGTTAGGGGGTTAGTGTTGTTTGTTCTTACGGGGTTAGTGTTGTTTGTGGTTAGGGTGTTAGTGTTGTTTGTGGTTAGGGGTTGTGCGTTGTTGGTTGTTAGAGGGTTAGGATTGTTTGTTGTTAGGGGTTTAGGGTTGTTTGTTGTTAGGGGGTTAAGGTGGTTTGTTGTTAGGAGGTTAGGGCTGTTTGTTGTTACAGGGTTAGGTTAGTTTCTTGTTAGGGGTTTAGTGTTGTTTGTTCTTAGGGGGTTAGTGTTTGTTGTTAGGGGTTTAGTGTTGTTTCTTGTTGGGGTTTAGTGGTTTTTGTTGTTAGGGTGTTAGTGTTGTTTGTTGTTAGGGGTTTAGGGTTGTTTGTTGTTAGGGGTTTATGGTTGTTTGCTGTTAGGAGGTTAGGGTTGTTTGTTGTTTCGGGGTTAGGTTAGTTTCTTGTTAGGGGTTTAGTGTTGTTTGTTGTTAGGGGGTTAGTGTTTGTTGTTAGGGGTTTAGTGTTGTTTCTTGTTGGGGTTTAGTGGTTTTTGTTGTTAGAGTGTTAGTGTTGTTTGTTGATAGGGATTTAGGGTTTTTTGTTGTTAGGGGTTTAAGGTTGTTTGTTGTTAGGAGGTTAGGGTTGTTTGTTGTTACGGGGTTAGGTTAGTTTCTTGTTAGGGGTTTAGTGTTGTTTGTTGTTAGGGGGTTAGTGTTTGTTGTTAGGAGTTTAGGGTTGTTTCTTGTTGGGGTTTAGTAGTTTTTGTTGTTACGGTGTTAGTGTTGTTTGTGGTTAGGTGGTTAGTGTTGTTGTTTGTTAGGGGGTTAGTGTTGTTTGTTGTTAGGAGGTTAGGGTTGTTTGTTTTTACAGGGTTAGGTTAGTTTCTTGTTAGGGGTTTAGTGTTGTTTGTTGTTAGGGGGTTAGTGTTTGTTGTTAGGGGTTTAGTGTTGTTTTTTGTTGGGGTTTAGTGGTTTTTGTTCTTAGGGTGTTAGTGTTGTTTGTTGTTAGGGGTTTAGGGTTGTTTGTTGTTAGGGGTTTAAGGTTGTTTGTTGTTCGGAGGTTAGGGTTGTTTGTTGTTACGGGGTTAGTTAAGTTTCTTGTTAGGGGTTTAGTGTTGTTTGTTGTTAGGGGGTTAGTGTTTGTTGTTAGGGGTTTAGGGTTGTTTCTTGTTGGGTTTAGTAGTTTTTGTTGTTAGGGTGTTAGTGTTGTTTGTTGTTAGGGGGTTAGTGTAGTTTGTTCTTACGGGGTTAGTGTTGTTTGTGGTTAGGGTGTTAGTGTTGTTTGTGGTTAGGGGGTGTGCGTTGTTGGTTGTTAGGGGGTTAGGTTAGTTTCTTGTTAGGGGTTTAGTGTTGTTTGCTGTTAGGGGGTTAGTGTTTGTTGTTAGGGGTTTAGGGTTGTTTCTTGTTGGGGTTTAGTAGTTTTTGTTGTTAGGGTGTTAGTGTTGTTTGTGGTTAGGGGGTTAGTGTTGTTGTTTATTAGGGGGTTAGTGTTATTTGTTGTTAGGAGGTTAGGGTTGTTTGTTGTTACAGGGTTAGGTTAGTTTCTTGTTAGGGGTTTAGTGTTGTTTGTTGTTAGGGGGTTAGTGTTTGTTGTTAGGGGTTTAGTGTTGTTTCTTGTTGGGGTTTAGTGTTTTTTGTTGTTAGTGTGTTAGTGTTGTTTGTTGTTAGGGGTTTAGGGTTGTTTGTTGTTAGGGGTTTAAGGTTGTTTGTTGTTAGGACGTTAGGGTTGTTTGTTGTTACGGGGTTAGGTTAGTTTCTTGTTAGGGGTTTAGTGTTGTTTGTTGTTAGGGGGTTAGTGTTTGTTGTTAGGGGTTTAGGGTTGTTTCTTGTTGGGGTTTAGTAGTTTTTGTTGTTAGGGTGTTAGTGTTGTTTGTTGTTAGGGGGTTAGTGTTGTTTGTTCTTACGGGGTTAGTGTTGTTTGTGGTTAGGGTGTTAGTGTTTTTTGTGGTTAGGGGGTGTGCGTTGTTGGTTGTTAGGGCGTTAGGATGGTTTGTTGTTAGGGGTTTAGGGTTGTTTGTTGTTAGGGGGTTAAGGTTGTTTGTTGTTAGGAGGTTAGGGTTGTTTGTTGTTACGGGGTTAGGTTAGTTTCTTGTTAGGGGTTTAGTGTTTTTTGTTGTTAGGGGGTTAGTGTTTGTTGTTAGGGGTTTAGGGCTGTTTCTTGTTGGGGTTTAGTAGTTTTTGTTGTTAGGGTGTTAGTGTTATTTGTGGTTAGGGGGTTAGTGTTGTTGTTTGTTAGGGGGTTAAGGTTGTTTTTTGTTAGGAGGTTAGGGTTGTTTGTTGTTACAGGGTTAGGTTAGTTTCTTGTTAGGGGTTTAGTGTTGTTTGTTGTTAGGGGGTTAGTGTTTGTTGTTAGGGGTTTAGTGTTGTTTCTTGTTGGGGTTTAGTGGCTTTTGTTGTTAGGGTGTTAGTGTTGTTTGTTGTTAGGGGTTTAGGGTTGTTTGTTGTTAGGGGTTTAAGGTTGTTTGTTGTTAGGAGGTTAGGGTTGTTTGTTGTTACGGGGTTAGGTTAGTTTCTTGTTAGGGGTTTAGTGTTGTTTGTTAGGGGGTTAGTGTTTGTTGTTAGGGGTTTAGGGTTGTTTCTTGTTGGGGTTTAGTAGTTTTTGCTGTTAGGGTGTTAGTGTTGTTTGTTGTTAGGGCGTTAGTGTAGTTTGTTCTTACGGGGTTAGTGTTGTTTGTGGTTAGGGTGTTAGTGTTGTTTTTGGTTAGGGGGTGTGCGTTGTTGGTTGTTAGGGGGTTAGGATTGTTTGTTGTTAGGGGTTTAGGGTTGTTTGTTGTTACGGGGTTAAGGATGTTTGTTGTTAGGATGTTAGGGTTGTTTGTTGTTACATTGTTAGGTTAGTCTCTTGTTAGGGGTTTAGTGTTGTTTGTTGTTAGGGGGTTAGTGTTTGTTGTTAGGGCTTTAGGGTTGTTTCTTGTTGTTTTTTAGTAGTTTTTGTTGTTAGGGTGTTAGTGTTGTTTGTGGTTAGGGGGTTAGTGTTGTTGTTTGTTAGGGGTTTAGGGTTGTTTGTTGTTAGGAGGTTAGGGTTGTTTGTTGTTACGGAGTTATGTTAGTTTCTTGTTATGGGTTTAGTGTTGTTTGTTGTTAGGGGTTTAAGGTTGTTTTTTGTTAGGGGGTTAGTGTTGTTTGTTCTTACGGGGTTAGTGTTTTTGTGGTTAGGGTGTTAGTGTTGTTTGTGGTTAGGGGGTGAGCATTGTTGGTTTTTAAGGGGTTAGAATTGTTTGTTGTTAGGGGTTTAGAGTTGTTTGTTCTTAGGGGGTTAAGGTTCTTTGTTGTTAGGAGGTTAGGGCTGCTTGTTGTTACAGGGTTAGGTTAGTTTCTTGTTAGGGGTTTAGTGTTGTTTGTTGTTAGGGGGTTAGTGTTTGGTGTTAGGGGTTTAGTGTTGTTTCTTGTTGGGGTTTAGTGGTTTTTGTTGTTAGGGTGTTAGTGTTGTTTGTTGTTAGGGGTTTAGGGTTTTTTGTTGTTAGGGGGTTAAGGTTGTTTGTTGTTAGGAGGTTAGGGTTGTTTGTTGTTACGGGGTTAGGTTAGTTTCTTGTTAGGGGTTTAGTGTTGTTTGTTGTTAGGGGGTTAGTGTTTGTTGTTAGGGGTTTAGGGTTGTTTCTTGTTGTTGTTTAGTAGTTTTTGTTGTTAGGGTGTTAGTGTTGTTTGTGGTTAGGGGGTTACTGTTGTTGTTTGTTAGGGGGTTAGGGTTGTTTGTTTTTAGAAGGTTAGGGTTGTTTGTTGTTAGGGGTTTAGGGTTGTTTGTTGTTAGGAGGTTAGGGTTGTTTGTTGTTACGGAGTTATGTTAGTTTCTTGTTAGAGGTTTAGTGTTGTTTGTTGTTAGGGGGTTAGTGTTTGTTGTTAGGGGTTTAGGGTTGTTTCTTGTTGGGGTTTAGTAGTTTTTGTTATTAGGGTGTTAGTGTTGTTTGTTGTTGGGGGTTAGTGTTGTTTGTTCTTACGGGGTTTGTGTTTTTTGTGGTTAGGGTGTTAGTGTTGTTTGCGGTTAGAGGATGAGTGTTGTTGGTTGTTAGGGGGTTAGGATTGTTTGTTGTTAGGGGTTTAGGGTTGTTTGTTGTTAGGGGGTTAAGGTTGTTTGTTGTTAGGAGGTTAGGGTTGTTTGTTGTTACAGGGTTAGGTTAGTTTCTTGTTAGGGGTTTAGTGTTGTTTGTTGTTAGGGGGTTAGTGTTTGTTGTTAGGGGTTTAGTGTTGTTTCTTGTTGGGGTTTAGTGGTTTTTGTTGTTAGAGTGTTAGTGTTGTTTGTTGATAGGGATTTAGGGTTTTTTGTTGTTAGGGGTTTAAGGTTGTTTGTTGTTAGGAGGTTAGGGTTGTTTGTTGTTACGGGGTTAGGTTAGTTTCTTGTTAGGGGTTTAGTGTTGTTTGTTGTTAGGGGGTTAGTGTTTGTTGTTAGGAGTTTAGGGTTGTTTCTTGTTGGGGTTTAGTAGTTTTTGTTGTTACGGTGTTAGTGTTGTTTGTGGTTAGGGGGTTAGTGTTGTTGTTTGTTAGGGGGTTAGTGTTGTTTGTTGTTAGGAGGTTAGGGTTGTTTGTTTTTACAGGGTTAGGTTAGTTTCTTGTTAGGGGTTTAGTGTTGTTTGTTGTTAGGGGGTTAGTGTTTGTTGTTAGGGGTTTAGTGTTGTTTCTTGTTGGGGTTTAGTGGTTTTTGTTCTTAGGGTGTTAGTGTTGTTTGTTGTTAGGGGTTTAGGGTTGTTTGTTGTTAGGGGTTTAAGGTTGTTTGTTGTTAGGAGGTTAGGGTTGTTTGTTGTTACGGGGTTAGGTTAGTTTCTTGTTAGGGGTTTAGTGTTGTTTGTTGTTAGGGGGTTAGTGTTTGTTGTTAGGGGTTTAGGGTTGTTTCTTGTTGGGGTTTAGTAGTTTTTGTTGTTAGGGTGTTAGTGTTTGTTGTTAGGGGGTTAGTGTTGTTTGTTCTTACGTTGTTAGTGTTGTTTGTGGTTAGAGGATGAGCGTTGTTGGTTGTTAGGGGGTTAGGATTGTTTGTTGTTAGGGGTTTAGGGTTGTTTGTTGTTAGGGGGTTAAGGTGGTTTGTTGTTAGGAGGTTAGGGCTGTTTGTTGTTACAGGGTTAGGTTAGTTTCTTGTTAGGGGTTTAGTGTTGTTTGTTTTTAGAGGGTTAGTGTTTGTTGTTAGGGGTTTAGTGTTGTTTCTTGTTGGGGTTTAGTGGTTTTTGTTGTTAGGGTGTTAGTGTTGTTTGTTGTTAGGGGTTTAGGGTTGTTTGTTGTCAGGGGTTTAAGGTTGTTTGCTGTTAGGAGGTTAGGGTTGTTTGTTGTTACGGGGTTAGGTTAGTTTCTTGTTAGGGGTTTAGTGTTGTTTGTTGTTAGGGGGTTAGTGTTTGTTGTTAGGGGTTTAGGGTTGTTTCTTGTTGGGGTTTAGTAGTTTTTGTTGTTAGGGTGTTAGTGTTGTTTGTGGTTAGGGGGTTAGTGTTGTTGTTTGTTAGGGGGTTAGGGTTGTTTGTTGTTAGGACTTTAGGGTTGTTTGTTTTTACAGGGTTAGGTTAGTTTCTTGTTAGGGGTTTAGTGTTGTTTGTTGTTAGGGGGTTAGTGTTTGTTCTTAGGGGTTTAGTGTTGTTTCTTGTTGGGGTTTAGTGGTTTTTGTTGTTAGGGTGTTAGTGTTGTTTGTTGTTATGGGTTTAGGGTTGTTTGTTGTTAGGGGTTTAAGGTTGTTTGTTGTTAGGAGGTTAGGGTTGTTTGTTGTTACGGGGTTAGGTAAGTTTCTTGTTAGGGGTTTAGTGTTGTTTGTTGTTAGGGGGTTAGTGTTTGTTGTTAGAGGTTTAGGGTTGTTTCTTGTTGGGTTTAGTAGTTTTTGTTGTTAGGGTATTAGTGTTGTTTGTTGTTAGGGGGTTAGTGTAGTTTGTTCTTACGGGGTTAGTGTTGTTTGTGGTTAGGGTGTTAGTGTTGTTTGTGGTTAGGGGGTGTGCGTTGTTGGTTGTTAGGGGGTTAGGTTAGTTTCTTGTTAGGGGTTTAGTGTTGTTTGCTGTTAGGGGGTTAGTGTTTGTTGTTAGGGGTTTAGGGTTGTTTCTTGTTGGGGTTTAGTAGTTTTTGTTGTTAGGGTGTTAGTGTTGTTTGTGGTTAGGGGGTTACTGTTGTTTGTGGTTAGGGTGTTAGTGTTGTTTGTTGTTAGGGGTTTAGGGTTGTTTGTTGTTAGGGGTTTAAAGTTGTTTGTTGTTAGGAGGTTAGGGTTGTTTGTTGTTACGGGGTTAGGTTAGTTTCTTGTTAGGGGTTTAGTGTTGTTTGTTGTTAGAGGGTTAGTGTTTGTTGTTAGGGGTTTAGGGTTGTTTCTTGTTGGGGTTTAGTGGTTTGTGTTGTTAGGGTGTTAGTGTTGTTTGTTGTTAGGGGGTTAGTGTTGTTTGTTCTTACGGGGTTAGTGTTGTTTGTGGTTAGGGTGTTAGTGTTGTTTGTGGTTAGGGGGTGTGCGTTGTTGGTTGTTAGGGGGTTAGGATGGTTTGTTGTTAGGGGTTTAGGGTTGTTTGTTGTTAGGGGGTTAAGGTTGTTTGTTGTTAGGAGGTTAGGGTTGTTTGTTGTTACGGGGTTAGGTTAGTTTCTTGTTAGGGGTTTAGTGTTTTTTGTTGTTAGGGGGTTAGTGTTTGTTGTTAGGGGTTTAGGGCTGTTTCTTGTTGGGGTTTAGTAGTTTTTGTTGTTAGGGTGTTAGTGTTGTTTGTGGTTAGGGGATTAGTGTTGTTTGTTAGGGGGTTAAGGTTGTTTTTTGTTAGGAGGTTAGGGTTGTTTGTTGTTACAGGGTTAGGTTAGTTTCTTGTTAGGGGTTCAGTGTTGTTTGTTGTTAGGGGGTTAGTGTTTGTTGTTAGGGGTTTAGTGTTGTTTCCTGTTGGGGTTTAGTGGTTTTTGTTGTTAGAGTGTTAGTGTTGTTTGTTGTTAGGGGTTTAGGGTTGTTTGTTGTTAGGGGTTTAAGGTTGTTTGTTGTTAGGAGGTTAGGGTTGTTTGTTGTTACGGGGTTAGGTTAGTTTCTTCTTAGGGGTTTAGTGTTGTTTGTTTTTAGGGTTTTAGTGTTTGTTGTTAGGGGTTTAGGGTTGTTTCTTGTTGGGTTTAGTAGTTTTTGTTGTTAGGGTGTTAGTGTTGTTTGTTGTTAGGGGGTTAGTGTAGTTTGTTCTTACGGGGTTAGTGTTGTTTGTGGTTAGGGTGTTAGTGTTGTTTGTGGTTAGGGGGTGTGCGTTGTTGGTTGTTAGGGGGTTAGGATTGTTTGTTGTTAGGGGTTTAGGGTTATTTGTTGTTAGGGGGTTAAGGATGTTTGTTGTTAGGATGTTAGGGTTGTTTGTTGTTACATTGTTAGGTTAGTTTCTTGTTAGGGGTTTAGTGTTGTTTGTTGTTAGGGGGTTAGTGTTTGTTGTTACGGGTTTAGTGTTGTTTCTTGTTGGGGTTTAGTGGTTTTTATTGTTAGGGTGTTAGTGCTGTTTGTTGTTAGGTGTTTAGGGTTGTTTGTTGTTAGGGGGTTAGTGTTTGTTGTTAGGGGTTTAAGGTTGTTTCTTGTTGGAGTTTAGTAGTTTTTCTTGTTAGGGTGTTAGTGTTGTTTGTGGTTAGGGGGTTAGTGTTGTTGTTTGTTAGGGGGTTAGGGTTGTTTGTTGTTGGGGTTTAGTGGTTTTTGTTGTTAGGGTGTTAGTGTTGTTTGTTGTTAGGGGTTTAGGTTTTTTGTTGTTAGGGGTTTAAGGTTGTTTGTTGTTAGGAGGTTAGGGTTGTTTGTTGTTACGGGGTTAGGTTAGTTTCTTGTTAGGGGTTTAGTGTTGTTTGTTGTTAGGGGGTTAGTGTTTGTTGTTAGGGCTTTAGGGTTGTTTCTTGTTGTTTTTTAGTAGTTTTTGTTGTTAGGGTGTTAGTGTTGTTTGTGGTTAGGGGGTTAGTGTTGTTGTTCTTACGGGGTTAGTGTTGTTTGTGGTTAGGGTGTTAGTGTTGTTTGTGCTTAGGGGGTGAGAGTTGTTGGTTGTTAAGGGGTTAGGATTGTTTGTTGTTAGGGGTTTAGGGTTGTTTGTTGTTAGGGGTTTAAGGTTGTTTTTTGTTAGGAGGTTAGGGTTGTTTGTTGTTACGGGTTTAGGTTAGTTTCTTGTTAGGGGTTTAGTGTTGTTTGCTGTTAGGGGGTTAGTGTTTGTTGTTAGGGGTTTAGGATTGTTTCTTGTTGGGGTTTAGTAGTTTTTGTTGTTAGGGTGTTAGTGTTGTTTGTGGTTAGGGGGTTAGTGTTGTTGTTTGTTAGGGGGTTAGGGTTGTTTGTTGTTAGGAGGTTAGGGTTGTTTGTTGTTACAGGGGTAGGTTAGTTTCTTGTTAGGGGTTTAGTGTTGTTTGTTGTTAGGGGGTTAGTGTTTGTTGTTAGGGGTTTAGTGTTGTTTCCTGTTGGGATTTAGTGGTTTTTGTTGTTAGGGTGTTAGTGTTGTTTGTTGTTAGGGGTTTAGGGTTGTTTGTTGTCAGGGGTTTAAGATTGTTTGTTGTTAGGAGGTTAGGGTTGTTTGTTGTTACGGGGTTAGGTTAGTTTCTTGTTAGGGGTTTAGTGTTGTTTGTTGTTAGGGGGTTAGTGTTTGTTGTTAGGGGTTTAGGGTTGTTTCTTGTTGGGGTTTAGTAGTTTTTGTTGTTAGGGTGTTAGTGTTGTTTGTTGTTAGGGGGTTAGTGTTGTTTGTTCTTACGGGGTTAGTGTTGTTTGTGGTTAGGGTGTTAGTGTTGTTTGTGGTTGGGGGTGTGCGTTGTTGGTAGGGGGTTAGGATTGTTTGTTGTTAGGGGTTTAGGGTTGTTGTTTGTTAGGGGGTTAGGGTTGTTTGTTGTTAGGAGGTTAGGTTTGTTTGTTTTTACAGGGTTAGGTTAGTTTCTTGTTAGGGGTTTAGTGATGTTTGTTGTTAGGGGGTTAGTGTTTGTTGTTAGGGGTTTAGTGTTGTTTCTTGTTGGGGTTTAGTGGTTTTTGTTGTTAGGGTGTTAGTGTTGTTTGTTGTTAGGGGTTTAGGGTTGTTTGTTGTTAGGGGTTTAAGGTTGTTTGTTGTTAGGAGGTTAGGGTTGTTTGTTGTTACGGGTTTAGGTTAGTTTCTTTTTAGGGGTTTAGTGTTGTTTGCTGTTAGGGGGTTAGTGTTTGTTGTTAGGGGTTTAGGGTTGTTTCTTGTTGGGGTTTAGTAGTTTTTGTTGTTAGGGTTTTAGTGTTGTTTGTGGTTAGGGGGTTAGTGTTGTTTGTTCTTACGGGGTTTGTGTTGTTTGTGGTTAGGGTGTTAGTGTTGTTTGTGGTTAGGGGGTGAGAGTTGTTGGTTGTTAGGGGGTTAGGATTGTTTGTTGTTAGGGGTTTAGGGTTGTTTGTTGTTAGGGGGTTAGTGTTTGTTGTTAGGGGTTTAGTGTTATTTCTTGTTGGGGTTAAGTGGTTTTTGTTGTTAGGGTGTTAGTGTTGTTTGTTGTTAGGGGTTTAGGGTTGTTTGTTGTTAGGGGTTTAAGGTTGTTGTTAGGAGGTTAGGGTTGTTTGTTGTTACGGGGTTAGGTTAGTTTCTTGTTAGGGGTTTAGTTTTGTTTGTTGTTAGGGGGTTAGTGTTTTTTTTAGGGGTTTAGGGTTGTTTCTTGTTGGGGTTTAGTAGTTTTTGTTGTTAGAGTGTTAGTGTTGTTTGTTGTTAGGGGGTTAGAGTTGTTTGTTCTTACGGGGTTAGTGTTGTTTGTGGTTAGGGTGTTAGTGTTGTTTGTGGTTAGGGGGTGTGCGTTGTTGGTTGTTAGGGGGTTTGGATTGTTTGTTGTTAGGGGTTTAGGGTTGTTTGTTGTTAGGGGGTTAAGGTTGTTTGTTGTTAGGAGGTTAGGGTTGTTTGTTGTTACAGGGTTAGGTTAGTTTCTTGTTAGGGGTTTAGTGTTGTTTGTTGTTGGGGGATAGTGTTTGTTGTTAGGGGTTTAGGGTTGTTTCTTGTTGGGGTTTAGTAGTTTTTGTTGTTAGGGTGTTAGTGTTGTTTGTGGTTAGGGGGTTAGTGTTGTTGTTTGTTAGGGGGTTAGGGTTATTTGTTGTTAGGAGGTTAGGGTTGTTTGTTGTAACAGCGTTAGGTTAGTTTCTTGTTAAGGGTTTAGTGTTGTTTGTTGTTAGGGTGTTTGTGTTTGTTGTTAGGGGTTTAGTGTTGTTTCTTGTTGGGGTTTAGTGTTTTTTGTTGTTAGTGTGTTAGTGTTGTTTGTTGTCAGGGGTTTAGGGTTGTTTGTTGTTAGGCTTTTAAGGTTGTTTGTTGTTAGGAGGTTAGGGTTGTTTGTTGTTACGGGGTTAGGTTAGTTTCTTGTTAGGGGTTTAGTGTTGTTTGTTGTTAGGGGGTTACTGTTTGTTGTTAGGGGTTTAGGGTTGTTTCTTGTTGGGGTTTAGTAGTTTTTGTTGTTAGGGTGTTAGTGTTGTTTGTTGTTAGGGGTTTAGTGTTGTTTGTTCTTACGGGGTTAGTGTTGTTTGTGGTTAGGTGTTAGTGTTGTTTGTGGTTAGGGGGTGTGCGTTGTTGGTTGTTAGGGGGTTAGGATGGTTTGTTGTTAGGGGTTTAGAGTTGTTTGTTGTTAGGGGGTTAAGGTTGTTTGTTGTTAGGAGGTTAGGGTTGTTTGTTGTTACAGGGTTAGGTTAGTTTCTTGTTAGGGGTTTAGTGTTGTTTGTTGTTAGGGGGTCAGTGTTTGTTGTTAGGGGTTTAGTGTTGTTTCTTGTTGGGGTTTAGTGGTTTTTGTTGTTAGGGTGTTAGTGTTGTTTGTTGTTAGGGGTTTAGGGTTGTTTGTTGTTAGGGGTTTAAGGTTGTTTGTTGTTAGGAGGTTAGGGTTGTTTGTTGTTACGGGTTTAGGTTACTTTCTTGTTAGGGGTTTAGTGTTGTTTGTTGTTAGGGGGTTAGTGTTTGTTGTTAGGGGTTTAGGGTTGTTTCCTGTTGGGCTTTAGTAGTTTATGTTGTTAGGGTGTTAGTGTTGTTTGTGGTTAGGGGGTTAGTGTTGTTGTTTGTTTGGGAGTTAGGGTTGTTTGTTGTTAGAAGGTTAGGGTTGTTTGTTGTTAGGGGTTTAGGGTTGTTTGTTGTTAGGAGGTTAGGGTTGTTTGTTGTTACAGGGTTAGGTTAGTTTCTTGTTAGGGGTTTAGTGTTGTTTGTTGTTAGGGGGATAGTGTTTGTTGTTAGGGGTTTAGGGTTGTTTCTTGTTGGGGTTTAGTAGTTTTTGTTGTTAGGGTGTTAGTGTTGTTTGTTGTTAGGGGGTTAGTGTTGTTTGTTCTTACGGGGTTTGTGTTGTTTGTGGTTAGGGTGTTAGTGTTGTTTGTGGTTAGAGGATGAGCGTTATTGGTTGTTAGGGGGTTAGGATTGTTTGTTGTTAGGGGTTTAGGGTTGTTTGTTGTTAGGGGGTTAAGGTTGTTTGTTGTTAGGAGGTTAGGGTTGTTTGTTGTTACAGGGTTAGGTTAGTTTCTTGTTAGGGGTTTAGTGTTGTTTGTTGTTAGGGGGTTAGTGTTTGTTGTTAGGGGTTTAGTGTTGTTTCTTGTTGGGGTTTAGTGGTTTTTGTTGTTAGGGTGTTAGTGTTGTTTGTTGATAGGGGTTTAGGGTTGTTTGTTGTTAGGGGTTTAGGTTGTTTGTTGTTAGGAGGTTAGGGTTGTTTGTTGTTACGGGGTTAGGTTAGTTTCTTGTTAGGGGTTTAGTGTTGTTTGTTGTTAGGGGGTTAGTGTTTTTTGTTATGGGTTTAGGGATGTTTCTTGTTGGGGTTTAGTAGTTTTTGTTGTTAGGGTGTTAGTGTTGTTTGTTGTTAGAGGGTTAGTGTTGTTTGTTCTTACGGGGTTAGTGTTGTTTGTGGTTAGGGGGTGTGCGTTGTTGGTTGTTAGGGGGTTAGGATTGTTTGTTGTTAGGGGTTTAGGGTTGTTTGTTGTTAGGGGGTTAAGGTTGTTTGCTGTTAGGAGGTTAGGGTTGTTTGTTGTTACATTGTTAGGTTACTTTCTTGTTAGGGGTTTAGTGTTGTTTGTTGTTAGGGGGTTAGTGTTTGTTGTTAGGGGTTTAGGGTTGTTTCTTGTTGGGTTTAGTAGTTTTTGTTGTTAGGGTGTTAGTGTTGTTTGTGGTTAGGGGGTTAGTGTTGTTGTTTGCTAGGGGGTTAGGGTTGTTTGTTGTTAGGAGGTTAGGTTTGTTTGTTTTTACAGGGTTAGGTTAGTTTCTTGTTAGGGGTTTAGTGATGTTTGTTGTTAGGCGGTTAGTGTTTGTTGTTAGGGGTTTAGTGTTGTTTCTTGTTGGGGTTTAGTGGTTTTTGTTCTTAGGGTGTTAGTGTTGTTTGTTGTTAGGGGTTTAGGGTTGTTTGTTGTTAGGGGTTTAAGGTTGTTTGTTGTTAGGAGGTTAGGGTTGTTTGTTGTTACGGGGTTAGGTAAGTTTCTTGTTAGGGGTTTAGTGTTGTTTGTTGTTAGGGGGTTAGTGTTTGTTGTTAGGGGTTTAGGGTTGTTTCTTGTTGGGTTTAGTAGTTTTTGTTGTTAGGGTGTTAGTGTTGTTTGTTGTTAGGGGGTTAGTGTAGTTTGTTCTTACGGGGTTAGTGTTGTTTGTGGTTAGGGTGTTAGTGTTGTTTGTGGTTAGGGGGTGTGCGTTGTTGGTTGTTAGGGGGTTAGGTTAGTTTCTTGTTAGGGGTTTAGTGTTGTTTGCTGTTAGGGGGTTAGTGTTTGTTGTTAGGGGTTTAGGGTTGTTTCTTCTTCGGGTTTAGTAGTTTTTGTTGTTAGGGTGTTAGTGTTGTTTGTATTTAGGGGGTTAGTGTTGTTGTTTTTTAGGGGGTTAGGGTTATTTGTTGTTAGGAGGTTAGGGTTGTTTGTTGTTACAGGGTTAGGTTAGTTTCTTGTTAGGGGTTTAGTGTTGTTTGTTGTTAGGGGGTTAGTGTTTGTTGTTAGGGGTTTAGTGTTGTTTCTTGTTGGGGTTTAGTGTTTTTTGTTGTTAGTGTGTTAGTGTTGTTTGTTGTTAGGGGTTTAGGGTTGTTTGTTGTTAGGGGTTTAAGGTTGTTTGTTGTTAGGAGGTTAGGGTTGTTTGTTGTTACGGGGTTAGGTTAGTTTCTTGTTAGGGGTTTAGTGTTGTTTGTAGTTAGGGGGTTAGTGTTTGTTGTTAGGGGTTTAGGGTTGTTTCTTGTTGGGGTTTAGTAGTTTTTGTTGTTAGGGTGTTAGTGTTGTTTGTGGTTAGGGGGTTAGTGTTGTTTGTTCTTACGGGGTTAGTGTTGTTTGTGGTTAGGTTGTTAGTGTTGTTTGTGGTTAGGGGGTGTGCGTTGTTGGTTGTTAGGGGGTTAGGATGGTTTGTTGTTAGGGGTTTAGTGTTGTTTGTTGTTAGGGTGTTAGTGTTGTTTGTTGTTAGGGGTTTAGGGTTGTTTGTTGTTAGGGGGTTAGTGTTTGTTGTTAGGGGTTTAAGGTTGTTTCTTGTTGGAGTTTAGTAGTTTTTGTTGTTAGGGTGTTAGTGTTGTTTGTGGTTAGGGGGTTAGTGTTGTTGTTTGTTAGGGGGTTAGGGTTGTTTGTTGTTAGAAGGTTAGGGTTGTTTGTTGTTAGGGGTTTAGGGTTGTTTGTTGTTAGGTGGTTAGGGTTGTTTGTTGTTTCTGGGTTAGGTTAGTTTCTTGTTAGGGGTTTAGTGTTTTTTGTTGTTGGGGGGTTAGTGTTTGTTGTTAGGGGTTTAGGGTTGTTTCTTGTCGGGGTATAGTAGTTTTTGTTGTTAGGGTGTTAGTGTTGTTTGTGGTTAGGGGGTTAGTGTTGTTGTTCTTACGGGGTTAGTGTTGTTTGTGGTTAGGGTGTTAGTGTTGTTTGTGCTTAGGGGGTGAGAGTTGTTGGTTGTTAGGGGGTTAGGATTGTTTGTTGTTAGGGGTTTAGGGTTGTTTGTTGTTAGGGGGTTAAGGTTGTTTGTTGTTAGGAGGTTAGGGTTGTTTGTTGTTACGGGTTTAGGTTAGTTTCTTGTTAGGGGTTTAGTGTTGTTTGCTGTTAGGGGGTTAGTGTTTGTTGTTAGGGGTTTAGGATTGTTTCTTGTTGGGGTTTAGTAGTTTTTGTTGTTAGGGTGTTAGTGTTGTTTGTGGTTAGGGGGTTAGTGTTGTTGTTTGTTAGGGGGTTAGGGTTGTTTGTTGTTAGGAGGTTAGGGTTGTTTGTTGTTACAGGGTTAGGTTAGTTTCTTGTTAGGGGTTTAGTGTTGTTTGTTGTTAGGGGGTTAGTGTTTGTTGTTAGGGGTTTAGTGTTGTTTCCTGTTGGGGTTTAGTGGTTTTTGTTGTTAGGGTGTTAGTGTTGTTTGTTGTTAGGGGTTTAGGGTTGTTTGTTGTCAGGGGTTTAAGGTTGTTTGTTGTTAGGAGGTTAGGGTTGTTTGTTGTTACGCGGTTAGGTTAGTTTCTTGTTAGGGGTTTAGTGTTGTTTGTTGTTAGGGGGTTAGTGTTTGTTGTTAGGGGTTTAGGGTTGTTTCTTGTTGGGGTTTAGTAGTTTTTGTTGTTAGGGTGTTAGTGTTGTTTTTTGTTAGGGGGTTAGTGTTGTTTGTTCTTACGGGGTTAGTGTTGTTTGTGGTTAGGGTGTTAGTGTTGTTTGTGGTTAGGGGGTGTGCGTTGTTGGTAGGGGGTTAGGATTGTTTGTTGTTAGGGGTTTAGGGTTGTTGTTTGTTAGGGGGTTAGGGTTGTTTGTTGTTAGGAGGTTAGGTTTGTTTGTTTTTACAGGGTTAGGTTAGTTTCTTGTTAGGGGTTTAGTGATGTTTGTTGTTAGGGGGTTAGTGTTTGTTGTTAGGGGTTTAGTGTTGTTTCTTGTTCGGGTTTAGTGGTTTTTGTTGTTAGGGTGTTAGTGTTGTTTGTTGTTAGGTGTTTAGGGTTGTTTGTTGTTAGGGGGTTAGTGTTTGTTGTTAGGGGTTTAAGGTTGTTTCTTGTTGGAGTTTAGTAGTTTTTCTTGTTAGGGTGTTAGTGTTGTTTGTGGTTAAGGGGTTAGTGTTGTTGTTTGTTAGGGTGTTAGTGTTGTTTGTTGTTAGGGGTTTAGGGTTTTTTGTTGTTAGGGGTTTAAGG
This sequence comes from Loxodonta africana, assembly GCF_030014295.1. Classification (NCBI taxonomy): domain Eukaryota; kingdom Metazoa; phylum Chordata; class Mammalia; order Proboscidea; family Elephantidae; genus Loxodonta; species Loxodonta africana. The sequence goes on from NC_087359.1 coordinate 378,765, forward strand.
TTGTTTGTTGTTAGGAGGTTAGGGTTGTTTGTTGTTACGGGGTTACGTTAGTTTCTTGTTAGGGGTTTAGTGTTGTTTGTTGTTAGGGGGTTAGTGTTTGTTTTTAGGGCTTTAGGGTTGTTTCTTGTTGTTTTTTAGTAGTTTTTGTTGTTAGGGTGTTAGTGTTGTTTGTGGTTAGGGGGTTAGTGTTGTTGTTTGTTAGGGGGTTAGGGTTGTTTGTTGTTAGAAGGTTAGGGTTGTTTGTTGTTAGGGGTTTAGGGTTGTTTGTTGTTAGGAGGTTAGGGTTGTTTGTTGTTACGGAGTTATGTTAGTTTCTTGTTAGGGGTTTAGTGTTGTTTGTTGTTAGGGGGTTAGTGTTTGTTGTTAGGGGTTAAGTTTTTTTCTTGTTGGGGTTGAGTAGTTTTTTTTGTTAGGGTGTTAGTGTTGTTTGTTGTTAGGGGGTTAGTGTTGTTTGTTCTTACGGGGTTTGTGTTGTTTGTGGTTAGGGTGTTAGTGTTGTTTGTGGTTAGAGGATGAGCGTTATTGGTTGTTAGGGGGTTAGGATTGTTTGTTGTTAGGGATTTAGGGTTGTTTGTTGTTAGGGGGTTAAGGTTGTTTGTTGTTAGGAGGTTAGGGTTGTTTGTTGTTACAGGGTTAGGTTAGTTTCTTGTTAGGGGTTTAGTGTTGTTTGTTGTTAGGGGGTTAGTGTTTGTTGTTAGGGGTTTAGTGTTGTTTCTTTTTGGGGTTTAGTGGTTTTTGTTGTTAGGGTGTTAGTGTTGTTTGTTGATAGGGGTTTAGGGTTGTTTGTTGTTAGGGGTTTAAGGTTGTTTGTTCTTAGGAGGTTAGGGTTGTTTGTTGTTACGGGGTTAGGTTAGTTTCTTGTTAGGGGTTTAGTGTTGTTTGTTGTTAGGGTGTTAGTGTTTGTTGTTAGGGGTTTAGGAATGTTTCTTGTTGGGGTTTAGTAGTTTTTGTTGTTAGGGTGTTAGTGTTGTTTGTTGTTAGGGGGTTAGTGTTGTTTGTTCTTACGCGGTTAGTGTCGTTTGTGGTTAGGGTGTTAGTGTTGTTTGTGGTTAGGGGGTGTGCGTTGTTGGTTGTTAGGGGGTTAGGATTGTTTGTTGTTAGGGGTTTAGGGTTGTTTGCTGTTAGGGGGTTAAGGTTGTTTGTTGTTAGGAGGTTAGGGTTGTTTGTTGTTACAGAGTTAGGTTAGTTTCTTGTTAGGGGTTTAGTGTTGTTTGTTGTTAGGAGGTTAGTGTTTTTTGTTAGGGGTTTAGTGTTGTTTCTTGTTGGGGTTTAGTGGTTCTTGTTGTTAGGGTGTTAGTGTTGTTTCTTGATAGGGGTTTAGGGTTGTTTGTTGTTAGGGGTTTAAGGTTGTTTGTTGTTAGGGGGTTAGGGTTGTTTGTTGTTACGGGGTTAGGTTAGTTTCTTGTTAGGGGTTTAGTGTTGTTTGTTGTTAGGGGGTTAGTGTTTGTTGTTAGGGGTTTAGGGTTGATTCTTGTTGGGGTTTAGTAGTTTTAGTTGTTAGGGTGTTAGTGTTGTTTGTGGTTAGGGGCTTAGTGTTGTTGTTTGTTAGGGGGTTAGGGTTGTTTGTTGTTAGGAGGTTAGGGTTGTTTGTTGTTACAGGGTTAGGTTAGTTTATTGTTAGGGGTTTAGTGTTGTTTGTTGTTAGGGGGTTAGTGTTTGTTGTTAGGGGTTTAGTGTTGTTTCTTGTTGGGGTTTAGTGGTTTTTGTTGTTATGGTGTTAGTGTTGTTTGTTGTTAGGGGTTTAGGGTTGTTTGTTGTTAGGGGTTTAAGGTTGTTTGTTGTTAGGAGGTTAGGGTTGTTTGTTGTTACGGGTTTAGGTTAGTTTCTTGTTAGGGGTTTAGTGTTGTTTGTTATTAGGGGGTTAGTGTTTGTTGTTAGGGGTTTTAGGGTTGTTTCTTGTTGGCGTTTAGTAGTTTTTGTTGTTAGGGTGTTAGTGTTGTTTGTTGTTAGGGGGTTAGTGTTGTTTGTTCTTAGGGGGTTAGTGTTGTTTGTGGTTAGGGTGTTAGTGTTGTTTGTGGATGGGGGTGTGCGTTGTTGGTTGTTAGGGGGTTAGGATTGTTTGTTGTTAGGGGTTTAGGGTTGTTTGTTGTTAGGGGCTTAAGGTTGTTTGTTGTTAGGAGGTTAGGGTTGTTTTTTGTTATGGGTTTAGGTTAGTTTCTTGTTAGGGGTTTAGTGTTGTTTGTTGTTAGGGGGTTAGTGTTTGTTGTTAGGGGTTTAGTGTTGTTTCTTGTTGGGGTTTAGTGTTTTTTGTTGTTAGGGGTTTAGGGTTGTTTGTTGTTAGGGGTATAAGGTTGTTTGTTGTTAGGAGGTTAGGGTTGTTTGTTGTTACAGGGTTAGGTTATTTTCTTGTAAGGGGTTTAGTGTTGTTTGTTGTTAGGGGGTTAGTGTTTTTTGTTAGGGGTTTAGGGTTGTTTCTTGTTGGGGTTTAGTGGTTTTTGTTGTTAGGGTGTTAGTGTTGTTTGTTGTTAGGGGTTTAGGGTTGTTTGTTGTTAGGGGTTTAAGGTTGTTTGCTGTTAGGAGGTTAGGGTTGTTTGTTGTTACGGGGTTAGGTTAGTTTATTGTTAGGGGTTTAGTGTTGTTTGTTGTTAGGGGGTTAGTGTTTGTTGTTAGGGGTTTAGGGTTGTTTCTTGTTGGGGTTTAGTAGTTTTTGTTGTTAGGGTGTTAGTGTTGTTTGTGGTTAGGGGGTTAGTGTTGTTGTTTGTTAGGGGGTTAGGGTTGTTTGTTGTTAGGAGGTTAGGGTTGTTTGTTTTTACAGGGTTAGGTTAGTTTCTTGTTAGGGGTTTAGTGATGTTTGTTGTTAGGGGGTTAGTGTTTGTTGTTAGGGGTTTAGTGTTGTTTCTTGTTGGGGTTTAGTGGTTTTTGTTGTTAGGGCGTTAGTGTTGTTTGTTGTTAGGGGTTTAGGGTTGTTTGTTGTTAGGGGTTTAAGGTTGTTTGTTGTTAGGAGGTTAGGGTTGTTTGTTGTTACGGGGTTAGGTAAGTTGCTTGTTAGGGGTTTAGTGTTGTTTGTTGTTAGGGGGTTAGTGTTTGTTGTTAGGGGTTTAGGGTTGTTTCTTGTTGGGTTTAGTAGTTTTTGTTGTTAGGGTGTTAGTGTTGTTTGTTGTTAGGGGGTTAGTGTAGTTTGTTCTTACGGGGTTAGTGTTGTTTGTGGTTAGGGTGTTAGTGTTGTTTGTGGTTAGGGGGTGTGCGTTGTTGGTTGTTAGGGGGTTACGTTAGTTTCTTGTTAGGGGTTTAGTGTTGTTTGCTGTTAGGGGGTTAGTGTTTGTTGTTAGGGGTTTAGGGGTGTTTCTTGTTGGGGTTTAGTAGTTTTTCTTAGGGTGTTAGTGTTGTTTGTGGTTAGGGGGTTAGTGTTGTTGTTTGTTAGGGGGTTAGGGTTATTTGTTGTTAGGAGGTTAGGGTTGTTTGTTTTTACAGGGTTAGGTTAGTTTCTTGTTAGGGGTTTAGTGTTGTTTGTTGTTAGGGCGTTAGTGTTTGTTGTTAGGGGTTTAGTGTTGTTTCTTGTTGGGGTTTAGTGTTTTTTGTTGTTAGTGTGTTAGTGTTGTTTGTTGTTAGGGGTTTAGGGTTGTTTGTTGTTAGGGGTTTAAGGTTGTTTGTTGTTAGGAGGTTAGGGTTGTTTGTTGTTACGGGGTTAGGTTAGTTTCTTGTTAGGGGATTAGTGTTGTTTGTTGTTAGGGGGTTAGTGTTTGTTGTTAGGGGTTTAGGGTTGTTTGTTGTTGGGGTTTAGTAGTTTTTGTTGTTAGGGTGTTAGTGTTGTTTGTTGTTAGGGGGTTAGTGTTGTTTGTTCTTACGGGGTTAGTGTTGTTTGTGGTTAGGGTGTTAGTGTTGTTTGTGGTTAGGGGGTTAGTGTTGTTTGTTCTTACGGGGTTAGTGTTGTTTGTGGTTAGGGTGTTAGTGTTGTTTGTGGTTAGGGGGAGTGCGTTGTTGGTTGTTAGGGGGTTAGGATTGTTTGTTGTTAGGGGTTTAGGGTTGTTTGTTGTTAGGGGGTTAAGGTTGTTTGTTGTTAGGAGGTTAGGGTTGTTTGTTGTTACAGGGTTAGGTTAGTTTCTTGTTAGGGGTTTAGTGTTGTTTGTTGTTAGGGGGTTAGTGTTTGTTGTTAGGGGTTTAGGGTTGTTTCTTGTTGGGGTTTAGTAGTTTTAGTTGTTAGGGTGTTAGTGTTGTTTGTGGTTAGGGGCTTAGTGTTGTTGTTTGTTAGGGGGTTAAGGTTGTTTTTTGTTAGGAGGTTAGGGTTGTTTGTTGTTACAGGGTTAGGTTAGTTTCTTGTTAGGGGTTTAGTGTTGTTTGTTGTTAGGGGGTTAGTGTTTGTTGTTAGGGGTTTAGTGTTGTTTCTTGTTGGGGTTTAGTGGTTTTTGTTGTTAGGGTGTTAGTGTTGTTTGTTGTTAGGGGTTTAGGGTTGTTTGTTGTTAGGGGTTTAAGGTTGTTTGTTGTTAGGAGGTTAGGGTTGTTTGTTGTTACGGGGTTAGGTTAGTTTCTTGTTAGGGGTTTAGTGTTGTTTGTTGTTAGGGGGTTAGTGTTTGTTGTTAGGGGTTTAGGGTTGTTTCTTGTTGGGGTTTAGTAGTTTTTGTTGTTAGGGTGTTAGTTTTGTTTGTTGTTAGGGCGTTAGTGTAGTTTGTTCTTACGGGGTTAGTGTTGTTTGTGGTTAGGGTGTTAGTGTTGTTTGTGGTTAGGGGGTGTGCGTTGTTGGTTGTTAGGGGGTTAGGATTGTTTGTTGTTAGGGGTTTAGGGTTGTTTGTTGTTAGGGGGTTAAGGATGTTTGTTGTTAGGATGTTAGGGTTGTTTGTTGTTACATTGTTAGGTTAGTTTCTTGTTAGGGGTTTAGTGTTGTTTGTTGTTAGGGGGTTAGTGTTTGTTGTTACGGGTTTAGTGTTGTTTCTTGTTGGGGTTTAGTGGTTTTTATTGTTAGGGTGTTAGTGTTGTTTGTTGTTAGGTGTTTAGGGTTGTTTGTTGTTAGGGGGTTAGTGTTTGTTGTTAGGGGTTTAAGGTTGTTTCTTGTTGGAGTTTAGTAGTTTTTCTTGTTAGGGTGTTAGTGTTGTTTGTGGTTAAGGGGTTAGTGTTGTTGTTTGTTAGGGTGTTAGTGTTGTTTGTTGTTAGGGGTTTAGGGTTTTTTGTTGTTAGGGGTTTAAGGTTGTTTGTTGTTAGGAGGTTAGGGTTGTTTGTTGTTACGGGGTTAGGTTAGTTTCTTGTTAGGGGGTTAGTGTTGTTTGTTCTTACGCGGTTAGTGTCGTTTGTGGTTAGGGTGTTAGTGTTGTTTGTGGTTAGGGGGTGTGCGTTGTTGGTTGTTAGGGGGTTAGGATTGTTTGTTGTTAGGGGTTTAGGGTTGTTTGCTGTTAGGGGGTTAAGGTTCTTTGTTGTTAGGAGGTTACGGTTGTTTGTTGTTACAGAGTTAGGTTAGATTCTTGTTAGGGGTTTAGTGTTGTTTGTTGTTAGGAGGTTAGTGTTTTTTGTTAGGGGTTTAGTGTTGTTTCTTGTTGGGGTTTAGTGGTTCTTGTTGTTAGGGTGTTAGTGTTGTTTCTTGTTAGGGGTTTAGGGTTGTTTGTTGTTAGGGGTTTAAGGTTTTTTGTTGTTAGGGGGTTAGGGTTGTTTGTTGTTACGGGGTTAGGTTAGTTTCTTGTTAGGGGTTTAGTGTTGTTTGTTGTTAGGGGGTTAGTGTTTGTTGTTAGGGGTTTAGGGTTGTTTCTTGTTGGGGTTTAGTAGTTTTAGTTGTTAGGGTGTTAGTGTTGTTTGTGGTTAGGGGCTTAGTGTTGTTGTTTGTTAGGGGGTTAGGGTTGTTTGTTGTTAGGAGGTTAGGGTTGTTTGTTGTTACAGGGTTAGATTAGTTTATTGATAGGGGTTTAGTGTTGTTTGTTGTTAGGGGGTTAGTGTTTGTTGTTAGGGGTTTTAGGGTTGTTTCTTGTTGGCGTTTAGTAGTTTTTGTTGTTAGGGTGTTAGTGTTGTTTGTTGTTAGGGGGTTAGTGTTGTTTGTTCTTAGGGGGTTAGTGTTGTTTGTGGTTAGGGTGTTAGTGTTGTTTGTGGATGGGGGTGTGCGTTGTTGGTTGTTAGGGGGTTAGGATTGTTTGTTGTTAGGGGTTTAGGGTTGTTTGTTGTTAGGGGCTTAAGGTTGTTTGTTGTTAGGAGGTTAGGGTGGTTTTTTGTTACGGGTTTAGGTTAGTTTCTTGTTAGGGGTTTAGTGTTGTTTGTTGTTAGGGGGTTAGTGTTTGTTGTTAGGGGTTTAGTGTTGTTTCTTGTTGGGGTTTAGTGTTTTTTGTTGTTAGGGGTTTAGGGTTGTTTGTTGTTAGGGGTATAAGGTTGTTTGTTGTTAGGAGGTTAGGGTTGTTTGTTGTTACAGGGTTAGGTTATTTTCTTGTAAGGGGTTTAGTGTTGTTTGTTTTTAGGGGGTTAGTGTTTTTTGTTAGGGGTTTAGGGTTGTTCCTTGTTGGGGTTTAGTGGTTTTTGTTGTTAGGGTGTTAGTGTTGTTTGTTGTTAGGGGTTTAGGGTTGTTTGTTGTTAGGGGTTTAAGGTTGTTTGCTGTTAGGAGGTTAGGGTTGTTTGTTGTTACGGGGTTAGGTTAGTTTCTTGTTAGGGGTTTAGTGTTGTTTGTTGTTAGGGGGTTAGTGATTGTTGTTAGGGGTTTAGGGTTGTTTCTTGTTGGGGTTTAGTAGTTTTTGTTGTTAGGGTGTTAGTGTTGTTTGTGGTTAGGGGGTTAGTGTTGTTGTTTGTTAGGGGGATAGGGTTGTTTGTTGTTAGGAGGTTAGGGTTGTTTGTTTTTACACGGTTAGGTTAGTTTCTTGTTAGGGGTTTAGTGATGTTTGTTGTTAGGGGGTTAGTGTTTGTTGTTAGGGGTTTAGTGTTGTTTCTTGTTGGGGTTTAGTGGTTTTTGTTGTTAGGGCGTTAGTGTTGTTTGTTGTTAGGGGTTTAGGGTTGTTTGTTGTTAGGGGTTTAAGGTTGTTTGTTGTTAGGAGGTTAGGGTTGTTTGTTGTTACGGGGTTAGGTAAGTTGCTTGTTAGGGGTTTAGTGTTGTTTGTTGTTAGGGGGTTAGTGTTTGTTGTTAGGGGTTTAGGGTTGTTTCTTGTTGGGTTTAGTAGTTTTTGTTGTTAGGGTGTTAGTGTTGTTTGTTGTTAGGGGGTTAGTGTAGTTTGTTCTTACGGGGTTAGTGTTGTTTGTGGTTAGGGTGTTAGTGTTGTTTGTGGTTAGGGGGTGTGCGTTGTTGGTTGTTAGGGGGTTACGTTAGTTTCTTGTTAGGGGTTTAGTGTTGTTTGCTGTTAGGGGGTTAGTGTTTGTTGTTAGGGGTTTAGGGTTGTTTCTTGTTGGGGTTTAGTAGTTTTTGTTAGGGTGTTAGTGTTGTTTGTGGTTAGGGGGTTAGTGTTGTTGTTTGTTAGGGGGTTAGGGTTATTTGTTGTTAGGAGGTTAGGGTTGTTTGTTTTTACAGGGTTAGGTTAGTTTCTTGTTAGGGGTTTAGTGTTGTTTGTTGTTAGGGCGTTAGTGTTTGTTGTTAGGGGTTTAGTGTTGTTTCTTGTTGGGGTTTAGTGTTTTTTGTTGTTAGTGTGTTAGTGTTGTTTGTTGTTAGGGGTTTAGGGTTGTTTGTTGTTAGGGGTTTAAGGTTGTTTGTTGTTAGGAGGTTAGGGTTGTTTGTTGTTACGGGGTTAGGTTAGTTTCTTGTTAGGGGATTAGTGTTGTTTGTTGTTAGGGGGTTAGTGTTTGTTGTTAGGGGTTTAGGGTTGTTTCTTGGTGGGGTTTAGTAGTTTTTGTTGTTAGGGTGTTAGTGTTGTTTGTTGTTAGGGGGTTAGTGTTGTTTGTTCTTACGGGTTTAGTGTTGTTTGTGGTTAGGGTGTTAGTGTTGTTTGTGGTTAGGGGGTTAGTGTTGTTTGTTCTTACGGGGTTAGTGTTGTTTGTGGTTAGGGTGTTAGTGTTGTTTGTGGTTAGGGGGTGTGCGTTGTTGGTTGTTAGGGGGTTAGGATTGTTTGTTGTTAGGGGTTTAGGGTTGTTTGTTGTTAGGGGGTTAAGGTTGTTTGTTGTTAGGAGGTTAGGGTTGTTTGTTGTTACAGGGTTAGGTTAGTTTCTTGTTAGGGGTTTAGTGTTGTTTGTTGTTAGGGGGTTAGTGTTTGTTGTTAGGGGTTTAGTGTTGTTTCTTGTTGGGGTTTAGTGGTTTTTGTTGTTAGGGTGTTAGTGTTCTTTGTTGTTAGGGGTTTAGGGTTGTTTGTTGTTAGGGGTTTAAGATTGTTTGTTGTTAGGAGGTTAGGGTTGTTTGTTGTTACGGGGTTAGGTTAGTTTCTTGTTAGGGGTTTAGTGTTTTTTGTTGTTAGGGGGTTAGTGTTTGTTGTTAGGGGTTTAGGGCTGTTTCTTGTTGGGGTTTAGTAGTTTTTGTTGTTAGGGTGTTAGTGTTGTTTGTGGTTAGGGTGTTAGTGTTGTTGTTTGTTAGGGGGATAAGGTTGTTTTTTGTTAGGAGGTTAGGGTTGTTTGTTGTTACAGGGTTAGGTTAGTTTCTTGTTAGGGGTTTAGTGTTGTTTGTTGTTAGGGGGTTAGTGTTTGTTGTTAGGGGTTTAGGGTTGTTTCTTGTTGGGGTTTAGTGGTTTTTGTTGTTAGGGTGTTAGTGTTGTTTGTTGTTATGGGTTTAGGGTTGTTTGTTGTTAGGGGTTTAAGGTTGTTTGTTGTTAGGGGTTTAAGGTTGTTTGTTGTTACGGGGTTAGGTTATTTTCTTGTTAGGGGTTTAGTGTTGTTTGCTGTTAGGGGGTTAGTGTTTGTTGTTAGGGGTTTAGGGTTGTTTCTTGTTGGGGTTTAGTAGTTTTTGTTGTTAGGGTGTTAGTGTTGTTTGTGGTTAGGGGGTTAGTGTTGTTTGTTCTTACGGGGTTAGTGTTGTTTGTGGTTAGGGTGTTAGTGTTGTTTGTGGTTAGGGGGTGAGAGTTGTTGGTTGTTAGGGGGTTAGGATTGTTTGTTGTTAGGGGTTTAGGGTTGTTTGTTGTTAGGGGGTTAAGGTTGTTTGTTGTTAGGAGGTTAGGGCTGTTTGTTGTTACAGGGTTAGGTTAGTTTCTTGTTAGGGGTTTAGTGTTGTTTGTTAGGGGGTTAGTGTTTGTTGTTAGGGGTTTAGTGTTATTTCTTGTTGGGGTTAAGTGGTTTTTGTTGTTAGGGTGTTAGTGTTGTTTGTTGTTAGGGGTTTAGGGTTGTTTGTTGTTAGGAGTTTAAGGTTGTTGTTAGAAGGTTAGGGTTGTTTGTTGTTACGGGGTTAGGTAAGTTTCTTGTTAGGGGTTTAGTGTTGTTTGTTGTTATGGGGTTAGTGTTTTTTGTTAGGGGTTTAGGGTTGTTTCTTGTTGGGGTTTAGTAGTTTTTGTTTTTAGGGTGTTAGTGTTGTTTGTTGTTAGGGGGTTAGAGTTGTTTGTTCTTACGGTGTTAGTGTTGTTTGTAGTTAGGGTGTTAGTGTTGTTTGTGGTTAGGGGGTGTGCCTTGTTGGTTGTTAGGGGGTTAGGATTGTTTGTTGTTAGGGGTTTAGGGTTGTTTGTTGTTAGGGGGTTAAGGTTGTTTGTTGTTAGGAGGTTAGGGTTGTTTGTTGTTTCAGGGTTAGGTTAGTTTCTTGTTAGGGGTTTAGTGTTGTTTGTTGTTAGGAGGTTAGTGTTTGTTGTTAGGGGTTTAGTGTTGTTTCTTTTTGGGGTTTAGTGGTATTTGTTGTTAGAGTGTTAGTGTTGTTTGTTGTTAGGGGTTTAGGGTTGTTTGTTGTTAGGGGTTTAAGGTTGTTTGTTGTTAGGAGGTTAGGGTTGTTTGTTGTTACAGGGTTAGGTTAGTTTCTTGTTAGGGGTTTAGTGTTGTTTGTTGTTAGGGGGTTAGTGTTTGTTGTTAGGGGTTTAGGGTTGTTTCTTGTTGGGGTTTAGTAGTTTTAGTTGTTACGGTGTTAGTGTTGTTTGTGGTTAGGGGCTTAGTGTTGTTGTTTCTAAGGGGGTTAGGGTTTGTTGTCAGGAGGTTAGGGTTGTTTGTTGTTACAGGGTTAGGTTAGTTTCTTGTAAGGGGTTTAGTGTTGTTTGTTGTTAGGGGGTTAGTGTTTGCTGTTAGGGGTTTAGGGTTGTTTCTTCTTGGGGTTTAGTAATTTTTGTTGTTAGGGTGTTAGTGTTGTTTGTGGTTAGGGGGTTAGTGTTGTTTGTTCTTACGGGGTGAGTGTTGTTTGTGGTCAGGGTGTTAGTGTTGTTTGTGGTTAGGGGGTGAGAGTTGTTGGTTGTTAGGGGGTTAGGATTGTTTGTTGTTAGGGGTTTAGGGTTGTTTGTTGTTAGGGGGTTAAGGTGGTTTGTTGTTAGGAGGTTAGGGCCGTTTGTTGTTACAGGGTTAGGTTAGTTTCTTCTTAGGGGTTTAGTGTTGTTTGTTGTTAGGGGGTTAGTGTTTGTTGTTAGGGGTTTATTGTTGTTTCTTGTTGGGGTTTAGTGGTTTTTGTTGTTAGGGTGTTAGTGTTGTTTGTTGTTAGGGGTTTAGGGTTGTTTGTTGTTAGGGGTTTAAGGTTGTTTGTTGTTAGGAGGTTAGGGTTGTTTGTTGTTACGGGGTTAGGTTAGTTTCTTGTTAGGGGTTTAGTGTTGTTTGTTGTTAGGGGGTTAGTGTTTGTTGTTAGGGGTTTAGGGTTGTTTCTTGTTGGGGTTTAGTAGTTTTTGTTGTTAGGGTGTTAGTTTTGTTTGTTGTTAGGGCGTTAGTGTAGTTTGTTCTTACGGGGTTAGTGTTGTTTGTGGTTAGGGTGTTAGTGTTGTTTGTGGTTAGGGGGTGTGCGTTGTTGGTTGTTAGGGGGTTAGGATTGTTTGTTGTTAGGGGTTTAGGGTTGTTTGTTGTTAGGGGGTTAAGGATGTTTGTTGTTAGGATGTTAGGGTTGTTTGTTGTTACATTGTTAGGTTAGTTTCTTGTTAGGGGTTTAGTGTTGTTTGTTGTTAGGGGGTTAGTGTTTGTTGTTACGGGTTTAGTGTTGTTTCTTGTTGGGGTTTAGTGGTTTTTATTGTTAGGGTGTTAGTGTTGTTTGTTGTTAGGTGTTTAGGGTTGTTTGTTGTTAGGGGGTTAGTGTTTGTTGTTAGGGGTTTAAGGTTGTTTCTTGTTGGAGTTTAGTAGTTTTTCTTGTTAGGGTGTTAGTGTTGTTTGTGGTTAAGGGGTTAGTGTTGTTGTTTGTTAGGGTGTTAGTGTTGTTTGTTGTTAGGGGTTTAGGGTTTTTTGTTGTTAGGGGTTTAAGGTTGTTTGTTGTTAGGAGGTTAGGGTTGTTTGTTGTTACGGGGTTAGGTTAGTTTCTTGTTAGGGGTTTAGTGTTGTTTGTTGTTAGGGGGTTAGTGTTTGTTTCTAGGGCTTTAGGGTTGTTTCTTGTTGTTTTTTAGTAGTTTTTGTTGTTAGGGTGTTAGTGTTGTTTGTGGTTAGGGGGTTAGTGTTGTTGTTTGTTAGGGGGTTAGGGTTGTTTGTTGTTAGAAGGTTAGGGTTGTTTGTTGTTAGGGGTTTAGGGTTGTTTGTTGTTAGGAGGTTAGGGTTGTTTGTTGTTACGGAGTTATGTTAGTTTCTTGTTAGGGGTTTAGTGTTGTTTGTTGTTAGGGGGTTAGTGTTTGTTGTTAGGGGTTAAGTTTTTTTCTTGTTGGGGTTGAGTAGTTTTTTTTGTTAGGGTGTTAGTGTTGTTTGTTGTTAGGGGGTTAGTGTTGTTTGTTCTTACGGGGTTTGTGTTGTTTGTGGTTAGGGTGTTAGTGTTGTTTGTGGTTAGAGGATGAGCGTTATTGGTTGTTAGGGGGTTAGGATTGTTTGTTGTTAGGGATTTAGGGTTGTTTGTTGTTAGGGGGTTAAGGTTGTTTGTTGTTAGGAGGTTAGGGTTGTTTGTTGTTACAGGGTTAGGTTAGTTTCTTGTTAGGGGTTTAGTGTTGTTTGTTGTTAGGGGGTTAGTGTTTGTTGTTAGGGGTTTAGTGTTGTTTCTTTTTGGGGTTTAGTGGTTTTTGTTGTTAGGGTGTTAGTGTTGTTTGTTGATAGGGGTTTAGGGTTGTTTGTTGTTAGGGGTTTAAGGTTGTTTGTTGTTAGGAGGTTAGGGTTGTTTGTTGTTACGGGGTTAGGTTAGTTTCTTGTAAGGGGTTTAGTGTTGTTTGTTGTTAGGGTGTTAGTGTTTGTTGTTAGGGGTTTAGGAATGTTTCTTGTTGGGGTTTAGTAGTTTTTGTTGTTAGGGTGTTAGTGTTGTTTGTTGTTAGGGGGTTAGTGTTGTTTGTTCTTACGCGGTTAGTGTCGTTTGTGGTTAGGGTGTTAGTGTTGTTTGTGGTTAGGGGGTGTGCGTTGTTGGTTGTTAGGGGGTTAGGATTGTTTGTTGTTAGGGGTTTAGGGTTGTTTGCTGTTAGGGGGTTAAGGTTGTTTGTTGTTAGGAGGTTAGGGTTGTTTGTTGTTACAGAGTTAGGTTAGTTTCTTGTTAGGGGTTTAGTGTTGTTTGTTGTTAGGAGGTTAGTGTTTTTTGTTAGGGGTTTAGTGTTGTTTCTTGTTGGGGTTTAGTGGTTCTTGTTGTTAGGGTGTTAGTGTTGTTTCTTGATAGGGGTTTAGGGTTGTTTGTTGTTAGGGGTTTAAGGTTGTTTGTTGTTAGGGGGTTAGGGTTGTTTGTTGTTACGGGGTTAGGTTAGTTTCTTGTTAGGGGTTTAGTGTTGTTTGTTGTTAGGGGGTTAGTGTTTGTTGTTAGGGGTTTAGGGTTGATTCTTGTTGGGGTTTAGTAGTTTTAGTTGTTAGGGTGTTAGTGTTGTTTGTGGTTAGGGGCTTAGTGTTGTTGTTTGTTAGGGGGTTAGGGTTGTTTGTTGTTAGGAGGTTAGGGTTGTTTGTTGTTACAGGGTTAGGTTAGTTTATTGTTAGGGGTTTAGTGTTGTTTGTTGTTAGGGGGTTAGTGTTTGTTGTTAGGGGTTTAGTGTTGTTTCTTGTTGGGGTTTAGTGGTTTTTGTTGTTATGGTGTTAGTGTTGTTTGTTGTTAGGGGTTTAGGGTTGTTTGTTGTTAGGGGTTTAAGGTTGTTTGTTGTTAGGAGGTTAGGGTTGTTTGTTGTTACGGGTTTAGGTTAGTTTCTTGTTAGGGGTTTAGTGTTGTTTGTTATTAGGGGGTTAGTGTTTGTTGTTAGGGGTTTTAGGGTTGTTTCTTGTTGGCGTTTAGTAGTTTTTGTTGTTAGGGTGTTAGTGTTGTTTGTTGTTAGGGGGTTAGTGTTGTTTGTTCTTAGGGGGTTAGTGTTGTTTGTGGTTAGGGTGTTAGTGTTGTTTGTGGATGGGGGTGTGCGTTGTTGGTTGTTAGGGGGTTAGGATTGTTTGTTGTTAGGGGTTTAGGGTTGTTTGTTGTTAGGGGCTTAAGGTTGTTTGTTGTTAGGAGGTTAGGGTTGTTTTTTGTTATGGGTTTAGGTTAGTTTCTTGTTAGGGGTTTAGTGTTGTTTGTTGTTAGGGGGTTAGTGTTTGTTGTTAGGGGTTTAGTGTTGTTTCTTTTTGGGGTTTAGTGGTTTTTGTTGTTAGGGTGTTAGTGTTGTTTGTTGATAGGGGTTTAGGGTTGTTTGTTGTTAGGGGTTTAAGGTTGTTTGTTGTTAGGAGGTTAGGGTTGTTTGTTGTTACGGGGTTAGGTTAGTTTCTTGTAAGGGGTTTAGTGTTGTTTGTTGTTAGGGTGTTAGTGTTTGTTGTTAGGGGTTTAGGAATGTTTCTTGTTGGGGTTTAGTAGTTTTTGTTGTTAGGGTGTTAGTGTTGTTTGTTGTTAGGGGGTTAGTGTTGTTTGTTCTTACGCGGTTAGTGTCGTTTGTGGTTAGGGTGTTAGTGTTGTTTGTGGTTAGGGGGTGTGCGTTGTTGGTTGTTAGGGGGTTAGGATTGTTTGTTGTTAGGGGTTTAGGGTTGTTTGCTGTTAGGGGGTTAAGGTTGTTTGTTGTTAGGAGGTTAGGGTTGTTTGTTGTTACAGAGTTAGGTTAGTTTCTTGTTAGGGGTTTAGTGTTGTTTGTTGTTAGGAGGTTAGTGTTTTTTGTTAGGGGTTTAGTGTTGTTTCTTGTTGGGGTTTAGTGGTTCTTGTTGTTAGGGTGTTAGTGTTGTTTCTTGATAGGGGTTTAGGGTTGTTTGTTGTTAGGGGTTTAAGGTTGTTTGTTGTTAGGGGGTTAGGGTTGTTTGTTGTTACGGGGTTAGGTTAGTTTCTTGTTAGGGGTTTAGTGTTGTTTGTTGTTAGGGGGTTAGTGTTTGTTGTTAGGGGTTTAGGGTTGATTCTTGTTGGGGTTTAGTAGTTTTAGTTGTTAGGGTGTTAGTGTTGTTTGTGGTTAGGGGCTTAGTGTTGTTGTTTGTTAGGGGGTTAGGGTTGTTTGTTGTTAGGAGGTTAGGGTTGTTTGTTGTTACAGGGTTAGGTTAGTTTATTGTTAGGGGTTTAGTGTTGTTTGTTGTTAGGGGGTTAGTGTTTGTTGTTAGGGGTTTAGTGTTGTTTCTTGTTGGGGTTTAGTGGTTTTTGTTGTTATGGTGTTAGTGTTGTTTGTTGTTAGGGGTTTAGGGTTGTTTGTTGTTAGGGGTTTAAGGTTGTTTGTTGTTAGGAGGTTAGGGTTGTTTGTTGTTACGGGTTTAGGTTAGTTTCTTGTTAGGGGTTTAGTGTTGTTTGTTATTAGGGGGTTAGTGTTTGTTGTTAGGGGTTTTAGGGTTGTTTCTTGTTGGCGTTTAGTAGTTTTTGTTGTTAGGGTGTTAGTGTTGTTTGTTGTTAGGGGGTTAGTGTTGTTTGTTCTTAGGGGGTTAGTGTTGTTTGTGGTTAGGGTGTTAGTGTTGTTTGTGGATGGGGGTGTGCGTTGTTGGTTGTTAGGGGGTTAGGATTGTTTGTTGTTAGGGGTTTAGGGTTGTTTGTTGTTAGGGGCTTAAGGTTGTTTGTTGTTAGGAGGTTAGGGTTGTTTTTTGTTATGGGTTTAGGTTAGTTTCTTGTTAGGGGTTTAGTGTTGTTTGTTGTTAGGGGGTTAGTGTTTGTTGTTAGGGGTTTAGTGTTGTTTCTTGTTGGGGTTTAGTGTTTTTTGTTGTTAGGGGTTTAGGGTTGTTTGTTGTTAGGGGTATAAGGTTGTTTGTTGTTAGGAGGTTAGGGTTGTTTGTTGTTACAGGGTTAGGTTATTTTCTTGTAAGGGGTTTAGTGTTGTTTGTTGTTAGGGGGTTAGTGTTTTTTGTTAGGGGTTTAGGGTTGTTTCTTGTTGGGGTTTAGTGGTTTTTGTTGTTAGGGTGTTAGTGTTGTTTGTTGTTAGGGGTTTAGGGTTGTTTGTTGTTAGGGGTTTAAGGTTGTTTGCTGTTAGGAGGTTAGGGTTGTTTGTTGTTACGGGGTTAGGTTAGTTTATTGTTAGGGGTTTAGTGTTGTTTGTTGTTAGGGGGTTAGTGTTTGTTGTTAGGGGTTTAGGGTTGTTTCTTGTTGGGGTTTAGTAGTTTTTGTTGTTAGGGTGTTAGTGTTGTTTGTGGTTAGGGGGTTAGTGTTGTTGTTTGTTAGGGGGTTAGGGTTGTTTGTTGTTAGGAGGTTAGGGTTGTTTGTTTTTACAGGGTTAGGTTAGTTTCTTGTTAGGGGTTTAGTGATGTTTGTTGTTAGGGGGTTAGTGTTTGTTGTTAGGGGTTTAGTGTTGTTTCTTGTTGGGGTTTAGTGGTTTTTGTTGTTAGGGCGTTAGTGTTGTTTGTTGTTAGGGGTTTAGGGTTGTTTGTTGTTAGGGGTTTAAGGTTGTTTGTTGTTAGGAGGTTAGGGTTGTTTGTTGTTACGGGGTTAGGTAAGTTGCTTGTTAGGGGTTTAGTGTTGTTTGTTGTTAGGGGGTTAGTGTTTGTTGTTAGGGGTTTAGGGTTGTTTCTTGTTGGGTTTAGTAGTTTTTGTTGTTAGGGTGTTAGTGTTGTTTGTTGTTAGGGGGTTAGTGTAGTTTGTTCTTACGGGGTTAGTGTTGTTTGTGGTTAGGGTGTTAGTGTTGTTTGTGGTTAGGGGGTGTGCGTTGTTGGTTGTTAGGGGGTTACGTTAGTTTCTTGTTAGGGGTTTAGTGTTGTTTGCTGTTAGGGGGTTAGTGTTTGTTGTTAGGGGTTTAGGGGTGTTTCTTGTTGGGGTTTAGTAGTTTTTCTTAGGGTGTTAGTGTTGTTTGTGGTTAGGGGGTTAGTGTTGTTGTTTGTTAGGGGGTTAGGGTTATTTGTTGTTAGGAGGTTAGGGTTGTTTGTTTTTACAGGGTTAGGTTAGTTTCTTGTTAGGGGTTTAGTGTTGTTTGTTGTTAGGGCGTTAGTGTTTGTTGTTAGGGGTTTAGTGTTGTTTCTTGTTGGGGTTTAGTGTTTTTTGTTGTTAGTGTGTTAGTGTTGTTTGTTGTTAGGGGTTTAGGGTTGTTTGTTGTTAGGGGTTTAAGGTTGTTTGTTGTTAGGAGGTTAGGGTTGTTTGTTGTTACGGGGTTAGGTTAGTTTCTTGTTAGGGGATTAGTGTTGTTTGTTGTTAGGGGGTTAGTGTTTGTTGTTAGGGGTTTAGGGTTGTTTGTTGTTGGGGTTTAGTAGTTTTTGTTGTTAGGGTGTTAGTGTTGTTTGTTGTTAGGGGGTTAGTGTTGTTTGTTCTTACGGGGTTAGTGTTGTTTGTGGTTAGGGTGTTAGTGTTGTTTGTGGTTAGGGGGTTAGTGTTGTTTGTTCTTACGGGGTTAGTGTTGTTTGTGGTTAGGGTGTTAGTGTTGTTTGTGGTTAGGGGGAGTGCGTTGTTGATTGTTAGGGGGTTAGGATTGTTTGTTGTTAGGGGTTTAGGGTTGTTTGTTGTTAGGGGGTTAAGGTTGTTTGTTGTTAGGAGGTTAGGGCTGTTTGTTGTTACAGGGTTAGGTTAGTTTCTTGTTAGGGGTTTAGTGTTGTTTGTTGTTAGGGGGTTAGTGTTTGTTGTTAGGGGTTTAGTGTTGTTTCTTGTTGGGGTTTAGTGGTTTTTGTTGTTAGGGTGTTAGTGTTCTTTGTTGTTAGGGGTTTAGGGTTGTTTGTTGTTAGGGGTTTAAGATTGTTGTTAGGAGGTTAGGGTTGTTTGTTGTTACGGGGTTAGGTTAGTTTCTTGTTAGGGGTTTAGTGTTTTTTGTTGTTAGGGGGTTAGTGTTTGTTGTTAGGGGTTTAGGGCTGTTTCTTGTTCGGGTTTAGTAGTTTTTGTTGTTAGGGTGTTAGTGTTGTTTGTGGTTAGGGGGTTAGTGTTGTTTGTGGTTAGGGGGTGAGAGTTGTTGGTTGTTAGGGGGTTAGGATTGTTTGTTGTTAGGGGTTTAGGGTTGTTTGTTGTTAGGGGGTTAAGGTGGTTTGTTGTTAGGAGGTTAGGGCTGTTTGTTGTTACAGGGTTAGGTTAGTTTCTTGTTAGGGGTTTAGTGTTGTTTGTTGTTAGGGAGTTAGTGTTTGTTGTTAGGGGTTCAGTGTTGTTTCTTGTTGGGGTTTAGTGGTTTTTGTTGTTAGGGTGTTAGTTTTGTTTGTTGTTAGGGGTTTAGTGTTGTTTGTTGTTAGGGGTTTAAGGTTGTTTGCTGTTAGGAGGTTAGGGTTGTTTGTTGTTACGGGGTTAGGTTAGTTTCTTGTTAGGGGTTTAGTGTTGTTTGTTGTTAGGGGGTTAGTGTTTGTTTTTAGGGGTTTAGGGTTGTTTCTTGTTGGGGTTTAGTAGTTTTTGTTGTTAGGGTGTTAGTGTTGTTTGTGGTTAGGGGGTTAGTGTTGTTGTTTGTTAGGGGGTTAGGGTTGTTTGTTGTTAGGAGGTTAGGTTTGTTTGTTTTTACAGGGTTAGGTTAGTTTCTTGTTAGGGGTTCAGTGATGTTTGTTGTTAGGGGGTTAGTGTTTGTTGTTAGGGGTTTAGTGTTTTTTCTTGTTGGGGTTTAGTGGTTTTTGTTGTTAGGGTGTTAGTGTTGTTTGTTGTTAGGGGTTTAGGATTGTTTGCTGTTAGGGGTTTAAGGTTGTTTGTTGTTAGGAGGTTAGGGTTGTTTGTTGTTACGGGGTTAGGTAAGTTTCTTGTTAGGGGTTTAGTGTTGTTTGTTGTTAGGGGGTTAGTGTTTGTTGTTAGGGGTTTAGGGTTGTTTCTTGTTGGGTTTAGTAGTTTTTGTTGTTAGGGTGTTAGTGTTGTTTGTTGTTAGGGGGTTAGTGTAGTTTGTTCTTACGGGGTTAGTGTTGTTTGTGGTTAGGGTGTTAGTGTTGTTTGTGGTTAGGGGCTTAGTGTTGTTGTTTGTTAGGGGGTTAGGGTTTGTTGTTAGGAGGTTAGGGTTGTTTGTTGTTACAGGGTTAGGTTAGTTTCTTGTTAGAGGTTTAGTGTTGTTTGTTGTTAGGGGGTTAGTGTTTGTTGTTAGGGGTTTATTGTTGTTTCTTGTTGGGGTTTAGTGGTTTTTGTTGTTAGGGTGTCAGTGTTGTTTGTTGTTAGGGGTTTAGGGTTGTTTGTTGTTAGGGGTTTAAGGTTGTTTGTTGTTAGGAGGTTAGGGTTGTTTGTTGTTACGGGGTTAGGGTAGTTTCTTGTTAGCGGTTTAGTGTTGTTTGTTGTTAGGGGGTTAGTGTTTGTTGTTAGAGGTTTAGGGTTGTTTCTTGTTGGGGTTTAGTAGTTTTTGTTGTTAGGGTGTTAGTGTTGTTTGTTGTTAGGGGGTTAGTGTTGTTTGTTCTTACGGGGTTAGTGTTGTTTGTGGTTAGGGTGTTAGTGTTGTTTTTGGTTAGGGGGTGAGCGTTGTTGGTTGTTAGGGGGTTAGGATTGTTTGTTGTTAGGGGTTTAAGGTTGTTTGTTGTTAGGAGGTTAGGGTTGTTTGTTGTTACGGGGTTAGGTTATTTTCTTGTAAGGGGTTTAGTGTTGTTTGTTGTTAGGGGGTTAGTGTTTTTTGTTAGGGGTTTAGGGTTGTTTCTTGTTGGGGTTTAGTGGTTTTTGTTGTTAGGGTGTTAGTGTTGTTTGTTGTTAGGGGTTTAGGGTTGTTTGTTGTTAGGGGTTTAAGGTTGTTTGCTGTTAGGAGGTTAGGGTTGTTTGTTGTTACGGGGTTAGGTTAGTTTATTGTTAGGGGTTTAGTGTTGTTTGTTGTTAGGGGGTTAGTGTTTGTTGTTAGGGGTTTAGGGTTGTTTCTTGTTGGGGTTTAGTAGTTTTTGTTGTTAGGGTGTTAGTGTTGTTTGTGGTTAGGGGGTTAGTGTTGTTGTTTGTTAGGGGGTTAGGGTTGTTTGTTGTTAGGAGGTTAGGGTTGTTTGTTTTTACAGGGTTAGGTTAGTTTCTTGTTAGGGGTTTAGTGATGTTTGTTGTTAGGGGGTTAGTGTTTGTTGTTAGGGGTTTAGTGTTGTTTCTTGTTGGGGTTTAGTGGTTTTTGTTGTTAGGGCGTTAGTGTTGTTTGTTGTTAGGGGTTTAGGGTTGTTTGTTGTTAGGGGTTTAAGGTTGTTTGTTGTTAGGAGGTTAGGGTTGTTTGTTGTTACGGGGTTAGGTAAGTTGCTTGTTAGGGGTTTAGTGTTGTTTGTTGTTAGGGGGTTAGTGTTTGTTGTTAGGGGTTTAGGGTTGTTTCTTGTTGGGTTTAGTAGTTTTTGTTGTTAGGGTGTTAGTGTTGTTTGTTGTTAGGGGGTTAGTGTAGTTTGTTCTTACGGGGTTAGTGTTGTTTGTGGTTAGGGTGTTAGTGTTGTTTGTGGTTAGGGGGTGTGCGTTGTTGGTTGTTAGGGGGTTACGTTAGTTTCTTGTTAGGGGTTTAGTGTTGTTTGCTGTTAGGGGGTTAGTGTTTGTTGTTAGGGGTTTAGGGGTGTTTCTTGTTGGGGTTTAGTAGTTTTTCTTAGGGTGTTAGTGTTGTTTGTGGTTAGGGGGTTAGTGTTGTTGTTTGTTAGGGGGTTAGGGTTATTTGTTGTTAGGAGGTTAGGGTTGTTTGTTTTTACAGGGTTAGGTTAGTTTCTTGTTAGGGGTTTAGTGTTGTTTGTTGTTAGGGCGTTAGTGTTTGTTGTTAGGGGTTTAGTGTTGTTTCTTGTTGGGGTTTAGTGTTTTTTGTTGTTAGTGTGTTAGTGTTGTTTGTTGTTAGGGGTTTAGGGTTGTTTGTTGTTAGGGGTTTAAGGTTGTTTGTTGTTAGGAGGTTAGGGTTGTTTGTTGTTACGGGGTTAGGTTAGTTTCTTGTTAGGGGATTAGTGTTGTTTGTTGTTAGGGGGTTAGTGTTTGTTGTTAGGGGTTTAGGGTTGTTTGTTGTTGGGGTTTAGTAGTTTTTGTTGTTAGGGTGTTAGTGTTGTTTGTTGTTAGGGGGTTAGTGTTGTTTGTTCTTACGGGGTTAGTGTTGTTTGTGGTTAGGGTGTTAGTGTTGTTTGTGGTTGGGGGTTAGTGTTGTTTGTTCTTACGGGGTTAGTGTTGTTTGTGGTTAGGGTGTTAGTGTTGTTTGTGGTTAGGGGGAGTGCGTTGTTGGTTGTTAGGGGGTTAGGATTGTTTGTTGTTAGGGGTTTAGGGTTGTTTGTTGTTAGGGGGTTAAGGTTGTTTGTTGTTACGAGGTTAGGGCTGTTTGTTGTTACAGGGTTAGGTTAGTTTCTTGTTAGGGGTTTAGTGTTGTTTGTTGTTAGGGGGTTAGTGTTTGTTGTTAGGGGTTTAGTGTTGTTTCTTGTTGGGGTTTAGTGGTTTTTGTTGTTAGGGTGTTAGTGTTCTTTGTTGTTAGGGGTTTAGGGTTGTTTGTTGTTAGGGGTTTAAGATTGTTGTTAGGAGGTTAGGGTTGTTTGTTGTTACGGGGTTAGGTTAGTTTCTTGTTAGGGGTTTAGTGTTTTTTGTTGTTAGGGGGTTAGTGTTTGTTGTTAGGGGTTTAGGGCTGTTTCTTGTTCGGGTTTAGTAGTTTTTGTTGTTAGGGTGTTAGTGTTGTTTGTGGTTAGGGGGTTAGTGTTGTTTGTGGTTAGGGGGTGAGAGTTGTTGGTTGTTAGGGGGTTAGGATTGTTTGTTGTTAGGGGTTTAGGGTTGTTTGTTGTTAGGGGGTTAAGGTGGTTTGTTGTTAGGAGGTTAGGGCTGTTTGTTGTTACAGGGTTAGGTTAGTTTCTTGTTAGGGGTTTAGTGTTGTTTGTTGTTAGGGAGTTAGTGTTTGTTGTTAGGGGTTCAGTGTTGTTTCTTGTTGGGGTTTAGTGGTTTTTGTTGTTAGGGTGTTAGTTTTGTTTGTTGTTAGGGGTTTAGTGTTGTTTGTTGTTAGGGGTTTAAGGTTGTTTGCTGTTAGGAGGTTAGGGTTGTTTGTTGTTACGGGGTTAGGTTAGTTTCTTGTTAGGGGTTTAGTGTTGTTTGTTGTTAGGGGGTTAGTGTTTGTTTTTAGGGGTTTAGGGTTGTTTCTTGTTGGGGTTTAGTAGTTTTTGTTGTTAGGGTGTTAGTGTTGTTTGTGGTTAGGGGGTTAGTGTTGTTGTTTGTTAGGGGGTTAGGGTTGTTTGTTGTTAGGAGGTTAGGTTTGTTTGTTTTTACAGGGTTAGGTTAGTTTCTTGTTAGGGGTTCAGTGATGTTTGTTGTTAGGGGGTTAGTGTTTGTTGTTAGGGGTTTAGTGTTTTTTCTTGTTGGGGTTTAGTGGTTTTTGTTGTTAGGGTGTTAGTGTTGTTTGTTGTTAGGGGTTTAGGATTGTTTGCTGTTAGGGGTTTAAGGTTGTTTGTTGTTAGGAGGTTAGGGTTGTTTGTTGTTACGGGGTTAGGTTAGTTTCTTGTTAGGGGTTTAGTGTTGTTTGTTGTTAGGGGGTTAGTGTTTGTTGTTAGGGGTTTAGGGTTGTTTCTTGTTGGGTTTAGTAGTTTTTGTTGTTAGGGTGTTAGTGTTGTTTGTTGTTAGGGGGTTAGTGTAGTTTGTTCTTACGGGGTTAGTGTTGTTTGTGGTTAGGGTGTTAGTGTTGTTTGTGGTTAGGGGCTTAGTGTTGTTGTTTGTTAGGGGGTTAGGGTTTGTTGTTAGGAGGTTAGGGTTGTTTGTTGTTACAGGGTTAGGTTAGTTTCTTGTTAGAGGTTTAGTGTTGTTTGTTGTTAGGGGGTTAGTGTTTGTTGTTAGGGGTTTATTGTTGTTTCTTGTTGGGGTTTAGTGGTTTTTGTTGTTAGGGTGTCAGTGTTGTTTGTTGTTAGGGGTTTAGGGTTGTTTGTTGTTAGGGGTTTAAGGTTGTTTGTTGTTAGGAGGTTAGGGTTGTTTGTTGTTACGGGGTTAGGGTAGTTTCTTGTTAGCGGTTTAGTGTTGTTTGTTGTTGGGGGTTAGTGTTTGTTGTTAGAGGTTTAGGGTTGTTTCTTGTTGGGGTTTAGTAGTTTTTGTTGTTAGGGTGTTAGTGTTGTTTGTTGTTAGGGGGTTAGTGTTGTTTGTTCTTACGGGGTTAGTGTTGTTTGTGGTTAGGGTGTTAGTGTTGTTTGTGGTTAGGGGGTGAGCGTTGTTGGTTGTTAGGGGGTTAGGATTGTTTGTTGTTAGGGGTTTAAGGTTGTTTGTTGTTAGGAGGTTAGGGTTGTTTGTTGTTACGGGGTTAGGTTAGTTTCTTGTTAGGGGTTTAGTGTTGTTTGTTGTTAGGGGGTTAGTGTTTGTTGCTAGTGGTTTAGGATTGTTTCTTGTTGGGGTTTAGTAGTTTTTGTCGTTAGGGTGTTAGTGTTGTTTGTTGTTAGGGCGTTAGTGTAGTTTGTTCTTACGGGGTTAGTGTTGTTTGTGGTTAGGGTGTTAGTGTTGTTTGTGGTTAGGAGGTGTGCGTTGTTGGTTTTTGGGGGTTAGGATTGTTTGTTGTTAGGGGTTTAGGGTTGTTTGTTGTTAGGGGGTTAAGGATGTTTGTTGTTAGGATGTTAGAGTTGTTTGTTGTTACTTGGTTAGGTTAGTTTCTTGTTAGGGGTTTAGTGTTGTTTGTTGTTAGGGGGTTAGTGTTTGTTGTTACGGGTTTAGTGTTGTTTCTTGTTGGGGTTTAGTGGTTTTTATTGTTAGGGTGTTAGTGTTGTTTGTTGTTAGGTGTTTAGGGTTGTTTGTTGTTAGGGGGTTAGTGTTTGTTGTTAGGGGTTTAAGGTTGTTTCTTGTTGGAGTTTAGTAGTTTTTCTTGTTAGGGTGTTAGTGTTGTTTGTGGTTAAGGGGTTAGTGTTGTTGTTTGTTAGGGTGTTAGTGTTGTTTGTTGTTAGGGGTTTAGGGTTTTTTGTTGTTAGGGGTTTAAGGTTGTTTGTTGTTAGGAGGTTAGGGTTGTTTGTTGTTACGGGGTTAGGTTAGTTTCTTGTTAGGGGGTTAGTGTTGTTTGTTCTTACGCGGTTAGTGTCGTTTGTGGTTAGGGTGTTAGTGTTGTTTGTGGTTAGGGGGTGTGCGTTGTTGGTTGTTAGGGGGTTAGGATTGTTTGTTGTTAGGGGTTTAGGGTTGTTTGCTGTTAGGGGGTTAAGGTTCTTTGTTGTTAGGAGGTTACGGTTGTTTGTTGTTACAGAGTTAGGTTAGATTCTTGTTAGGGGTTTAGTGTTGTTTGTTGTTAGGAGGTTAGTGTTTTTTGTTAGGGGTTTAGTGTTGTTTCTTGTTGGGGTTTAGTGGTTCTTGTTGTTAGGGTGTTAGTGTTGTTTCTTGTTAGGGGTTTAGGGTTGTTTGTTGTTAGGGGTTTAAGGTTTTTTGTTGTTAGGGGGTTAGGGTTGTTTGTTGTTACGGGGTTAGGTTAGTTTCTTGTTAGGGGTTTAGTGTTGTTTGTTGTTAGGGGGTTAGTGTTTGTTGTTAGGGGTTTAGGGTTGTTTCTTGTTGGGGTTTAGTAGTTTTAGTTGTTAGGGTGTTAGTGTTGTTTGTGGTTAGGGGCTTAGTGTTGTTGTTTGTTAGGGGGTTAGGGTTGTTTGTTGTTAGGAGGTTAGGGTTGTTTGTTGTTACAGGGTTAGATTAGTTTATTGATAGGGGTTTAGTGTTGTTTGTTGTTAGGGGGTTAGTGTTTGTTGTTAGGGGTTTTAGGGTTGTTTCTTGTTGGCGTTTAGTAGTTTTTGTTGTTAGGGTGTTAGTGTTGTTTGTTGTTAGGGGGTTAGTGTTGTTTGTTCTTAGGGGGTTAGTGTTGTTTGTGGTTAGGGTGTTAGTGTTGTTTGTGGATGGGGGTGTGCGTTGTTGGTTGTTAGGGGGTTAGGATTGTTTGTTGTTAGGGGTTTAGGGTTGTTTGTTGTTAGGGGCTTAAGGTTGTTTGTTGTTAGGAGGTTAGGGTGGTTTTTTGTTACGGGTTTAGGTTAGTTTCTTGTTAGGGGTTTAGTGTTGTTTGTTGTTAGGGGGTTAGTGTTTGTTGTTAGGGGTTTAGTGTTGTTTCTTGTTGGGGTTTAGTGTTTTTTGTTGTTAGGGGTTTAGGGTTGTTTGTTGTTAGGGGTATAAGGTTGTTTGTTGTTAGGAGGTTAGGGTTGTTTGTTGTTACAGGGTTAGGTTATTTTCTTGTAAGGGGTTTAGTGTTGTTTGTTTTTAGGGGGTTAGTGTTTTTTGTTAGGGGTTTAGGGTTGTTCCTTGTTGGGGTTTAGTGGTTTTTGTTGTTAGGGTGTTAGTGTTGTTTGTTGTTAGGGGTTTAGGGTTGTTTGTTGTTAGGGGTTTAAGGTTGTTTGCTGTTAGGAGGTTAGGGTTGTTTGTTGTTACGGGGTTAGGTTAGTTTCTTGTTAGGGGTTTAGTGTTGTTTGTTGTTAGGGGGTTAGTGATTGTTGTTAGGGGTTTAGGGTTGTTTCTTGTTGGGGTTTAGTAGTTTTTGTTGTTAGGGTGTTAGTGTTGTTTGTGGTTAGGGGGTTAGTGTTGTTGTTTGTTAGGGGGATAGGGTTGTTTGTTGTTAGGAGGTTAGGGTTGTTTGTTTTTACACGGTTAGGTTAGTTTCTTGTTAGGGGTTTAGTGATGTTTGTTGTTAGGGGGTTAGTGTTTGTTGTTAGGGGTTTAGTGTTGTTTCTTGTTGGGGTTTAGTGGTTTTTGTTGTTAGGGCGTTAGTGTTGTTTGTTGTTAGGGGTTTAGGGTTGTTTGTTGTTAGGGGTTTAAGGTTGTTTGTTGTTAGGAGGTTAGGGTTGTTTGTTGTTACGGGGTTAGGTAAGTTGCTTGTTAGGGGTTTAGTGTTGTTTGTTGTTAGGGGGTTAGTGTTTGTTGTTAGGGGTTTAGGGTTGTTTCTTGTTGGGTTTAGTAGTTTTTGTTGTTAGGGTGTTAGTGTTGTTTGTTGTTAGGGGGTTAGTGTAGTTTGTTCTTACGGGGTTAGTGTTGTTTGTGGTTAGGGTGTTAGTGTTGTTTGTGGTTAGGGGGTGTGCGTTGTTGGTTGTTAGGGGGTTACGTTAGTTTCTTGTTAGGGGTTTAGTGTTGTTTGCTGTTAGGGGGTTAGTGTTTGTTGTTAGGGGTTTAGGGTTGTTTCTTGTTGGGGTTTAGTAGTTTTTGTTAGGGTGTTAGTGTTGTTTGTGGTTAGGGGGTTAGTGTTGTTGTTTGTTAGGGGGTTAGGGTTATTTGTTGTTAGGAGGTTAGGGTTGTTTGTTTTTACAGGGTTAGGTTAGTTTCTTGTTAGGGGTTTAGTGTTGTTTGTTGTTAGGGCGTTAGTGTTTGTTGTTAGGGGTTTAGTGTTGTTTCTTGTTGGGGTTTAGTGTTTTTTGTTGTTAGTGTGTTAGTGTTGTTTGTTGTTAGGGGTTTAGGGTTGTTTGTTGTTAGGGGTTTAAGGTTGTTTGTTGTTAGGAGGTTAGGGTTGTTTGTTGTTACGGGGTTAGGTTAGTTTCTTGTTAGGGGATTAGTGTTGTTTGTTGTTAGGGGGTTAGTGTTTGTTGTTAGGGGTTTAGGGTTGTTTCTTGGTGGGGTTTAGTAGTTTTTGTTGTTAGGGTGTTAGTGTTGTTTGTTGTTAGGGGGTTAGTGTTGTTTGTTCTTACGGGTTTAGTGTTGTTTGTGGTTAGGGTGTTAGTGTTGTTTGTGGTTAGGGGGTTAGTGTTGTTTGTTCTTACGGGGTTAGTGTTGTTTGTGGTTAGGGTGTTAGTGTTGTTTGTGGTTAGGGGGTGTGCGTTGTTGGTTGTTAGGGGGTTAGGATTGTTTGTTGTTAGGGGTTTAGGGTTGTTTGTTGTTAGGGGGTTAAGGTTGTTTGTTGTTAGGAGGTTAGGGTTGTTTGTTGTTACAGGGTTAGGTTAGTTTCTTGTTAGGGGTTTAGTGTTGTTTGTTGTTAGGGGGTTAGTGTTTGTTGTTAGGGGTTTAGTGTTGTTTCTTGTTGGGGTTTAGTGGTTTTTGTTGTTAGGGTGTTAGTGTTCTTTGTTGTTAGGGGTTTAGGGTTGTTTGTTGTTAGGGGTTTAAGATTGTTTGTTGTTAGGAGGTTAGGGTTGTTTGTTGTTACGGGGTTAGGTTAGTTTCTTGTTAGGGGTTTAGTGTTTTTTGTTGTTAGGGGGTTAGTGTTTGTTGTTAGGGGTTTAGGGCTGTTTCTTGTTGGGGTTTAGTAGTTTTTGTTGTTAGGGTGTTAGTGTTGTTTGTGGTTAGGGTGTTAGTGTTGTTGTTTGTTAGGGGGATAAGGTTGTTTTTTGTTAGGAGGTTAGGGTTGTTTGTTGTTACAGGGTTAGGTTAGTTTCTTGTTAGGGGTTTAGTGTTGTTTGTTGTTAGGGGGTTAGTGTTTGTTGTTAGGGGTTTAGGGTTGTTTCTTGTTGGGGTTTAGTGGTTTTTGTTGTTAGGGTGTTAGTGTTGTTTGTTGTTATGGGTTTAGGGTTGTTTGTTGTTAGGGGTTTAAGGTTGTTTGTTGTTAGGGGTTTAAGGTTGTTTGTTGTTACGGGGTTAGGTTATTTTCTTGTTAGGGGTTTAGTGTTGTTTGCTGTTAGGGGGTTAGTGTTTGTTGTTAGGGGTTTAGGGTTGTTTCTTGTTGGGGTTTAGTAGTTTTTGTTGTTAGGGTGTTAGTGTTGTTTGTGGTTAGGGGGTTAGTGTTGTTTGTTCTTACGGGGTTAGTGTTGTTTGTGGTTAGGGTGTTAGTGTTGTTTGTGGTTAGGGGGTGAGAGTTGTTGGTTGTTAGGGGGTTAGGATTGTTTGTTGTTAGGGGTTTAGGGTTGTTTGTTGTTAGGGGGTTAAGGTTGTTTGTTGTTAGGAGGTTAGGGCTGTTTGTTGTTACAGGGTTAGGTTAGTTTCTTGTTAGGGGTTTAGTGTTGTTTGTTAGGGGGTTAGTGTTTGTTGTTAGGGGTTTAGTGTTATTTCTTGTTGGGGTTAAGTGGTTTTTGTTGTTAGGGTGTTAGTGTTGTTTGTTGTTAGGGGTTTAGGGTTGTTTGTTGTTAGGAGTTTAAGGTTGTTGTTAGAAGGTTAGGGTTGTTTGTTGTTACGGGGTTAGGTAAGTTTCTTGTTAGGGGTTTAGTGTTGTTTGTTGTTATGGGGTTAGTGTTTTTTGTTAGGGGTTTAGGGTTGTTTCTTGTTGGGGTTTAGTAGTTTTTGTTTTTAGGGTGTTAGTGTTGTTTGTTGTTAGGGGGTTAGAGTTGTTTGTTCTTACGGTGTTAGTGTTGTTTGTAGTTAGGGTGTTAGTGTTGTTTGTGGTTAGGGGGTGTGCCTTGTTGGTTGTTAGGGGGTTAGGATTGTTTGTTGTTAGGGGTTTAGGGTTGTTTGTTGTTAGGGGGTTAAGGTTGTTTGTTGTTAGGAGGTTAGGGTTGTTTGTTGTTTCAGGGTTAGGTTAGTTTCTTGTTAGGGGTTTAGTGTTGTTTGTTGTTAGGAGGTTAGTGTTTGTTGTTAGGGGTTTAGTGTTGTTTCTTTTTGGGGTTTAGTGGTATTTGTTGTTAGAGTGTTAGTGTTGTTTGTTGTTAGGGGTTTAGGGTTGTTTGTTGTTAGGGGTTTAAGGTTGTTTGTTGTTAGGAGGTTAGGGTTGTTTGTTGTTACAGGGTTAGGTTAGTTTCTTGTTAGGGGTTTAGTGTTGTTTGTTGTTAGGGGGTTAGTGTTTGTTGTTAGGGGTTTAGGGTTGTTTCTTGTTGGGGTTTAGTAGTTTTAGTTGTTACGGTGTTAGTGTTGTTTGTGGTTAGGGGCTTAGTGTTGTTGTTTCTAAGGGGGTTAGGGTTTGTTGTCAGGAGGTTAGGGTTGTTTGTTGTTACAGGGTTAGGTTAGTTTCTTGTAAGGGGTTTAGTGTTGTTTGTTGTTAGGGGGTTAGTGTTTGCTGTTAGGGGTTTAGGGTTGTTTCTTCTTGGGGTTTAGTAATTTTTGTTGTTAGGGTGTTAGTGTTGTTTGTGGTTAGGGGGTTAGTGTTGTTTGTTCTTACGGGGTGAGTGTTGTTTGTGGTCAGGGTGTTAGTGTTGTTTGTGGTTAGGGGGTGAGAGTTGTTGGTTGTTAGGGGGTTAGGATTGTTTGTTGTTAGGGGTTTAGGGTTGTTTGTTGTTAGGGGGTTAAGGTGGTTTGTTGTTAGGAGGTTAGGGCCGTTTGTTGTTACAGGGTTAGGTTAGTTTCTTCTTAGGGGTTTAGTGTTGTTTGTTGTTAGGGGGTTAGTGTTTGTTGTTAGGGGTTTATTGTTGTTTCTTGTTGGGGTTTAGTGGTTTTTGTTGTTAGGGTGTTAGTGTTGTTTGTTGTTAGGGGTTTAGGGTTGTTTGTTGTTAGGGGTTTAAGGTTGTTTGTTGTTAGGAGGTTAGGGTTGTTTGTTGTTACGGGGTTAGGTTAGTTTCTTGTTAGGGGTTTAGTGTTGTTTGTTGTTAGGGGGTTAGTGTTTGTTGTTAGGGGTTTAGGGTTGTTTCTTGTTGGGGTTTAGTAGTTTTTGTTGTTAGGGTGTTAGTTTTGTTTGTTGTTAGGGCGTTAGTGTAGTTTGTTCTTACGGGGTTAGTGTTGTTTGTGGTTAGGGTGTTAGTGTTGTTTGTGGTTAGGGGGTGTGCGTTGTTGGTTGTTAGGGGGTTAGGATTGTTTGTTGTTAGGGGTTTAGGGTTGTTTGTTGTTAGGGGGTTAAGGATGTTTGTTGTTAGGATGTTAGGGTTGTTTGTTGTTACATTGTTAGGTTAGTTTCTTGTTAGGGGTTTAGTGTTGTTTGTTGTTAGGGGGTTAGTGTTTGTTGTTACGGGTTTAGTGTTGTTTCTTGTTGGGGTTTAGTGGTTTTTATTGTTAGGGTGTTAGTGTTGTTTGTTGTTAGGTGTTTAGGGTTGTTTGTTGTTAGGGGGTTAGTGTTTGTTGTTAGGGGTTTAAGGTTGTTTCTTGTTGGAGTTTAGTAGTTTTTCTTGTTAGGGTGTTAGTGTTGTTTGTGGTTAAGGGGTTAGTGTTGTTGTTTGTTAGGGTGTTAGTGTTGTTTGTTGTTAGGGGTTTAGGGTTTTTTGTTGTTAGGGGTTTAAGGTTGTTTGTTGTTAGGAGGTTAGGGTTGTTTGTTGTTACGGGGTTAGGTTAGTTTCTTGTTAGGGGTTTAGTGTTGTTTGTTGTTAGGGGGTTAGTGTTTGTTTCTAGGGCTTTAGGGTTGTTTCTTGTTGTTTTTTAGTAGTTTTTGTTGTTAGGGTGTTAGTGTTGTTTGTGGTTAGGGGGTTAGTGTTGTTGTTTGTTAGGGGGTTAGGGTTGTTTGTTGTTAGAAGGTTAGGGTTGTTTGTTGTTAGGGGTTTAGGGTTGTTTGTTGTTAGGAGGTTAGGGTTGTTTGTTGTTACGGAGTTATGTTAGTTTCTTGTTAGGGGTTTAGTGTTGTTTGTTGTTAGGGGGTTAGTGTTTGTTGTTAGGGGTTAAGTTTTTTTCTTGTTGGGGTTGAGTAGTTTTTTTTGTTAGGGTGTTAGTGTTGTTTGTTGTTAGGGGGTTAGTGTTGTTTGTTCTTACGGGGTTTGTGTTGTTTGTGGTTAGGGTGTTAGTGTTGTTTGTGGTTAGAGGATGAGCGTTATTGGTTGTTAGGGGGTTAGGATTGTTTGTTGTTAGGGATTTAGGGTTGTTTGTTGTTAGGGGGTTAAGGTTGTTTGTTGTTAGGAGGTTAGGGTTGTTTGTTGTTACAGGGTTAGGTTAGTTTCTTGTTAGGGGTTTAGTGTTGTTTGTTGTTAGGGGGTTAGTGTTTGTTGTTAGGGGTTTAGTGTTGTTTCTTTTTGGGGTTTAGTGGTTTTTGTTGTTAGGGTGTTAGTGTTGTTTGTTGATAGGGGTTTAGGGTTGTTTGTTGTTAGGGGTTTAAGGTTGTTTGTTGTTAGGAGGTTAGGGTTGTTTGTTGTTACGGGGTTAGGTTAGTTTCTTGTAAGGGGTTTAGTGTTGTTTGTTGTTAGGGTGTTAGTGTTTGTTGTTAGGGGTTTAGGAATGTTTCTTGTTGGGGTTTAGTAGTTTTTGTTGTTAGGGTGTTAGTGTTGTTTGTTGTTAGGGGGTTAGTGTTGTTTGTTCTTACGCGGTTAGTGTCGTTTGTGGTTAGGGTGTTAGTGTTGTTTGTGGTTAGGGGGTGTGCGTTGTTGGTTGTTAGGGGGTTAGGATTGTTTGTTGTTAGGGGTTTAGGGTTGTTTGCTGTTAGGGGGTTAAGGTTGTTTGTTGTTAGGAGGTTAGGGTTGTTTGTTGTTACAGAGTTAGGTTAGTTTCTTGTTAGGGGTTTAGTGTTGTTTGTTGTTAGGAGGTTAGTGTTTTTTGTTAGGGGTTTAGTGTTGTTTCTTGTTGGGGTTTAGTGGTTCTTGTTGTTAGGGTGTTAGTGTTGTTTCTTGATAGGGGTTTAGGGTTGTTTGTTGTTAGGGGTTTAAGGTTGTTTGTTGTTAGGGGGTTAGGGTTGTTTGTTGTTACGGGGTTAGGTTAGTTTCTTGTTAGGGGTTTAGTGTTGTTTGTTGTTAGGGGGTTAGTGTTTGTTGTTAGGGGTTTAGGGTTGATTCTTGTTGGGGTTTAGTAGTTTTAGTTGTTAGGGTGTTAGTGTTGTTTGTGGTTAGGGGCTTAGTGTTGTTGTTTGTTAGGGGGTTAGGGTTGTTTGTTGTTAGGAGGTTAGGGTTGTTTGTTGTTACAGGGTTAGGTTAGTTTATTGTTAGGGGTTTAGTGTTGTTTGTTGTTAGGGGGTTAGTGTTTGTTGTTAGGGGTTTAGTGTTGTTTCTTGTTGGGGTTTAGTGGTTTTTGTTGTTATGGTGTTAGTGTTGTTTGTTGTTAGGGGTTTAGGGTTGTTTGTTGTTAGGGGTTTAAGGTTGTTTGTTGTTAGGAGGTTAGGGTTGTTTGTTGTTACGGGTTTAGGTTAGTTTCTTGTTAGGGGTTTAGTGTTGTTTGTTATTAGGGGGTTAGTGTTTGTTGTTAGGGGTTTTAGGGTTGTTTCTTGTTGGCGTTTAGTAGTTTTTGTTGTTAGGGTGTTAGTGTTGTTTGTTGTTAGGGGGTTAGTGTTGTTTGTTCTTAGGGGGTTAGTGTTGTTTGTGGTTAGGGTGTTAGTGTTGTTTGTGGATGGGGGTGTGCGTTGTTGGTTGTTAGGGGGTTAGGATTGTTTGTTGTTAGGGGTTTAGGGTTGTTTGTTGTTAGGGGCTTAAGGTTGTTTGTTGTTAGGAGGTTAGGGTTGTTTTTTGTTATGGGTTTAGGTTAGTTTCTTGTTAGGGGTTTAGTGTTGTTTGTTGTTAGGGGGTTAGTGTTTGTTGTTAGGGGTTTAGTGTTGTTTCTTTTTGGGGTTTAGTGGTTTTTGTTGTTAGGGTGTTAGTGTTGTTTGTTGATAGGGGTTTAGGGTTGTTTGTTGTTAGGGGTTTAAGGTTGTTTGTTGTTAGGAGGTTAGGGTTGTTTGTTGTTACGGGGTTAGGTTAGTTTCTTGTAAGGGGTTTAGTGTTGTTTGTTGTTAGGGTGTTAGTGTTTGTTGTTAGGGGTTTAGGAATGTTTCTTGTTGGGGTTTAGTAGTTTTTGTTGTTAGGGTGTTAGTGTTGTTTGTTGTTAGGGGGTTAGTGTTGTTTGTTCTTACGCGGTTAGTGTCGTTTGTGGTTAGGGTGTTAGTGTTGTTTGTGGTTAGGGGGTGTGCGTTGTTGGTTGTTAGGGGGTTAGGATTGTTTGTTGTTAGGGGTTTAGGGTTGTTTGCTGTTAGGGGGTTAAGGTTGTTTGTTGTTAGGAGGTTAGGGTTGTTTGTTGTTACAGAGTTAGGTTAGTTTCTTGTTAGGGGTTTAGTGTTGTTTGTTGTTAGGAGGTTAGTGTTTTTTGTTAGGGGTTTAGTGTTGTTTCTTGTTGGGGTTTAGTGGTTCTTGTTGTTAGGGTGTTAGTGTTGTTTCTTGATAGGGGTTTAGGGTTGTTTGTTGTTAGGGGTTTAAGGTTGTTTGTTGTTAGGGGGTTAGGGTTGTTTGTTGTTACGGGGTTAGGTTAGTTTCTTGTTAGGGGTTTAGTGTTGTTTGTTGTTAGGGGGTTAGTGTTTGTTGTTAGGGGTTTAGGGTTGATTCTTGTTGGGGTTTAGTAGTTTTAGTTGTTAGGGTGTTAGTGTTGTTTGTGGTTAGGGGCTTAGTGTTGTTGTTTGTTAGGGGGTTAGGGTTGTTTGTTGTTAGGAGGTTAGGGTTGTTTGTTGTTACAGGGTTAGGTTAGTTTATTGTTAGGGGTTTAGTGTTGTTTGTTGTTAGGGGGTTAGTGTTTGTTGTTAGGGGTTTAGTGTTGTTTCTTGTTGGGGTTTAGTGGTTTTTGTTGTTATGGTGTTAGTGTTGTTTGTTGTTAGGGGTTTAGGGTTGTTTGTTGTTAGGGGTTTAAGGTTGTTTGTTGTTAGGAGGTTAGGGTTGTTTGTTGTTACGGGTTTAGGTTAGTTTCTTGTTAGGGGTTTAGTGTTGTTTGTTATTAGGGGGTTAGTGTTTGTTGTTAGGGGTTTTAGGGTTGTTTCTTGTTGGCGTTTAGTAGTTTTTGTTGTTAGGGTGTTAGTGTTGTTTGTTGTTAGGGGGTTAGTGTTGTTTGTTCTTAGGGGGTTAGTGTTGTTTGTGGTTAGGGTGTTAGTGTTGTTTGTGGATGGGGGTGTGCGTTGTTGGTTGTTAGGGGGTTAGGATTGTTTGTTGTTAGGGGTTTAGGGTTGTTTGTTGTTAGGGGCTTAAGGTTGTTTGTTGTTAGGAGGTTAGGGTTGTTTTTTGTTATGGGTTTAGGTTAGTTTCTTGTTAGGGGTTTAGTGTTGTTTGTTGTTAGGGGGTTAGTGTTTGTTGTTAGGGGTTTAGTGTTGTTTCTTGTTGGGGTTTAGTGTTTTTTGTTGTTAGGGGTTTAGGGTTGTTTGTTGTTAGGGGTATAAGGTTGTTTGTTGTTAGGAGGTTAGGGTTGTTTGTTGTTACAGGGTTAGGTTATTTTCTTGTAAGGGGTTTAGTGTTGTTTGTTGTTAGGGGGTTAGTGTTTTTTGTTAGGGGTTTAGGGTTGTTTCTTGTTGGGGTTTAGTGGTTTTTGTTGTTAGGGTGTTAGTGTTGTTTGTTGTTAGGGGTTTAGGGTTGTTTGTTGTTAGGGGTTTAAGGTTGTTTGCTGTTAGGAGGTTAGGGTTGTTTGTTGTTACGGGGTTAGGTTAGTTTATTGTTAGGGGTTTAGTGTTGTTTGTTGTTAGGGGGTTAGTGTTTGTTGTTAGGGGTTTAGGGTTGTTTCTTGTTGGGGTTTAGTAGTTTTTGTTGTTAGGGTGTTAGTGTTGTTTGTGGTTAGGGGGTTAGTGTTGTTGTTTGTTAGGGGGTTAGGGTTGTTTGTTGTTAGGAGGTTAGGGTTGTTTGTTTTTACAGGGTTAGGTTAGTTTCTTGTTAGGGGTTTAGTGATGTTTGTTGTTAGGGGGTTAGTGTTTGTTGTTAGGGGTTTAGTGTTGTTTCTTGTTGGGGTTTAGTGGTTTTTGTTGTTAGGGCGTTAGTGTTGTTTGTTGTTAGGGGTTTAGGGTTGTTTGTTGTTAGGGGTTTAAGGTTGTTTGTTGTTAGGAGGTTAGGGTTGTTTGTTGTTACGGGGTTAGGTAAGTTGCTTGTTAGGGGTTTAGTGTTGTTTGTTGTTAGGGGGTTAGTGTTTGTTGTTAGGGGTTTAGGGTTGTTTCTTGTTGGGTTTAGTAGTTTTTGTTGTTAGGGTGTTAGTGTTGTTTGTTGTTAGGGGGTTAGTGTAGTTTGTTCTTACGGGGTTAGTGTTGTTTGTGGTTAGGGTGTTAGTGTTGTTTGTGGTTAGGGGGTGTGCGTTGTTGGTTGTTAGGGGGTTACGTTAGTTTCTTGTTAGGGGTTTAGTGTTGTTTGCTGTTAGGGGGTTAGTGTTTGTTGTTAGGGGTTTAGGGGTGTTTCTTGTTGGGGTTTAGTAGTTTTTCTTAGGGTGTTAGTGTTGTTTGTGGTTAGGGGGTTAGTGTTGTTGTTTGTTAGGGGGTTAGGGTTATTTGTTGTTAGGAGGTTAGGGTTGTTTGTTTTTACAGGGTTAGGTTAGTTTCTTGTTAGGGGTTTAGTGTTGTTTGTTGTTAGGGCGTTAGTGTTTGTTGTTAGGGGTTTAGTGTTGTTTCTTGTTGGGGTTTAGTGTTTTTTGTTGTTAGTGTGTTAGTGTTGTTTGTTGTTAGGGGTTTAGGGTTGTTTGTTGTTAGGGGTTTAAGGTTGTTTGTTGTTAGGAGGTTAGGGTTGTTTGTTGTTACGGGGTTAGGTTAGTTTCTTGTTAGGGGATTAGTGTTGTTTGTTGTTAGGGGGTTAGTGTTTGTTGTTAGGGGTTTAGGGTTGTTTGTTGTTGGGGTTTAGTAGTTTTTGTTGTTAGGGTGTTAGTGTTGTTTGTTGTTAGGGGGTTAGTGTTGTTTGTTCTTACGGGGTTAGTGTTGTTTGTGGTTAGGGTGTTAGTGTTGTTTGTGGTTAGGGGGTTAGTGTTGTTTGTTCTTACGGGGTTAGTGTTGTTTGTGGTTAGGGTGTTAGTGTTGTTTGTGGTTAGGGGGAGTGCGTTGTTGATTGTTAGGGGGTTAGGATTGTTTGTTGTTAGGGGTTTAGGGTTGTTTGTTGTTAGGGGGTTAAGGTTGTTTGTTGTTAGGAGGTTAGGGCTGTTTGTTGTTACAGGGTTAGGTTAGTTTCTTGTTAGGGGTTTAGTGTTGTTTGTTGTTAGGGGGTTAGTGTTTGTTGTTAGGGGTTTAGTGTTGTTTCTTGTTGGGGTTTAGTGGTTTTTGTTGTTAGGGTGTTAGTGTTCTTTGTTGTTAGGGGTTTAGGGTTGTTTGTTGTTAGGGGTTTAAGATTGTTGTTAGGAGGTTAGGGTTGTTTGTTGTTACGGGGTTAGGTTAGTTTCTTGTTAGGGGTTTAGTGTTTTTTGTTGTTAGGGGGTTAGTGTTTGTTGTTAGGGGTTTAGGGCTGTTTCTTGTTCGGGTTTAGTAGTTTTTGTTGTTAGGGTGTTAGTGTTGTTTGTGGTTAGGGGGTTAGTGTTGTTTGTGGTTAGGGGGTGAGAGTTGTTGGTTGTTAGGGGGTTAGGATTGTTTGTTGTTAGGGGTTTAGGGTTGTTTGTTGTTAGGGGGTTAAGGTGGTTTGTTGTTAGGAGGTTAGGGCTGTTTGTTGTTACAGGGTTAGGTTAGTTTCTTGTTAGGGGTTTAGTGTTGTTTGTTGTTAGGGAGTTAGTGTTTGTTGTTAGGGGTTCAGTGTTGTTTCTTGTTGGGGTTTAGTGGTTTTTGTTGTTAGGGTGTTAGTTTTGTTTGTTGTTAGGGGTTTAGTGTTGTTTGTTGTTAGGGGTTTAAGGTTGTTTGCTGTTAGGAGGTTAGGGTTGTTTGTTGTTACGGGGTTAGGTTAGTTTCTTGTTAGGGGTTTAGTGTTGTTTGTTGTTAGGGGGTTAGTGTTTGTTTTTAGGGGTTTAGGGTTGTTTCTTGTTGGGGTTTAGTAGTTTTTGTTGTTAGGGTGTTAGTGTTGTTTGTGGTTAGGGGGTTAGTGTTGTTGTTTGTTAGGGGGTTAGGGTTGTTTGTTGTTAGGAGGTTAGGTTTGTTTGTTTTTACAGGGTTAGGTTAGTTTCTTGTTAGGGGTTCAGTGATGTTTGTTGTTAGGGGGTTAGTGTTTGTTGTTAGGGGTTTAGTGTTTTTTCTTGTTGGGGTTTAGTGGTTTTTGTTGTTAGGGTGTTAGTGTTGTTTGTTGTTAGGGGTTTAGGATTGTTTGCTGTTAGGGGTTTAAGGTTGTTTGTTGTTAGGAGGTTAGGGTTGTTTGTTGTTACGGGGTTAGGTAAGTTTCTTGTTAGGGGTTTAGTGTTGTTTGTTGTTAGGGGGTTAGTGTTTGTTGTTAGGGGTTTAGGGTTGTTTCTTGTTGGGTTTAGTAGTTTTTGTTGTTAGGGTGTTAGTGTTGTTTGTTGTTAGGGGGTTAGTGTAGTTTGTTCTTACGGGGTTAGTGTTGTTTGTGGTTAGGGTGTTAGTGTTGTTTGTGGTTAGGGGCTTAGTGTTGTTGTTTGTTAGGGGGTTAGGGTTTGTTGTTAGGAGGTTAGGGTTGTTTGTTGTTACAGGGTTAGGTTAGTTTCTTGTTAGAGGTTTAGTGTTGTTTGTTGTTAGGGGGTTAGTGTTTGTTGTTAGGGGTTTATTGTTGTTTCTTGTTGGGGTTTAGTGGTTTTTGTTGTTAGGGTGTCAGTGTTGTTTGTTGTTAGGGGTTTAGGGTTGTTTGTTGTTAGGGGTTTAAGGTTGTTTGTTGTTAGGAGGTTAGGGTTGTTTGTTGTTACGGGGTTAGGGTAGTTTCTTGTTAGCGGTTTAGTGTTGTTTGTTGTTAGGGGGTTAGTGTTTGTTGTTAGAGGTTTAGGGTTGTTTCTTGTTGGGGTTTAGTAGTTTTTGTTGTTAGGGTGTTAGTGTTGTTTGTTGTTAGGGGGTTAGTGTTGTTTGTTCTTACGGGGTTAGTGTTGTTTGTGGTTAGGGTGTTAGTGTTGTTTTTGGTTAGGGGGTGAGCGTTGTTGGTTGTTAGGGGGTTAGGATTGTTTGTTGTTAGGGGTTTAAGGTTGTTTGTTGTTAGGAGGTTAGGGTTGTTTGTTGTTACGGGGTTAGGTTATTTTCTTGTAAGGGGTTTAGTGTTGTTTGTTGTTAGGGGGTTAGTGTTTTTTGTTAGGGGTTTAGGGTTGTTTCTTGTTGGGGTTTAGTGGTTTTTGTTGTTAGGGTGTTAGTGTTGTTTGTTGTTAGGGGTTTAGGGTTGTTTGTTGTTAGGGGTTTAAGGTTGTTTGCTGTTAGGAGGTTAGGGTTGTTTGTTGTTACGGGGTTAGGTTAGTTTATTGTTAGGGGTTTAGTGTTGTTTGTTGTTAGGGGGTTAGTGTTTGTTGTTAGGGGTTTAGGGTTGTTTCTTGTTGGGGTTTAGTAGTTTTTGTTGTTAGGGTGTTAGTGTTGTTTGTGGTTAGGGGGTTAGTGTTGTTGTTTGTTAGGGGGTTAGGGTTGTTTGTTGTTAGGAGGTTAGGGTTGTTTGTTTTTACAGGGTTAGGTTAGTTTCTTGTTAGGGGTTTAGTGATGTTTGTTGTTAGGGGGTTAGTGTTTGTTGTTAGGGGTTTAGTGTTGTTTCTTGTTGGGGTTTAGTGGTTTTTGTTGTTAGGGCGTTAGTGTTGTTTGTTGTTAGGGGTTTAGGGTTGTTTGTTGTTAGGGGTTTAAGGTTGTTTGTTGTTAGGAGGTTAGGGTTGTTTGTTGTTACGGGGTTAGGTAAGTTGCTTGTTAGGGGTTTAGTGTTGTTTGTTGTTAGGGGGTTAGTGTTTGTTGTTAGGGGTTTAGGGTTGTTTCTTGTTGGGTTTAGTAGTTTTTGTTGTTAGGGTGTTAGTGTTGTTTGTTGTTAGGGGGTTAGTGTAGTTTGTTCTTACGGGGTTAGTGTTGTTTGTGGTTAGGGTGTTAGTGTTGTTTGTGGTTAGGGGGTGTGCGTTGTTGGTTGTTAGGGGGTTACGTTAGTTTCTTGTTAGGGGTTTAGTGTTGTTTGCTGTTAGGGGGTTAGTGTTTGTTGTTAGGGGTTTAGGGGTGTTTCTTGTTGGGGTTTAGTAGTTTTTCTTAGGGTGTTAGTGTTGTTTGTGGTTAGGGGGTTAGTGTTGTTGTTTGTTAGGGGGTTAGGGTTATTTGTTGTTAGGAGGTTAGGGTTGTTTGTTTTTACAGGGTTAGGTTAGTTTCTTGTTAGGGGTTTAGTGTTGTTTGTTGTTAGGGCGTTAGTGTTTGTTGTTAGGGGTTTAGTGTTGTTTCTTGTTGGGGTTTAGTGTTTTTTGTTGTTAGTGTGTTAGTGTTGTTTGTTGTTAGGGGTTTAGGGTTGTTTGTTGTTAGGGGTTTAAGGTTGTTTGTTGTTAGGAGGTTAGGGTTGTTTGTTGTTACGGGGTTAGGTTAGTTTCTTGTTAGGGGATTAGTGTTGTTTGTTGTTAGGGGGTTAGTGTTTGTTGTTAGGGGTTTAGGGTTGTTTGTTGTTGGGGTTTAGTAGTTTTTGTTGTTAGGGTGTTAGTGTTGTTTGTTGTTAGGGGGTTAGTGTTGTTTGTTCTTACGGGGTTAGTGTTGTTTGTGGTTAGGGTGTTAGTGTTGTTTGTGGTTGGGGGTTAGTGTTGTTTGTTCTTACGGGGTTAGTGTTGTTTGTGGTTAGGGTGTTAGTGTTGTTTGTGGTTAGGGGGAGTGCGTTGTTGGTTGTTAGGGGGTTAGGATTGTTTGTTGTTAGGGGTTTAGGGTTGTTTGTTGTTAGGGGGTTAAGGTTGTTTGTTGTTACGAGGTTAGGGCTGTTTGTTGTTACAGGGTTAGGTTAGTTTCTTGTTAGGGGTTTAGTGTTGTTTGTTGTTAGGGGGTTAGTGTTTGTTGTTAGGGGTTTAGTGTTGTTTCTTGTTGGGGTTTAGTGGTTTTTGTTGTTAGGGTGTTAGTGTTCTTTGTTGTTAGGGGTTTAGGGTTGTTTGTTGTTAGGGGTTTAAGATTGTTGTTAGGAGGTTAGGGTTGTTTGTTGTTACGGGGTTAGGTTAGTTTCTTGTTAGGGGTTTAGTGTTTTTTGTTGTTAGGGGGTTAGTGTTTGTTGTTAGGGGTTTAGGGCTGTTTCTTGTTCGGGTTTAGTAGTTTTTGTTGTTAGGGTGTTAGTGTTGTTTGTGGTTAGGGGGTTAGTGTTGTTTGTGGTTAGGGGGTGAGAGTTGTTGGTTGTTAGGGGGTTAGGATTGTTTGTTGTTAGGGGTTTAGGGTTGTTTGTTGTTAGGGGGTTAAGGTGGTTTGTTGTTAGGAGGTTAGGGCTGTTTGTTGTTACAGGGTTAGGTTAGTTTCTTGTTAGGGGTTTAGTGTTGTTTGTTGTTAGGGAGTTAGTGTTTGTTGTTAGGGGTTCAGTGTTGTTTCTTGTTGGGGTTTAGTGGTTTTTGTTGTTAGGGTGTTAGTTTTGTTTGTTGTTAGGGGTTTAGTGTTGTTTGTTGTTAGGGGTTTAAGGTTGTTTGCTGTTAGGAGGTTAGGGTTGTTTGTTGTTACGGGGTTAGGTTAGTTTCTTGTTAGGGGTTTAGTGTTGTTTGTTGTTAGGGGGTTAGTGTTTGTTTTTAGGGGTTTAGGGTTGTTTCTTGTTGGGGTTTAGTAGTTTTTGTTGTTAGGGTGTTAGTGTTGTTTGTGGTTAGGGGGTTAGTGTTGTTGTTTGTTAGGGGGTTAGGGTTGTTTGTTGTTAGGAGGTTAGGTTTGTTTGTTTTTACAGGGTTAGGTTAGTTTCTTGTTAGGGGTTCAGTGATGTTTGTTGTTAGGGGGTTAGTGTTTGTTGTTAGGGGTTTAGTGTTTTTTCTTGTTGGGGTTTAGTGGTTTTTGTTGTTAGGGTGTTAGTGTTGTTTGTTGTTAGGGGTTTAGGATTGTTTGCTGTTAGGGGTTTAAGGTTGTTTGTTGTTAGGAGGTTAGGGTTGTTTGTTGTTACGGGGTTAGGTTAGTTTCTTGTTAGGGGTTTAGTGTTGTTTGTTGTTAGGGGGTTAGTGTTTGTTGTTAGGGGTTTAGGGTTGTTTCTTGTTGGGTTTAGTAGTTTTTGTTGTTAGGGTGTTAGTGTTGTTTGTTGTTAGGGGGTTAGTGTAGTTTGTTCTTACGGGGTTAGTGTTGTTTGTGGTTAGGGTGTTAGTGTTGTTTGTGGTTAGGGGCTTAGTGTTGTTGTTTGTTAGGGGGTTAGGGTTTGTTGTTAGGAGGTTAGGGTTGTTTGTTGTTACAGGGTTAGGTTAGTTTCTTGTTAGAGGTTTAGTGTTGTTTGTTGTTAGGGGGTTAGTGTTTGTTGTTAGGGGTTTATTGTTGTTTCTTGTTGGGGTTTAGTGGTTTTTGTTGTTAGGGTGTCAGTGTTGTTTGTTGTTAGGGGTTTAGGGTTGTTTGTTGTTAGGGGTTTAAGGTTGTTTGTTGTTAGGAGGTTAGGGTTGTTTGTTGTTACGGGGTTAGGGTAGTTTCTTGTTAGCGGTTTAGTGTTGTTTGTTGTTGGGGGTTAGTGTTTGTTGTTAGAGGTTTAGGGTTGTTTCTTGTTGGGGTTTAGTAGTTTTTGTTGTTAGGGTGTTAGTGTTGTTTGTTGTTAGGGGGTTAGTGTTGTTTGTTCTTACGGGGTTAGTGTTGTTTGTGGTTAGGGTGTTAGTGTTGTTTGTGGTTAGGGGGTGAGCGTTGTTGGTTGTTAGGGGGTTAGGATTGTTTGTTGTTAGGGGTTTAAGGTTGTTTGTTGTTAGGAGGTTAGGGTTGTTTGTTGTTACGGGGTTAGGTTAGTTTCTTGTTAGGGGTTTAGTGTTGTTTGTTGTTAGGGGGTTAGTGTTTGTTGCTAGTGGTTTAGGATTGTTTCTTGTTGGGGTTTAGTAGTTTTTGTCGTTAGGGTGTTAGTGTTGTTTGTTGTTAGGGCGTTAGTGTAGTTTGTTCTTACGGGGTTAGTGTTGTTTGTGGTTAGGGTGTTAGTGTTGTTTGTGGTTAGGAGGTGTGCGTTGTTGGTTTTTGGGGGTTAGGATTGTTTGTTGTTAGGGGTTTAGGGTTGTTTGTTGTTAGGGGGTTAAGGATGTTTGTTGTTAGGATGTTAGAGTTGTTTGTTGTTACTTGGTTAGGTTAGTTTCTTGTTAGGGGTTTAGTGTTGTTTGTTGTTAGGGGGTTAGTGTTTGTTGTTACGGGTTTAGTGTTGTTTCTTGTTGGGGTTTAGTGGTTTTTATTGTTAGGGTGTTAGTGTTGTTTGTTGTTAGGGGTTTAGGGTTGTTTGTTGTTAGGGGGTTAGTGTTTGTTGTTAGGGCTTTAAGGTTGTTTCTTGTTGGAGTTTAGTCGTTTTTGTTGTTAGGGTGTTAGTGTTGTTTGTGGTTAGGGGGTTAGTGTTGTTGTTTGTTAGGGGGTTAGGGTTGTTTGTTGTTAGAAGGTTAGGGTTGTTTCTTGTTAGGGGTTTAGTGTTGTTTGTTGTTAGGAGGTTAGTGTTTGTTGTTAGGGGTTTAGTGTTGTTTCCTGTTGGGGTTTAGTGTTTTTTGCTGTTAGGGTGTTAGTGTTGTTTGTTGTTAGGGGTTTAGGGTTGTTTGTTGTTAGGGGTTTAAGGTTGTTTCTTGTTAGGAGGTTAGGGTTGTTTGTTGTTACGGGGTTAGGTTAGTTTCTTGTTAGGGGTTTAGTGTTGTTTGCTGTTAGGGAGTTAGTGTTTGTTGTTAGGGGTTTAGGATTGTTTCTTCTTGGGGTTTAGTAGTTTTTGTTGTTAGGGTGTTAGTGTTGTTTGTGGTTACGGGGTTAGTGTTGTTGTTTGTTAGGGGGTTAGTGTTGTTTGTTGTTAGGAGGTTAGGGTTGTTTGTTGTTACAGGGTTAGGTTAGTTTCTTGTTAGGGGTTTAGTGTTGTTTG
Source organism: Loxodonta africana (assembly GCF_030014295.1). NCBI lineage: Eukaryota > Metazoa > Chordata > Mammalia > Proboscidea > Elephantidae > Loxodonta > Loxodonta africana. Next base: position 419,895 of record NC_087359.1, read on the forward strand.
TTGTTAGGGGGTTAGTGTTTGTTGTTAGGGGTTTAGTGTTGTTTCCTGTTGGGGTTTAGTGGTTTTTGTTGTTAGGGTGTTAGTGTTGTTTGTTGTTAGGGGTTTAGGGTTGTTTGTTGTTAGGGTTTTAAGGTTGTTTGTTGTTAGGAGGTTAGGGTTGTTTGTTGTTACGGGGTTAGGTTAGTTTCTTGTTAGGGGTTTAGTGTTGTTTGTTGTTAGGGGTTAGTGTTTGTTGTTAGGGCTTTAGGGTTGTTTCTTGTTGGGGTTAAGTAGTTTTTGTTGTTAGGGTGTTGGTGTTGTTTGTTGTTAGGGGGTTAGAATTGTTTGCTGTTAGGGGTTTAAGGTTGTTTGTTGTTAGGGGTTTAAGGTTGTTTGTTGTTAAGAGGTTAGGGTTGTTTGTTGTTACGGGGTTAGGTTAGTTTCTTGTTAGGGGTTTAGTGTTGTTTGCTGTTAGCGGTTTAGGGTTGTTTCCTGTTGGGGTTTAGTAGTTTTTGTTGTTAGGGTGTTAGTGTTGTTTGTGGTTAGGGGGTTAGTGTTGTTTGTGGTTAGGGGGTGAGCGTTGTTGTTTGTTAGGGGGTTAGGATTGTTTGTTGTTAGGGGTTTAGGGTTGTTTGTTGTTAGGGGGTTAAGGTTGTTTGTTGTTAGGAGGTTAGGGATCTTTGTTGTTACAGGGTTAGGTTAGTTTCTTGTAAGGGGTTTAGTGTTGTTTGTTGTTAGGGGGTTAGTGTTTGTTGTTAGGGGTTTAGTGTTGTTTCTTGTTGGGGTTTAGTAATTTTTGTTGTTAGGGTGTTAGTGTTGTTTGTGGTTAGGGGGTTAGTGTTGTTTGTTCTTACGGGGTTAGTGTTGTTTGTGGTTAGGGTGTTAGTGTTGTTTGTGGTTAGGGGGTGAGAGTTGTTGGTTGTTAGGGGGTTAGGATTGTTTGTTGTTAGGTGTTTAGGGTTGTTTGTTGTTAGGGGGTTAAGGTGGTTTGTTGTTAGGAGGTTAGGGCTGTTTGTTGTTACAGGGTTAGGTTAGTTTCTTGTTAGGGGTTTAGTGTTGTTTGTTGTTAGGGGGTTAGTGTTTGTTGTTAGGGGTTTAGTGTTGTTTCTTGTTGGGGTTTAGTGGTTTTTGTTGTTAAGGTGTTAGTGTTGTTTGTTGTTAGGGGTTTAGGGTTGTTTGTTGTTAGGGGTTTAAGGTTGTTTGCTCTTAGGAGGTTAGGGTTGTTTGTTTTTACGGGGTTAGGTTAGTTTCTTGTTAGGGGTTTAGTGTTGTTTGTTGTTAGGGGGTTAGTGTTTGTTGTTAGGGGTTTAGGGTTGTTTCTTGTTGGGGTTTAGTAGTTTTTGTTGTTAGGGTGTTAGTGTTGTTTGTGGTTAGGGGGTTAGTGTTGTTGTTTGTTAGGGGGTTAGGGTTGTTTGTTGTTAGGAGGTTAGGGTTGTTTGTTTTTACAGGGTTAGGTTAGTTTCTTGTTAGGGGTTTAGTGTTGTTTGTTGTTAGGGGGTTAGTGTTTGTTGTTAGGGGTTTAGTGGTGTTTCTTGTTGGGGTTTAGTGGTTTTTGTTGTTAGGGTGTTAGTGTTGTTTGTTGTTAGGGGTTTAGGGTTGTTTGTTGTTAGTGGTTTAAAGGTTGTTTGTTGTTAGGAGGTTAGGGTTGTTTGTTGTTACGGGGTTAGGTAAGTTTCTTGTTAGGGGTTTAGTGTTGTTTGTTGTTAGGGGGTTAGTGTTTGTTGTTAGGGGTTTAGGGTTGTTTCTTGTTGGGGTTTAGTGTTTTTTGTTGTTAGGGTGTTAGTGTTGTTTGTTGTTAGGGGTTTAGGGTTGTTTGTTGTTAGGGGTTTAAGGTTGTTTGTTGTTAGTAGGTTAGGGTTGTTTGTTGTTACGGGGTTAGGTTAGTTTCTTGTTAGGGGTTTAGTGTTGTTTGTTGTTAGGGGGTTAGTGTTTGTTGTTAGGGGTTTAGGGTTGTTTCTTGTTGGGGTTTAGTAGTTTTTGTTGCTAGGGTGTTAGTATTGTTTGTGTTTAGGGAGTTAGTGTTGTTGTTTGTTAGGGGGTAAGGGTTGTTTGTTGTTAGGAGGTTAGGGTTGTTTGTTGTTACAGGGTTAGGTTAGTTTCTTGTTAGGGGTTTAGTGTTGTTTGTTGTTGGGGGTTAGTATTTGTTGTTAGGGGTTTAGTGTTGTTTCTTGTTGGGGTTTAGTGGTTTTTGTTGTTAGGGTGTTAGTGTTGTTTGTTGTTAGGGGTTTAGGGTTGTTTGTTGTTAGGAGTTTAAGGTTGTTTGTTGTTAGGAGGTTAGGGTTGTTTGTTGTTATGGGGTTAGGTTAGTTTCTTGTTAGGGGTTTAGTGTTGTTTTGTTAGGGGGTTAGTGTTTGTTGTTAGGGGTTTAGGGTTGTTTCTTGTTGGGTTTAGTGGTTTTTCTTGTTAGGGTGTTAGTGTTGTTTGTTGTTAGGGGGTTAGTGTTGTTTGTTCTTACGGGGTTAGTGTTGTTTGTGGTTAGGGTGTTAGTGTTGTTTGTGGTTAGGGGGTGTGCGTTGTTGGTTGTTAGGGGGTTAGTGTTGTTTGTTGTTAGGAGGTTAGGGTTGTTTGTTGTTACAGGGTTAGGTTAGTTTCTTGTTAGGGGTTTAGTGTTGTTTGTTGTTAGGGGGTTAGTGTTTGTTGTTAGGGGTTTAGTGCTGTTTCTTGTTGAGGTTTAGTGTTTTTTGTTGTTAGGGTGTTAGTGCTTTTTGTTGTTAGGGGTTTAGGGTTGTTTGTTGTTAGGGGTTTAAGGTTGTTTGTTGTTAGGAGGTTAGGGTTGTTTGTTGTTACAGGGTTAGGTTAGTTTCTTGTTAGGGGTTTAGTGTTGTTTGTTGTTAGGGGGTTAGTGTTTGTTGTTAGGGGTTTAGGGTTGTTTCTTTTTGGGGTTTAGTAGTTTTTGTTGTTAGGGTGTTAGTGTTGTTTGTGGTTAGGGGGTTAGTGTTGTTTGTTCTTACGGGGTTAGTGTTGTTTGTGGTTAGGGTGTTAGTGTTGTTTGTGGTTAGGGGGTGAGAGTTGTTGGTTGTTAGGGGGTTAGGATTGTTTGTTTTTAGGGGTTTAGGGTTGTTTGTTGTTAGGGGGTTAAGGTGGTTTGTTGTTAGGAGGTTAGGGCTATTTGTTGTTACAGGGTTAGGTTAGGTTCTTGTTAGGGGTTTAGTGTTGTTTGTTGTTAGGGTGTTAGTGTTTGTTGTTAGGGGTTTAGTGTTGTTTCTTGTTGGGGTTTAGTGGTTTTTGTTGTTAAGGTGTTAGTGTTGTTTGTTGTTAGGGGTTTAGGGTTGTTTGTTGTTAGGGGTTTAAGGTTGTTTGCTGTTAGGAGGTTAGGGTTGTTTGTTTTTACGGGGTTAGGTTAGTTTCTTGTTAGGGGTTTAGTGTTTTTTGTTGTTAGGGGGTTAGTGTTTGTTGTTAGGGGTTTAGGGTTGTTTTTTGTTGGGGTTTAGTAGTTTTTGTTGTTAGGGTGTTAGTGTTGTTTGTGGTTAGGGGGTTAGTGTTGTTGTTTGTTAGGGGGTTAGGGTTGTTTGTTGTTAGGAGGTTAGGGTTGTTTGTTTTTACAGGGTTAGGTTAGTTTCTTGTTAGGGGTTTAGTGTTGTTTGTTGTTAGGGGGTTAGTGTTTCTTGATAGGGGTTTAGTGGTGTTTCTTGTTGGGGTTTAGTGGTTTTTGTTGTTAGGGTGTTAGTGTTGTTTGTTGTTAGGGGTTTAGGGTTGTTTGTTGTTAGGGGTTTAAAGGTTGTTTGTTGTTAGTAGGTTAGGGTTGTTTGTTGTTACGGGGTTAGGTAAGTTTCTTGTTAGGGGTTTAGTGTTGTTTGTTGTTAGGGGGTTAGTGTTTGTTGTTACGGGTTTAGGGTTGTTTCTTGTTGGGGTTTAGTGTTTTTTGTTGTTAGGGTGTCAGTGTTGTTTGTTGTTAGGGGTTTAGGGTTGTTTGTTGTTAGGCGTTTAAGGTTGTTTGTTGTTAGGAGGTTAGGGTTGTTTGTTGTTACGGGGTTAGGTTAGTTTCTTGTTGGGGTTTAGTGTTGTTTGTTGTTAGGGGGTTAGTGTTTGTTGTTAGGGGTTTAGGGTTGTTTCTTCTTGGGGTTTAGTAGTTTTTGTTGTTAGGGTGTTAGTGCTGTTTGTGGTTAGGGGGTTAGTGTTGTTGTTTGTTAGGGGGTTAGGGTTGTTTGTTGTTAGGGGTTTAGAGTAGTTTATTTTTAGGGGGTTAGTGTTGTTTGTTGTTAGGTTGTTAGGATTGTTGTTAGGGGGTTAGTGGTGTTTGTTGTTAGGGTGTTAGTGTTTTTTGTTGTTGGGGGGTTAGTGTTGTTTCTTGTTAGAGAGTTAGGGTTCTTTGTTGTTAGGGGCTTAGGGTTGTTTGTTGTTAGTGGGTTAGAGTGGTTTGTTGTTGGGGGTTAGGGTTGTTTCTTTTTAGGGTGTTCGGGTTGTTGTTAGGTGGTTAGTGTTGTTTCTATTTAGGGGTTTCGGGTTGTTTCTTGTTGAGGTTTAGTGGTTTTTGTTGTTAGGGTGTTAGTGTTGTTTGTGGTTAGGGGGTTAGTGTTGTTTGTATTTAGGGGTTTAGGGTTGTTTCTTGTTGGCCTTTAGTGGTTTTTGTTGTTAGGGGGTTAGTGTTGTTTGTTCTTACGGGGTTAGTGTTGTTTGTGGTTAGGGTGTTAGTGTTGTTTGTGGTTAGGGGGTGAGCGTTGTTGGTTGTTAGGGGGTTAGTGTTGTTTGTTGTTAGGGGTTTAGGGTTGTTTGTTGTTAGGGGTTTAAGGTTGTTTGGTGTTAGCAGGTTAGGGTTTTTTCTTGTTACGGGGTTAGGTTAGTTTCTTGTTAGGGGTTTAGTGTTGTTTGTTGTTAGGGGGTTAGTGTTTGTTGTTAGGGGTTTAGTGTTGTTTCTTGTTGGGGTTTAGTAGTTTTTGTTGTTAGGGTGTTAGTGTTGTTTGTGGTTAGGGGGATTAGTGTTCTTTGTTCTTACGGGGTTAGTGTTGTTTGTGGTTAGGGTGTTAGTGTTGTTTGTGGTTAGGGGGTGAGCGTTGTTGGTTGTTAGGGGGTTAGGATTGTTTGTTGTTAGGGGTTTAGTGTTGTTTGTTGTTAGGGGTTTAAGGTTGTTTGTTGTTAGAAGGTTAGGGTTGTTTGTTGTTACAGGGTTAGGTTAGTTTCTTGTTAGGGATTTAGTGTTGTTTGTTTTTAGGGGGTTAGTGTTTGTTGTGAGGGGTTTAGTGTTGTTTCTTGTTGGGGTTTAGTGGTTTTTGTTGTTAGGGTGTTAGTGGTGTTTGTGGTTAGGGGGTTAGTGTTGTTGTTTGTTAGGGGGTTAGGGTTGTTTGTTGTTAGAAGGTTAGGGTTGTTTGTTGTTAGGGGTTTAGGGTTGTTTGTTGTTAGGGGGTTAGGGTTGTTTGTTGTTAGGGGTTTAGAGTAGTTTATTTTTAGGGGGTTAGTGTTGTTTGTTGTTAGGTTGTTAGGATTGTTGTTAGGGGGTTAGTGGTGTTTGTTGTTAGGGGGTTAGTGTTTTTTGTTGTTAGGGGGTTAGTGTTGTTTCTTTTTATAGAGTTAGGGTTCTTTGTTGTTAGGGGCTTAGGCTTGTTTGTTGTTAGTGGGTTAGAGTAGTTTGTTGTTGGGGGTTAGGGTTGTTTGTTGTTAGGGGATTAGGATTGTTGTTAGGTGGTTAGTGTTGTTTCTATTTAGGGGTTTCGGGTTGTTTCTTGTTGAGGTTTAGTGGTTTTTGTTGTTAGGGTGTTAGTGTTGTTTGTGGTTAGGGGGTTAGTGTTGTTTGTATTTAGGGGTTTAGGGTTGCTCCTTGTTAGGCTTTAGTGGTTTTTGTTGTTAGGGTGTTAGTGTTGTTTGTTGTTAGGGGGTTAGTGTTGTTTGTTCTTACGGGGTTAGTGTTGTTTTTGGTTAGGGTGTTAGTGTTGTTTGTGGTTATTGGGTGAGCGTTGTTGGTTGTTAGGGGGTTAGTGTTGTTTGTATTTAGGGGTTTAGGGTTGTTTCTTGTTGGGGTTTAGTGGTTTTTGTTGTTAGGGTGTTAGTGTTGTTTGTTGTTAGGGGGTTAATGTTGTTTGTTGTTAGGTTAGGGTTGTTTGTTGTTACAGGGTTAGGTTAGTTTTTTGTTAGGGGTTTATTGTTGTTTGTTGTTAGGGGGTTAATGTTTGTTGTTAGGGGTTTAGTGTTGTTTCTTGTTGGGGTTTAGTGGTTTTTGTTGTTAGGGTGTTAGTGTTGTTTGTTGTTAGGGGTTTAGGGTTGTTTGTTGTTAGGGGTTTAAGGTTGTTTGTTGTTAGGAGGTTAGGGTTGTTTGTTGTTACGGGGTTAGGTTAGTTTCTTGTTAGGGGTTTAGTGTTGTTTGTTGTTAGGGGGTTAGTGTTTGTTGTTAGGGGTTTAGGGTTGTTTCTTGTTGGGGTTTAGTAGTTTTTGTTGTTAGGGTGTTAGTGTTGTTTGTGGTTAGGGGATTAGTGTTGTTTTTTGTTAGGGGGTTAGGGTTGTTTGTTGTTAGGAGGTTAGGGTTGTTTGTTCTTACAGGGTTAGGTTAGTTTCTTGTTAGGGGTTTAGAGTTGTTTGTTGTTAGGGGGTTAGTGTTTGTTGTTAGGGGTTCAGTGTTGTTTCCTGTTGGAGTTTAGTGGTTTTTGTTGTTAGGGTGTTAGTGTTGTTTGTTGTTAGGGGTTTAGGGTTGTTTGTTGTTAGGTGTTTAAGGTTGTTTGTTGTTAGGAGATTAGGGTTGTTTTTTGTTACGGGGTTAGGTTAATTTCTTGTTAGGGGTTTAGTGTTGTTTGTTGTTAGGGGGTTAGTGTTTGTTGTTAGGGGTTTAGGGGTGTTTCTTGTTGCGGTTTAGTAGTTTTTGTTGTTAGGGTGTTAGTCTTGTTTGTTGTTAGGGGGTTAGTGTTGTTTGTTCTTACGGGGTTAGTGTTTTTTGTGGTTAGGGTTTTAGTGCTGTTTGTGGTTAGTGGGTGAGCGTTGTTGGTTGTTAGGGGGTTAGGATTGTTTGTTGGTAGGGATTTAGGGTTGTTTGCTGCTAGGGGGTTAAGGTTCCTTGTTGTTAGGAGGTTAGGGTTGTTTGTTGTTACAGGGTTAGGTTAGTTTCTTGTTACGGGTTTAGGGTTGTTTGTTGTTAGGGGGTTAGGGTTGTTTGTTGTTAGGGGTTTAGAGTAGTTTATTTTTAGGGGGTTAGTGTTGTTTGTTGTTAGGTTGTTAAGATTGTTGTTAGGGGGTTAGTGGTGTTTGTTGTTAGGGGGTTAGCGTTTGTTGTTAGGGGTTTAGGGTTGTTTCTTGTTGGGGTTTAGTAGTTTTTGTTGTTAGGGTGTTAGTGTTGTTTTTGGTTAGGGGGTTAGTGTTGTTGTTTATTAGGGGGTTAGGATTGTTTGTTGTTAGGAGGTTAGGGTTGTTTGTTGTTACAGGGTTAGGTTAGTTTCTTGTTAGGGGTTTCGTGTTGTTTGTTGTTAGGGGGTTAGTGCTTGTTGTTAGGGGTTTAGGGTTATTTCTTGTTGGGGTTTAGTAGTTTTTGTTGTTAGGATGTTAGTGTTGTTTGTTGTTAGGGGGTTAGTGTTGTTTGTTCTTACGGGGTTAGTGTTGTTTGTGGTTAGGGTGTTAGTGTTGTTTGTGGTTAGGGTGTTAGTGCTTTTTGTGGTTGCGGGTTAGGGTTGTTTGTTTTTTGGGGGTTAGGGTAGTTTGTTGTTATTTTGTTAGGGTTGTTTGTTGTTAGGTGGTTAGGTTTGTTTGTTGTTACGGGGTTAGGGCTGTTTGTTGTTAGGAGGTTAGTGTTGTTTGTTGTTAGGGGTTTATTGTTGTTTGTTGTTTGTGGGTTAGTGTTGTTTGTTGTTAGGGGTTTAGGTTTGTTGTTCTTAGGGCGTTAGTGTTGCTTGTTGTTAGGCTGTTAGGAGTGTTTGTCAGTGTGTTAGAGTTTTTTGTTGTTCGGGGCTTAGTGTTGTTTTATGTTAGGGAGTTAGTGTTGTTTGTTGTTGGAGGTTAGTGTTGTTTGTTAGGGGATCAATGTTGTTTGTTTTTAGTGGGTTAGGGTTCTTTGTTGTTAGGGGATTAGTGTTGTTTGTTATCAGGGGTTCAGTGTTGTTTGTTTTTAGCTGTTTAGAGTTGTTTGTTTTTAGGGTATTAGTGTTTTTTGTTGTTAGGGGGTTAGGATTGTGTTTTTTTAGTTGGTTATTGTTGTTTGTTTTTGGGGGTTAGTGTTGTTTGTTGTTAGGGGCTGAGTGTTGCTTTTTGTTAGGGTGTTAGGGTTGTTTGTTGTTAGGGGTTAGGGTTGTTTGTTATTAGGGGTTAATTTGGTTTTTTGTTAGGGGTTCAGTGTTGTTTGTTGTTAGGGGGTGAGTGTTGTTTGTTGTCAGGGCGTTAGGGTTGTTTCTTGTTAGGAGATTAGGGTCGATGGTTGTTAGGTGTTTAGTGTTGTTTGTTGTTAGGTGTTAGTGTTGCTTGTCATTAGGGCGTTAGTGTTTTTTGTTGTTAGTGGGTTAGTGCTGTGTGTTGTTAGTGGCTTAGTGTTGTTTGTTTTTAGGGGTTCAGTGTTGTTTGTTTTTAGGGTTTTAGGGTTGTTTGTTTTTAGGGGGTTTGCATTGTTTGTTTTTAGGGTGTTAGGATTGTTTGTTGTTAGGGGGTAAGTGTTGTTTGTTGTTAGGGGGTTAGTGTTGTTGGTTTTTAGGGGGTTAGGGTTGTTTGTTTTGGGGGGTTAAGGTTGTTTGTTGTTAGTGGGTTAGGGTTGTTTGTTGTTAGGGGATTAGTGTTGTTGTTGTTAGGGGGTTTGTGCTTTTTTTTGTTGGGGGTTAATGTTTCTTGTTCGGGGTCAGCGTTTGTTATTAAGGGTTTTGGGTTTGTTGTTGTTAGGGTGTTAGTGTTGTTTGTTGTTAGGGGGTTCGTGTTGTTTGTTCTTAGGGTGTTAGTGTTTTTTGTGGTTAGAGCGTTAGTGTTGTTTGTTGTTACGGGGTTAATGTTTCTTTTTAGGGGTTTAGGGTTGTTTCTTGTTGGGGGATAGTGGTGTTTGCTGTTGGGGGTTTAGGGATGGTTGTTGTTAGGGTGTTAGTGATAGTTGTTGTTAGGAGGTTAGTGTTGTTTATTGTTAGCTGTTTAGGGTTGTTTCTTGTTGGGGTTTTGTGGTTTTTGTTCTTAGGGTATTAGTGTTTGTGGTTGGGGGTTAGTGTTGCTGGTTGTTAGGGGGTCAGGGTTCTTTGTTGTTAGGGGGTTAGGGTTGTTTGTTGTTAGTGGGTTAGTGTTGTTTGTTGTTAGGGGTTCAGAGTTTTTTGCTGTTAGGGGGTTAGAGTTGTTTGCTGTTAAAGGATTTGGGTTCTTTCTTGTTGGGGGTTAGTGTTGTTTGTTTTTAGGGGATAAGTGTTGGTTGTTGCTAGGGGGTTAGTTTTTTTTGTTTTTACTGGCTTAGTGGTGTTGGTGGTTAGGGGGTTAGTGTTGCTGGTTGTTTAGGGGGTTAGGGTTGTTTGTTGTTAGGGGGTTAGTGTTGTTTGTTTTTAGGGGGAAAGTGTTGGTTTTTGTTAGGCGGTTAGGGTTATTGGTTGTTAGGGGGTTAGGGTTGTTTGCTGTTAGGGGGTTAGGGTTGTTTGTTGTTACGGGGTTAGTGTTCTTTGTTATTACGGGGATAGGATTTTTTGTTGTTACGGGGTTAGTGTAGTTTCTTGTTATAGAGTTAGTGTTGTTTGTTGTTAGTGGGTTAGGGTTCTTTGTTGTTTGGTTACGGTTGTTTGTTGTTAGGGGGTTAGGGTTGTTTGTTGTTAGGGGGTTAGTGTTGTTTGTTCTTAGGGCGTTAGTGTTGGTTGTTGTTAGTAGGTTAGTGTTTTTTGTTCTTAGTGGGTTAGTGCTGTTTGGGGTTAGGGAGTTAGTGTTGCTGGTTGTTAGGGGTTAGTGTTGTTTGTTGTTAGGGGTTTAGGTTTGTTTCTTGTTGGGGTTTAGTGTTGTTTGTTGTTAGGGTGTTAGTGTAGTTTGTGGTTAGGGGGTTAGTGTTGTTGGTTGTTAGGGGGTTAGTGTTGTTTGTGGTTAGGGGTTTAGTGTTGTTTGTTGTTCGGTGTTTAGAGTTTTTTGTTCTTAGGGGCTTAGGGTTGTTTGTTGTTAGGGGATTAGGGTTGTTTCCTGTTAGGGGGTTAGTGTTGTTTGTTTTTAGGGGGTAAGTGTTGGTTGCTGTTAGGGGGTTAGTGTTCTTTGTTTTTACTGGGTTATTGCTGTTTGTGGTTAGGAGGTTAGTGTAGTTGGTTGTTAGGGAGTTAGGGTTGTTTGTTGTTAGGGGGTTAGTGTTTGTTGTTACAGTGTTGGTGTTGATAGTTGTTAGGGGGTTAGTTTTGTTTGCTTTTAGAGGTTTAGGGTTGTTGGTTGTTAGTGTGTTAGTGTTGTTTGTTGTTAGGGGCTTAGGGGTGTTTGTTCTTACGGGGTTAGGGTATTTTTGGTTACGAGGTTAGGGTAGTTTCCTGTTAGGGGGTTAGTGTTGTTTGTTTTTAGTGGCTTAGGGTTGTTTGTTGTTAGGGGGTTAGGTTAGTTTGATGTTAGGGGGTTAGTGTTGTTTGTTGTTAGGGGTTTAGTGTTGTTTGTTGTTAGGGGCTTAGGGTGGTTTGTTGTTAGGGGATTAGGGTTCTTTCTTGTTAGGGGGTTAGTGTTGGTTCTTGCTAGGGGGTTAGTGTTGTTTGTTGTTACGGGGAAAGTGTTGGTTGTTGTTAGGGGGTTAGTGTTTTTTGTTTTGATTGGGTTAGTGCTGTTTGTGGTTGGGGGTTAGTGTTGTTGGTTTTTAGCGTGTTAGGGTTGTTTGTTGTTAGGGGGTTAGTGTTGTTTGTTCTTAGGGCGTTAGTGTTGGTTGTTGTTAGTAGGTTAGTGTTTTTTGTTCTTAGTGGGTTAGTGCTGTTTGGGGTTAGGGAGTTAGTGTTGCTGGTTGTTAGGGGTTAGTGTTGTTTGTTGTTAGGGGTTTAGGTTTGTTTCTTGTTGGGGTTTAGTGTTGTTTGTTGTTAGGGTGTTAGTGTAGTTTGTCGTTAGGGGGTTAGTGTTGTTGGTTGTTAGGGGGTTAGTGTTGTTTGTGGTTAGGGGTTTAGTGTTGTTTGTTGTTCGGTGTTTAGAGTTTTTTGTTCTTAGGGGCTTAGGGTTGTTTGTTGTTAGGGGATTAGGGTTGTTTCCTGTTAGGGGGTTAGTGTTGTTTGTTTTTAGGGGGTAAGTGTTGGTTGCTGTTAGGGGGTTAGTGTTCTTTGTTTTTACTGGGTTATTGCTGTTTGTAGTTAGGAGGTTAGTGTAGTTGGTTGTTAGGGAGTTAGGGTTGTTTGTTGTTAGGGGGTTAGTGTTTGTTGTTACAGTGTTGGTGTTGATAGTTGTTAGGGGGTTAGTTTTGTTTGCTTTTAGAGGTTTAGGGTTGTTGGTTGTTAGTGTGTTAGTGTTGTTTGTTGTTAGGGGCTTAGGGGTGTTTGTTCTTACGGGGTTAGGGTATTTTTGGTTACGAGGTTAGGGTAGTTTCCTGTTAGGGGGTTAGTGTTGTTTGTTTTTAGTGGCTTAGGGTTGTTTGTTGTTAGGGGGTTAGGTTAGTTTGATGTTAGGGGGTTAGTGTTGTTTGTTGTTAGGGGTTTAGTGTTGTTTGTTGTTAGGGGCTTAGGGTGGTTTGTTGTTAGGGGATTAGGGTTCTTTCTTGTTAGGGGGTTAGTGTTGGTTCTTGCTAGGGGGTTAGTGTTGTTTGTTGTTACGGGGAAAGTGTTGGTTGTTGTTAGGGGGTTAGTGATTTTTGTTTTGATTGGGTTAGTGCTGTTTGTGGTTGGGGGTTAGTGTTGTTGGTTTTTAGCGTGTTAGGGTTGTTTGTTGTTAGTGTATTAGGGTTTTTTGTTGTTAGGGGTTAGTGTTGTTTGTTATTAGGGATTTAGGGTTATTAGTTGTTAGGGGGTTAGTGTTGTTTGTTGTTAGCTGGTTAATGTTGTTTGTTGTTAGTAAGTTAGGGTTGTTTGTTGTTACGGGGTTAGGGTAGTTTGTTGTTACGGGGTTAGTGTTTGTTCTTAGTGGGTTAGTGTTGTTTGCTGTTTGGTTATGTTGTTCGTTGTTAAGGCGCTAGGGATGTTTCTTGTTCGGGGTTAGGGTTGTTTGTTGTTAAGGGCTTAGTGTTGTTTGTTGTTAGGGGGTTAGTGTTGTTTGTTGTTCCGGGGTTAGTTTTGTTTGTTATTAATGGTTTAGGGTTGTTTGTTGTTAGGGGGTTAGGGTTCTTGTTCTAAGGGGGTTACTGTTGTTTTTTGTTGCGGGTTAGTGTTGTTTGTTCTTAGGGTGTTAGTGTTCTTTGTTGTTATGATGTTAGGGTTGGTTGTGGTTAGGGTGTTAGTGTTGTTTGTTGTTAAGTGTTTAGTATTCTTTGTTTTTAGGCGTTTAGAGTTGTTTCTTGGGGTTTAGTGGAGTTTGTTGTTAGGGTTTTCGTGTTGTTTGTTGTTAGGGGGTTAGTGTTGGTTGTTGTTAGGGGGTTAGTGTTGCTTTTATTCAGGAGGTTAGTGTTTGTTGTTGTTAGAGGGTTAGTGTTGTTTGTTGTTAGGGGTTTAAAACACACTGCCTAGAGAAATCCTAGCAAAGCCCTATGTTTCCCCAAAGAAATGTATGTCCATTTCAGTTCTTCGCCAGCAACGGAGCAAAGAGGCAACGTCAGATTGTGTGTATCTCAGTGAGAGAAAGAACACTGTGACTTCCCCCGTTCCTCTGACGAAAGCGGTTAGAGGGAGAAAAGCGTCCTTTGCTTTCGCTTTCCCGCAATGAGCTCGGCAGATCTGCCCTTCGCGAAGGGCCGTTTTCCCCCGGAGAACTGCCTCGCGGTAGCCCTGTTCTGGAAGTGGAACGAGTATGCAGTGATAGCGTTCAGCTATTGTGAAGGCTCGCTTTGGCCCAGGGCAAACGAAGCGCCGGGGGAAATCTTAGCAGAGCCCAGCGCCTTTCCACGGTTCAAAGCGTGGAACTGCAGACTCATTTGCAAAGAAGAGAGCACACAGGCAACAGCAGCCCGCACCTTTCTCAGTGAAAGGGAGAACTCCCTGACTTCATCCAGTCCTCTGAGCAAAGCAGGCAGAAGGAGAGAAACTTTCTTTCCTTCCTCTTTCCTGCAACGAATTCCTCATTTGCTCTTGCAAACGCAGGGCTTCTTCTGAAAACCTGCGTCGCGGTGCAGGGATCTTTCCAGAGGAGCAACGACATAGTTTTAGCTGGAAGGGCTTGGGAAAGCAGCCGGGGAGAAAAGGCCTATTGCTATTCTCTTTTCTTTCTGCCTCACTGCGGTCAATTGGCACTTGCCAAAGCAAGGTTTCCCAGCACAAACTACAAAGCAGCAGCTCTCTCCTGGCAGAGGAAATCCCATGCAGTGCTGCCCTTTCGAGATAGTGTTGGTACAGTGAGGCCCAGGGAAAACAGACTGCCTAGAGAAATCCTAGCAAAGCCCTGTGTTTCCCCACAGGAATGTATGTCAGTTTCAGTTCTTTGCCAGCAACGGAGCTCAGAGGCAACGTCAGATTGTGTGTATCTCAGTGAGAGAAAGAACACTGTGACTTCCCCCGTTCCTCTGACGAAAGCGGTTAGAGGGAGAAAAGCGTCCTTTGCTTTCGCTTTCCCGCAATGTTCTCCACAGATCTGCCCTTCGCAAAGGGCCGTTTTTCCCCGGAGAACTGCCTCGCGGTAGCCCTGTTCTGGAAGTGGAACGAGTATGCAGTGTTAGCGTTCAGCTAATGTGAAGGCTCGCTTTGGCCCAGGGCAAACGAAGCGCCGGGGGAAATCTTAGCAGAGCCCGGCGCCTTTCCACGGTTCAAAGCGTGGAACTGCAGACTCTTTTGCAAAGAAGAGAGCGCACAGGCAACAGCAGCCCGCTCGTTTCTCAGTGAAAGGGAGAACTCCCTGACTTCATCCAGTCCTCTGAGCAAAGCAGGCAGAAGGAGAGAAACTTTCTTTCCTTCCTCTTTCCTGCAACGAATTTCTCATTTGCTCTGGAAACGCAAGGCTTCTTCTGAAAAACTACGTCAAGGTGCAGGGATCCTTCCAGAGGAGCAACGACATAGTTTTAGCTGGAAGGGCTTGGCTCAGAAGCCGGGGAGAAAAGGCCTCTTGCTATTTTCTTTTCTTTCTGCCCGAATGCGGTCAATTGGCACCTGCCAAGGCAAGGTTTCCCAGCACAAACTACAAAGCAGCAGCTCTCTCATGAAGAGGAAATCCCATTCAGTGTTGCCCTGGCAAGATAGTGTTGCTACAGTGAGGCCCAGGGAAAACACACTGCCTAGAGAAATCCTAGCAAAGCCCTGTGTTTTCCCACAGGAATGTATGTCCGTTTCAGTTCTTTGCCAGCAACGGAGCTCAGAGGCAACGTCAGATTGTGTGTATCTCAGTGAGAGAAAGAACACTGTGACTTCCCCCGTTCCTCTGACGAAAGCAGTTAGAGGGAGAAAAGCGTCCTTTGCTTTCGCTTTTCCGCAATGAGCTCCACAGATCTGCCCTTCGCGAAGGGCCGTTTTCCCCCGGAGAACTGCCTCGCGGTAGCCCTGTTCTGGAAGTGGAACGAGTATGCAGTGTTAGCGTTCGGCTAATGTGAAGGCTCGCTTTGGCCCATGCAAACGAAGCGCCGGGGGAAATCTTAGCAGAGCCCGGCGCCTTTCCACGGTTCAAAACGTGGAACTGCAGACTCTTTTGCAAAGAAGAGAGCGCACAGGCAACAGCAGCCCGCACGTTTCTCAGTGAAAGGGAGAACTCCCTGACTTCATCCAGTCCTCTGAGCAAAGCAGGCAGAAGGAGAGAAACTTTCTTTCCTTCCTCTTTCCTGCAACGAATTCCTCATTTGCTCTTGCAAACGCAAGGCTTCTTCTGAAAAACTACGTCACGGGGCAGGGATCCTTCCAGAGGAGCAACGACATAGTTTTAGCTGGAAGGGCTTGGCTGAGCAGCCGGGGAGAAAAGGCCTCTTGCTATTTTCTTTTCTTTCTGCCCAAATGCGGTCAATTGGCACCTGCCAAGGCAAGGTTTCCCAGCACAAACTACAAAGCAGCAGCTCTCTCATGAAGAGGAAATCCCATTCAGTGTTGCCCTTGCGAGATAGTGTTGCTACAGTGAGGCCCAGGGAAAACACACTGCCTAGAGAAATCCTAGCAAAGCCCTGTGTTTCCCCACAGGAATGTATGTCCGTTTCAGTTCTTTGCCAGCAACGGAGCTCAGAGGCAACGTCAGATTGTGTGTATCTCAGTGAGAGAAAGAACACTGTGACTTCCCCCATTCCTCTGACGATAGCAGTTAGAGGGAGAAAAGCGTCCTTTGCTTTCGCTTTCCCGCAATGTTCTCCACAGATCTGCCCTTCGCGAAGGGCCGTTTTTCCCCGGAGAACTGCCTCGCGGTAGCCCTGTTCTGGAAGTGGAACGAGTATGCAGTGTTAGCGTTCGGCTAATGTGAAGGCTCGCTTTGGCCCATGCAAACGAAGCGCCGGGGGAAATCTTAGCAGAGCCCGGCGCCTTTCCACGGTTCAAAACGTGGAACTGCAGACTCTTTTGCAAGGAAGAGAGCGCACAGGCAACAGCAGCCCGCACGTTTCTCAGTGAAAGGGAGAACTCCCTGACTTCATCCAGTCCTCTGAGCAAAGCAGGCAGAAGGAGAGAAACTTTCTTTCCTTCCTCTTTCCTGCAAAGAATTCCTCATTTGCTCTTGCAAACGTAAGGCTTCTCCTAAAAAACTACGTCACGGTGCAGAGATCCTTCCAGAGGAGCAACGAAATAGTTTTAGCTGGAAGGGCTTGGCAGAGCAGCCGGGGAGAAAAGGCCGCTTGCTGTTCTCTTTTCTTTCTGCCCGAATGCGGTCAATTGGCACTTGCCAAAGCAACGTTTCCCAGCACAAACTAGAAAGCAGCAGCTCTCTCCTGGCAGAGGAAATCCCATGCAGTGTTGCCCTGGCGAGATAGTGTTGGTACAGTGAGGCCCAGGGAAAACACACTGCCTAGAGAAATCCTAGCAAAGCCCTGTGTTTCCCCACAGGAATGTATGTCCGTTTCAGTTCTTCGCCACCAACGGAGCAAAGAGGCAACGTCAGATTGTGTGTATCTCAGTGAGAGAAAGAACACTGTGACTTCCCCCGTTCCTCTGACGAAAGCAGTTAGAGGGAGAAAAGCGTCCTTTGCTTTCGCTTTCCCGCAATGAGCTCCACAGATCTGCCCTTCGCGAAGGGCCGTTTTCCCCCGGAGAACTGCCTGGCAGTAGCCCTGTTCTGGAAGTGGAACGAGTATGCAGTGTTAGCGTTCAGCTAATGTGAAGGCTCGCTTTGGCCCAGGGCAAACGAAGCGCCGGGGGAAGTCTTAGCAGATCCCGGCGCCTTTCCACGGTTCAAAGCGTGGAACTGCAGACTCTTTTGCAAAGAAGAGAGCGCACAGGCAACAGCACCCGGCAATTTCTCAGTGAAAGGGAGAACTCCCTGACTTCATCCAGTCCTCTGAGCAAAGCAGGCAGAGGGAGAGAAACTTTCTTTCCTTCCTCTTTCCTGCAACGAATTCCTCATTTGCTCTTTCAAACGCAGGGCTTCTTCTGAGAAACTACGTCGCGGTGCAGGGATCCCTCCAGAGGAGCAACGACATAGTTTTAGCTGGAAGGGCTTGGGAAAGCAGCCGGGGAGAAAAGGCCTCTTGCTATTCTCTTTTCTTTCTGCCTGAATGCAGTCAATTCGCACTTGCCAAAGCAAGGTTTCCCAGCACAAGCTACAAAGCAGCAGCTCTCTCCTGGCAGAGGAAATCCCATGCAGTGCTGTCCTTGCGAGATAGTGTTGATAGAGTGAGACCCAGGGAAAGCACACTGCCTAGAGAAATCGTAGCAAAGCCCTGTGTTTCCCCACAGAAATGTATGTCAGTTTCAGTTCTTTGCCAGCAACGGAGCTCAGAGGCAACGTCAGATTGTGTGTATCTCAGTGAGAGAAAGAACACTGTGACTTCCCCCGTTCCTCTGACGAAAGCGGTTAGAGGGAGAAAAGCGTCCTTTGCTTTCGCTTTCCCGCAATGAGCTCCACAGATCTGCCCTTCGCGAAGGGCCGTTTTTCCCCGGAGAACTGCCTCGCGGTAGCCCTGTTCTGGAAGTGGAACGAGTATGCAGTGTTAGCGTTCAGCTAATGTGAAGGCTCGCTTTGGCCCAGGGCAAACGAAGCGCCGGGGGAAATCTTAGCAGAGCCCGGCGCCTTTCCACGGTTCAAAGCGTGGAACTGCAGACTCTTTTGCAAAGAAGAGAGCGCACAGGCAACAGCAGCCCGCACGTTTCTCAGTGAAAGGGAGAACTCCCTGACTTCATCCAGTCCTCTGAGCAAAGCAGGCAGAGGGAGAGAAACTTTCTTTCCTTCCTCTTTTCTGCAACGAATTCCTCATTTGCTCTTTCAAACGCAGGGTTTCTTCTGAGAAACTACGTCGCGGTGCAGGGATCCCTCCAGAGGAGCAACGACATAGTTTTAGCTGGAAGGGCTTGGGAAAGCAGCCGGGGAGAAAAGGCCTCTTGCTATTCTCTTTTCTTTCTGCCTGAATGCAGTCAATTCGCACTTGCCAAAGCAAGGTTTCCCAGCACAAGCTACAAAGCAGCAGCTCTCTCCTGGCAGAGGAAATCCCATGCAGTGCTGTCCTTGCGAGATAGTGTTGATAGAGTGAGACCCAGGGAAAGCACACTGCCTAGAGAAATCGTAGCAAAGCCCTGTGTTTCCCCACAGAAATGTATGTCAGTTTCAGTTCTTTGCCAGCAACGGAGCTCAGAGGCAACGTCAGATTGTGTGTATCTCAGTGAGAGAAAGAACACTGTGACTTCCCCCGTTCCTCTGACGAAGGCGGTTAGAGGGAGAAAAGCGTCCTTTGCTTTCGCTTTCCCGCAGTGAGCTCCACAGATCTGCCCTTCGCGAAGGGCCGTTTTTCCCCGGAGAACTGCCTCGCGGTAGCCCTGTTCTGGAAGTGGAACGAGTATGCAGTGTTAGCGTTCGGCTAATGTGAAGGCTCGCTTTGGCCCATGCAAACGAAGCGCCGGGGGAAATCTTAGCAGAGCCCGGCGCCTTTCCACGGTTCAAAACGTGGAACTGCAGACTCTTTTGCAAGGAAGAGAGCGCACAGGCAACAGCAGCCCGCACGTTTCTCAGTGAAAGGGAGAACTCCCTGACTTCATCCAGTCCTCTGAGCAAAGCAGGCAGAAGGAGAGAAACTTTCTTTCCTTCCTCTTTCCTGCAAAGAATTCCTCATTTGCTCTCGCAAACGCAGGGCTTCTTCTGAAAACATACGTCGCGGTGCAGGGATCCTTCCAGAAGAGCAACGACATAGTTTTAGCTGGAAGGGCTTGGGAAAGCAGCCGGGGACAAAAGGCCTCTTGCTATTCTCTTTTCTTTCTGCCTGAATGCAGTCAATTCGCACTTGCCAAAGAGAGGTTTCCCAGCACAAACTACAAAGCAGCAGCTCTCTCCTGGCAGAGGAAATCCCATGCAGTGTTGCCCTGGCGAGATAGTGTTGCTACAGTGAGGCCCAGTGAAAACACACTGCCTAGAGAAATCCTAGCAAAGCCCTGTGTTTCCCCACAGGAATGTATGTCAGTTTCAGTTCTTTGCCAGCAACGGAGCTCAGAGGCAACGTCAGATTGTGTGTATCTCAGTGAGAGAAAGAACACTGTGACTTCCCCCGTTCCTCTGACGAAAGCGGTTAGAGGGAGAAAAGCGTCCTTTGCTTTCGCTTTCCCGCAATGAGCTCCACAGATCTGCCCTTCGCGAAGGGCCGTTTTTCCCCGGAGAACTGCCTCGCGGTAGCCCTGTTCTGGAAGTGGAACGAGTATGCAGTGTTAGCGTTCGGCTAATGTGAAGGCTCGCTTTGACCCAGGGCAAACGAAGCGCCGGGGGAAATCTTAGCAGAGCCCGGCGCCTTTCCACGGTTCAAAGCGTGGAACTGCAGACTCTTTTGCAAAGAAGAGAGCGCACAGGCAACAGCAGCCCGCACGTTTCTCAGTGAAAGGGAGAACTCCCTGACTTCATCCAGTCCTCTGAGCAAAGCAGGCAGAAGGAGAGAAACTTTCTTTCCTTCCTCTTTCCTGCAACGAATTCCTCCTTTGCTCTTGCAAACGCAAGGCTTCTTCTGAAAAACTACGTCACGGTGCAGGGATCCTTCCAGAGGAGCAACGACATAGTTTTAGCTGGAAGGGCTTGGCTGAGAAGTCGGGGAGAAAAGGCCTCTTGCTATTTTCTTTTCTTTCTGCCCGAATGCGGTCAATTGGCACCTGCCAAGGCAAGGTTTCCCAGCACAAACTACAAAGCAGCAGCTCTCTCATGAAGAGGAAATCCCATTCAGTGTTGCCCTTGCGAGATAGTGTTGCTACAGTGAGGCCCAGGGAAAACACACTGCCTAGAGAAATCCTAGAAAAGCCCTGTGTTTCTCCCCGGGAATGTATGTCAGTTTCAGTTCTTTGCCACCAACGGAGCTCAGAGGCAACGTCAGATTGTGTGTATCTCAGTGAGAGAAAGAACACTGTGACTTCCCCCGTTCCTCTGACGAAAGCGGTTAGAGGGAGAAAAGCGTCCTTTGCTTTCGCTTTCCCGCAGTGAGCTCGGCAGATCTGCCCTTCGCGAAGGGCCGTTTTCCCCCGGAGAACTGCCTCGCGGTAGCCCTGTTCTGGAAGTGGAACGAGTATGCAGTGTTGGCGTTCAGCTATTGTGAAGGCTAGCTTTTGCCCACGGCAAACGAATCGCCCGGGGAAGTCTTAGCAGAAACCGGCGCCTTTCCACGGTTCAAAGCTTGGAACTGCAGACTCTTTTGCAAAGAAGAGAGCGCACAGGCAACAGCACCCGGCAATTTCTCAGTGAAAGGGAGAACTCCCTGACTTCATCCAGTCCTCTGAGCAAAGCAGGCAGAGGGAGAGAAACTTTCTTTCCTTCCTCTTTCCTGCAAAGAATTCCTCATTTGCTCTCGCAAACGCAGGGCTTCTTCTGAAAACATACGTCGCGGTGCAGGGATCCTTCCAGAAGAGCAACGACATAGTTTTAGCTGGAAGGGCTTGGGAAAGCAGCCGGGGACAAAAGGCCTCTTGCTATTCTCTTTTCTTTCTGCCTGAATGCAGTCAATTCGCACTTGCCAAAGAGAGGTTTCCCAGCACAAACTACAAAGCAGCAGCTCTCTCCTGGCAGAGGAAATCCCATGCAGTGTTGCCCTGGCGAGACAGTGTTGGTACAGTGAGGCCCAGGGAAAACACACTGCCTAGAGAAATCCTAGCAAAGCCCTGTGTTTCCCCACAGGAATGTATGTCAGTTTCAGTTCTTTGCCAGCAACGGAGCTCAGAGGCAACGTCAGATTGTGTGTATCTCAGTGAGAGAAAGAACACTGTGACTTCCCCCGTTCCTCTGACGAAAGCAGTTAGAGGGAGAAAAGCGTCCTTTGCTTTCGCTTTCCCGCAATGAGCTCCACAGATCTGCCCTTCGCGAAGGGCCGTTTTTCCCCGGAGAACTGCCTCGCGGTAGCCCTGTTCTGGAAGTGGAACGAGTATGCAGTGTTAGCGTTCGGCTAATGTGAAGGCTCGCTTTGACCCAGGGCAAACGAAGCGCCGGGGGAAATCTTAGCAGAGCCCGGCGCCTTTCCACGGTTCAAAGCGTGGAACTGCAGACTCTTTTGCAAAGAAGAGAGCGCACAGGCAACAGCAGCCCGCACGTTTCTCAGTGAAAGGGAGAACTCCCTGACTTCATCCAGTCCTCTGAGCAAAGCAGGCAGAAGGAGAGAAACTTTCTTTCCTTCCTCTTTCCTGCAACGAATTCCTCATTTGCTGTTGCAAACGTAAGGTTTCTTCTAAAAAACTACGTCACGGTGCAGAGATCCTTCCAGAGGAGCAACGAAATAGTTTTAGCTGGAAGGGCTTGGCAGAGCAGCCGGGGAGAAAAGGCCGCTTGCTGTTCTCTTTTCTTTCTGCCTGAATGCGGTCAATTGGCACCTGCCAAGGCAAGGTTTCCCAGCACAAACTACAAAGCAGCAGCTCTCTCATGAAGAGGAAATCCCATGCAGTGCTGCCCTTGCGAGATAGTGTTGATACAGTGAGGCCCAGGGAAAACAAACTGCCTAGAGAAATCCTAGCAAAGCCCTGTGTTTCGCCACAGGAATGTATGTCCGTTTCAGTTCTTCGCCAGCAACGGAGCAAAGAAGCAACGTCAGATTGTGTGTATCTCTGTGAGAGAAAGAACACTGTGACTTCCCCCGTTCCTCTGACGAAAGCAGTTAGAGGGAGAAAAGCGTCCTTTGCTTTCGCTTTCCCGCAATGAGCTCCACAGATCTGCCCTTCGCGAAGGGCCGTTTTCCCCCGGAGCACTGCTTCGCGGTAGCCCTGTTCTGGAAGTGGAACGAGTATGCAGTGTTAGCGTTCAGCTATTGTGAAGGCTCGCTTTGTCCCAGGGCAAACGAAGGGCCCGGGGAAGTCTTAGCAGAGCCCGGCGCCTTTCCACGGTTCAAAGCGTGGAACTGCAGACTCTTTTGCAAAGAAGAGAGCGCACAGGCAACAGCACCCGGCAATTTCTCAGTGAAAGGGAGAACTCCCTGACTTCATCCAGTCCTCTGAGCAAAGCAGGCAGAGGGAGAGAAACTTTCTTTCCTTCCTCTTTTCTGCAACGAATTCCTCATTTGCTCTTTCAAACGCAGGGCTTCTTCTGAGAAACTACGTCGCGGTGCAGGGATCCCTCCAGAGGAGCAACGACATAGTTTTAGCTGGAAGGGCTTGGGAAAGCAGCCGGGGAGAAAAGGCCTCTTGCTATTCTCTTTTCTTTCTGCCTGAATGCAGTCAATTCGCACTTGCCAAAGCAAGGTTTCCCAGCACAAGCTACAAAGCAGCAGCTCTCTCCTGGCAGAGGAAATCCCATGCAGTGCTGTCCTTGTGAGATAGTGTTGATAGAGTGAGACCCAGGGAAAGCACACTGCCTAGAGAAATCATAGCAAAGCCCTGTGTTTCCCCACAGAAATGTATGTCAGTTTCAGTTCTTTGCCAGCAACGGAGCTCAGAGGCAACGTCAGATTGTGTGTATCTCAGTGAGAGAAAGAACACTGTGACTTCCCCCGTTCCTCTGACGAAAGCGGTTAGAGGGAGAAAAGCGTCCTTTGCTTTCGCTTTCCCGCAGTGAGCTCCACAGATCTGCCCTTCGCGAAGGGCCGTTTTTCCCCGGAGAACTGCCTCGCGGTAGCCCTGTTCTGGAAGTGGAACGAGTATGCAGTGTTAGCGTTCGGCTAATGTGAAGGCTCGCTTTGGCCCATGCAAACGAAGCGCCGGGGGAAATCTTAGCAGAGCCCGGCGCCTTTCCACGGTTCAAAACGTGGAACTGCAGACTCTTTTGCAAGGAAGAGAGCGCACAGGCAACAGCAGCCCGCACGTTTCTCAGTGAAAGGGAGAACTCCCTGACTTCATCCAGTCCTCTGAGCAAAGCAGGCAGAAGGAGAGAAACTTTCTTTCCTTCCTCTTTCCTGCAAAGAATTCCTCATTTGCTCTCACAAACGCAGGGCTTCTTCTGAAAACATACGTCGCGGTGCAGGGATCCTTCCAGAAGAGCAACGACATAGTTTTAGCTGGAAGGGCTTGGGAAAGCAGCCGGGGACAAAAGGCCTCTTGCTATTCTCTTTTCTTTCTGCCTGAATGCAGTCAATTCGCACTTGCCAAAGAGAGGTTTCCCAGCACAAACTACAAAGCAGCAGCTCTCTCCTGGCAGAGGAAATCCCATGCAGTGTTGACCTGGCGAGACAGTGTTGGTACAGTGAGGCCCAGGGAAAACACACTGCCTAGAGAAATCCTAGCAAAGCCCTGTGTTTCCCCACAGGAATGTATGTCAGTTTCAGTTCTTTGCCAGCAACGGAGCTCAGAGGCAACGTCAGATTGTGTGTATCTCAGTGAGAGAAAGAACACTGTGACTTCCCCCGTTCCTCTGACGAAAGCAGTTAGAGGGAGAAAAGCGTCCTTTGCTTTCGCTTTCCCGCAATGAGCTCCACAGATCTGCCCTTCGCGAAGGGCCGTTTTTCCCCGGAGAACTGCCTCGCGGTAGCCCTGTTCTGGAAGTGGAACGAGTATGCAGTGTTAGCGTTCGGCTAATGTGAAGGCTCGCTTTGACCCAGGGCAAACGAAGCGCCGGGGGAAATCTTAGCAGAGCCCGGCGCCTTTCCACGGTTCAAAGCGTGGAACTGCAGACTCTTTTGCAAAGAAGAGAGCGCACAGGCAACAGCAGCCCGCACGTTTCTCAGTGAAAGGGAGAACTCCCTGACTTCATCCAGTCCTCTGAGCAAAGCAGGCAGAAGGAGAGAAACTTTCTTTCCTTCCTCTTTCCTGCAACGAATTCCTCATTTGCTGTTGCAAACGTAAGGTTTCTTCTAAAAAACTACGTCACGGTGCAGAGATCCTTCCAGAGGAGCAACGACATAGTTTTAGCTGGAAGGGCTTGGCAGAGCAGCCGGGGAGAAAAGGCCGCTTGCTGTTCTCTTTTCTTTCTGCCTGAATGCGGTCAATTGGCACCTGCCAAGGCAAGGTTTCCCAGCACAAACTACAAAGCAGCAGCTCTCTCATGAAGAGGAAATCCCATGCAGTGCTGCCCTTGCGAGATAGTGTTGATACAGTGAGGCCCAGGGAAAACAAACTGCCTAGAGAAATCCTAGCAAAGCCCTGTGTTTCGCCACAGGAATGTATGTCCGTTTCAGTTCTTCGCCAGCAACGGAGCAAAGAAGCAACGTCAGATTGTGTGTATCTCAGTGAGAGAAAGAACACTGTGACTTCCCCCGTTCCTCTGACGAAAGCAGTTAGAGGGAGAAAAGCGTCCTTTGCTTTCGCTTTCCCGCAATGAGCTCCACAGATCTGCCCTTCGCGAAGGGCCGTTTTCCCCCGGAGAACTGCTTCGCGGTAGCCCTGTTCTGGAAGTGGAACGAGTATGCAGTGTTAGCGTTCGGCTAATGTGAAGGCTCGCTTTGACCCAGGGCAAACGAAGCGCCGGGGGAAATCTTAGCAGAGCCCGGCGCCTTTCCACGGTTCAAAGCGTGGAACTGCAGACTCTTTTGCAAAGAAGAGAGCGCACAGGCAACAGCAGCCCGCACGTTTCTCAGTGAAAGGGAGAACTCCCTGACTTCATCCAGTCCTCTGAGCAAAGCAGGCAGAAGGAGAGAAACTTTCTTTCCTTCCTCTTTCCTGCAACGAATTTCTCATTTGCTCTTGCAAACGCAAGGCTTCTTCTGAAAAACTACGTCACGGTGCAGGGATCCTTCCAGAGGAGCAACGACATAGTTTTAGCTGGAAGGGCTTGGCTGAGCAGCCGGGGAGAAAAGGCCTCTTGCTATTTTCTTTTCTTTCTGCCCGAATGCGGTCAATTGGCACCTGCCAAGGCAAGGTTTCCCAGCACAAACTACAAAGCAGCAGCTCTGTCATGAAGAGGAAATCCCATTCAGTGTTGCCCTTGCGAGATAGTGTTGCTACAGTGAGGCCCAGGGAAAACACACTGCCTAGAGAAATCCTAGCAAAGCCCTGTGTTTCGCCACAGGAATGTATGTCCGTTTCAGTTCTTCGCCAGCAACGGAGCAAAGAAGCAACGTCAGATTGTGTGTATCTCAGTGAGAGAAAGAACACTGTGACTTCCCCCGTTCCTCTGACGAAAGCAGTTAGAGGGAGAAAAGCGTCCTTTGCTTTCGCTTTCCCGCAATGAGCTCCACAGATCTGCCCTTCGCGAAGGGCCGTTTTCCCCCGGAGAACTGCTTCGCGGTAGCCCTGTTCTGGAAGTGGAACGAGTATGCAGTGTTAGCGTTCAGCTATTGTGAAGGCTCGCTTTGTCCCAGGGCAAACGAAGGGCCCGGGGAAGTCTTAGCAGAGCCCGGCGCCTTTCCACGGTTCAAAGCGTGGAACTGCAGACTCTTGTGCAAAGAAGAGAGCGCACAGGCAACAGCAGCCTGCACGTTTCTCAGTGAAAGGGAGATCTCCCTTACTTCATCCAGTCCTCTGAGCAAAGCAGGCAGAGGGAGAGAAACTTTCTTTCCTTCCTCTTTCCTGCAACGAATTCCTCATTTGCTCTTGCAAACGCAGGGATTCTTCTGTAAACCTACTTCGCAGTGCAGGGATCCTTCCAGAGGAGCAACGACATAGTTTTAGGTGGAAGGGCTTGGCAGAGCAGCCGGGGAGAAAAAACCTGTTGCTATTTTCTTTTCTTTCTGCCTGAAAGCAGTCAATTCGCACTTGCCAAAGCAAGGTCTCCCAGCACAAACTACAAAGCGGCAGCTCTCTCCTGGCAGAGGAAATCCCATGCAGTGCTGCCCTTGCGAGATAGTGTTGATACAGTGAGACCCAGGGAAAACACACTGCCTAGAGGAATCCTAGCAAAGCCCTGTGTTTCTCCACAGAAATGTATGTCAGTTTCAGTTCTTTGCCAGCAACGGAGCTCAGAGGCAACGTCAGATTGTGTGTATCTCAGTGAGAGAAAGAACACTGTGACTTCCCCCGTTCCTCTGACGAAAGCAGTTAGAGGGAGAAAAGCGTCCTTTGCTTTCGCTTTCCCGCAATGAGCTCCACAGATCTGCCCTTCGCGAAGGGCCGTTTTTCCCCGGAGAACTGCCTCGCGGTAGCCCTGTTCTGGAAGTGGAACGAGTATGCAGTGTTAGCGTTCAGCTATTGTGAAGGCTCGCTTTGGCCCAGGGCAAACGAAGCGCTGGGGGAAGTCTTAGCAGAACCCAGGGCCTTTCCACGGTTCAAAGCGTGGAACTGCAGACCCTTTTGCAAAGAAGAGAGCGCACAGGCAACAGCAGCCTGCACGTTTCTCAGTGAAAGGGAGAACTCCCTGACTTCATCCAGTCCTCTGAGCAAAGCAGGCAGAGGGAGAGAAACTTTCTTTCCTTCCTCTTTCCTGCAACGAATTCCTCATTTGCTCTTGCAAACGCAGGGCTTCTTCTGAGAAACTACGTCGCGGTGCAGGGATCCTTCCAGAGGAGCAACGACATAGTTTTAGCTGGAAGGGCTTGGGAAAGCAGCCGGGGAGAAAAGGCCTCTTGCTATTCTCTTTTCTTTCTGCCTGAATGCGGTCAATTGGCACTTGCCAAAGCAAGGTTTCCCAGCACAAACTACAAAGCAGCAGCTCTCTCCTGGCAGAGGAAATCCCACGCAGTGTTGCCCTGGCGAGATAGTGTTGCTACAGTGAGGCCCAGTGAAAACACACTGCCTAGAGAAATCCTAGCAAAGCCCTGTGTTTCTCCCCGGGAATGTATGTCAGTTTCAGTTCTTTGCCAGCAACGGAGCTCAGAGGCAACGTCAGATTGTGTGTATCTCAGTGAGAGAAAGAACACTGTGACTTCCCCCGTTCCTCTGACGAAGGCGGTTAGAGGGAGAAAAGCGTCCTTTGCTTTCGCTTTTCCGCAATGAGCTCGGCAGATCTGCCCTTCGCGAAGGGCCGTTTTCCCCCGGAGAACTGCCTCGCGGTAGTCCTGTTCTGGAAGTGGAACGAGTATGCAGTGTTAGCGTTCAGCTATTGTGAAGGCTCGCTTTGGCCCATTGCAAACGAAGTGCCGGGGGAAGTCTTAGCAGAGCCCAGCGCCTTTCCACGGTTCAAAGCGTGGAACTGCAGACCCTTTTGCAAAGAAGAGAGCGCACAGGCAACAGCAGCCTACACGTTTCTCAGTGAAAGGGAGAACTCCCTGACTTCATCCAGTCCTCTGAGCAAAGCAGGCAGAGGGAGAGAAACTTTCTTTCCTTCCTCTTTCCTGCAACGAATTGCTCCTTTGCTCTTGCAAACGCAGGGCTTCTTCTGAAAACCTACTTCGCGGTGCAGGGATCCTTCCAGAGGAGCAACGACATAGTTTTAGCTGGAAGGGCTTGGGAAAGCAGCCGGGGAGAAAAGGCCTCTTGCTATTCTCTTTTCTTTCTAACGCAAACCCTAACGCAAACCCTAACCCATAACACCAAAACCTAACCTAAACCTTAACACTATCCCTCACCCTAACTCTAACACTAACCCGAAACCTAATCATAAACCTAACCCTAACTCTGAACCAAACTTAACCATGACCAGAACCACAATGCCTAACCGAAACCCTCACCCAAACCCTAACCCTAAACTACACCTCTAAACCCTAACACCTTACCATAACCATAATCCTAACTCTACCCAACCCTAACCATAAACCTAACACTCACCCCAACCACAATGCCTAACACAAATCGTTACCCTAACTGTTACACTTAACCCTAACCTAAAATCTAACCCTAACCCTAAAACTAAACAGAACCCATAAACTTAACGCTAACCCTAAACTTAAACTTAACACTAACCTGAAAACGAACCCAAACCTTAGCCATATCCCTAACCCTAAACTTAAACTTAACACTAACCTGAAAACGAACCCAAACCTTAGCCATATCCCTAACCCTCACCCTACTTTACTTCACCCTATCCCTAACCTAAAGCTAACCCTAACTTTAACCCTAATCCAACCCCTAAACCTAACCCTAACCTTAACCTTGGCCCATCTGTAACCCTAAACCTAACCCTTATAATAACTCTGACACTAACCCTTGCCCAAAACCTAATTCTAATCCTAACCCTGACCCTAACCCTAACCTAACCTTAACCCTAACTTTAAGCCTACCATAAACTTAACCTAAACCTAACCCCTAACCCAACTCGAACCCTAAACCTAGCCCTAACCCTAACCGTAACAGTTACGCAAAACCCTCACCTTAACTGTAAACGTAAATCTAATTCTTACCGTAACCCTAAACTTAACCCTAATTATAACCCTATCCTAAACCTAACTGAAACACTAACCACTAACCCTAACTCTAACCCTAATGCTTAGCCTAAACCTAACCTTAACCCTAAACCTAACCTTAACCACTAACCCTAACTCTAATCCTAACCCGAAACCAAACCCTCACACTTAACCAAAATTTCAACCTAACCATAACCCTAAACCTACCCTAACTTCATTCAAACCCTAACCCTAAGCTAAACTAACACTAAACCTAACCCTAACCCTAAACCTAAATCTAACCCTAACCCTGAATCTAACCTGAACTCTAAACCAAAAACCCTAAACCTGACCCTAACCTTAATCCAAACACCTACCCCAACCCTAACCCTCATCCTTAACCTAAATTCCACCCTAAACCTAAACCTAAAGCACTATCACCATACTCTAGCCCTAACTCTAAACCTAACCTAACTCTAACCCTAAACATTACTGTAACACCCAAAAACATCAGCTTAATGTAAACATAACACTAATCCTCACACGAAACCCTAACCCTTTCCCTAACCCTAACCCTATCCCTCATCCTAACCCTAAACCTGACATAAACCTAACTCTTACCCTAACCTTCAACTTAACCTGAACTCTACCCTAACCTTAACCGTAAACCTAACAATAACTCTAAACCTGACCTTAACCCTAACCCTAAACCCTAGCACTAACTCTAAACCTAACCCTAACCTAGCCTTACACTTTACCGTAAACCTAGTCTTAACCCTAACCTGACCGCTACCTTAACCCTAACCTAAACCTAACCCTAACACTAACCTTAACCCTAAATCTAACATTAACCCTGAACCCCACTATTAACTGAAACTTCACCATGACCCTAACTCTAACCCTAACCATAACAATTACCCTAAACCCTCACCTTAACTGTAAACCTAAACCTAACCCTCACCATATCCCCAACCCTCACCCTAACCCCTAACTATATTCCTAACCCTAAACCTAATGCTATCCCTAACCCTAACTGTACCCCTAACACGAACAGTAACCCTAATCTAACACTAACCCTAACATTAACCCTAAACTTAAACCTACCCTAACCATAAACCTAAAACTAGCAGCCTAAACCTAACGTCTAACACTAACCCTAATCCTAACCCTAACCCTAACCCTAACTCTCACCCTTAACCTAAACTTCACACTAACCCTAAACCTAAAACTAACCCTAACACTAAACATAACCCCTAACCCTAAACTGGACCCTAAATCTAACCATAACACTAACCTGAACACAAACCCAAACTCTAGCCCTAACCCTAAAAGTAACCCTCAGCCTATGCTAAACTTCAACCAAATCCTAACCCTAACCATAACCGTAAACGTAAACCTAGCCCAAACCCTAACCTTAAACCTAACTCTAACCGTAAAGCTAGTCCATCTGTAACCCTAAACCTAAGCCTTACAATAGTTCTGAACCTAACCCTAATCCTAAGCCCAACAATAGACCTAATCCTAAACCTAACCCGAACTCTAAACTTGACCCTAAAGAGAACACTAACTCTAACCCTAAACCAGGACTTAAACCTAAAACTTACCCTGCACCTAACCCTGCACCTAACCCTAACTCTAACTCTAACCCTAATCCTAACACTTGTCCTAAAACCTAACCTTAACTGCAATACTAACTGTAACCCTCATCTAACCCCTAACCGTACCCCCAAAAGCTAACCCTAATGCTATCCCTAACCCTAACCCTAACACTCACCTGAAAACCTAAGCCCTAACGATAACCCTAACCCTAACCCAAAACCTAACCCCTAGCACCAAAGCCTAACCCTAACTCTAACACTAACCCGAAACCTAATCATAAAACTAACCCTAACCCTAAACCAAACCTAACCATGACCAGAACCACAATGCCTAACCGGAACCCTCACCCAAGCCCTAACCCAAAACTACTCCTCTAATCCCTAACACCTTACCATAACCATAATCCTAACCCTACCCAACCCTAATCCTAAACCTAATCCTCACACCAACCACAATGCCTAACACAAACCGTAAACCTAACCCTAAACTGAACCCTCACTCTTAACCAAAATTCACCCTAACCATGACCCTAAACCTCCCCTAACTTCATCCAAACCCTAACCTTAACCAAAAATAAAACTAAACTTAAACCTAACCCTAAATGTAAACCTAACCCTAACCCGGACCATAACCTGAACCCTAACCCCTAACCCTAACCCTCACGCTTAACATAAACTTCACCCTAACTCTAACCCTAAAACTAAATATAACACTAAATCTCCGCCTAACCCTGACCCTAACCCTAATCCTAACCATAAACCTAACCCAAACCTGAACCTAACTCTAACCCTAACCCTAATCCTAACCCTAAAACTTACCCTACACACTCAGCTTAAATGGAAACCTAGAACTAACCCTCACCCTAACATCTAAACCTAACCCCAACCCTTAACCTAACCCTATCTCTAACCTTAACCTAGCCCTAAACCTAACAATGACTTAACCCTAACATGTACTCTAAACCTAAGCATAAACCTAAACTTAACCCTAAACCTAATCCTAACCTTAACCCTAACCCTAACACCTAACGCTAACCTGAGCTCAACACTCGCCCTTAACTTTAAATGCACCCTAACACTAACCCTAAACTGAACCCTAACCCTAACCCTAAACCTAAGCCTAAACCTGACCCTAGCATTAACCCAAACACGTAAACCTGACCCTAATACTAACCCTAAATCTAACCCTAACCTTAACGCAAACACGTAACGCTAACACTAGTCCTAACCCTCATCCTTAAAGTATGCTTCACCCTAAACGTAAGCCTAAGCCTAACCTGAAACTAAACCTAACCCTAAACTATCCCCTCAGTCTAGCCCTAACCCTAAACCTAACCCTAACCCTAACTCTAACCATACCCCTAACCATAACACTCTAAAACATCAGCTAAACTGTAAACCTAACACTAACCATCACATGAATCGCTAACCCTTTCCCTAATCCTACCCCTATCCCTAATGCTAACCTTAACCTTGACCTAATCCTAACCCTTACCCTAACCCTAAACTTAACACTAACCTTAACTCGAACTTAACCCTAACCCTCACAATAACTCTAAACCTGACCCTAACCCTAAGCCTAAACCCTAGCACTAACTCTAACTCTAACCCTAACCCTAACCTAGCCCTACCCTTTACCGTAAACCTAGCCTAAACCCTAACCTTACCCCTACCTTCAACCTAACCCTGACACTAACCTTAAGCATAACTCTAACCTTAACCCTAACCCTGACTATTAACTGAAACTTCACCCTAACCATAAGCCTAACTCTAACTCTAACCCTAACCATAACAATTACCCTAAACCTTCACCTTCAATGTAAACCTAAACCTAACCCTTAACCGTATCCCCAACCCTAAACCTAATGCTATCTATCCCTCACATTATCCCTAACCCTAACCCGAAGACGAACAGTAACCCTAATCTAACGCTAACCCTAACGTTAACCCTAAACTTAACCCTTCCCTAACCATAAACCTAACCCTAACACCCTAAACCTAAACTCTAACCCTAACTAGAATCCAAACCCTAATGCAAACCCTTATCCTAACCCTCACCCTTAACCTAAACTTCACACTAACCCTAAACCTAAACCTAATCTGAACATAACCACTAACCCTAACCTGAACCCTAAACCTAACCTTAGCACTAACATGAACACAAACCCAAAGTCTAGCCCTAACCCTAAAAATAACCCTCACCCTATCCTAAACTTCATCCAAACCCTAACGCTAACCTTAGTCCTAAACCTAAACCTAAACCTAACCCAACCCCTAACATTAAATATAACTCTAACCATAATGCTAGTCCACCTGTAACCCTAAACCTAACCCTTAAAATACCCCTCAACCTAACCCTAAACCTAATCCTAACCCTAGACCTAATCCTAACCCTAACCCGAACTCTAACCTTGACCCTAAATAGAACACTAACTCTACCCCTAAACCTGAAACTAAAGCTAAATCTTACCCTACACCTAACCCTAAACGTAAACCTACCCCTAACTCTATGTCTAACGATAATCGGGACACTTATCCTAAACCCTCGCCTTAAATGTAAAACTAACCGTAACACTCACTCTAACCCCTAACGGTATCCCACAACCCTTACCCTAATGCTATCCCTAACCCTAACACTAACCTGAACACCTAAGCCCTAATGATAACCCTAACCCTAACCCCAAACCTAACCCATAACACCAAAACCTAACCCTAACCTTAAAGGTAGCTCTCACCCTAACTCTAACTCTAACACTAACCCGAAACCTAATCATAAACCTAACCCTAACCCTAAACCAATCCTAACCATGACCAGAACCACAATGCCTAACCGGAACCCTCACCCAAACCCTAACCCTAAACTACACCTCTAACACCTAACACCTTACCTTAACCATAATCCTAACCCTACCCAACCCTAACCCTAAACCTAAACCTCACCCCAACCACAACGCCTAACACAAAACGTAACCCTAACCCTAACTGTAACACTAAACTTAACCCTAACCTTAAACATAACCCTAACCCTAAAACTAAACAGAACCCGTAAACTTAACCCTAACACGAAACACAACCTTAACACGAACCTGAAAACTAACCCAAACCTTAGCCATAACCTTAACCCTAACCCTCACCCTAACTTAAACTTCACCCTATCCCTAACCTAAAGCTCACCCTAATTCTGTTTAGTTTTAGGGCTAGGGTTAGGGTGAAGTTTATGTTAACCTAATTCTAAACCTATCCCTATCCCTACCCCTAAACCTAACCCTAACCTTAACCTTGGCCCACCTGTAACCCTAAAACTAACCCTTACAATAACTCGGACCCGAACCCTCACCCTAAACCTAATCCTAATCTTAACCCTGACCATAACCCTAACCTAACCTTAACCCTAACTTTAACCCTACGATAAACTCAAACCTAACCCTAACCCCGAACAATAACTCTAACCAAAATTTCACCCTACCCATAACCCTAAACCTACCCTAACTTCATTCAAATCCTAACCCTAACCAAAACTAAAGCTAACCCTAAACCTAACGCAAACCCTAACCCTGACCCTAACCTGAACCCTTACCCCTAACCCTAACCCTAACCCTCACGCTTAACATAAACTTCACCCTAACCCTAGCCCTAAAACTAAACATAATACTAAATCTCCCCAACCCTGACCCTAACCCTAATCCTAACCATATACCTAACCCTAACCTTAAACATAATCCTAACCCTGACCCTAAATCTATCTCTAACCCTAATCCTAACTCTAAAACTTACCCTACACACTCAGCTTAAATGGAAACCTAGCACTAACCCTCACACTAACATCTAAACCTAAACCCTACCCTTAACCTAATCTTATCTCTAACCTTTACCTAGCCCTAAACCTAACCATGACTTAACCGTAACACTTACCCTAACCCTAAAACTAATCTTAACCCTAATCCTAATCCTAACCTTAACCCTAACCCTAACCCCTAACACTAACCCTAAGCTCAACCCTCACACTTAACTTAAACTGCACCCTGACCCTAACCTTAAACTAAACCCTAACCCTAAAGCTAACCCTAACATTAACCCAAACACCAAAACCTAACCCTGACACTAACACTAACCCTAAACTTAACCCTAACCTGATCCTAACCTTAACCCAAACACCTAACTCTAATATTTACCCTAACGCTAATCTTAACTTTCACCCTATACATAAGCAGAACCCTAAAATTAAACCTAACCCTAAATATCCCCTCAGTCTAGCCCTAACCCTAACTCTAACTCTAACCCTGACCCTAACCGTAACACTGTAAAACATCAGCTTAACTGTAAATCTAACACTAACCCTCACACGAACCCTAACCCTTTCCCTAAACCTAACCCTATCCCTAACCCTAACCCTAACCCTGACCTAAACATAACCCTTACCCTAACCCTAAACTTAACCCTAACCTTAACTCTACCCTAACCCTAACACTAACAAAAACTCTAAACCTGACCCGAACCCTACCCCTAAACCCTAGCACTAACTCTAACTCTACACCTAATCCTAACCCTAACCTAGACGTACCCTTGACCGTAAACCTAGCCTTAACCCTAACCTTACCCCTATCCTATCCCTAACCCTAAACCTAACCCTAACACTAATCTTAATCCTAACTCTAACCTTAACCCTAACCCTTACCTAACCCTCACTATTAACTGAAAATTCACCCTAACCCTAACCCTAACTCTAACTCTAACCCTAACCATAACACTTACCCTAAACCCTCACCTTAACTGTAAACCTAACACTAAACCTCACCCGAACCCCTAACCGAATCCCCAACCCTAAACCTGCCGCTATCCCTAAACTTATCCCTAACCCTAACCCAAACACGAACAGTAACACTAATCTAATACTAACCGTTACATTAACCCTAAACTTAACCCTACCCTAACCATAAACCTAACCCTAACACCCTAAACGTAAACTCTAACACTAAGTATAATCCTCACCGTAATCCTAACCCTTACCTTGACCCTCACTATGAACCTAAACATCACTCTAACCCTGAACCTAAACCTAACACTAACCCTAAACGTAACTCCTAACACTAACCCGAACCCTAAAACTAACCTTAACACTAACCTGAACACAAAATCAAACTTCAGCCCTAATCATAAGAATAACCCTCACCCCGTCCTAAGGTTCATCCAACACTAACCCTAACCTTCACCCTAAACCTAAACCTAACCCAAACCCTAACCTTAAACCAAACTCTAACCATAACACTACTCCACCTGTAACCCTAAAACTAAGCCTTACATTAGCCCTGAACCTAACCCTAGACCTAACCCTAATCCTAACCCTAACCCTAACTCTAAGCTTGATCCTAAATAGAACACTAACTCTAATTCTAAACCTGAACCTAAACCGAAATCTTACCCTACACCTAACCCTAACCCTGAACCTAACCCTAACTCTAACCCTAAGAATAACACTTACCCTAAACCCTCACCTTAACTGTAAAACTAACCGCAACCCTCACCCTAACCCCTAACCGTATCCCCCAACCCTAACCCTAATGCTATTCCTAACCCTAACACTAACCTGAACCCCTAAGCCCTAACGATAACCCTAACCCCTAACCCAAACCCTAACCCCTAACACCAAAGCCTAACCCAAACCTTAACCCTAAGTCTCACCCTAACTCTAACTCTAACATTAACCTGAAACCTAATAATAAACCTAACCCTAACCCTAAACCAAACCTAACCATGACCAGAACCACAATGACTAACCGGAACCCTCACCCAAACCCTAACCCTAAACTAAAACTCTAACCCTTAACACCTTACCATAACCAGAATCCTAACCCTACCCAACCCGAACCCTAAACCTAACCCTCACCCAAACGACAAAGACTAACACAAACCGTGACCCTAATCCTAACCATAACACTAAACTTAACCCTAACCTAAAATTTAACCCTAACCCTAAAACTAAAAAGAACCCGTAAACTTAACCCTAACCCTAAACATAACCTTAACACTAACCTGAAACCAAACTCAAACCTTAACCATAACCCTAAAACTAACCCTCAGCCTATCTTAAACTTCACCCTATCCCTAAGCTAAAGCTCACCCTAACTTTAACCCTAACCCTACCCCTAAATCAAACCCTAAACTTAACCTTGGCCCACCTGTAGTACCCTAAACCTAACCCTTACAATAACTCTGACCCTAACCCTCACCCTTACCCTAACCCTAACTGTAACCCTCACCCTTAACCTAAACTTCACACTAACCCTAAATCTAAACATAACCCTACCCCCAAACATAACCCCTAACCCTAATCCAAACGCTAAACCTAACCTTAACACTAACCTGAACACGAACCCAAACTCTAGACCTAACCTTAAAAATAACACTCACCATATCGTAAACTTCATCCAAACCCTAACCCTAAATCTAAACCTAACCCAAACCCTAAACTTAAACTTTAATCATAACGCTAGTCCACCTGTAACCCTAAACCTAACCCTTACAATAGCCCTGAACCTAACAATAACCCTTACCCAAAACCCTAACCCAAATCCTAAACCGAAGCCTAACGTGAACCCAAACCCGAACCCTAAACACAAACCATATCACTAGCCCTAGCCCTAGGCCCTAGCCCAAGTCCTAGCCCTAGCCCTAGCCCTAACCCTAACACTAACTCGAACCCTAAAACCTAACCCTAAACATTAACCCTAACCCTGAACACTAACCCTAACACTAACCGCTAACCCTAAACCCAAACCCTAACCCTGAACACTAACCCTAACACTAACTGCTAACCCTAAACCCTAACCCTAACCCTAAACCCTAACACTAACCCTAGCACTAACCATGAACCCTAACCCTAAACTCTAACCATCAGCCTAACCCAAAACCCTAACCCTAACCCTAAACTCTAGCCCTAAAACCCTAGCCCTAGACCTAGCCCTAACACCAAGCCCTAGCCCTAGCCCTAACCCTAACCCTAACCTCTAACCTCTAAAACTAACCCTAGCCCTAACCCTAAACCCTAAATCCTAACCCTAAACCCAAACCCTAAACCTAACCCTGACTCTAACCCCTAACCCTGACCCAGACCCTGACCCTAAACCGTGACAATGACCCTAAACCCTGACCATGACCCTAATCCTGACCGTGACCCTAACCCTGACCCTAAACTCTGACCCTGACACTAAACACTGACTCTGACCCTGACCCTAAACTCTATCACTAAACACTAAACCCTAACCCCTAGCCCTAACACATAGCCCTAACCTTACCCCAACCCTAATCCTAAACCCTAAACCCTAACCATAAAAACAAACCCTAAACCTAACCCTGACCCTAACCCCTAACCCTGACCCTGACCCTGACCCTAAACCCTGACCATAAACCCTGACCCTGACACTAAAAACTGACCCTGACCCTAAACTCGAACACTAAACCCTAAAACCTAACCTTAACCCCTAAACCCGATCCCGAACCATAACCCTAACACTAAACTAAACCCTAAACCCTAACCTGTGTAGGGAGTGAGGAGGTGGGAGGGACTAGGCTGGGCACTGTGAAGGGAGTCAGGAGGTGGGAGAGACCATGCAGGGCCCTGTATAGAGAGTGAGAGACCAGGCAGGGCACTGTATAGGGAGTAAGATGGTGGGACAAAAGAGACAGAAACCTGTGTAGGGAGTGAAGAGCTGAGAGACCAGACAGAGACCTTTGTAGGGAGTGAGGAGGTGGGTGAGACCAGGCAGGGCCCTGAGTAGGGAGAGAGGAGATGGAAGAGACCAGGCAGGGACAGGTGTAGGAAGTGAGGAGGTGGGAGGGACCAGGAAGGGCCCTGTGTAAGGAGTGAGGATGTGGAAGAGAACAGGCAGAGAACTCTGTAGGGAGTAAGGAGGTGGGACAGAGCAGGCAGAGACCTTTACAGGGATGGAGGAGGTGGGAGAGAAAAGGCGGGGCCCTGAGTAGGGAGTGAGGGGCTGGGAGCAACCAGGCACGGCCATGTCTAGGGAGTGAGGAGGTGGGAGAGGTCAGGCAGGGACCTGAGCAGGGAGTTAGGCCTTAGGAGAGACCAGGCAGAGACCTGCATAGGGAGTGAGGAGGTGAGAGAGACCAGGTAGGATGCTGTGTAAAGAGTGAGGATGTAGGAGAGACCAGGCAGGGCCCTGTGTAAGGAGTGATGAGGTGGGAGAGACGAAGCAGGGACCTGTGTAGGGAGTGAGGAGGTGGGAGAGAATAGGCAGAAACCTGTGTAGGGATTGAGAAGATGGTAGAGAGCAGGCAGGGCCCTGTGTAGGGAGTGAAGAGGTGGGAGAACCATTCAGAGACCTGCATAGGGAGTGAGGAGATGGGAGAGACCAGGAAGGGCCCTCTGTAGGGAGTGAGTTGGCCAGAGATCAGGCATGTCCCTGTATGGAGTAAGGATATGGGAGAGACCAGGCAGGGCCCTGTGCAGGGAGTTAGGAGGTGGGAGAGAACAGGCAGAGAAGAGTGTAGGGAGTGAGGAGGTGGGACAGACCAGGCAGGGCTCTGTGCATAGAGAAGATGGGAGACACCAGACAGGGCCCTGTGTAGGGAGTGAAGAAGAGGGAGACCCAGGCAGAGTCCTGCTTAGGGAGTGAGGAGATGGGAGAGACCAGGCAGAGCCAAGTATAGGGAGTGAGGAGATGGGAGAGACCAGGCAGGCCCTGTGTAAGGAGTGATGAGGTGGGAGAGACCAAGCAGGACCCTGTGCAGGGTGTGAGGGGGAGGGAGCATCCAGGCAGGGCCCTGTGGAGGGAGTGAGGTGTTGGGAGAGACCACACAGGTCCTGTGTAGGGAGTGAGAATGTGCCAGAGATCAGGCAGGGCCCTGTGTAGAGAGTGAGGAGGTGGCAGAGAAGAGACAGAGACATATGTAGGGAGTAAGCAGAAGGGAGACACCAGGCAGGGCCCTCTGTAGGGAGTGAGGAGGAGGGACATACCAGGCAGGGCCCTGTGTAAGGAGTGAGGAGGTGGGAGAATCCAGGCAGACACCTGTGTAGGGAGTGAGGAGCTGGAAGAGACCAGGCAGGGACCTGTGTAGGTCCTGAGGAG
Organism: Loxodonta africana; assembly: GCF_030014295.1. Lineage (NCBI taxonomy): Eukaryota > Metazoa > Chordata > Mammalia > Proboscidea > Elephantidae > Loxodonta > Loxodonta africana. Next base: position 458,117 of record NC_087359.1, read on the forward strand.
GTGGGAGAGGCCAGGCAGCGTCCTGTGTAGGGAGTGAGAAGGTGGGAGAGACCAGGCAGGGCCCTATGTTGGGAGTGAGGATGCAGGAGAGAAGAGGCAGAGATGTGGGAGAGACCAGGCAAAGACCTGTGAAGGGACTGAGGAGGTGGGAGAGACCTGGCAGGGCCCAGTGTACGGAGTGAGTATCTTGGAGAGAAGAGGCAGAGACCTGTGTAGGGATTGAGAAGAAGGAGAGACCAGGCCGGGCCCTGTGTAGGGAGTGAGGAGGTGGGAGAGGCCAGGCAGAGCCCTGTGTAGGGAGTGAGGTGTTAGGAGAGACCAGGCAGGGCCCTGTGTAGGGAGTGATGAGGTGAGAGAGACCAGGTAGGACCCTGTGTACAGAGTGAGGATGTGGAAGAGAACAGGCAAGGCTGTGTGTAGGAAGTAAGGTGGTGGAGATACCAGTCAGGGACCTGTGTAGGGATTGAGGAAGTGGGAGAGACCAGGCAGGACCCTGTGTAGGGAGTGAGGAGGTGGGAGAGACCATCAGGGCCCTGTGTAGGGAGTGAGGAGGTGATAGAGAACAGGTAAGGCCCTGCATACACAGTGAGGAGTTGGGAGAGACCACCCAGATACCTGAGTAGGGAGTCAGGATGTGGGAGAGATCAGGCAGAGCCCTGTGTAGGAAGTGAGGTGTTAGGAGAGACCAGGCAGGGCCCTGTGTAGGGAGTGAGGAGGTGGGAGAGACCAGGTAGGACCCTGTGTACAGAGTGAGGATGTGGAAGAGAACAGGCAAGGCTGTGTGTAGGAAGTAAGGTGGTGGAGATACCAGTCAGGGACCTGTGTAGGGATTGAGGAAGTGGGAGAGACCAGGCAGGACCCTGTGTAGGGAGTGAGGAGGTGGGAGAGACCATCAGGGCCCTGTGTAGGGAGTGAGGAGGTGATAGAGAACAGGTAAGGCCCTGCATACACAGTGAGGAGTTGGGAGAGACCACCCAGATACCTGAGTAGGGAGTCAGGATGTGGGAGAGATCAGGCAGAGCCCTGTGTAGGAAGTGAGGTGTTAGGAGAGACCAGGCAGGGCCCTGTGTAGGGAGTGAGGAGGTGGGAGAGACCAGGTAGGACCCTGTGTACAGAGTGAGGATGTGGAAGAGACCAGGCAGGTCTGTGTGTAGGGAGTAAGGAGGTGGAGATGCCAGGCAGGGCCCTGTGTAGGGAGTGAGGATGTAGGAGAGATCATCAGGGCCCTGTGCAGGAAGTGAGCAGATGGGATACACCAGGCAGGGCCCTGTATAGGGAGTGAGGAGATGGGAGAGAACAAGCACAGCCCTGTGTAGGGAGTGAGAAGAAGGGAGATAACAGCCAGAAACACAGTGCAGGGACTGAGGAGGTGGGAGAGGTAAGGCAGGACCCTGTGTAGGGAGTGAGGGGGTGATAGAGACCAGGCAGAGCCCTGTGTAGGGAGTGAGGAGGTGGGAGAGGCCAGGCATGGCCCTGTGTAGGGAGTGAGGAGATGAGAGAGACCAGGCAGGGCCCTGTGGAGGGAGTAAGGAGGTGGAGAGACCAGGCAGTGGCTTGTTTAGGGAGTGAGCAGGTGCGAGAGAACATCAGGGCCCTGTGTAGGGAGTGAGGAGGAGGGAGAAAACAGGCTAACACCTGTGTATGTAGTAAGGAGGTGGGAAAGACCACCCAGAGACCTGTGTAGGGATTGAGGAATGGGAGGGAACAGGCAGAGAACTGTGTAGGGAGTGAGGAGGTAGGAGAGACCAGGCAAGGCCCTGTGTAGGGAGCGAAGAGGTGGAGAACCAGGCAGAGTCCTGCGTAGGGAGTGAGAAGGCGAGAGAGGACAGGCAGAGCCCTGCGTAGGGAGTGAGGAGGTGGGATTGACTAGGCAGGACCCTGGGTAGGGTGTGAGGAGGTGGGAGATTCCAGGCAGGGCCCTTTGTAGGGAGTGAGGTGTTGGGAGAGACCAGGCAGAGTCCTGTGTAGGGAGTGAGGATTTGGGAGAGACCAGGCAGGGCCCTGTGTATGGCCTGAGGAGGTTAGAAATACCAGGCAGGGCCCTGAGTAGGGAGTGAGGAAGTGGGAGAGAAGAGGCAGGGCCCTGTCTAGGGATTGAAGAGGTGGGAGAGAACAGGCAGAGACCCTTGTAGGGAATGGGGAGGTGGGAGAACCATGCAGAGACCTGTGTAGGGATGGAGAAGGTGGGAGGGACCAGTTAGGGCCCTGTGTGTGCAGTCAGGATGTGAGAGAGAGGAGGCAGGGCCCTGTGTGAATTGAGGATGTGGGAGAGGCCAGGCAGGGCCCTGTTTAGGGAGTGAGGAGGTGGGAGAGATCATCAGGGCCCTGTAAAGGGAGTGAGGAGGTGAGAGAGGCCAGTCAGGGACCTGTGTAGGGAGTGAGGAGGTGGGAGAGACCAGGCAGAGACCTGCATAGGGAGTGAGGAGGTGAGAGAGACCAGGTAGGATGCTGTATAAAGAGTGAGGATGTAGGAGAGACTAGCCAGAGCCCTGTGCAGGGAGTAAGGAGGTGGAGAGACCAGGCAGGGTCCTGTTTAGGGAGTGAGGAGGTGGGAGAGATCATCAGGGCCCTGTAAAGGGAGTGAGGAGGTGGGAGAGACCACCCAGATACCTGTGTAGGGACTGAGGAGGTGGGAGAGAAAAGACAGAGCCCTGTGTAGGGAGTGAGGAGGTGGGAGATACCAGGCAGGGCCCTGTGTAGGGAGTGAGGAGGTGGCAGGGAGCAGTCAGAGACCTGTGTAGGGAGTGAGGAGGTGGCAGAGACCAGGCAGGGCCCTGTCTAGGGAGTGAGGAGTTGGAAGAGACCAGGCAGAGACCTGTGTACTGAGTCAGGAGGTGGGAAAGAACAGGCAGGACTGTGTTTAGCAAGTGAGGGGGTGAGAGAGAATAGGCAGAAACTTGTGTAGGGAGTGAGAAGATGGAAGACAGCAGGCAGGGCCCTGTGTAGGGAGTGAAGAGGTGGGAGAAACATTCAGAGACCTGAATAGGGAGTGAGGAGTTGGGAGAGACCAGGCAGGGCTCTGTGCAGGGAGTGAGGAGGCCAGAGATCAGGCAAGTCCCTTTGTATGGAGTAAGGATGTGGGAGAGACCAGGCAGGGCCCTGTGCAGGGAGTGAGGAGGTAGGAGAGATCAGGCAGGGACTGGTGTAGGGAGTGAGGAGGTGGGAGAGACCAGGCAGGGCTCCGTGTAGGAAGTGAGGAAGTGGGAAAGAACAGGCAGAAAGCTGTGTATGGAGTGAGAAGATGGGAGACACTAGCCAGGGCCCTGTGTAGGGAGTGAAGAGGTGGGAGAACAAGGCAGAGTCCTGCATAGAGAGTGAGGAGGTGGGAGAGGACAGGCAGAGCCCTGCTTAGGGAGTGAGGATGTGGGAGAGACAAAGCAGGGCTCTTTGTAAGGAGTGATGAGGTGGGAGAGACTAGGCAGGACCCTGCTAGGGGTTATTGATATTGTAAGGGTTAGGTTTAGGGTTAGGGTAGGGGTAAGGTTAGGGTTAAGGCTAGCTTTACTGTAAAGGGTGGGGCCAGGTTAGGGTTAGGGTTAGGTTTAGAGTTCGAGTTAGATCTAGGGTTTAGGGTTAGGGTTAGGGTCCGGTTTAGAGTTATTGTTAGGTTTAGGGTAGAGTTAAGGTTAGCGTTAAGTTTAGGGTTAGGGTAAGGATTAAGTTTAGGTCAGGGTTAGGGTTAGGATGAGTGATAGGGTTAGGGAAAGGGTTAGGGGTTTGTGTGAGGCTTAGTGTTACATTTACAGTTAAGCTGATGTTTTAGGGTGTTACTACCAGGGTTTACCAGGGTTAGGGTTAGAGTTAGGGTTAGGGCGAGAGTTAGAGGATAGTTTAGGGTTAGGTGTAATTTTAGGGTTAGGGTTAGGCTTAGGTTTAGGGTGAAGTTTAGGTTAAGGATGAGGGTTAGGATTAGGCTTTGGTGTTTACGTTAAGGTTAGGGTTATGTTTAGGGTTAGGCTTAGTGTTAGGTTTAGCGTTAAGTGTTTGGGTTAATGTTAGGGTCAGGTTTAAGGTTAGGTTTAGGGTTAGGGTTAGTGTTTGGTTTAGGGTTAGGGTTAGGGTGAAGTTTAAGTTAAGGGTGAGTGTTGAGCTTAGGGTTAGTGTTGGGGTTAGGGTTAGGGTTAAGGTTAGAATTAAGTTTAGGGTTAAGGTCAGGTTTAGAGTTAGGGTAAGTGTTAGGGTTAAGTCATAGTTAGGTTTAGGACTAGTTTTTAGTTAGAGATAGGGTTGGGTTCAGGGTTGGGGTTAGGTTTAGATGTTAGGGTGAGGGATAGTGCTAGGTTTCCATTCAAACTGCGTGTGTAGGGTAAGTTTTAGGGTTAAAGTTAGAGTTAGAGTCAGGGTTAGGTTTAAGTTTAGTGTTGGGATTATGTTTATGGTTAGGGTCAGGGTTGGGGAGATTTAGTGTTTAGGGTTACAGTGAATTTATGTTCTGCGAGAGGGTTAGGGTTAGGGGTTTGGGTTCAGGTTAGAGTCAGGGTTAGGGTTAGGTTTAGGGTTAGGGTTAGGTTTAGTGTTAGTGTTAGTTTTGCTTAGGGTTAGGGTTTGAATGAAGTTAGGGTAGGCTTAGTGTTATGCTTAGGGTGAAATTTTGGTTAAGGGTTCGGGTTCGGCTTAGGCTTAGGGTTAGAGTTAGGGTCAGTGGTTAGGGTTAGGTTTAGGGTTAAGGTTAGGTTTAGGCTAAGGATTAGCGTTAGAGTTACGGTTAAGGGTTAGCATTTCAGTTAGGTTTAGGTTAGGGTTATAATTAGGGTTAAGTTTAGGGTTAGGGTAAGAGTTAGAGTTACATTTACAGTTAAGATGAGGATTTTGGGAAAGTGTTACAGTTAAGATTAGGGTTAGGGCTAGGGTTAGGGTTAGAGTTAGGGTTAAGGGTTAGGGTTAGGTTTAAGATTATGGTAGGCTTAAAGATAGGGTTAAGGTTAGGTTAGGGTTAGGGTCAGGGTTAGGATTAGAATTAGGTTTAGGGCGAGGATTAGGGTCAGAGTTATTGTAAGGGTTAGGTTTAGGGTTACAGGTGGGCCAAGGTTAAGGTGAGGGTTAGGTTTAGGGGTAGGGTTAGGGTTAAAGTCAGGGTGAGTTTTAGGTTAGGGATAGGGTGAAGTTTAAGACAGGGTGAGGGTTAGGGTTATGGCTAAGGTTTGGGCTTGTTTTCAGGTTAGTGTTAAGGTTATGTTCAGGGTTAGGGTTAAGTTCATGGGTTGTGTTTAGTTTTAGGGTTAGGGTTAGATTTAAGGTTAGGGTTAAGTTTAGTGTTACGGTTAGGGTAAGGGTTATGGTTGTGTTAGGCGTTGTGGTTGGGGTGAGGGTTAGGTTTAGGGTTAGGGTTGGGTAGGGTTTGGATTATGGTTATGGTAAAGTGTTAGAGTTAGAGGTGTAGTTTAGGATTAGGTTTTGGGTGAGGGTTCCGGTTAGACGTTGTGTTTCTGGTCATGGTTAGGTTTGGTTTAGGGTTAGGGTTAGGTTCATGATTAGGTTTCGGGTTAGTGTTAGAGTTAGGGTGAGAGTTAGGGTTAAGGTTTTTGCTAGGCTTTGGTGTTAGGGTTAGGGTTTGTGTTAGGGTTAGGTTTATCATTAGGGCTCAGGGGTTTCAGGTTAGTGTTAGGGTTAGGGTTAGGGATAGCATTAGGGTTAGCGTTGTGGGATACGGTTAGGGGTTAGGGTGAGGGTTACGGTTAGTTTTACAGTTAAGGTGAGGGTTTAGGGTAAGTGTTATGATTAGGGTTAGAGTTAGAGTGAGGGTTAGGTTTAGGGTTAGGGTTAAGTGTAGGGTAAGATTTAGGTTTAGGTCCAAGTTGAGGGTTAGACTTAGTGTTCTATTTAGGGTCAAGGTTAGAGTTAGGGTTAGGGTTAGGATTAGGTCTAGGTTTAGGATTAGGATTAAGTTTAGGGTTAGGTTCAGGGCTATTGTAAGTGTTCAGTTTAGGGTTACAGATGGACTAGCGTTATTCTTAGAGTTAGGTTTGAGGTTAGGGTTTGGGTTAGGTCTAGGTTTAGGGTTAAGGTTATGGTTAGTGTTTGGATGAAGTTCAGGATAGGGTGAGGGTTGTTTTTATGGTGAGGGCTAGGGTTTGGGTTTGTGTTCAGGTTAGTGTTAAGGATAGGTTTAGGGTTCGGTTAGGGTTAGGCGTTATGTCTAGGGTCAGCGTTAGGTTAGGTTTAGGGTTAGTGTGAAGTTTAGGTTAAGGGTGAGGGTTATGATAAGGGTTAGGATTATAGACGGTGTTAGACGTTAGGTTTAGGGTGTTAGGGTTAGGTTTATGGTTAGGGTAGATTTAAGTTTAGGTTTAATATTAGGGTTAGGGTTAGATTTGGGTTACTGTTCGTATTAGGGTTAGGGTTAGGGATAAGTTTGGGGATAGCGTCAGGTTTAGGGTTGGGGATACGGTTAAGGATTAGGGTGAGGGTTAGGGTTAGGTTTACAGTTAAGGCGAGGGTTTAGGGTAATTGTTATGGTTAGGGCTCGAGTTAGATTTAGGCGTAGGGTTAGGGTGATGTTTCAGTTAATAGTCACGTTAGAGTTAAAGTTAGAGTAGGGTCAAGTTTAGTGTTCGGGTTAGGTATGGAGTTAGGGTTCGGGTAGGGGTAAGGTTAGGGTTAAGGCTAGGTTTACGATAAAGGGCAGGGCTAAGTTAGTGTTAGGTTTAGAGTTAGAGTTAGTGCTAGGGTTTGGGGTTATGCTTATGGTCAGGTTTAAAGTTATTGTTAGGCTTTGTTAGGGGGTTAGGGTTGTGTTTGTTACGGGGTTACGATTGTATTTTCGGGGTTTAGAGTTGTGCTTGTTAGGGGCTTAGGGTTGTTTTCGTGAGGGGGTTAGGGTTGTTCGTTGTTTGGGGGTTAGGGTTGTTTGTTGTTTGGGGGTTAGGTTTGATTGTTGTTAGGGGGTTAAGGTTGTTTGTTGTTAAGGGTATAGTGTTGTTTGTTGTTAGGGGTTCAGGGTTGTTTGTTGTTAGGGGGTTAGTGTTGTTTGTTGTTAGGGTGTTAGGGTTGTTTGTTGTTAGTGGGTTAGGGTTGTTTGTTGTTAGGGAGTTAGGGTTGATTTTTGTTAGGGGGTTAGTGTTGTTTCTGGTCGGGGGTTAATGTTTGTTAGGGCGTTAGTTTTGTTTGTTGTTAGTGGGTTAGGGATGTTTGTTGTTAAGGGGTTAGTGTTGTTTGTTGTTAGGGGGTTAGGATTTTTTTTTGTAAGAGGGTTAGTGTTGTGTGTTGTTAGGGGGTTAGTGTTGTTTGTGGATGGGGGTTAGTGTTGTTGGTTGTTATGGGGTTAGGGTTGTTTGTTGATAGGTGGTTACTTTTGTTGTTAGGGGTTTTGGGTTGTTGGATTTTAGGGGTTGAAGGTTGTTTGTTGTTAGAGACTTAGGGTTGTTTGTTGTTAGGGGGTTAGTGTTGTTTGTTGTTAGTGGGTTAGTGTTGTTTGTTGTTAGGGGTTCAGAGTTTTTTGTTGTTAGGGGGTTAGAGTTGTTTGTTGTTAGAGGATTTGGGTTCTTTCTTGTTGGGGGTTAGTGTTGTTTGTTTTTAGGGGATAAGTGTTGGTTGTTGTTAGGGGGTTAGTATTTTTTTTTATTTTTACTGGGTTAGTGCTGTTGGTGGTTACGGGGTTAGTGTTGTTGGTTGTATAGGGGGTTAGGGTTGTTTGTTGTTAGGGGGTTAGGGTTGTTTCTTGTTGTACTTTAGTGGTTTTTGTTGTTAGGATGTTAGTGTTGTTTGTGGTTAGGGGTTTACTGTTGTTGGTTGTTAGGGGGTTAGGGTTGTTTGTTGTTAGGGGTTTAGGGTAGTTTGTTTTAAGGGGTTAGTGTTGTTTGTTGTTAGGTTGTTAGGATTGTTGTTAGGGTGTTAGTGGTGTTTGTTGTTAGGGGGTTAGTGTTTTTTGTTGTTAGGGGGTTAGTGTTGTTTCTTGTTAGAGAGTTAGTTTTCTTTGTTGTTAGGGGATTAGGGTTGTATGTAGTTAGTGGGTTAGAGTTGTTTGTTGTTGGGGGTTAGGGTTGTTTGTTGTTAGGGGGTTAGGGTTGTTGTTAGGGGGTTAGTGCTTTTTGTATTTAGGGGTTTCGGGTTGTTTCTTGTTGGGGTTTAGTGGTTTTTGTTGTTAGGGTGTTAGTGTTGTTTGTTGTTAGGGGGTTAGTGTTGTTTGTTCTTACGGGGTTAGTGTTGTTTGTGGTTAGGGTGTTAGTGTTGTTTGTGGTTAGGGGGTTAGTGTTGTTGGTTGTCAGGGGGTTAGGATTGTTTGTTGTTAGGGGTTTAGGGGTGTTTGTTGTTAGGGGGTTAAGGTTGTTTGTTGTTAGGAGGTCAGGGTTGTTTGTTGTTACGGGGTTAGGTTAGTTTCTTGTTAGGGGTTTAGTGTTGTTTGTTGTTAGGGGGTTAGTGTTTGTTGTTTGGGGGTTAGGGTTGTTTGTTGTTACGGGGTTAGTGTTGTTTGATGTTAGGGGTTAGGGTTTTTTGTTGTAAGGGGGTTAGTGTTGTTTGCTGTTAGGGTGTTAGGGTTGTTTGTTGTTAGTGGGTTAGGGTTGTTTGTTGTTAGTGGGTTAGTGTTTTTGGTTTTTAGGGGTTAGGGTTGTTTGTTGTTTGGGGGTTAGTGTTGTTTGTTGTTAGGGGGTTAGGGTCGTTTGTTGTTAGGGTGTTAGTGTTCTTTGATGTTAGGGGTTTAGGGTTGTTTGTTGTTGGGGGTTAGGGTTGTTTGTTGTTAGGGGTTAGGGTTTTTTGTTGTTACGGGGTTAGGGTTGGTTCTTGTTAGGGGGTTAGTGTTGTTTGTTGTTGGTGGGTTAGGGTTGTTTGTTGTTTGGTTAGGGTTGTGTGTTGTTAGGGGGTTAGTGTTGTTTGTTGTTAGGGGTTTAGGGTTGTTTCTTGTTGGGGTTTAGTGGTTTTTGTTGTTAGGGTGTTAGTGTTGTTTGTGGTTAGGGGGTTAGTGTTGTTGGTTGTTAGGGGGATAGGAATGTTTGTTGTTAGGGGGTTAGGGTTGTTTGTTGTTACTGGGTTAGTGTTGTTTGATGTTAGGGGTTAGGGTTGTTTGTTGTTAGGGGGTTACTGTTGTTTGTTGTTAGGGTGTGAGGTTTGTTTGTTGTTAGTTGGTTAGTTTAGTTTGCTGTTAGTGGGTTAGTGTTTTTGGTTTTTAGGGGTTAGGGTTGTTTGTTGTTTGGGGGCTAGTGTTGTTTGTTGTTAGGGTGTTAGGGTTGTTTGTTGTTAGGGTGTTAGTGTTCTTTGATGTTAGGGGTTTAGGTTTGTTTGTTGTTAGGGGGTTAGGGTTGTTTGTTGTTAGGGGTTAGGGTTGTTTGTTGTTACGGGGTTAGGGTAGGTTCTTGTTAGGGGGTTTGTGTTGTTTGTTGTTGGTGGGTTAGGGTTGTTTGCTGTTTGGTTAGAGTTGTGTGTTGTTAGGGGGTTAGTGTTGTTTGTTGTTAGCAGTTTAGGGTTGTTTCTTGTTGGGGTTTAGTGGTTTTTGTTGTTAGGGTGTTAGTGTTGTTTGTGGTTAGGGGGTTAGTGTTGTTGGTTGTTAGGGGGATAGGATTGTTTGTTCTTAGGGGGTTAGGGTTGTTTGTTGTTTGGGGGTTAGGGTTGTTTGTTGTTACGGGGTTAGTGTTGTTTGATGATAGGGGTTAGGGTTGTTTGTTGTTAGGGGGTTAGTGTTGTTTGTTGTTAGGGTGTTAGGGTTGTTTGTTGTTAGTGGGTTAGGGTTCTTTGTTGTTAGTGGGTTAGTGTTTTTGGTTTTTAGGGGTTAGGGTTGATTGTTGTTTGGGGGTTAGTGTTTGTTGTTAGGGGGTTAGGGTTGTTTGTTGTTAGGGGGTTAGTGTTGTTTGTTTTTAGGGGTTAGGGTTGTTTGTTGTTACGGGGTTAGGGTAGGTTCTTGTTAGGGGGTTAGTGTTGTTTCTTGTTGGTGGGTTTGGGTAGTTTGTTGTTTGGATAGGGTTGTGTGTTGTTAGGGGGTTAGTGTTGTTTGTTGTTAGGGGTTTAGGGTTGTTTCTTGTTGGGGTTTAGTGGTTTTTGTTGTTAGGGTGTTAGTGCTGTTTGTGGTTAGGGGGTTATTGTTGTTGGTTGTTAGGGGGAGAGGGTTGTTTGTTGTTAGTGAGTTAGGGTTGTTTGTTGTTATGGGGTTAGTGTTGTTTGATGTTAGGGGTTTGGGTTGTTTGTTGTTTGGGGGTTAGGGTTGTTTCTTGTTGCAGGTTTAGTTTCGTTTGTTGTTACGGGGTTAGGGTAGTTTCTTGTTAGGGGTTTAGTGGTTTTTGTTGTTAGGGTATTATTGTTGTTTGTTGTTAGCGGTTTAGTGTTGTTTCTTGTTGGGGTTTAGATGTTTTTGTTGTTAGGGTGTTAGTGTTGTTTGTGGTTAGGGGGTTAGTGTTGTTGTTTGTTAGGGGGTTAGGGTTGTTTGTTGTTAGAAGGATAGGGTTGTTTGTTGTTATGGGTTTAGTGTTGTTTGTTGTTAGGGGTTTAAGGTTGTTTGTTGTTAGGGGTTTAGTGTAGTTTATTTTTAGGGGGTTAGTGTTGTTTGTTGTTAGTTTGTTAGGATTGTTGTTAGGGGGTTAGTGGTGTTTGTTGTTAGGGGGTTAGTGTTTTTTGTTGTTAGGGGGTTAGTTTTTTTTGTTGTTAGGGTGTTAGTGTTTTTGCTTAGGGGGTTAGTACTGTTGGTTGTTAGGGGGTTAGGGTTCTTTGTTGTTAGGGGTTAGGGTTGTTTGTTGTTACGGGGTTAGGGTAGTTACTTGTTAGGGGGTTAGTGTTGTTTGTTGTTAGTGGGTTAGTGTTGTTTGTTGTCTGGTTAGGGTTGTGTGTTTTTAGGGGGTTAGTGTTGTTTGTTGTTAGGGGTTTAGGGTTGCTTCTTGTTCGAGTTTAGTGGTTCTTGTTGTTAGGGTGTTAGTGTTGTTTGTGGTTAGGGGGTTAGTGTTGTTGGTTGTTAGGGGGATAGGATTGTTTGTTTTTAGGGGGTTAGGGCTCTTTGTTGTTTGGGGGTTAGGGTTGTTTGTTGTTACGGGGTTAGTGTTGTTTGATGTTAGGGGTTTAGGGTTGTTTGTTGTTAGGGGGTTAGTGTTTGTTGTTAGGGTGTTAGGGTTGTTTGTTGTTAGTGGGATAGGGTTGTTTGTTGTTTGGTTAGGGATGTGTGTTGTTAGGGGGTTAGTATTGTTTGTTGTTAGGGCTTTAGGGTTGTTTCTTGTTGGAGTTGAGTGGTTTTTGTTGTTAGGGTGTTAGTGGTGTTTGTGGTTATGGGGTTAGTGTTGTTGGTTGTTAGGGGGATAGGAATGTTTGTTGTTAGGGGGTTAGGGTTGTTTGTTGTTACGGGGTTAGTGTTGTTTGATGTTAGGGGTTAGAGTTGTTTGTTGTTAGAGGGTTAGTGTTGTTTGTTGTTAGGGTGTTAGGGTTGTTTGTTGTTAGTTGGATAGAGTTGTTTGCTGTTAGTGGGTTAGTGTTTTTGGTTTTTAGGGGTTAGGGTGTTTGTTGTTTGGGGGTTAGTGTTGTTTGTTGTTAGGAGGTTAGGGTTATTTTTTGGTAGGGTGTTAGTGTTCTTTGATGTTAGCGGTTTAGGGTTGTTTGTTGTTAGGGGGTTAGGGTTGTTTGTTGTTAGGGGTTAGGGTTGTTTGTTGTTACGGGGTTAGGGTAGGTTCTTTTTAGGGGGTTAGTGTTGTTTGTTGTTAGTGGGTTAGGGTTGTTTGTTGTTTGGTTAGGGTTGTGTGTTGTTAGGGGGTTAGTGTTGTTTGTTAGGGGTTTAGGGTTGTTTCTTGTTGGGGTTTAGTGGTTTTTGTTTTTCGGGTGTTAGTGTTGTTTTTGGTTAGGGTGTTAGTGTTGTTGGTTGTTAGGGGGTAAGGATTCTTTGTTGTTAGGTGGTTAGGGTTGTTTGTTGTTTGGGGGTTAGGGATGTTTGTTGTTACGGGGTTAGTGTTGTTTGTTGTTACGGGTTTAGTGTAGTTTCTTGTTATTGGTTTCGTGTTGTTTGTTGTTAGGGGATTATTGTTGTTTTTTCTTAGGCGTTTAGTGTTGTTTCCTGTTGGGGTTTAGTGGTTTCTCTTGTTAGGGTGTTAGTGTTGTTTGTGGTTAGGGGGTTAGTGTTGTTGGTTGTTAGGGGGTCAGGGTTGATTGTTGTTAGAAGGTTAGGGTTGTTTGTTGTTAGGGGGTTAGTGTTTGGTGTTAGGGGTTTAGTGTTGTTTCTTGTTGGGGTTTTGTGTTTTTTGTTGTTAGGGTGTTAGTGTTGTTTGTTGTTAGGGGTTTAGGTTTGTTTGTTGTTAGGGGTTTAAGGTTGTTTGTTGTTAGGAGGTTAGGGTTGTTTGTTGTTACGGGGTTAGGTTAGTTTCTTGTTAGGGGTTTAGTGTTGTTTATTGTTAGGGAGTTAGTGTTTGTTTTTAGGGGTTTAGGGTTGTTTCTTGTTGGGGTTTAGTAGTTTTTGTTGTTAGGGTGTTAGTGTTGTTTGTGGTTAGGGGGTTAGTGTTGTTGGTTGATTGGGGGTTAGGGTTGTTTGTTGTTGGAAGGTTAGGGTTGTTTGTTCTTAGGGGTTTAGGGTTGTTTGTTGTTAGGGGGTTAGGTTTGTTCGTTGTTAGGGGTTTAGTGTAGTTTATTTTTAGGGGGTTAGTGTTGTTTGTTGTTAGGTTTTTAGGATTGTTGTTAGGGGGTTAGTGGTGTTTGTTGTTAGGGGGTTAGTGTTTTTTGTTGTTGGCGTAAGTGTTGTTTCTTGTTACAGAGTTAGGGTTCTATGTTGTTAGGGGGTTAGGGTTGTTTGTTGTTTGGGGGTTAGGGTTGTTTTTTGTTACGGGGTTAGTGTTGTTTGATGTTAGGGGTTTAGGGTTGTTTGTTGTTAGGGGTTTAGTGTTGTTTGTTGTTAGGGTGTTAGGGTTGTTTGTTGTTAGTGGATTAGGGTTGTTTGTTGTTTGGTTAGGGTTGTGTGTTGTTAGGGGGTTAGTGTTGTTTGTTGTTAGGGGTTTAGGGTTATTTCTTGTAGGGGTTTAGTGGTTTTTGTTGTTAGGGTGTTAGTGTTGTTTGTGGTTAGGGGGTTAGTGTTGTTGGTTGTTGGGGGATAGGATTGTTTGTTGGTAGGGGGTTAGGGTTGTTTGTTGCTTGGGGGTTAGGGTTGTTTGCTGTTACGGGGTTAGTGCTGTTTGATGTTAGGGGTTAGGGTTGTTTGTTGTTCGGGGGTTAGTGTTGTTTGTTGTTAGGGTGTTAGGGTTGTTTGTTGTTAGTGGGTTAGTGTTTATGGTTTTTAGGGGTTAGGGTTGTTTGTTGTTTGGGGGTTAGTGTTGTTTGTTGTTAGGGGTTAGGGGTGTTTTTTGTTAGGGTGTTAGTGTTCTTTGATTTTAGGGGTTTAGGGTTGTTTGTTGTTAGGGGGTTACGGTTGTTTGTTGTTAGGGGTTAGGGTTGTTTGTTGTTACGGGGTTAGGGTAGGTTCTTGTTAGGGGGTTAGTGTTGTTTGTTGTTGGTGGGTTAGGGTTGTTTGTTGTTTGGTTAGGGGTGTGTGTTGTTCGGGGGTTAGTGTTGTTTGTTGTTAGGGGTTTAGGGTTGTTTCTTGTTGGGGTTTAGTGGTTTTTGTTTTTCGGGTGTTAGTGTTGTTTGTGGTTAGGGGGTTAGTGTTGTTTGTTCTTACGGGGTTAGTGTTGTTTGTGGTTAGGGTGTTAGTGCTGTTTGTGGTTAGGGGGTGAGCGTTGTTGTTTGTTAGGGGGTTAGGATTCTTTGTTGTTAGGGGTTTAAGGTTGTTTGTTGTTAGGGGTTAAGGTTGATTGTTGTTAGGAGGTTAGAGTTGTTTGTTGTTACAGGGTTAGGTTAGTTTCTTGTTAGGAGTTTAGTGTTGTTTGTTGTTAGGGGGTTAGTGTTTGTGGTTAGGGGTTTAGTGTTGTTTCTTGTTGGGGTTTAGTGCTTTTTGTTGTTAGCGTGTTAGTGTTCTTTGTTGTTAGGGGTTTAGGGTTGTTTGTTGTTAGGGGTTTAAGGTTGTTTGTTGTTAGGAGGTTAGGGTTGTTTGTTGTTACAGGGTTAGGTTAGTTTCTTGTTAGGAGTTTAGTGTTGTTTGTTGTTAGGGGGTTAGTGTTTGTTGTGAGGGGTTTAGTGTTGTTTCTTGTTGGGGTTTAGTGGTTTTTTTGTTAGGGTGTTAGTGTTGTTTGTGGTTAGGGGGTTAGTGTTGTTGTTTGTTAGGGGGTTAGGGTTGTTTGTTGTTAGAAGGTTAGGGTTGTTTGTTGTTAGGGGTTTAGGGTTGTTTGTTGTTAGGGGGTTAGGGTTTTTTGTTGTTAGGGGTTTAGAGTAGTTTATTTTTAGGAGGTTAGTGTTGTTTGTTGTTAGGTTGTTAGGATTGTTGTTAGGGGGTTAGTGGTGTTTGTTGTTAGGGGGTTAGTGTTTTTTGTTGTTAGGGGGTTAGAGTAGTTTGTTGTTGGGGGTTAGGGTTGTTTGTTGTTAGGGGATTAGGCTTGTTTGTTGTTAGTGGGTTAGAGTAGTTTGTTGTTGGGGGTTAGGGTTGTTTGTTGTTAGGGGATTAGGATTGTTGTTAGGTGGTTAGTATTGTTTCTACTTAGGGGTTTCGGGTTGTTTCTTGTTGAGGTTTAGTGGTTTTTGTTGTTAGGGTGTTAGTGTTGTTTGTGGTTAGGGGGTTAGTGTTGTTTGTATTTAGGGGTTTAGGGTTGCTCCTTGTTGGGCTTTAGTGGTTTTTGTTGTTAGGGTGTTAGTGTTGTTTGTTCTTAGGGGGTTAGTGTTGTTTGTTCTTACGGGGTTAGTGTTGTTTGTGGTTAGGGTGTTAGTGTTGTTTGTAGTTAGGGGGTGTGCGTTGTTTGTTGTTACGGGGTTAGGTTAGTTTCTTCTTAGGGGTTTAGTGTTGTTTGTTGTTAGAGGGTTAGTGTTTGTTGTTAGGGGTTTAGGGTTGTTTCTTGTTGGGGTTTAGTAGTTTTTGTTGTTAGGGTGTTAGTGTTGTTTGTTGTTAGGGGGTTAGTGTTGTTTGTTCTTACGGGGTTAGTGTTGTTTGTGGTTATGGTGTTAGTGTTGTTTGTGGTTAGCGGGTGAGCGTTGTTGGTTGTTAGGCGGTTAGGATTGTTTGTTGTTAGGGGTTTAGTGTTGTTTGTTGTTAGGGGGTTAGTGTTTGTTGTTAGGGGTTTAGGGTTGTTTCTTGTTGGGGTTTACTGGTTTTTGTTGCTAGGGTGTTAATTTTTGTTGTTAGGGGTTTAGGGTTGTTTGTTGTTAGGGGTTTAAGGTTGTTTGTTGTTAGGAGGTTAGGGTTGTTTGTTGTTACGGGGTTAGGTTAGTTTCTTGTTAGGGGTTTAGTGTTGTTTGTTGTTAGAGGGTTAGTGTTTGTTGCTAGGGGTTTAGGGTTGTTTCTTGTTGGGGTTTAGTAGTTTTTGTTGTTAGGGTGTTAGTGTTGTTTGTTGTTAGGGGGTTAGTGTTGTTTGTTCTTACGGGGTTAGTGTTGTTTGTGGTTATGGTGTTAGTGTTGTTTGTGGTTAGCGGGTGAGCGTTGTTGGTTGTTAGGCGGTTAGGATTGTTTGTTGTTAGGGGTTTAGTGTTGTTTGTTGTTAGGGGGTTAGTGTTTGTTGTTAGGGGTTTAGGGTTGTTTCTTGTTGGGGTTTACTGGTTTTTGTTGCTAGGGTGTTAATTTTTGTTGTTAGGGGTTTAGGGTTGTTTGTTGTTAGGGGTTTAAGGTTGTTTGTTGTTAGGAGGTTAGGGTTGTTTGTTGTTACGGGGTTAGGTTAGTTTCTTGTTAGGGGTTTAGTGTTGTTTGTTGTTAGGGGGTTAGTTTTTGTTGTTAGGGGTTTAGTGCTGTTTCTTGTTGGGGTTTAGTGGTTTTTGTTGTTAGGGTGTTAGTGTTGTTTGTTGTTAGGGGTTTAGGGTTGTTTGTTGTTAGGGGTTTAAGGTTGTTTGTTGTTAGGAGGCCAGGGTTGTTTGTTGTTACGGGGTTAGGTTAGTTTCTTGTTAGGTGTTTAGTGTTGTTTGTTGTTAGGGGGTTAGTGTTTGTTGTTAGGGGTTTAGGGTTGTTTCTTGTTGGGGTTTAGTAGTTTTTGTTCTTAGGGTGTTAGTGTTGTTTGTTGTTAGGGGGTTAGTGTTGTTTGTTCTTACGGGGTTAGTGTTGTTTGTGGTTAGGGGGTGAGCGTTGTTGGTTGTTAGGGGGTTAGGATTGTTTGTTGTTAGGGGTTTAAGGTTGTTTGTTGTTAGGGGGTCAAGTTTGTTTGTTGTTAGGACGTTAGGGTTGTTTGTTGTTACAGGGTTAGGTTAGTTTCTTGTTAGGGGTTTAGTGTTGTTTGTTGTTAGGGGTTTAGTGTTTGTTGTTAGGGGTTTAGTGTTGTTTCTTGTTGGGTTTTAGTGGTTTTTGTTCTTAGGGTGTTAGTGTTGTTTGTTGTTAGGGGTTTAGGGTTGTTTGTTGACAGGGGTTTAAGTTTGTTTGTTCTTAGGAGGTTAGGGTTGTTTGTTGTTACGGGGTTAGGTTAGTTTCTTTTTAGGGGTTTAGTGTTGTTTGTTGTTAGGGGGTTAGTGTTTGTTGTTAGGGGTTTAGGGTTGTTTCTTGTTGGGGTTTAGTAGTTTTTGTTGTTAGGGTGTTAGTGTTGTTTGTGGTTAGGGGCTTAGTGTTGTTTGTTCTTACGGGGTTAGTGTTGTGTGTGGTTAGGGTGTTACTGTTGTTTGTGGTTAGGGGGTGAGCATTGTTGGTTGTTAGGGTGTTAGGATTGTTTGTTGTTAGGGTTTTAAGGTTGTTTGTTGTTAGGGGGTAAAGGTCGTTTGTTGTTAGGAGGTTAGGGTTGTTTGTTGTTACAGGGTTAGGTTAGTTTCTTGTTAGGGGTTTAGTGTTGTTTGTTGTTAGGGGTTTAGTGTTTGTTGTTAGGGGTTTAGTGTTGTTTCTTGTTGGGTTTTAGTGGTTTTTGTTGTTAGGGTGTTAGTGTTGTTTGTTGTTAGGGGTTTATGGTTGTTTGTTGATAGGGGTTTAAGTTTGTTTGTTGTTAGGAGGTTAGGGTTGTTTGTTGTTACGGGGTTAGGTTAGTTTCTTTTTAGGGGTTTAGTGTTGTTTGTTGTTAGGGGGTTAGTGTTTGTTGTTAGGGGTTTAGGGTTGTTTCTTGTTGGGGTTTAGTAGTTTTTGTTGTTAGGGTGTTAGTGTTGTTTCTGGTTAGGGGCTTAGTGTTGTTTGTTCTTACGGGGTTAGTGTTGTGTGTGGTTAGGGTGTTAGTGTTGTTTGTGGATAGGGGGTGTGCGTTGTTGGTTGTTAGGGGGTTAGGATTGTTTGTTGTTAGGGGTTTAGGGTTGTTTGTTGTTAGGGGGTTAAGGTTGTTTGTTGTTAGGAGGTTAGGGTTGTTTGTTGTTACAGGGTTAGGTTAGTTTCTTGTTAGGGGTTTAGTGTTGTTTGTTGTTAGGGGTTAGTGTTTGTTGTTAGGGGTTTAGTGTTGTTTCTTGTTGGGGTTTACTGGTTTTTGTTGTTAGGGTGTTAATTTTTGTTGTTAGGGGTTTAGGGTTGTTTGTTGTTAGGGGTTTAAGGTTGTTTGTTGTTAGGAGGTTAGGGTTGTTTGTTGTTACGGGGTTAGGTTAGTTTCTTGTTAGGGGTATAGTGTTGTTTGTTGTTAGGGCGTTAGTGTTTGTTGTTAGGGGTTTAGGGTTGTTTCTTGTTGGGGTTTAGTAGTTTTTGTTGTTAGGGTGTTAGTGTTGTTTGTGGTTAGGGGGTTAGTGTTGTTTGTTCTTACGGGGTTAGTGTTGTTTGTGGTTAGGGTGTTAGTGTTGTTTGTGGTTAGGGGGTGAGCTTTGTTGGTTGTTGGGGGTTAGGATTGTTTGTTGTTAGGGGTTTAAGGTTGTGTGTTGTTAGGAGGTTAGGGTTGTTTGTTGTTACGGGGTTACATTAGTTTCTTGTTAGGGGTTTAGTGTTGTTTGTTGTTAGGGGGTTAGTGTTTGTTCTTAGGGGTTTAGGGTTGTTTCTTGTTGAGGTTTAGTAGTTTTTGTTGTTAGGGTGTTAGTGTTGTTTGTGGTTTGGGGGTTAGTGTTGTTTGTTAGGGGGTTAGGGTTGTTTGTTGTTAGAAGGTTAGGGTTGTTTGTTGTTAGGGGTTTAGGGTTGTTTGTTGTTAGGGGGTTAGGATTGTTTGTTGTTAGGGGTTTAGGTTTGTTTGTTGTTAGCGGTTTAGTGTTTGTTGTTAGGGGTTTATTGTTGTTTCTTGTTGGGGGTAATGTTTTTTGTTGTTAGGGTATTAGTGTTCTTTGTGGTTAGGGGCTTAGGGTTGTTTGTTGTTAGGGGTTTAAGGTTGTTTGTTGTTAGGAGATTAGGGTTGTTTGTTGTTACAGAGTTAGGTTAGTTTCTTGTTAGGGGTTTAGTGTTGATTGTTGTTAGGGGGTTAGTGTTTTTTGTTAGGGGTTTAGTGTTGTTTCTTGTTGGGGTTTAGTGGTTTTTGTTGTTAGGGTGTTAGTGTTGTTTGTTGTTAGGGGTTTAGGTTTGTTTGTTGTTAGGGGTTTAAGGTTGTTTGTTGTTAGGAGGTTAGGGTTGTTTGTTGTTACGGGGTTAGGTTAGTTTCTTGTTAGGGGTTTAGTGTTGTTTGTTGTTAGGGGGTTAGTGTTTGTTGTTAGGGCTTTAGGGTTGTTTCTTGTTGGGGTTTAGTAGTTTTTGTTGTTAGGGTGTTAGTGTTGTTTGTGATTAGGGGGTTAGTGTTGTTTGTTCTTACGGGGTTAGTGTTGTTTGTGGTTAGGGTGTTAGCGTTGTTTGTGGTTAGGGGGTGAGCGTTGTTGGTTGTTAGGGGGTTAGGATTGTTTGTTGTTAGGGGTTTAGGGTTGTTTCTTGTTAGGGGGTTAAGGTTGTTTGTTGTTAGGAGGTTAGGGTTGTTTGTTGTTACAGGGTTAGGTTAGTTTCTTGTTAGGGGTTTAGTGTTGTTTGTTGTCAGGGGGTTAGTGTTTGTTGTTAGGGGTTTAGTGTTGTTTCTTGTTGGGGTTTAGTGGTTTTTGTTGTTAGGGTGTTATTGTTGATTGTTGTTAGGGCTTTAGGGTTGTTTGTTGTTAGGGGTTTAAGGTTGTTTGTTGTTAGGAGGTTAGGGTTGTTTGTTGTTACGGGGTTAGGTTAGTTTCTTGTTAGGGGTTTAGTGTTGTTTGTTGTTAGGGGGTTAGTGTTTGTTGTTAGGGGTTTAGGGTTGTTTCTTGTTGGGGTTTAGTAGTTTTTCTTGTTAGGGTGTTAGTGTTGTTTGTGGTTAGGGGGTTAGTGTTGTTTGTTCTTACGGGGTTAGTTTTGTTTGTGGTTAGGGTGTTAGTGCTGTTTGTGGTTAGGGGGTGAGCGTTGTTGGTTGTTAGGGGGTTAGGATTCTTTGTTGTTAGGGATTTAAGGTTGTTTGTTGTTAGGGGTTAAGGTTGATTGTTGTTAGGAGGTTAGGGTTGTTTGTTGTTACAGGGTTAGGTTAGTTTCTTGTTAGGAGTTTAGTGTTGTTTGTTGTTAGGGGGTTAGTGTTTGTTGTTAGGGGTTTAGTGTTGTTTCTTGTTGGGGTTTAGTGCTTTTTGTTGTTAGCGTGTTAGTGTTCTTTGTTGTTAGGGGTTTAGGGTTGTTTGTTGTTAGGGGTTTAAGCTTGTTTGTTGTTAGGAGGTTAGGGTTGTTTGTTGTTACAGGGTTAGGTTAGTTTCTTCTTAGGGGTTTAGTGTTGTTTGTTGTTAGGGGGTTAGTGTTTGTTGTGAGGGGTTTAGTGTTGTTTCTTGTTGGGGTTTAGTGGTTTTTTTGTTAGGGTGTTAGCGTTGTTTGTGGTTAGGGGGTTAGTGTTGTTGTTTGTTAGGGGGTTAGGGTTGTTTGTTGTTAGAAGGTTAGGGTTGTTTGTTGTTAGGGGTTTAGGGTTGTTTGTTGTTAGGGGGTTAGGGTTGTTTGTTGTTAGGGGTTTAGAGTAGTTTATTTTTAGGGGGTTAGTGTTGTTTGTTGTTAGGTTGTTAGGATTGTTGTTAGCGGGTTAGTGGTGTTTGTTGTTAAGGGGTTAGTGTTTTTTGTTGTTAGGGGGTTAGAGTAGTTTGTTGTTGGGGGTTAGGGTTGTTTGTTGTTAGGGGATTAGGCTTGTTTGTTGTTAGTGGGTTAGAGTAGTTTGTTGTTGGGGGTTAGGGTTGTTTGTTGTTAGCGGATTAGGATTGTTGTTAGGTGGTTAGTGTTGTTTCTATTTAGGGGTTTCGGGTTGTTTCTTGTTGAGGTTTAGTGGTTTTTGTTGTTAGGGTGTTAGTGTTGTTTGTGGTTAGGGGGTTAGTGTTGTTTGTATTTAGGGGTTTAGGGTTGCTCCTTGTTGGGCTTTAGTGGTTTTGTTGTTAGGGTGTTAGTGTTGTTTGTTCTTAGGGGGTTAGTGTTGTTTGTTCTTACGGGGTTAGTGTTGTTTTAGGTTAGGGTGTTAGTGTTGTTTGTGGTTAGGGGGTGAGCGTTGTTGGTTGTTAGGGGGTTAGGATTGTTTGTTGTTAGGGGTTTAGGGTTGTTTGTTGTTAGGGGGTTAAGGTTGTTTGTTGTTAGGAGGTTAGGGTTGTTTGTTGTTACAGGGTTAGGTTAGTTTCTTGTTAGGGGTTTAGTACTTTTTGTTGTTAGGGGGTTAGTGTTTGTTGTTAGGGGTTTAGTGTTGTTTCTTTTTGGGCTTTAGTGGTTTTTTTTGTTAGGGTGTTAGTGTTGATTGTTGTTAGGGGTTTAGGGTTGTTTGTTGTTAGGGGTTTAATGTTGTTTGTTTTTAGGAGGTTAGAGTTGTTTGTTGTTACGGGGTTAGGTTAGTTTCTTGTTAGGGGTTTAGTGTTGTTTGTTGTTAGGGGGTTAGTGTTTGTTGTTAGGGGTTTAGGGTTGTTTCTTGTTGGGGTTTAGTAGTTTTTGTTGTTAGGGTGTTAGTGTTGTTTGTTGTTAGGTGTTAGTGTAGTTTGTTCTAACGGGGTTACTGTTGTTTGTGGTTAGGGTGTTAGTTTTTTTGTGGTTGGGGTGAGCGTTGTTGGTTATTAGGGGGTTAGGATTGTTTGTTGTTAGGGGTTTAGGGTTGTTTGTTGTTACGGGGTTAGGTTAGTTTCTTGTTAGTGGTTTAGTGTTGTTTGTTGTTAGGGGGTTAGTGTTTGTTGTTAGGGGTTTAGGGTTGTTTCTTGTTGGGGTTTAGTAGTTTTTGTTGTTAGGGTGTTAGTGCTGTTTGTGGTTAGGGGCTTAGGGTTGTTTGTTGTTAGGGTTTTATGGTTGTTTGATGTTAGGAGGTTAGGGTTGTTTGTTGTTACGGGGTTAGGTTAGTTTCTTGTTAGGGGTTTAGTGTTGTTTGTTGTTAGGGGGTTAGTGTTTGGTGTTAGGTGTTTAGGGTTGTTTCTTGTTGGGGTTTAGTAGTTTTTGTTGTTAGGGTGTTAGTGTTGTTTGTTATTAGGGGGTTAGTGTTGTTTGTTCTTACGGGGTTAGTGTTGTTTGTGGTTAGGGTGTTAGTGTTGTTTGTGGTTAGGGGTATGCGTTGTTGGTTGTTAGGAGGTTAGGATTGTTTGTTGTTAGGGGTTTAGGGTTGTTTGTTGTTAGGGGGTTAAGGTTGTTTGTTGTTAGGAGGTTAGGGTTGTTTGTTGTTACAGGGTTAGGTTAGTTTCTTGTTAGGGGTTTAGTGTTGTTTGTTGTTAGGGGGTTAGTGTTTGTTGTTAGGGGTTTAGAGTTGTTTCTTGTTGGGGTTTAGTGGTTTTTGTTGTTAGGGTGTTAGTGTTGTTTGTTTTTAGGGGTTTAGGGCTGTTTGTTGTTAGGGGTTTAAGGTTGTTTGCTGTTAGGATGTTATTGTTTTTTGTTGTTACGGGGTTAGGTTAGTTTCTTGTTAGGGGTTTAGTATTGCTTGTTGTTAGGGGTTTAGGGTTGTTTCTTGTTGGGTTTTATTTGTTTTTGTTGTTAGGGTGTTAGTGCTGTTTGTGGTTAGGGGCTTAGTGTTGTTGTTTGTTAGGGGGTTAGGGTTGTTTGTTGTTAGGAGGTTAGGGTTGTTTGTTGTTACAGGGTTAGGTTAGTTTCTTGTTAGGGGTTTAGTGTTGTTTGTTGTCAGGGGGTTAGTGTTTGTTGTTAGGGGTTTAGTGCTGTTTCTTGTTGGGGTTTAGTGGTTTTTGTTGTTAGGGTGTTAGTGTTGTTTGTTGTTAGGGGTTTAGGGTTGTTTGTTGTTAGGGGTTTAAGGTTGTTTGTTGTTAGGAGGCCAGGGTTGTTTGTTGTTACGGGGTTAGGTTAGTTTCTTGTTAGGTGTTTAGTGTTGTTTGTTGTTAGGGGGTTAGTGTTTGTTGTTAGGGGTTTAGGGTTGTTTCTTGTTGGGGTTTAGTAGTTTTTGTTCTTAGGGTGTTAGTGTTGTTTGTTGTTAGGGGGTTAGTGTTGTTTGTTCTTACGGGGTTAGTGTTGTTTGTGGTTAGGGGGTGAGCGTTGTTGGTTGTTAGGGGGTTAGGATTGTTTGTTGTTAGGGGTTTAAGGTTGTTTGTTGTTAGGGGGTCAAGTTTGTTTGTTGTTAGGACGTTAGGGTTGTTTGTTGTTACAGGGTTAGGTTAGTTTCTTGTTAGGGGTTTAGTGTTGTTTGTTGTTAGGGGTTTAGTGTTTGTTGTTAGGGGTTTAGTGTTGTTTCTTGTTGGGTTTTAGTGGTTTTTGTTCTTAGGGTGTTAGTGTTGTTTGTTGTTAGGGGTTTAGGGTTGTTTGTTGACAGGGGTTTAAGTTTGTTTGTTCTTAGGAGGTTAGGGTTGTTTGTTGTTACGGGGTTAGGTTAGTTTCTTTTTAGGGGTTTAGTGTTGTTTGTTGTTAGGGGGTTAGTGTTTGTTGTTAGGGGTTTAGGGTTGTTTCTTGTTGGGGTTTAGTAGTTTTTGTTGTTAGGGTGTTAGTGTTGTTTGTGGTTAGGGGCTTAGTGTTGTTTGTTCTTACGGGGTTAGTGTTGTGTGTGGTTAGGGTGTTACTGTTGTTTGTGGTTAGGGGGTGAGCATTGTTGGTTGTTAGGGTGTTAGGATTGTTTGTTGTTAGGGTTTTAAGGTTGTTTGTTGTTAGGGGGTAAAGGTCGTTTGTTGTTAGGAGGTTAGGGTTGTTTGTTGTTACAGGGTTAGGTTAGTTTCTTGTTAGGGGTTTAGTGTTGTTTGTTGTTAGGGGTTTAGTGTTTGTTGTTAGGGGTTTATTGTGTTTCTTGTTGGGTTTTAGTGGTTTTTGTTGTTAGGGTGTTAGTGTTGTTTGTTGTTAGGGGTTTATGGTTGTTTGTTGATAGGGGTTTAAGTTTGTTTGTTGTTAGGAGGTTAGGGTTGTTTGTTGTTACGGGGTTAGGTTAGTTTCTTTTTAGGGGTTTAGTGTTGTTTGTTGTTAGGGGGTTAGTGTTTGTTGTTAGGGGTTTAGGGTTGTTTCTTGTTGGGGTTTAGTAGTTTTTGTTGTTAGGGTGTTAGTGTTGTTTCTGGTTAGGGGCTTAGTGTTGTTTGTTCTTACGGGGTTAGTGTTGTGTGTGGTTAGGGTGTTAGTGTTGTTTGTGGATAGGGGGTGTGCGTTGTTGGTTGTTAGGGGGTTAGGATTGTTTGTTGTTAGGGGTTTAGGGTTGTTTGTTGTTAGGGGGTTAAGGTTGTTTGTTGTTAGGAGGTTAGGGTTGTTTGTTGTTACAGGGTTAGGTTAGTTTCTTGTTAGGGGTTTAGTGTTGTTTGTTGTTAGGGGTTAGTGTTTGTTGTTAGGGGTTTAGTGTTGTTTCTTGTTGGGGTTTACTGGTTTTTGTTGTTAGGGTGTTAATTTTTGTTGTTAGGGGTTTAGGGTTGTTTGTTGTTAGGGGTTTAAGGTTGTTTGTTGTTAGGAGGTTAGGGTTGTTTGTTGTTACGGGGTTAGGTTAGTTTCTTGTTAGGGGTATAGTGTTGTTTGTTGTTAGGGCGTTAGTGTTTGTTGTTAGGGGTTTAGGGTTGTTTCTTGTTGGGGTTTAGT
The DNA here is from genome assembly GCF_030014295.1 of Loxodonta africana. NCBI lineage: Eukaryota > Metazoa > Chordata > Mammalia > Proboscidea > Elephantidae > Loxodonta > Loxodonta africana. The sequence goes on from NC_087359.1 coordinate 481,839, forward strand.
AGTTTTTGTTGTTAGGGTGTTAGTGTTGTTTGTGGTTAGGGGGTTAGTGTTGTTTGTTCTTACGGGGTTAGTGTTGTTTGTGGTTAGGGTGTTAGTGTTGTTTGTGGTTAGGGGGTGAGCTTTGTTGGTTGTTGGGGGTTAGGATTGTTTGTTGTTAGGGGTTTAAGGTTGTGTGTTGTTAGGAGGTTAGGGTTGTTTGTTGTTACGGGGTTACATTAGTTTCTTGTTAGGGGTTTAGTGTTGTTTGTTGTTAGGGGGTTAGTGTTTGTTCTTAGGGGTTTAGGGTTGTTTCTTGTTGAGGTTTAGTAGTTTTTGTTGTTAGGGTGTTAGTGTTGTTTGTGGTTTGGGGGTTAGTGTTGTTGTTTGTTAGGGGGTTAGGGTTGTTTGTTGTTAGGAGGTTAGGGTTGTTTGTTGTTACAGGGTTAGGTTAGTTTCTTGTTAGGGGTTTAGTGTTGTTTGTTGTTAGGGGGTTAGTGTTTGTTGTGAGGGGTTTAGTGTTGTTTCTTGTTGGGGTTTAGTGGTTTTTTTGTTAGGGTGTTAGTGTTGTTTGTGGTTAGGGGGTTAGTGTTGTTGTTTGTTAGGGGGTTAGGGTTGTTTGTTGTTAGAAGGTTAGGGTTGTTTGTTGTTAGGGGTTTAGGGTTGTTTGTTGTTAGGGGGTTAGGATTGTTTGTTGTTAGGGGTTTAGGGTTGTTTGTTGTTAGCGGTTTAGTGTTTGTTGTTAGGGGTTTATTGTTGTTTCTTGTTGGGGGTAATGTTTTTTGTTGTTAGGGTATTAGTGTTCTTTGTGGTTAGGGGCTTAGGGTTGTTTGTTGTTAGGGGTTTAAGGTTGTTTGTTGTTAGGAGATTAGGGTTGTTTGTTGTTACAGAGTTAGGTTAGTTTCTTGTTAGGGGTTTAGTGTTGATTGTTGTTAGGGGGTTAGTGTTTTTTGTTGTTAGGGGGTTAGAGTAGTTTGTTGTTGGGGGTTAGGGTTGTTTGTTGTTAGCGGATTAGGATTGTTGTTAGGTGGTTAGTGTTGTTTCTATTTAGGGGTTTCGGGTTGTTTCTTGTTGAGGTTTAGTGGTTTTTGTTGTTAGGGTGTTAGTGTTGTTTGTGGTTAGGGGGTTAGTGTTGTTTGTATTTAGGGGTTTAGGGTTGCTCCTTGTTGGGCTTTAGTGGTTTTGTTGTTAGGGTGTTAGTGTTGTTTGTTCTTAGGGGGTTAGTGTTGTTTGTTCTTACGGGGTTAGTGTTGTTTTAGGTTAGGGTGTTAGTGTTGTTTGTGGTTAGGGGGTGAGCGTTGTTGGTTGTTAGGGGGTTAGGATTGTTTGTTGTTAGGGGTTTAGGGTTGTTTGTTGTTAGGGGGTTAAGGTTGTTTGTTGTTAGGAGGTTAGGGTTGTTTGTTGTTACAGGGTTAGGTTAGTTTCTTGTTAGGGGTTTAGTACTTTTTGTTTTGTTGTTAGGGGTTTAAGGTTGTTTGTTGTTAGGAGGTTAGGGTTGTTTGTTGTTACGGGGTTAGGTTAGTTTCTTGTTAGGGGTTTAGTGTTGTTTGTTGTTAGGGGGTTAGTGTTTGTTGTTAGGGGTTTAGGGTTGTTTCTTGTTGGGGTTTAGTAGTTTTTGTTGTTACGGTATTAGTGTTGTTTGTGGTTAGGGGGTTAGTGTTGTTGTTTGTTAGGGGGTTAGGGTTGTTTGTTGTTAGGAGGTTAGGGTTGTTTGTTGTTACAGGGTTAGGTTAGTTTCTTGTTAGGGGTTTAGTGTTGTTTGTTGTTAGGGGGTTAGTGTTTGTTGTTAGGGGTTTAGTCTTGTTTCTTGTTGGGGTTTAGTGTTTTTTGTTGTTAGGGTGTTAGTGTTGTTTGTTGTTAGATGTTTAGGGTTGTTTGTTGTTAGGGGTTTAAGGTTGTTTGTTGTTAGGAGGTTAGGGTTGTTTGTTGTTACGGGGTTAGGTTAGTTTCTTGTTAGGGGTTTAGTGTTGTTTGTTGCTAGGGGGTTAGTGTTTGTTGTTAGGGGTTTAGGGTTGTTTCTTTTAGGGGTTTAGTAGTTTTTGTTGTTAGGGTGTTAGTGTTGTTTGTGGTTAGGGTGTTAGTGTTTTTTGTGGTTAGGGGGTGAGAGTTGTTGGTTGTTAGGGGGTTAGGATTGTTTGTTGTTAGGGGTTTAGGGTTGTTTGTTGTTAGGTTTTTAAGGTTGTTTGTTGTTAGGAGGTTAGGGTTGTTTGTTGTTACAGGGTTAGGTTAGTTTCTTGTTAGGGATTTAGTGTTGTTTGTTGTTAGGGGGTTAGTGTTTGTTGTTAGGGGTTTAGTGTTGTTTCTTGTTGGGGTTTAGTGGTTTTTGTTGTTAGGCTCTTAGTGTTGTTTGTTGTTAGGGGTTTAGGGTTGTTTGTTGTTAGGGGTTTAAGGTTGTTTGTTGTTAGGAGGTTAGGGTTGTTTGTTGTTACGGGGTTAGGTTAGTTTCTTGTTAGGGGTTTAGTGTTGTTTGTTGTTAGGGGGTTAGTGTTTGTTGTTAGGGGTTTAGTGTTGTTTCTTGTTGGGGTTTAGTGGTTTTTGTTGTTAGGGTGTTAGTGTTGTTTGTTGTTAGGGGTTTAGGGTTGTTTGTTGTTAGGGGTTTAAGGTTGTTTGCTGTTAGGAGGTTAGGGTTGTTTGTTGTTACGGGGTTAGGTTAGTTTCTTGTTAGGGGTTTAGTGTTGTTTGTTGTTAGGGGGTTAGTGTTTGTTGTTAGGGGTTTAGGGTTGTTTCTTGTTGGGGTTTAGTAGTTTTTGTTGTTAGGGTGTTAGTGTTGTTTGTGGTTAGGGGGTTAGTGTTGTTGTTTGTTAGGGGCTTAGGGTTGTTTGTTGTTAGGAGGTTAGGGTTGTTTGTTTTTACAGGGTTAGGTTAGTTTATTGTTAGGGGTTTAGTGTTGTTTGTTGTTAGGGGGTTAGTGTTTGTTGTTAGGGGTTTCGTGTTGTTTCTTATTGGGGTTTAGTGGTTTTTGTTGTTAGGGTGTTAGTGTTGTTTGTTGTTAGGGGTTTAGGGTTGTTTGTTGTTAGGGGTTTAAGGTTGTTTGCTGTTAGGAGGTTAGGGTTGTTTGTTGTTACGGGGTTAGGTTAGTTTCTTGTTAGGGGTTTAGTGTTGCTTGTTGTTAGGGGGTTAGTGTTTGTTGTTAGGGGTTTAGGGTTGTTTCTTGTTGGGGTTTAGTAGTTTTTGTTCTTAGGGTGTTAGTGTTGTTTGTTGTTAGGGGGTTAGTGTTGTTTGTTCTTACGGGGTTAGTGTTGTTTGTGGTTAGGGTGTTAGTGTTGTTTGTGGTTAGGGGGTGAGCGTTGTTGGTTGTTAGAGGGTTAGGATTGTTTGTTGTTAGGGGGTTAAGGTTGTTTGTTGTTAGGAGGTTAGGGTTGTTTTTTGTTACAGGGTCAGGTTAGTTTCTTGTTAAGGGTTTAGTGTTGTTTGTTGTTATGGGGTTAGTGTTTGTTGTTAGGGGTTTAGTGTTGTTTCTTGTTGGGGTTTAGTGTTTTTTGTTGTTAGGGTGTTAGTGTTGTTTGTTGTTAGGGGTTTAGTGTTGTTTGTTGTTAGGGGTTTAAGGTTGTTTGTTGTTAGGAGGTTAGGGTTGTTTGTTGTTACGGGGTTAGGTTAGTTTCTTGTTAGGGGTTTAGTGTTGTTTGTTGTTAGGGGGTTAGTGTTTGTTGTTAGGGGTTTAGGGTTGTTTCTTTTTGGGGTTTAGTAGTTTTTGTTGTTAGGGTGTTAGTGTTGTTTGTGGTTAGGGTGTTAGTGTTGTTTGTGGTTAGGGGGTGAGAGTTGTTGGTTGTTAGGGGGTTAGGATTGTTTGTTGTTAGGGGTTTAGGGTTGTTTGTTGTTAGGGGGTTAAGGTGGTTTGTTGTTAGGAGGTTAGGGATGTTTGTTGTTACAGGGTTAGGTTAGTTTCTTGTTAGGGGTTTAGTGTTGTTTGTTGTTAGGGGGTTAGTGTTTGTTGTTAGGGGTTTAGTGTTGTTTCTTGTTGGGGTTTAGTGGTTTTTGTGGTTAGGGTGTTAGTGTTGTTTGTTGTTAGGGGTTTAGGGTTGTTTGTTGTTAGGGGTTTAAGGTTGTTTGTTGTTAGGAGGTTAGGGTTGTTTGTTGTTACGGGGTTAGGTTAGTTTCTTGTTAGGGGTTTAGTGTTGTTTGTTGTTAGGGGGTTAGTGTTTGTTGTTAGGGGTTTAGGGTTGTTTCTTTTTGGGGTTTAGTAGTTTTTGTTGTTAGGGTGTTAGTGTTGTTTGTGGATAGGGTGTTAGTGTTGTTGTTTGTTAGGGGGTTAGGGTTGTTTGTTGTTAGGAGGTTAGGGTTGTTTGTTTTTACAGGGTTAGGTTAGTTTCTTGTTAGGGGTTTAGTGTTGTTTGTTGTTAAGGGGTTAGTGTTTGTTGTTAGGGGTTTAGTGTTGTTTCTTGTTGGGGTTTAGTGGTTTTTATTGTTAGGGTGTTAGTGTTGTTTGTTGTTAGGGGTTTAGGGTTGTTTGTTGTTAGGGGTTTAAGGTTGTTTGTTGTTAGGAGGTTAGGGTTGTTTGTTGTTACGGGGTTAGGTTAGTTTCTTGTTAGGGGTTTGGTGTTGTTTGTTGTTAGGGGGTTAGTGTTTGTTGTTAGGGGTTTAGTGTTGTTTCTTTTTGGGGTTTAGTAGTTTTTGTTGTTAGGGTGTTAGTGTTGTTTGTTGTTAGGGGGTTAGTGTTGTTTGTTCTTACGGGGTTAGTGTTGTTTGTGGTTAGGGTGTTAGTGTTGTTTGTGGTTAGGGGGTGTGCGTTGTTGGTTGTTAGGGGGTTATGATTGTTTGTTGTTAGGGGTTTAGGGTTGTTTGTTGTTAGGGGGTTAATGTTGTTTGTTGTTAGGAGGTTAGGGTTGTTTGTTGTTACAGGGTTAGGTTAGTTTCTTGTTAGGGGTTTAGTGTTGTTTGTTGTTAGGGGGTTAGTGTTTGTTGTTAGGGGTTTAGGGTTGTTTCTTGTTGGGGTTTAGTGGTTTTTGTTGTTAGGTGTTAGTGTTGTTTGTTGTTAGGGGTTTAGAGTTGTTTGTTGTTAGGGGTTTAAGGTTGTTTGTTGTTAGGAGGGTAGGGTTGTTTGTTGTTACGGGGTTAGGTTAGTTTCTTGTTAGGGGTTTAGTGTTGTTTGTTGTTAGGGGGTTAGTGTTTGTTGTTAGGGGTTTAGGGTTGTTTCTTTTTGGGTTTAGTAGTTTTTGTTGTTAGGGTGTTAGTGTTGCTTGTTGTTATGGGGTTAGTGTTGTTTGTTCTTACGGGGTTAGTGTTGTTTGTGGTTAGGGTGTTAGTGTTGTTTGTGGTTAGGGGGTGAGAGTTGTTGGTTGTTAGAGGGTTAGGATTGTTTGTTGTTAGGGGTTTAGTGTTGTTTGTTGTTAGGGGGTTAGTGTTTGTTGTTAGGGGTTTAGTGTTGTTTCTTGTTGGGGTTTAGTGGTTTTTGTTATTAGGGTGTTAGTGTTGTTTGTTGTTAGGGGTTTAGGGTTGTTTGTTGTTAGGGGTTTAAGGTTGTTTGTTGTTAGGAGGTTAGGGTTGTTTGTTGTTACGGGGTTAGGTTAGTTTCTTGTTAGGGGTTTAGTGTTGTTTGTTGTTAGGGGGTTAGTGTTTGTTGTTAGGGGTTTAGGGTTGTTTCTTGTTCGGGTTTAGTAGTTTTTGGGGTTAGGGTATTAGTGTTGTTTGTGGTTAGGGGGTTAGTGTTGTTGTTTGTTAGGGGGTTAGGGTTGTTTGTTGTTAGGAGGTTAGGGTTGTTTGTTGTTACAGGGTTAGGTTAGTTTCTTGTTAGGGGTTTAGTGTTGTTTGTTGTTAGGGGGTTAGTGTTTGTTGTTAGGGGTTTAGTCTTGTTTCTTATTGGGGTTTAGTGTTTTTTGTTGTTAGGGTGTTAGTGTTGTTTGTTGTTAGAGGTTTAGGGTTGTTTGTTGTTAGGGGTTTAAGGTTGTTTGTTGTTAGGAGGTTAGGGTTGTTTGTTGTTACGGGGTTAGGTTAGTTTCTTGTTAGGGATTTAGTGTGGTTTGTTGCTAGGGGGTTAGTGTTTGTTGTTAGGGGATTAGGGTTGTTTCTTTTTGGGGTTTAGTAGTTTTTGTTGTTAGGGTGTTAGTGTTGTTTGTGGTTAGGGTGTTAGTGTTGTTTGTGGTTAGGGGGTGAGAGTTGTTGGTTGTTAGGGGGTTAGGATTGTTTGTTGTTAGGGGTTTAGGGTTGTTTGTTGTTAGGGGGTTAAGGTGGTTTGTTGTTAGGAGGTTAGGGTTGTTTGTTGTTACAGGGTTAGGTTAGTTTCTTGTTAGGGGTTTAGTGTTGTTTGTTGTTAGGGGGTTAGTGTTTGTTGTTAGGGGTTTATTGTTGTTTCTTGTTGGGTTTTAGTGGTTTTTGTTGTTAGGGTGTTAGTGTTGTTTGTTGTTAGGGGTTTAGGGTTGTTTGTTGTTAGGGGTTTAAGGTTGTTTGTTGTTAGGAGGTTAGGGTTGTTTGTTGTTACGGGGTTAGGTTAGTTTCTTGTTAGGGGTTTAGTGTTGTTTGTTGTTAGGGGGTTAGTGTTTGTTGTTAGGGGTTTAGGGTTGTTTCTTGTTGGGGTTTAGTAGTTTTTGTTCTTAGGGTGTTAGTGTTGTTTGTTGTTAGGGGGTTAGTGTTGTTTGTTCTTACGGGGTTAGTGTTGTTTGTGGTTAGGGTGTTAGTGTTGTTTGTGGTTAGGGGGCGAGCGTTGTTGGTTGTTAGAGGGTTAGGATTGTTTGTTGTTAGGGGGTTAAGGTTGTTTGTTGTTAGGAGGTTAGGGTTGTTTTTTGTTACAGGGTTAGGTTAGTTTCTTGTTAAGGGTTTAGTGTTGTTTATTGTTAGGGGGTTAGTGTTTGTTGTTAGGGGTTTAGTGTTGTTTCTTGTTGGGGTTTAGTGTTTTTTGTTGTTAGGGTGTTAGTGTTGTTTGTTGTTAGGGGTTTAGGGTTGTTTGTTGTTAGGGGTTTAAGGTTGTTTGTTGTTAGGAGGTTACGGTTGTTTGTTGTTACGGGGTTAGGTTAGTTTCTTGTTAGGGGTTTAGTGTTGTTTGTTGTTAGGGGGTTAGTGTTTGTTGTTAGGGGTTTAGGGTTGTTTCTTTTTGGGGTTTAGTAGTTTTTGTTGTTAGGGTGTTAGTGTTGTTTGTGGTTAGGGGGTTAGTGTTGTTTGTTCTTACGGGGTTAGTGTTGTTTGTGGTTAGGGTGTTAGTGTTGTTTGTGGTTAGGGGGTGAGAGTTGTTGGTTGTTAGGGGGTTAGGATTGTTTGTTGTTAGGGGTTTAGGGTTGTTTGTTGTTAGGGGGTTAAGGTGGTTTGTTGTTAGGATGTTAAGGCTGTTTGTTGTTACAGGGTTAGGTTAGTTTCTTGTAAGGGGTTTAGTGTTGTTTGTTGTTAGGGGGTTAGTGTTTGTTGTTAGGGGTTTAGTGTTGTTTGTTGTTAGGGGTTTAAGGTTGTTTCTTGTTAGGAGGTTAGGGTTGTTTGTTGTTACGGGGTTAGGTTAGTTTCTTGTTAGGGGTTTAGTGTTGTTTGTGGTTAGGGGGTTAGTGTTGTTGTTTGTTAGGGGCTTAGGGTTGTTTGTTGTTAGGAGGTTAGGGTTGTTTGTTTTTACAGGGTTAGGTTAGTTTCTTGTTAGGGGTTTAGTGTTGTTTGTTGTTAGGGGGTTAGTGTTTGTTGTTAGGGGTTTAGTGTTGTTTCTTGTTGGGGTTTAGTGGTTTTTGTTATTAGGGTGTTAGTGTTGTTTGTTGTTAGGGGTTTAGGGTTGTTTGTTGTTAGGGGTTTAAGGTTGTTTGTTGTTAGGAGGTTAGGGTTGTTTGTTGTTACGGGGTTAGGTTAGTTTCTTGTTAGGGGTTTAGTGTTGTTTGTTGTTAGGGGGTTTGTGTTTGTTGTTAGGGGTTTAGGGTTGTTTCTTGTTCGGGTTTAGTAGTTTTTGGGGTTAGGGTATTAGTGTTGTTTGTGGTTAGGGGGTTAGTGTTGTTGTTTGTTAGGGGGTTAGGGTTGTTTGTTGTTAGGAGGTTAGGGTTGTTTGTTGTTACAGGGTTAGGTTAGTTTCTTGTTAGGGGTTTAGTGTTGTTTGTTGTTAGGGGGTTAGTGTTTGTTGTTAGGGGTTTAGTCTTGTTTCTTGTTGGGGTTTAGTGGTTTTTGTTGTTAGGGTCTTAGTGTTGTTTGTTGTTAGGTGTTTAGGGTTGTTTGTTGTTAGGGGTTTAAGGTTCTTTGTTGTTAGGAGGTTAGGGTTGTTTGTTGTTACGGGGTTAGGTTAGTTTCTTGTTAGGGGTTTAGTGTTGTTTGTTGTTAGGGGGTTAGTGTTTGTTGTTAGGGGTTTAGTGTTGTTTCTTGTTGGGGTTTAGTGGTTTTTGTTGTTAGGGTGTTAGTGTTGTTTGTTGTTAGTGGTTTAGGGTTGTTTGTTGTTAGGGGTTTAAGGTTGTTTGCTGTTAGGAGGTTAGGGTTGTTTGTTGTAACGGGGTTAGGTTAGTTTCTTGTTAGGGGTTTAGTGTTGTTTGTTGTTAGGGGGTTAGTGTTTGTTGTTAGGGGTTTAGGGTTGTTTCTTGTTGGGGTTTAGTAGTTTTTGTTGTTAGGGTGTTAGTGTTGTTTGTGGTTAGGGGGTTAGTGTTGTTGTTTGTTAGGGGCTTACGGTTGTTTGTTGTTAGGAGGTTAGGGTTGTTTGTTTTTACAGGGTTAGGTTAGTTTATTGTTAGGGGTTTAGTGTTGTTTGTTGTTAGGGGGTTAGTGTTTGTTGTTAGGGGTTTAGTGTTGTTTCTTGTTGGGGTTTAGTGGTTTTTGTTGTTAGGGTGTTAGTGTTGTTTGTTGTTAGGGGTTTAGGGTTGTTTGTTGTTAGGGGTTTAAGGTTGTTTGCTGTTAGGAGGTTAGGGTTGTTTGTTGTTACGGGGTTAGGTTAGTTTCTTGTTAGGGGTTTAGTGTTGCTTGTTGTTAGGGGGTTAGTGTTTGTTGTTAGGGGTTTAGGGTTGTTTCTTGTTGGGGTTTAGTAGTTTTTGTTGTTAGGGTGTTAGTGTTGTTTGTTGTTAGGGGGTTAGTGTTGTTTGTTCTTACGGGGTTAGTGTTCTTTGTGGTTAGGGTGTTAGCGTTGTTTGTGGTTAGGGGGTGAGCGTTGTTGGTTGTTAGAGGGTTAGGATTGTTTGTTGTTAGGGGGTTAAGGTTGTTTGTTGTTAGGAGGTTAGGGTTGTTTGTTGTTACAGGGTCAGGTTAGTTTCTTGTTAAGGGTTTAGTGTTGTTTGTTGTTATGGGGTTAGTGTTTGTTGTTAGGGGTTTAGTGTTGTTTCTTGTTGGGGTTTAGTGTTTTTTGTTGTTAGGGTGTTAGTGTTGTTTGTTGTTAGGGGTTTACTGTTGATTGTTGTTAGGGGTTTAAGGTTGTTTGTTGTTAGGAGGTTAGGGTTGTTTGTTGTTACGGGGTTAGGTTAGTTTCTTGTTAGGGGTTTAGTGTTGTTTGTTGTTAGGGGGTTAGTGTTTGTTGTTAGGGGTTTAGGGTTGTTTCTTTTTGGGGTTTAGTAGTTTTTGTTGTTAGGGTGTTAGTGTTGTTTGTGGTTAGGGTGTTAGTGTTGTTTGTGGTTAGGGGGTGAGAGTTGTTGGTTGTTAGGGGGTTAGGATTGTTTATTGTTAGGGGTTTAGGGTTGTTTGTTGTTAGGGGGTTAAGGTGGTTTGTTGTTAGGAGGTTAGGGCTGTTTGTTGTTACAGGGTTAGGTTAGTTTCTTGTTAGGGGTTTAGTGTTGTTTGTTGTTAGGGGGTTAGTGTTTGTTGTTAGGGGTTTAGTGTTGTTTCTTGTTGGGGTTTAGTGGTTTTTGTTGTTAGGGTGTTAGTGTTGTTTGTTGTTAGGGGTTTAGGGTTGTTTGTTGTTAGGGGTTTAAGGTTGTTTGTTGTTAGGAGGTTAGGGTTGTTTGCTGTTACGGGGTTAGGTTAGTTTCTTGTTAGGGGTTTAGTTTTGTTTGTTGTTAGGGGGTTAGTGTTTGTTGTTAGGGGTTTAGGGTTGTTTCTTGTTGGGGTTTAGTAGTTTTTGTTGTTAGGGTATTAGTGTTGTTTGTGGTTAGGGGGTTAGTGTTGTTGTTTGTTAGGGGGTTAAGGTTGTTTGTTGTTAGGAGGTTAGGGTTGTTTGTTGTTACAGGGTTAGGTTAGTTTCTTGTTAGGGGTTTAGTGTTGTTTGTTGTTAGGGGGTTAGTGTTCGTTGTTAGGGGTTTAGTCTTGTTTCTTGTTGGGGTTTAGTGTTTTTTGTTGTTAGGGTGTTAGCGTTGTTTGTTGTTAGAGGTTTAGGGTTGTTTGTTGTTAGGGGTTTAAGGTTGTCTGTTGTTAGGAGGTTAGGGTTGTTTGTTGTTACGGGGTTAGGTTAGTTTCTTGTTAGGGGTTTAGTGTGGTTTGTTGCTAGGGGGTTAGTGTTTGTTGTTAGGGGTTTAGGGGTGTTTCTTTTTGGGGTTTAGTAGTTTTTGTTGTTAGGATGTTAGTGTTGTTTGTGGTTAGGGTGTTAGTGTTGTTTGTGGTTAGGGGTGAGAGTTTTTGGTTGTTAGGGGGTTAGGATTGTTTGTTGTTAGGGGTTTAGGGTTGTTTGTTGTTAGGGGGTTAAGGTGGTTTGTTGTTAGGAGGTTAGGGTTGTTTGTTGTTACAGGGTTAGGTTAGTTTCTTGTTAGGGTTTTAGTGTTGTTTGTTGTTGGGGGTTAGTGTTTGTTGTTAGGGGTTTAGTGTTGTTTCTTGTTGGGGTTTAGTGTTTTTTGTGGTTAGGGTGTTAGTGTTGTTTGTTGTTAGGGGTTTAGGGTTGTTTGTTGTTAGGGGGTTAACGTTGTTTGTTGTTAGGACGTTAGGGAGGTTTGTTGTTACAGGGTTAGGTTAGTTTCTTGTTAGAGGTTTAGTGTTGTTTGTTGTTAGGGGGTTAGTGTTTGTTGTTACGGGTTTAGGGTTGTTTCTTGTTGGGGTTTAGTAGTTTTTGTTGTTAGGGTGTTAGTGTTGTTTGTGGATAGGGGGTTAGTGTTGTTGTTTGTTAGGGGGTTAGGGTTGTTTGTTGTTAGGAGGTTAGGGTTGTTTGTTTTTACAGGGTTAGGTTAGTTTCTTGTTAGGGGTTTAGTGTTGTTTGTTGTTAGGGGGTTAGTGTTTGTTGTTAGGGGTTTAGTGTTGTTTCTTGTTGGGGTTTAGTGGTTTTTATTGTTAGGGTGTTAGTGTTGTTTGTTGTTAGGGGTTTAGGGTTGTTTGTTGTTAGGGGTTTAAGGTTGTTGTTAGGAGGTTAGGGTTGTTTGTTGTTACGGGGTTAGGTTAGTTTCTTGTTAGGGGTTTGGTGTTGTTTGTTGTTAGGGGGTTAGTGTTTGTTGTTAGGGGTTTAGTGTTGTTTCTTGTTGGGGTTTAGTGGTTTTTGTTGTTAGGGTGTTAGTGTTGTTTGTTGTAAGGGGTTTAGGGTTGTTTGTTGTTAGGGGTTTAAGGTTGTTTGTTGTTAGGAGGTTAGGGTTGTTTGTTGTTACGGGGTTAGGTTAGTTTCTTGTTAGGGGTTTAGTGTTGTTTGTTGTTAGGGGGTTAGTGTTTGTTGTTAGGGGTTTAGGGTTGTTTCTTGTTGGGGTTTAGTAGTTTTTGTTGTTAGGGTGTTAGTGTTGTTTGTTTTTAGGGGGTTTGTGTTGTTTGTTCTTACGGGGTTAGTGTTGTTTGTGGTTAGGGTGTTAGTGATGTTTGTGGTTAGGGGGTGAGCGTTGTTGGTTGTTAGGGGGTTAGGATTGTTTGTTGTTAGGGGTTTAGGGTTGTTTGTTGTTAGGGGGTTAAGGTTGTTTGTTGTTAGGAGGTTAGGGTTGTTTGTTGTTACAGGGTTAGGTTAGTTTCTTGTTAGGGGTTTAGTAGTTTTTGTTGTTAGGGTGTTAGTGTTGTTTGTTGTTAGGGGGTTAGTGTAGTTTGTTCTTACGGGGTTGGTGTTGATTGTCGTTAGGGTGTTAGTGTTGTTTGTGGTTAGGGGGTGTGCGTTGTTGGTTGTTAGGGGGTTAGGATTGTTTGTTGTTAGGGGTTTAGGGTTGTTTGTTGTTAGGGGGTTAAGGATGTTTGTTGTTAGGATGTTAGGGTTGTTTGTTGTTACAGGGTTAGGTTAGTTTCTTGTTAGGGGTTTAGTGTTGTTTGTTGTTAGTTGGTTAGTGTTTGTTGTTAGGGGTTTAGTGTTGTTTCTTGTTGGGGTTTAGTGGTTTTTGTTGTTAGGGTGTTAGTGTTGTTTGTTGTTAGGGGTTTAGGGTTGTTTGTTGTTAGGGGTTTAAGGTTGTTTGTTGTTAGGAGGTTAGGGTTGTTTGTTGTTACGGGGTTAGGTTAGTTTCTTGTTAGGGGTTTAGTGTTGCTTGTTGTTAGGGGGTTAGTGTTTGTTGTTAGGGGTTTAGGGTTGTTTCTTGTTGGGGTTTAGTAGTTTTTGTTGTTAGGGTGTTAGTGTTGTGTGTTTTTAGGGGGTTAGTGTTGTTTGTTCTTACGGGGTTACTGTTGTTTGTGGTTAGGGTGTTAGTGTTGTTTGTGGTTAGGGGGTGAGCGTTGTTGGTTGTTAGGGGGTTAGGATTGTTTGTTGTTAGGGGTTTAGGGTTGTTTGTTGTTAGGGGGTTAAGGTGGTTTGTTGTTAGGAGGTTAGGGCTGTTTGTTGTTACAGGGTTAGGTTAGTTTCTTGTTAGGGGTTTAGTGTTGTTTCTTGTTAGGGGTTTAGGGTTGTTTGTTGTTAGGGGTTTAAGGTTGTTTGTTGTTATGAGGTTAGGGCTGTTTGTTGTTACAGGGTTAGGTTAGTTTCTTGTTAGGGGTTTAGTGTTGTTTGTTGTTAGGCGTTTAGTGTTGTTTCTTGTTGGGGTTTAGTGGTTTTTGTTGTTAGGGTGTTAGTGTTGTTTGTTGTTAGGGGTTTAGGGTTGTTTGTTGTTAGGGGTTTAAGGTTGTTTGTTGTTAGGAGGTTAGGGTTGTTTTTTGTTACAGGGTCAGGTTAGTTTCTTGTTAAGGGTTTAGTGTTGTTTGTTGTTATGGGGTTAGTGTTTGTTGTTAGGGGTTTAGTGTTGTTTCTTGTTGGGGTTTAGTGTTTTTTGTTGTTAGGGTGTTAGTGTTGTTTGTTGTTAGGGGTTTAGTGTTGATTGTTGTTAGGGGTTTAAGGTTGTTTGTTGTTAGGAGGTTAGGGTTGTTTGTTGTTACGGGGTTAGGTTAGTTTCTTGTTAGGGGTTTAGTGTTGTTTGTTGTTAGGGGGTTAGTGTTTGTTGTTAGGGGTTTAGGGTTGTTTCTTTTTGGGGTTTAGTAGTTTTTGTTGTTAGGGTGTTAGTGTTGTTTGTGGTTAGGGTGTTAGTGTTGTTTGTGGTTAGGGGGTGAGAGTTGTTGGTTGTTAGGGGGTTAGGATTGTTTATTGTTAGGGGTTTAGGGTTGTTTGTTGTTAGGGGGTTAAGGTGGTTTGTTGTTAGGAGGTTAGGGCTGTTTGTTGTTACAGGGTTAGGTTAGTTTCTTGTTAGGGGTTTAGTGTTGTTTGTTGTTAGGGGGTTAGTGTTTGTTGTTAGGGGTTTAGTGTTGTTTCTTGTTGGGGTTTAGTGGTTTTTGTTGTTAGGGTGTTAGTGTTGTTTGTTGTTAGGGGTTTAGGGTTGTTTGTTGTTAGGGGTTTAAGGTTGTTTGTTGTTAGGAGGTTAGGGTTGTTTGCTGTTACGGGGTTAGGTTAGTTTCTTGTTAGGGGTTTAGTTTTGTTTGTTGTTAGGGGGTTAGTGTTTGTTGTTAGGGGTTTAGGGTTGTTTCTTGTTGGGGTTTAGTAGTTTTTGTTGTTAGGGTATTAGTGTTGTTTGTGGTTAGGGGGTTAGTGTTGTTGTTTGTTAGGGGGTTAAGGTTGTTTGTTGTTAGGAGGTTAGGGTTGTTTGTTGTTACAGGGTTAGGTTAGTTTCTTGTTAGGGGTTTAGTGTTGTTTGTTGTTAGGGGGTTAGTGTTTGTTGTTAGGGGTTTAGTCTTGTTTCTTGTTGGGGTTTAGTGTTTTTTGTTGTTAGGGTGTTAGCGTTGTTTGTTGTTAGAGGTTTAGGGTTGTTTGTTGTTAGGGGTTTAAGGTTGTCTGTTGTTAGGAGGTTAGGGTTGTTTGTTGTTACGGGGTTAGGTTAGTTTCTTGTTAGGGGTTTAGTGTGGTTTGTTGCTAGGGGGTTAGTGTTTGTTGTTAGGGGTTTAGGGTTGTTTCTTTTTGGGGTTTAGTAGTTTTTGTTGTTAGGATGTTAGTGTTGTTTGTGGTTAGGGTGTTAGTGTTGTTTGTGGTTAGGGGTGAGAGTTTTAGGTTGTTAGGGGGTTAGGATTGTTTGTTGTTAGGGGTTTAGGGTTGTTTGTTGTTAGGGGGTTAAGGTGGTTTGTTGTTAGGAGGTTAGGGTTGTTTGTTGTTACAGGGTTAGGTTAGTTTCTTGTTAGGGTTTTAGTGTTGTTTGTTGTTGGGGGTTAGTGTTTGTTGTTAGGGGTTTAGTGTTGTTTCTTGTTGGGGTTTAGTGTTTTTTGTGGTTAGGGTGTTAGTGTTGTTTGTTGTTAGGGGTTTAGGGTTGTTTGTTGTTAGGGGGTTAAGGTTGTTTGTTGTTAGGACGTTAGGGAGGTTTGTTGTTACAGGGTTAGGTTAGTTTCTTGTTAGAGGTTTAGTGTTGTTTGTTGTTAGGGGGTTAGTGTTTGTTGTTACGGGTTTAGGGTTGTTTCTTGTTGGGGTTTAGTAGTTTTTGTTGTTAGGGTGTTAGTGTTGTTTGTGGATAGGGGGTTAGTGTTGTTGTTTGTTAGGGGGTTAGGGTTGTTTGTTGTTAGGAGGTTAGGGTTGTTTGTTTTTACAGGGTTAGGTTAGTTTCTTGTTAGGGGTTTAGTGTTGTTTGTTGTTAGGGGGTTAGTGTTTGTTGTTAGGGGTTTAGTGTTGTTTCTTGTTGGGGTTTAGTGGTTTTTATTGTTAGGGTGTTAGTGTTGTTTGTTGTTAGTGGTTTAGGGTTGTTTGTTGTTAGGGGTTTAAGGTTGTTGTTAGGAGGTTAGGGTTGTTTGTTGTTACGGGGTTAGGTTAGTTTCTTGTTAGGGGTTTGGTGTTGTTTGTTGTTAGGGGGTTAGTGTTTGTTGTTAGGGGTTTAGTGTTGTTTCTTGTTGGGGTTTAGTGGTTTTTGTTGTTAGGGTGTTAGTGTTGTTTGTTGTAAGGGGTTTAGGGTTGTTTGTTGTTAGGGGTTTAAGGTTGTTTGTTTTTAGGAGGTTAGGGTTGTTTGTTGTTACGGGGTTAGGTTAGTTTCTTGTTAGGGGTTTAGTGTTGTTTGTTGTTAGGGGGTTAGTGTTTGTTGTTAGGGGTTTAGGGTTGTTTCTTGTTGGGGTTTAGTAGTTTTTGTTGTTAGGGTGTTAGTGTTGTTTGTTGTTAGGGGGTTTGTGTTGTTTGTTCTTACGGGGTTAGTGTTGTTTGTGGTTAGGGTGTTAGTGATGTTTGTGGTTAGGGGGTGAGCGTTGTTGGTTGTTAGGGGGTTAGGATTGTTTGTTGTTAGGGGTTTAGGGTTGTTTGTTGTTAGGGGGTTAAGGTTGTTTGTTGTTAGGAGGTTAGGGTTGTTTGTTGTTACAGGGTTAGGTTAGTTTCTTGTTAGGGGTTTAGTAGTTTTTGTTGTTAGGGTGTTAGTGTTGTTTGTTGTTAGGGGGTTAGTGTAGTTTGTTCTTACGGGGTTGGTGTTGATTGTCGTTAGGGTGTTAGTGTTGTTTGTGGTTAGGGGGTGTGCGTTGTTGGTTGTTAGGGGGTTAGGATTGTTTGTTGTTAGGGGTTTAGGGTTGTTTGTTGTTAGGGGGTTAAGGATGTTTGTTGTTAGGATGTTAGGGTTGTTTGCTGTTACAGGGTTAGGTTAGTTTCTTGTTAGGGGTTTAGTGTTGTTTGTTGTTAGTTGGTTAGTGTTTGTTGTTAGGGGTTTAGTGTTGTTTCTTGTTGGGGTTTAGTGGTTTTTGTTGTTAGGGTGTTAGTGTTGTTTGTTGTTAGGGGTTTAGGGTTGTTTGTTGTTAGGGGTTTAAGGTTGTTTGTTGTTAGGAGGTTAGGGTTGTTTGTTGTTACGGGGTTAGGTTAGTTTCTTGTTAGGGGTTTAGTGTTGCTTGTTGTTAGGGGGTTAGTGTTTGTTGTTAGGGGTTTAGGGTTGTTTCTTGTTGGGGTTTAGTAGTTTTTGTTGTTAGGGTGTTAGTGTTGTGTGTTTTTAGGGGGTTAGTGTTGTTTGTTCTTACGGGGTTACTGTTGTTTGTGGTTAGGGTGTTAGTGTTGTTTGTGGTTAGGGGGTGAGCGTTGTTGGTTGTTAGGGGGTTAGGATTGTTTGTTGTTAGGGGTTTAGGGTTGTTTGTTGTTAGGGGGTTAAGGTGGTTTGTTGTTAGGAGGTTAGGGCTGTTTGTTGTTACAGGGTTAGGTTAGTTTCTTGTTAGGGGTTTAGTGTTGTTTGTTGTTAGGGGTTTAGGGTTGTTTGTTGTTAGGGGTTTAAGGTTGTTTGTTGTTATGAGGTTAGGGCTGTTTGTTGTTACAGGGTTAGGTTAGTTTCTTGTTAGGGGTTTAGTGTTGTTTGTTGTTAGGCGTTTAGTGTTGTTTCTTGTTGGGGTTTAGTGGTTTTTGTTGTTAGGGTGTTAGTGTTGTTTGTTGTTAGGGGTTTAGGGTTGTTTGTTGTTAGGGGTTTAAGGTTGTTTGTTGTTAGGAGGTTAGGGTTGTTTGTTGTTACGGGGTTAGGTTACTTTCTTGTTAGGGGTTTAGTGTTGTTTGTTGTTAGGGGTTAGTGTTTGTTGTTAGGGGTTTAGGGTTGTTTCTTGTTGGGGTTTAGTAGTTTTTGTTGTTAGGGTATTAGTGTTGTTTGTGGTTAGGGGGTTAGTGTTGTTGTTTGTTAGGGGGTTAGGGTTGTTTGTTGTTAGGAGTTTAGGGTTGTTTGTTGTTACAGGGTTAGGTTAGTTTCTTGTTAGGGGTTTAGTGTTGTTTGTTGTTAGGGGGTTAGTGTTTGTTGTTAGGGGTTTAGTCTTGTTTCTTGTTGGGGTTTAGTGTTTGTTGTTGTTAGGGTGTTAGTGTTGTTTGTTGTTAGAGGTTTAGGGTTGTTTGTTGTTAGGGGTTTAAGGTTGTTTGTTGTTAGGAGATTAGGGAGGTTTGTTGTTACAGGGTTAGGTTAGTTTCTTGTTAGAGGTTTAGTGTTGTTTGTTGTTAGGGGGTTAGTGTTTGTTGTTACGGGATTAGGGTTGTTTCTTGTTGGGGTTTAGTAGTTTTTGTTGTTAGGGTGTTAGTGTTGTTTGTGGATAGGGGGTTAGTGTTGTTTGTTAGGGGGTTAGGGTTGTTTGTTGTTAGGAGGTTAGGGTTGTTTGTTTTTACAGGGTTAGGTTAGTTTCTTGTTAGGGGTTTAGTGTTGTTTGTTGTTAGGGGGTTAGTGTTTGTTGTTAGGGGTTTAGTGTTGTTTCTTGTTGGGGTTTAGTGGTTTTTATTGTTAGGGTGTTAGTGTTGTTTGTTGTTAGGGGTTTAGGGTTGTTTGTTGTTAGGGGTTTAAGGTTGTTTGTTGTTAGGAGGTTAGGGTTGTTTGTTGTTACGGTGTTAGGTTAGTTTCTTGTTAGGGGTTTAGTGTTGTTTGTTGTTAGGGGGTTAGTGTTTGTTGTTAGGGGTTTAGGGTTGTTTCTTGTTGGGGTTTAGTAGTTTTTGTTGTTAGGGTGTTAGTGTTGTTTGTTCCTAGGGGATTAGTGTTGTTGTTTCTTAGGGCGTTAGGATTGTTTGTTGTTAGGAGGTTAGTGTTCTTTGTTGTTACAGGGTTAGGTTAGTTTCTTGTTAGGGGTTTAGTGTTGTTTGTTGTTAGGGGGTTAGTGTTTGTTGTTAGGGGTTTAGTGTTGTTTCTTGTTGGGGTTTAGTGGTTTTTGTTCTTAGGGTGTTAGTGTTGTTTGTTGTTAGGGGTTTAGGGTTGTTTGTTTTTAGGGGTTTAAGGTTGTTTGTTGTTAGGAGGTTACGGTTATTTGTTGTTACGGAGTTAGGTTAGTTTCTTGTTAGGGGTTTAGTGTTGTTTGTTGTTAGGGAGTTAGTGTTTGTTGTTAGGGGTTTAGGGTTGTTTCTTGTTGGGGTTTAGTAGTTTTTGTTGTTAGGGTGTTAGTGTTGTTTGTTGTTAGGGGGTTAGTGTTGTTTGTTCTTACGGGGTTAGTGTTGTTTGTGGTTAGGGTGTTAGTGATGTTTGTGGTTAGGGGGTGAGCGTTGTTGGTTGTTAGGCGGTTAGGATTGTTTGTTGTTAGGGGTTTAGGTTTGTTTGTTGTTAGGGGGTTAAGGTTGTTTGTTGTTAGGAGGTTAGGGTTGTTTGTTGTTACAGGGTTAGGTTAGTTTCTTGTTAGGGGTTTAGTAGTTTTTGTTGTTAGGGTGTTAGTGTTGTTTGTTGTTAGGGGGTTAGTGTTTGTTGTTAGGGGTTTAGTGTTGTTTCTTGTTTGGGTTTAGTGGTTTTTGTTGTTAGGGTGTTAGTGTTGTTTGTTGTTAGGGGTTTAGGGTAGTTTGTTGTTAGGGGTTTATGGTTGTTCCTTTTTAGGAGGTTAGGGTTATTTGTTGTTACGGGGTTAGGTTAGTTTCTTGTTAGGGGTTTAGTGTTTTTTGTTGTTAGGGGGTTAGAGTTTGTTGTTAGAGGTTTAGGGTTGTTTCTTGTTGGGGTATAGTAGTTTTTGTTGTTAGGGTGTTTGTGTTGTTTGTCGTTAGGGGGTTAGTGTTGTTTGTTCTTACGGGGTTAGTGTTGTTTGTGGTTAGGGTGTTAGTGTAGTTTGTGGTTAGGGGTTGAGAGTTGTTGGTTGTTAGGAGGTTAGGATTGTTTGTTGTTAGGGGTTTAGGGTTGTTTGTTGTTAGGGGTTTAAGGTTGTCTGTTGTTAGGAGGTTAGGGTTGTTTGTTGTTACGGGGTTAGGTTAGTTTCTTGTTAGGGGTTTAGTGTGGTTTGTTGCTAGGGGGATAGTGTTTGTTGTTAGGGGTTTAGGGTTGTTTCTTTTTGGGGTTTAGTAGTTTTTGTTGTTAGGGTGTTAGTGTTGTTTGTGGTTAGGGTGTTAGTGTTGTTTGTGGTTAGGGGGTGAGAGTTGCTGGTTGTTAGGGGGTTAGGATTGTTTGTTGTTAGGGGTTTAGGGTTGTTTGTTGTTAGGGGGTTAAGGTGGTTTGTTGTTAGGAGGTTAGGGTTGTTTGTTGTTACAGGGTTAGGTTAGTTTCTTGTTAGGGTTTTAGTGTTGTTTGTTGTTGGGGGTTAGTGTTTGTTGTTAGGGGTTTAGTGTTGTTTCTTGTTGGGGTTTAGTGTTTTTTGTGGTTAGGGTGTTAGTGTTGTTTGTTGTTAGGGGTTTAGGGTTGTTTGTTGTTAGGGGGTTAAGGTTGTTTGTTGTTAGGAGGTTAGGGAGGTTTGTTGTTACAGGGTTAGGTTAGTTTCTTGTTAGAGGTTTAGTGTTGTTTGTTGTTAGGGGGTTAGTGTTTGTTGTTATGGGTTTAGGGTTGTTTCTTGTTGGGGTTTAGTAGTTTTTGTTGTTAGGGTGTTAGTGTTGTTTGTGGATAGGGGGTTAGTGTTGTTGTTTGTTAGGGGGTTAGGGTTGTTTGTTGTTAGGAGGTTAGGGTTGTTTGTTTTTACAGGGTTAGGTTAGTTTCTTGTTAGGGGTTTAGTGTTGTTTGTTGTTAGGGGGTTAGTGTTTGTTGTTAGGGGTTTAGTGTTGTTTCTTGTTGGGGTTTAGTGGTTTTTATTGTTAGGGTGTTAGTGTTGTTTGTTGTTAGGGGTTTAGGGTTGTTTGTTGTTAGGGGTTTAAGGTTGTTTGTTGTTAGGAGGTTAGGGTTGTTTGTTGTTACGGGGTTAGGTTAGTTTCTTGTTAGGGGTTTGGTGTTGTTTGTTGTTAGGGGGTTAGTGTTTGTTGTTAGGGGTTTAGTGTTGTTTCTTTTTGGGGTTTAGTAGTTTTTGTTGTTAGGGTGTTAGTGTTGTTTGTTGTTAGGGGGTTAGTGTTGTTTGTTCTTACGGGGTTAGTGTTGTTTGTGGTTAGGGTGTTAGTGTTGTTTGTGGTTAGGGGGTGTGCGTTGTTGGTTGTTAGGGGGTTAGGATTGTTTGTTGTTAGGGGTTTAGGGTTGTTTGTTGTTAGGGGGTTAATGTTGTTTGTTGTTAGGAGGTTAGGGTTGTTTGTTGTTACAGGGTTAGGTTAGTTTCTTGTTAGGGGTTTAGTGTTGTTTGTTAGGGGGTTAGTGTTTGTTGTTAGGGGTTTAGGGTTGTTTCTTGTTGGGGTTTAGTGGTTTTTGTTGTTAGGTGTTAGTGTTGTTTGTTGTTAGGGGTTTAGAGTTGTTTGTTGTTAGGGGTTTAAGGTTGTTTGTTGTTAGGAGGGTAGGGTTGTTTGTTGTTACGGGGTTAGGTTAGTTTCTTGTTAGGGGTTTAGTGTTGTTTGTTGTTAGGGGGTTAGTGTTTGTTGTTAGGGGTTTAGGGTTGTTTCTTTTTGGGTTTAGTAGTTTTTGTTGTTAGGGTGTTAGTGTTGCTTGTTGTTATGGGGTTAGTGTTGTTTGTTCTTACGGGGTTAGTGTTGTTTGTGGTTAGGGTGTTAGTGTTGTTTGTGGTTAGGGGGTGAGAGTTGTTGGTTGTTAGAGGGTTAGGATTGTTTGTTGTTAGGGGTTTAGTGTTGTTTGTTGTTAGGGGGTTAGTGTTTGTTGTTAGGGGTTTAGTGTTGTTTCTTGTTGGGGTTTAGTGGTTTTTGTTATTAGGGTGTTAGTGTTGTTTGTTGTTAGGGGTTTAGGGTTGTTTGTTGTTAGGGGTTTAAGGTTGTTTGTTGTTAGGAGGTTAGGGTTGTTTGTTGTTACGGGGTTAGGTTAGTTTCTTGTTAGGGGTTTAGTGTTGTTTGTTGTTAGGGGGTTAGTGTTTGTTGTTAGGGGTTTAGGGTTGTTTCTTGTTCGGGTTTAGTAGTTTTTGGGGTTAGGGTATTAGTGTTGTTTGTGGTTAGGGGGTTAGTGTTGTTGTTTGTTAGGGGGTTAGGGTTGTTTGTTGTTAGGAGGTTAGGGTTGTTTGTTGTTACAGGGTTAGGTTAGTTTCTTGTTAGGGGTTTAGTGTTGTTTGTTGTTAGGGGGTTAGTGCTTGTTGTTAGGGGTTTAGTCTTGTTTCTTATTGGGGTTTAGTGTTTTTTGTTGTTAGGGTGTTAGTGTTGTTTGTTGTTAGAGGTTTAGGGTTGTTTGTTGTTAGGGGTTTAAGGTTGTTTGTTGTTAGGAGGTTAGGGTTGTTTGTTGTTACGGGGTTAGGTTAGTTTCTTGTTAGGGATTTAGTGTGTTTTGTTGCTAGGGGGTTAGTGTTTGTTGTTAGGGGATTAGGGTTGTTTCTTTTTGGGGTTTAGTAGTTTTTGTTGTTAGGGTGTTAGTGTTGTTTGTGGTTAGGGTGTTAGTGTTGTTTGTGGTTAGGGGGTGAGAGTTGTTGGTTGTTAGGGGGTTAGGATTGTTTGTTGTTAGGGGTTTAGGGTTGTTTGTTTTTAGGGGGTTAAGGTGGTTTGTTGTTAGGAGGTTAGGGTTGTTTGTTGTTACAGGGTTAGGTTAGTTTCTTGTTAGGGGTTTAGTGTTGTTTGTTGTTAGGGGGTTAGTGTTTGTTGTTAGGGGTTTAATGTTGTTTCTTATTGAAGTTTAGTGTTTTTTGTTGTTAGGGTGTTAGTGTTGTTTGTTGTTAGGGGTTTAGGGTTGTTTGTTGTTAGGGGTTTAAGGTTGTTTGTTGTTAGGAGGTTAGGGTTGTTTGTTGTTACGGGGTTAGGTTAGTTTCTTCTTAGGGGTTTAGTGTTGTTTGTTGTTAGGGGGTTAGTGTTTGCTGTTAGGGGTTTAGTGTTGTTTCTTGTGGGGGTTTAGTAGTTTTTGTTGCTAGGGTGTTAGTGTTGTTTGTGGTTAGGGAGTTAGTGTTGTTGTTTGTTAGGCGGTTAGGGTTGTTGTTAGGAGGTTAGGGTGGTTTGTTGTTACAGGGCTAGGGTAGTTTCTTGTTAGGGGTTTAGTGTTGTTTGTTGCTAGGGGGTTAGTGTTTGTTTTTAGGTGTTTAGGGTTGTTTTTTGTTGGGTTTAGTGTTTTTTGTTGTTAGGGTGTTAGTGTTGTTTGTTGTTAGGGGGTTAGTGTTGTTTGTTCTTACGGGGTTAGTGTTGTTTGTGGTTAGGGGGTGTGCGTTGTTGGTTGTTACGGGGTTAGGATTGTTTGTTGTTAGGGGTTTAGGGTTGTTTGTTGTTAGGGGGTTAAGGTTGTTTGTTGTTAGGAGGTTAGGGTTGTTTGTTGTTACAGGGTTAGGTTAGTTTCTTGTTAGGGGTTTAGTGTTGTTTGTTGTTAGGGGGTTAGTGTTTGTTGTTAGGGGTATAGGGTTGTTTCTTGTTGGGGTTTAGTGGTTTTTGTTGTTAGGTGTTAGTGTTGTTTGTTGTTAGGGGTTTAGGGTTGTTTGTTGTTAGCGATTTAAAGTTGTTTGTTGTTAGGAGGGTAGGGTTGTTTGTTGTTACGGGGTTAGGTTAGTTTCTTGTTAGGGGTTTAGTGTTGTTTGTTGTTAGGGGGTTAGTGTTTGTTGTTAGGGGTTTAGGGTTGCTTCTTTTTGGGGTTTAGTAGTTTTTGTTGTTAGGGTGTTAGTGTTTTTTGTTTTTAGGGGGTTAGTGTTGTTTGTGGTTAGGGTGTTAGTGTTGTTTGTGGTTAGGGGGTGAGAGTTGTTGGTTGTTAGAGGGTTAGGATTGTTTGTTGTTAGGGGTTTAGGGTTGTTTGTTGTTAGGAGGTTAGGGATGTTTGTTGTTACTGGGTTAGGTTAGTTTCTTGTTAGGGGTTTAGTGTTGTTTGTTGTTAGGGGGTTAGTGTTTTTTGTTAGGGGTTTAGTGTTGTTTCTTGTTGGGGTTTAGTGGTTTTTGTTGTTAGGGTGTTAGTGTTGTTTGTTGTTAGGGGTTTAGGGTTGTTTGTTGTTAGGGGTTTAAGGTTGTTTGTTGTTAGGAGGTTAGGGTTGTTTGTTGTTACGGGGTTAGGTTAGTTTCTTGTTAGGGGTTTAGTGTTGTTTGTTGTTAGGGGGTTAGTGTTTGTTGTTAGGGGTTTAGGGTTGTTTCTTTTTGGGGTTTAGTAGTTTTTGTTGTTAGGGTGTTAGTGTTGTTTGTGGTTAGGGTGTTAGTGTTGTTTGTGGTTAGGGGGTTAGTGTTGTTTGTTCTTACGGTGTTAGTGTTGTTTGTGATTAGGGTGTTAGTGTTGTTTGTGGTTAGGGGGTGAGAGTTGTTGGTTGTTAGGGGGTTAGGATTGTTTGTTGTTAGGGGTTTAGGGTTGTTTGTTGTTAGAGGGTTAAGGTGGTTTGTTGTTAGGAGGTTAAGGCTCTTTGTTGTTACAGGGTTAGGTTAGTTTCTTGTTAGGGGTTTAGTGTTGTTTGTTGTTAGGGGGTTAGTGTTTGTTGTTAGGGGTTTAGTGTTGTTTCTTGTTGGGGTTTAGTGGTTTTTGTTGTTAGGGTGTTAGTGTTGTTTGTTGTTAGGGGTTTAGGGTTGTTTGTTGTTAGGGGTTTATGGTTGTTTGTTGTTAGGAGGTTAGGGTTGTTTGTTGTTACGGGGTTAGGTTAGTTTCTTGTTAGGGGTTTAGTGTTGTTTGTTGTTAGGGGGTTAGTGTTTGTTGTTAGGGGTTTAGGGTTGTTTCTTGTTGGGGTTTAGTAGTTTTTGTTGTTAGGGTATTAGTGTTGTTTGTGGTTAGGGGGTTAGTGTTGTTGTTTGTTAGGGGGTTAGGGTTGTTTGTTGTTAGGATGTTAGGGTTGTTTGTTGTTACAGGGTTAGGTTAGTTTCTTGTTAGGGGTTTAGTGTTGTTTGTTGTTAGGGGGTTAGTGTTTGTTGTTAGGGATTTAGTCTTGTTTCTTGTTGGGGTTTAGTGTTTTTTGTTTTTAGGGTGTTACTGTTGTTTGTTGTTAGATGTTTAGGGTTGTTTGTTGTTAGGGGTTTAAGGTTGTTTGTTGTTAGGAGGTTAGGGTTGTTTGTTGTTACGGGGTTAGGTTAGTTTCTTGTTAGGGGTTTAGTGTGGATTGTTGCTAGGGGGTTAGTGTTTGTTGTTAGGGGTTTAGGGTTGTTTCTTTTTGGGGTTTAGTAGTTTTTGTTGTTAGGGTGTTAGTGTTGTTTGTGGTTAGGGTGTTAGTGTTGTTTGTGGTTAGGGGGTGAGAGTTGTTTGTTAGGGTGTTAGTGTTGTTTGTTGTTAGGGGTTTAGGGTTGTTTCTTGTTAGGGGGTTAAGGTGGTTTGTTGTTAGGAGGTTAGGGTTGTTTGTTGTTACAGGGTTAGGTTAGTTTCTTGATAAGGGTTTAGTGTTGTTTGTTGTTAGGGGGTTAGTGTTTGTTGTTAGGGGTTTAGTGTTGTTTCTTGTTGGGGTTTAGTGGTTTTTGTTGTTAGGGTGTTAGTGTTGTTTGTTGTTAGGGGTTTAGGGTTGTTTGTTGTTAGGGGTTTAAGGTTGTTTGTTGTTAGGAGGTTAGGGTTGTTTGTTGTTACGGGTTTAGGTTAGTTTCTTGTTAGGGGTTTAGTGTTGTTTGTTGTTAGGGGGTTAGTGTTTGTTGTTAGGGGTTTAGGGTTGTTTCTTGTTGGGGTTTAGTAGTTTTTGTTGTTAGGGTATTAGTGTTGTTTGTGGTTAGGGGGTTAGTGTTGTTGTTTGTTAGGGGGTTAGGGTTGTTTGTTGTTAGGAGGTTAGGGTTGTTTGTTGTTACAGGGTTAGGTTAGTTTCTTGTTAGGGGTTTAGTGTTGTTTGTTGTTAGGGGGTTAGTGTTTGTTGTTAGGGGTTTAGTCTTGTTTCTTGTTGGGGTTTAGTGTTTTTTGTTGTTAGGGTGTTAGTGTTGTTTGTTGTTAGAGGTTTAGGGTTGTTTGTTGTTAGGAGTTTAAGGTTATTTGTTGTTAGGAGGTTAGGGTTGTTTGTTGTTACGGGGTTAGGTTAGTTTCTTGTTAGGGGTTTAGTGTGGTTTGTTGCTAGCGGGTTAGTGTTTGTTGTTAGGGGTTTAGGGTTGTTTCTTTTTGGGGTTTAGTAGTTTTTGTTGTTAGGGTGTTAGTGTTGTTTGTGGTTAGGGTGTTAGTGTTCTTTGTGGTTAGGGGGTGTGCGTTGTTGCTTGTTAGGGGGTTAGGATTGTTATTAGGGGTTTAGGGTTGTTTGTTGTTACGGGGTTAAGGTTGTTTGTTGTTAGGAGGTTAGGGTTGTTTGTTGTTACAGGGTTAGGTTAGTTTCTTGTTAGGGGTTTAGTGTTGTTTGTTGTTAGGGGGTTAGTGTTTGTTGTTAGGGGTTTACGGTTGTTTCTTGTTGGGGTTTAGTGGTTTTTGTTGTTAGGTGTTAGTGTTGTTTGTTGTTAGGGGTTTAGGGTTGTTTGTTGTTAGGGGTTTAAGGT
The DNA here is from genome assembly GCF_030014295.1 of Loxodonta africana. NCBI lineage: Eukaryota > Metazoa > Chordata > Mammalia > Proboscidea > Elephantidae > Loxodonta > Loxodonta africana. Next base: position 506,920 of record NC_087359.1, read on the forward strand.
TGTTTGTTGTTAGGAGGGTAGTGTTGCTTGTTGTTAGGGGGTTAGTGTTGTTTGTTCTTACCGGGTTAGTGTTGTTTGTGGTTAGGGTGTTAGTGTTGTTTGTGGTTAGGGGGTGAGAGTTGTTGGTTGTTAGAGGGTTAGGATTGTTTGTTGTTAGGGGTTTAGGGTTGTTTGTTGTTAGGAGGTTAGGGATGTTTGTTGTTACTGGGTTAGGTTAGTTTCCTGTTAGGGGTTTAGTGTTGTTTGTTGTTAGGGGGTTAGTGTTTTTTGTTAGGAGTTTAGTGTTGTTTCTTGTTGGGGTTTAGTAGTTTTTGTTGTTAGGGTGTTAGTGTTGTTTGTTGTTAGGGGTTTAGGGTTGTTTGTTGTTAGGGGTTTAAGGTTGTTTGTTGTTAGGAGGTTAGGGTTTTTTGTTGTTACAGGGTTAGGTTAGTTTCTTGTTAGGGGTTTAGTGTTGTTTGTTGTTAGGGGGTTAGTGTTTGTTGTTAGGGGTTTAGTCTTGTTTCTTGTTGGGGTTTAGTGTTTTTTGTTGTTAGGGTGTTAGTGTTGTTTGTTGTTAGGGTGTTAGTGTTGTTTGTGGTTAGGGTGTTAGTGTTGTTTGTGGTTAGGGGGTGAGAGTTGTTGTTTGTTAGGGTGTTAGGATTGTTTGTTCTTAGGGGTTTAGGGTTGTTTGTTGTTAGGGGGTTAAGGTGGTTTGTTGTTAGGAGGTTAGGGTTGTTTATTGTTACAGGGTTAGGTTAGTTTCTTGATAGGGGTTTAGTGTTGTTTGTTGTTAGGGGGTTAGTGTTTGTTGTTAGGGGTTTAGTGTTGTTTCTTGTTGGGGTTTAGTGGTTTTTGTTGTTAGGGTGTTAGTGTTGTTTGTTGTTAGGGGTTTAGGGTTGTTTGTTGTTAGGGGTTTAAGGTTGTTTGTTGTTAGGTGGTTAGGGTTGTTTGTTGTTACGGGGTTAGGTTAGTTTCTTGTTAGGGGTTTAGTGTTGTTTGTTGTTAGGGGGTTAGTGTTTGTTGTTAGGGGTTTAGGGTTGTTTCTTGTTGGGGTTTAGTAGTTTTTGTTGTTAGGGTGTTAGTGTTGTTTGTTCTTAGGGGGTAAGTGTTGTTGTTTGTTAGGGGGTTAGGATTGTTTGTCATTAGGAGGTTAGTGTTCTTTGTTGTTACAGGGTTAGGTTAGTTTCTTGTTAGGGGTTTAGTGTTGTTTGTTGTTAGGGGGTTAGTGTTTGTTGTTAGGGGTTTAGTGTTGTTTCTTGTTGGGGATTAGTCGTTTTTGTTGTTAGGGTGTGAGTGTTGTTTGTTCTTAGGGGGTTAGTGTTGTTGTTTGTTAGGGGGTTAGGATTGTTTGTCGTTAGGAGGTTAGTGTTCTTTGTTGTTACAGGGTTAGGTTAGTTTCTTGTTAGGGGTTTAGTGTTGCTTGTTGTTAGGGGGTTAGTGTTTGTTGTTAGGGGTTTAGGGTTGTTTCTTGTTGGTGTTTAGTAGTTTTTGTTGTTAGGGTGTTAGTGTTGTTTGTTGTTAGGGGGTTAGTGTTGTTTGTTCTTACGGGGTTAGTGTTGTTTGTGGTTAGGGTGTTAGTGTTGTTTGTGGTTAGGGGGTGAGCGTTGTTGGTTGTTAGAGGGTTAGGATTGTTTGTTGTTAGGGGGTTAAGGTTGTTTGTTGTTAGGAGGTTATTGTTGTTTTTTGTTACAGGGTTAGGTTAGTTTCTTGTTAAGGGTTTAGTGTTGTTTGTTGTTAGGGGGTTAGTGTTTGTTGTTAGGGGTTTAGTGTTGTTTCTTGTGGGGGTTTAGTGTTTTTTGTTGTTAGGGTGTTAGTGTTGTTTGTTGTTAGGGGTTTAGGGTTGTTTGTTGTTAGGGGTTTAAGGTTGTTTGTTGTTAGGAGGTTAGGGTTGTTTGTTGTTACGGGGTTAGGTTAGTTTCTTGTTAGGGGTTTAGTGTTGTTTGTTGTTAGGGGGTTAGTGTTTGTTGTTAGGGGTTTAGGGTTGTTTCTTCTTGGGGTTTAGTAGTTTTTGTTGTTAGGGTGTTAGTGTTGTTTGTGGTTAGGGTGTTAGTGTTGTTTGTGGTTAGGGGGTTAGTGTTGTTTGTTCTTACGGGGTTAGTGTTGTTTGTGGTTAGGGTGTTAGTGTTGTTTGTGGTTGGGGGGTGAGAGTTGTTGGTTGTTAGGGGGTTAGGATTGTATGTTGTTCGGGGTTTAGGGTTGTTTGTTGTTAGGGGGTTAAGGTGGTTTGTTGTTAGGAGGTTAAGGCTGTTTGTTGTTACAGGGTTAGGTTAGTTTGTTGTTAGGGGTTTAGTGTTGTTTGTTGTTAGGGGGTTAGTGTTTGTTGTTAGGGGTTTAGTGTTGTTTCTTGTTGGGGTTTAGTGTTTTTTGTTGTTAGGGTGTTAGTGTTGTTTGTTGTTAGGGGTTTAGGGTTGTGTGATGTTAGGGGTTTACGGTTGTTTGTTGTTAGGAGGTTAGGGTTGTTTGTTGTTACGGGGTTAGGTTAGTTTCTTGTTAGGGGTTTAGTGTTGTTTGTTGTTAGGGGGTTAGTGTTTGTTGTTAGGGGTTTAGGGTTGTTTCTTGTTGGGGTTTAGTAGTTTTTGTTGTTAGGGTATTAGTGTTGTTTGTGGTCAGGGGGTTAGTGTTGTTGTTTGTTAGGGGGTTAGGATTGTTTGTCGTTAGGAGGTTAGTGTTCTTTGTTGTTACAGGGTTAGGTTAGTTTCTTGTTAGGGGTTTAGTGTTGCTTGTTGTTAGGGGGTTAGTGTTTGTTGTTAGGGGTTTAGGGTTGTTTCTTGTTGGGGTTTAGTAGTTTTTGTTGTTAGGGTGTTAGTGTTGTTTGTTGTTAGGGGGTTAGTGTTGTTTGTTCTTACGGGGTTAGTGTTGTTTGTGGTTAGGGTGTTAGTGTTGTTTGTGGTTAGGGGGTGAGCGTTGTTGGTTGTTAGAGGGTTAGGATTGTTTGTTGTTAGGGGGTTAAGGTTGTTCGTTGTTAGGAGGTTAGGGTTGTTTTTTGTTACAGGGTTAGGTTAGTTTCTTGTTAAGGGTTTAGTGTTGTTTGTTGTTAGGGGGTTAGTGTTTGTTGTTAGGGGTTTAGTGTTGTTTCTTGTTGGGGTTTAGTGTTTTTTGTTGTTAGGGTGTTAGTGTTGTTTGTTGTTAGGGGTTTAGGGTTGTTTGTTGTTAGGGGTTTAAGGTTGTTTGTTGTTAGGAGGTTAGGGTTGTTTGTTGTTACGGGGTTAGGTTAGTTTCTTGTTAGGGGTTTTGTGTTGTTTGTTGTTAGGGGTTTAGTGTTTGTTGTTAGGGGTTTAGGGTTGTTTCTTGTTGGGGTTTAGTAGTTTTTGTTGTTAGGGTATTAGTGTTGTTTGTGGTTAGGGGGTTAGTGTTGTTGTTTGTTAGGGGGTTAGGTTTGTTTGTTGTTAGGAGGTTAGGGATGTTTGTTGTTACAGGGTTAGGTTAGTTTCTTATTAGGGGTTTAGTGTTGTTTGTTGTTAGGGGGTTAGTGTTTGTTATTAGGGGTTTAGTCTTGTTTCTTATTGGGGTTTAGTGTTTTTTGTTGTTAGGGTGTTAGTGTTGTTTGTTGTTAGAGGTTTAGGGTTGTTTGTTGTTAGGGGTTTAAGGTTGTTTGTTGTTAGGAGGTTAGGGTTGTTTGTTGTTACGGGGTTAGGTTAGTTTCTTGTTAGGGGTTTAGTGTGGTTTGTTGCTAGGGGGTTAGTGTTTGTTGTTAGGGGTTTAGGGTTGTTTCTTGTTGGGGTTTAGTAGTTTTTGTTGTTAGGGTGTTAGTGTTGTTTGTGGTTAGGGTGTTAGTGTTGTTGTTTGTTAAGGGGTTAGGATTGTTTGTCGTTAGGAGGTTAGTGTTCTTTGTTGTTACAGGGTTAGGTTAGTTTCTTGTTAGGGGTTTAGTGTTGTTTGTTGTTGGGGGTTAGTGTTTGTTGTTAGGGGTTTAGTGTTGTTTCTTGTTGGGGTTTAGTGGTTTTTGTTGTTAGCGTGTTAGTGTTGTTTGTTGTTAGGCGTTTAGGGTTGTTTGTTTTTAGGGGTTTAAGGTTGTTTGTTGCTAGGAGGTTAGGGTTTTTTGTTGTTACGGGGTTAGGTTAGTTTCTTGTTAGGGGTTTAGTGTTGTTTGTTGTTAGGGGGTTAGTGTTTGTTGTTAGGTTTTTAGTGTTGTTTCTTGTTGGGGTTTAGTAGTTTTTGTTGTTAGGGTGTTAGTGTTGTTTGTTGTTAGGGGGTTAGTGTTGTTTGTTCTTACGGGGTTAGTGTTGTTTGTGGTTAGGGTGTTAGTGTTGTTTGTGGTTAGGGGGTGAGAGTTGTTGGTTGTTAGAGGGTTAGGATTGTTTGTTGTTAGGGGTTTAGGGTTGTTTGTTGTTAGGGGTTTAAGGTTGTTTGTTGTTAGGAGGTTAGGGATGTTTGTTGTTACTGGGTTAGGTTATTTTCTTGTTAGGGGTTTAGTGTTGTTTGTTGTTAGGGGGTTAGTGTTTGTTGTTAGGGGTTTAGTGTTGTTTCTTGTTGGGGTTTAGTGGTTTTTGTTGTTAGGGTGTTAGTGTTGTTTGTTGTTAGGGGTTTAGGGTTTGTTGTTGTTAGGGGTTTAAGGTTGTTTGTTGTTAGGAGGTTAGGGTTGTTTGTTGTTACGGGGTTAGGTTAGTTTCTTGTTAGGGGTTTAGTGTTGTTTGTTGTTAGGGGATTAGTGTTTGTTGTTAGGGGTTTAGTCTTGTTTCTTATTGGGGTTTAGTGTTTTTTGTTGTTAGGGTGTTAGTGTTGTTTGTTGTTAGAGGTTTAGGGTTGTTTGTTGTTAGGGGTTTAAGGTTGTTTGTTGTTAGGAGCTTAGGGTTGTTTGTTGTTACGGGGTTAGGTTAGTTTCTTGTTAGGGGTTTAGTGTGGTTTGTTGCTAGGGGGTTAGTGTTTGTTGTTAGGGGTTTAGGGTTGTTTCTTTTTGGGGTTTAGTAGTTTTTGTTGTTAGGGTGTTAGTGTTGTTTGTGGTTAGGGTGTTAGTGTTGTTTGTGGTTAGGGGGTGAGAGTTGTTGGTTGTTAGGGGGTTAGGATTGTTTGTTGTTAGGGGTTTAGGGTTGTTTGTTGTTAGGGGGTTAAGGTGGTTTGTTGTTAGGAGGTTAGGGTTGTTTGTTGTTACATGGTTAGGTTAGTTTCTTGTTAAGGGTTTAGTGTTGTTTGTTGTTAGGGGGTTAGTGTTTGTTGTTAGGGGTTTAGTGTTGTTTCTTGTTGGGGTTTAGTGGTTTATGTTGTTAGGGTGTTAGTGTTGTTTGTTGTTAGGGGTTTAGGGTTGTTTGTTGTTAGGGGTTTAAGGTTGTTTGTTGTTAGGAGGTTAGGGTTGTTTGTTGTTACGGGGTTAGGTTAGTTTCTTGTTAGGGGTTTAGTGTTGTTTGTTGTTAGGGGGTTAGTCTTTGTTGTTAGGGGTTTAGGGTTGATTTTTGTTGGGGTTTAGTAGTTTTTGTTGTTAGGGTGTTAGTGTTGTTTGTTCTTAGGGGGTTAGTGTTGTTGTTTGTTAGGGGGTTAGGATTGTTTGTCGTTAGGAGGTTAGTGTTCTTTGTTGTTACAGGGTTAGGTTAGTTTCTTTTTAGGGGTTTAGTGTTGTTTGTTGTTAGGGGGTTAGTGTTTGTTGTTAGGGGTTTAGTGTTGTTTCTTGTTGGGGTTTAGTGGTTTTTGTTGTTAGGGTGTTAGTGTTGTTTGTTCTTAGGGGGTTAGTGTTGTTGTTTGTTAGGGGGTTAGGATTGTTTGTCGTTAGGAGGTTAGTGTTCTTTGTTGTTACAGGGTTAGGTTAGTTTCTTGTTAGGGGTTTAGTGTTGCTTGTTGTTAGGGGGTTAGTGTTTGTTGTTAGGGGTTTAGGGTTGTTTGTTGTTAGGGTGTTAGTGTTGTTTGTGGTTAGGGTGTTAGTGTTGTTTGTGGTTAGGGTGTTAGTGTTGTTTGTTCTTACGGGGTTAGTGTTGTTTGTGGTTAGGGTGTTAGTGTTGTTTGTGGTTAGGGGGTGAGAGTTGTTGGTTGTTAGGGGTTTAGGATTGTTTGTTGTTAGGGGTTTAGGGTTGTTTGTTGTTAGGGGGTTAAGGTTGTTTGTTGTTAGGAGTTTAGGGAGGTTTGTTGTTACAGGGTTAGGTTAGTTTCTTGTTAGGGGTTTGGTGTTGTTTGTTGTTAGGGGGTTAGTGTTTGTTGTTAGGGGTTTAGTGTTGTTTCTTGTAGGGGTTTAGTGGTTTTTGTTGTTAGGGTGTTAGTGTTGTTTGTTGTTAGAGGTTTAGGGTTGTTTGTTGTTAGGGGTTTAAGGTTGCTTGTTGTTAGGAGGTTAGGGTTGTTTGTTGTTACGGGGTTAGGTTAGTTTCTTGTTAGGGGTTTAGTGTTGTTTGTTGTTAGGGGGTTAGTGTTTGTTGTTAGGGGTTTAGGGTTGTTTCTTGTTGGGGTTTAGTAGTTTTTGTTGTTAGGGTGTTAGTGTTGTTTGTTGTTAGGGGGTTAGTGTTGTTTGTTCTTACGGGGTTAGTGTTGTTTGTGGTTAGGGTGTTAGTGTTGTTTGTGGTTAGGGGGTGTGCGTTGTTGGTTGTTAGGGGGTTAGGATTGTTTGTTGTTAGGGGTTTAGGGTTGTTTGTTGTTAGGGGGTTAAGGTTGTTTGTTGTTAGGAGGTTAGGGTTGTTTGTTGTTACAGGGTTAGGTTAGTTTCTTGTTAGGGGTTTAGTGTTGTTTGTTGTTAGGGGGTTAGTGTTTGTTGTTAGGGGTTTAGGGTTGTTTCTTGTTGGGGTTTAGTGGTTTTTGTTGTTAGGTGTGAGTGTTGTTTGTTGTTAGGGGTTTAGGGTTGTTTGTTGTTAGGGGTTTAAGGTTGTTTGTTGTTAGGAGGGTAGGGTTGTTTGTTGTTACGGGGTTAGGTTAGTTTCTTGTTAGGGGTTTAGTGTTGTTTGTTGTTAGGGGTTTAGTGTTTGTTGTTAGGGGTTTAGGGTTGTTTCTTTTTGGGGTTTAGTAGTTTTTGTTGTTAGGGTGTTAGTGTTGCTTGTTGTTAGGGGGTTAGTGTTGTTTGTTCTTACGGGGTTAGTGTTGTTTGTGGTTAGGGTGTTAGTGTTTTTTGTGGTTAGGGGGTGAGAGTTGTTGGTTGTTAGAGGGTTAGGATTGTTTGTTGTTAGGGGTTTAGGGTTGTTTGTTGTTAGGGGTTTAAGGTTGTTTGTTGTTAGGAGGTTAGGGTTGTTTGTTGTTACGGGGTTAGGTTAGTTTCTTGTTAGGGGTTTAGTATTGTTTGTTGTTAGGGGGTTAGTGTTTGTTGTTAGGGGTTTAGGGTTGTTTCTTGTTGGGGTTTAGTAGTTTTTGTTGTTAGGGTATTAGTGTTGTTTGCGGTTAGGGGGTTAGTGTTGTTGTTTGTTAGGGGGTTAGGGTTGTTTGTTGTTAGGAGGTTAGGGTTGTTTGTTGTTACAGGGTTAGGTTAGTTTCTTGTTAGGGGTTTAGTGTTGTTTGTTGTTAGGGGGTTAGTGTTTGTTGTTAGGGGTTTAGTCTTGTTTCTTATTGGGGTTTAGTGTTTTTTGTTGTTAGGGTGTTAGTGTTGTTTGTTGTTAGAGGTTTAGGGTTGTTTGTTGTTAGGGGTTTAAGGTTGTTTGTTGTTAGGAGGTTAGGGTTGTTTGTTGTTACGGGGTTAGGTTAGTTTCTTGTTAGGGGTTTAGTGTGGTTTGTTGCGAGGGGGTTAGTGTTTGTTGTTAGGGGTTTAGGGTTGTTTCTTTTTGGGGTTTAGTAGTTTTTGTTGTTAGGGTGTTAGTGTTGTTTGTGGTTAGGGTGTTAGTGTTGTTTGTGGTTAGGGGGTGAGAGTTGTTGGTTGTTAGGGGGTTAGGATTGTTTGTTGTTAGGGGTTTAGGGTTGTTTGTTGTTAGGGGGTTAAGGTGGTTTGTTGTTAGGAGGTTAGGGTTGTTTGTTGTTACAGGGTTAGGTTAGTTTCTTGTTAAGGGTTTAGTGTGGTTTGTTGCGAGGGGGTTAGTGTTTGTTGTTAGGGGTTTAGGGTTGTTTCTTGTTGGGGTTTAGTAGTTTTTGTTGTTAGGGTGTTAGTGTTCTTTGTTCTTAGGGGGTTAGTGTTGTTGTTTGTTAAGGGGTTAGGATTGTTTGTCGTTAGGAGGTTAGTGTTCTTTGTTGTTACAGGGTTAGGTTAGTTTCTTGTTAGGGGTTTAGTGTTGTTTGTTGTTAGGGGGTTAGTGTTTGCTGTTAGGGGTTTAGTGTTGTTTCTTGTTGGGGTTTAGTGGTTTTTGTTGTTAGGGTGTTAGTGTTGTTTGTTGTTAGGCGTTTAGGGTTGTTTGTTTTTAGGGGTTTAAGGTTGTTTGTTTCTAGGAGGTTAGGGTTTTTTGTTGTTACGGGGTTAGGTTAGTTTCTTGTTAGGGGTTTAGTGTTGTTTGTTGTTAGGGGGTTAGTGTTTGTTGTTAGGGGTTTAGTGTTGTTTCTTGTTGGGGTTTAGTAGTTTTTGTTGTTAGGGTGTTAGTGTTGTTTGTTGTTAGGGGGTTAGTGTTGTTTGTTCTTACGGGGTTAGTGTTGTTTGTGGTTAGGGGGTGTGCGTTGTTGGTTGTTAGGGGGTTAGGATTGTTTGTTGTTAGGGGTTTAGGGTTGTTTGTTGTTAGGGGGTTAAGGTTGTTTGTTGTTAGGAGGTTCGGGTTGTTTGTTGTTACAGGGTTAGGTTAGTTTCTTGTTAGGGGTTTAGTGTTGTTTGTTGTTAGGGGGTTAGTGTTTGTTGTTAGGGGTTTAGGGTTGTTTCTTGTTTGGGTTTAGTGGTTTTTGTTGTTAGGTGTTAGTGTTGTTTGTTGTTAGGGGTTTAGGGTTGTTTGTTGTTAGGGGTTTAAGGTTGTTTGTTGTTAGGAGGGTAGGGTTGTTTGTTGTTACGGGGTTAGGTTAGTTTCTTGTTAGGGGTTTAGTGTTGTTTGTTGTTAGGGGGTTAGTGTTTGTTGTTAGGGGTTTAGGGTTGTTTCTTTTTGGGGTTTAGTAGTTTTTGTTCTTAGGGTGTTAGTGTTGCTTGTTGTTAGGGGGTTAGTGTTGTTTGTTCTTACGGGGTTAGTGTTGTTTGTGGTTAGGGTGTTAGTGTTGTTTGTGGTTAGGGGGTGAGAGTTGTTGGTTGTTAGAGGGTTAGGATTGTTTGTTGTTAGGGGTTTAGGGTTCTTTGTTGTTAGGGGTTTAAGGTTGTTTGTTGTTAGGAGGTTAGGGATGTTTGTTGTTACTGGGTTAGGTTATTTTCTTGTTAGGGGTTTAGTGTTGTTTGTTGTTAGGGGGTTAGTGTTTGTTGTTAGGGGTTTAGTGTTGTTTCTTGTTGGGGTTTAGTGGTTTTTGTTGTTAGGGTGTTAGTGTTGTTTGTTGTTAGGGGTTTAGGGTTGTTTGTTGTTAGGGGTTTAAGGTTGTTTGTTGTTAGGAGGTTAGGGTTGTTTGTTGTTACGGGGTTAGGTTAGTTTCTTGTTAGGGGTTTAGTGTTGTTTGTTGTTAGGGGGTTAGTGTTTGTTGTTAGGGGTTTAGGGTTGTTTCTTTTTGGGGTTTAGTAGTTTTTGTTGTTAGGGTATTAGTGTTGTTTGTGGTTAGGGGGTTAGTGTTGTTGTTTGTTAGGGGGTTAGGGTTGTTTGTTGTTAGGAGGTTAGGGTTGTTTGTTGTTACAGGGTTAGGTTAGTTTCTTGTTAGGGGTTTAGTGTTGTTTGTTGTTAGGGGGTTAGTGTTTGTTGTTAGGGGTTTAGTCTTGTTTCTTATTCGGGTTTAGTGTTTTTTGTTGTTAGGGTGTTAGTGTTGTTTGTTGTTAGAGGTTTAGGGTTGTTTGTTGTTAGGGGTTTAAGGTTGTTTGTTGTTAGGAGGTTAGGGTTGTTTGTTGTTACGGGGTTAGGTTAGTTTCTTGTTAGGGTTTTAGTGTGGTTTGTTGCTAGGGGGTTAGTGTTTGTTGTTAGGGGTTTAGGGTTGTTTCTTTTTGGGGTTTAGTAGTTTTTGTTGTTAGGGTGTTAGTGTTGTTTGTGGTTAGGGTGTTAGTGTTGTTTGTGGTTAGGGTGTTAGTGTTGTTTGTTCTTACGGGGTTAGTGTTGTTTGTGGTTAGGGTGTTAGTGTTGTTTGTGGTTAGGGGGTGAGAGTTGTTGGTTGTTAGGGGGTTAGGATTGTTTGTTGTTAGGGGTTTAGGGTTGTTTATTGTTAGGGGGTTAAGGTGGTTTGTTGTTAGGAGGTTAAGGCTGTTTGTTGTTACAGGGTTAGGTTAGTTTCTTGTTAGGGGTTTAGTGTTGTTTGTTGTTAGGGGGTTAGTGTTTGTTGTTAGGGGTTTAGTGTTGTTTCTTGTTGGGGTTTAGTGGTTTTTGTTGTTAGGGTGTTAGTGTTGTTTGTTGTTAGGGGTTTAGGGTTGTTTGTTGTTAGGGGTTTAAGGTTGTTTGTTGTTAGGAGGTTAGGGTTGTTTGTTGTTACGGGGTTAGGTTAGTTTCTTGTTAGGGGTTTAGTGTTGTTTGTTGTTAGGGGGTTAGTGTTTGTTGTTAGGGGTTTAGGGTTGTTTCTTGTTGGGGTTTAGTAGTTTTTGTTGTTAGGGTATTAGTGTTGTTTGTGGTTAGGGGGTTAGTGTTTTTGTTTGTTAGGTGGTTGGGGTTGTTTGTTGTTAGGAGGTTAGGGTTGTTTGTTGTTACAGGGTTAGGTTAGTTTCTTGTTAAGGGTTTAGTGTTGTTTGTTGTTAGGGGGTTAGTGTTTGTTGTTAGGGGTTTAGTGTTGTTTCTTGTTGGGGTTTAGTGGTTTTTGTTGTTAGGGTGTTAGTGTTGTTTGTTGTTAGAGGTTTAGGGTTGTTTGTTGTTAGGGGTTTAAGGTTGTTTGTTGTTAGGAGGTTAGGGTTGTTTGTTGTTACGGGGTTAGGTTAGTTTCTTGTTAGGGGTTTAGTGTTGTTTGTTGTTAGGGGGTTAGTGTTTGCAGTTAGGGGTTTAGTGTTGTTTCTTGTGGGGGTTTAGTAGTTTTTGTTGCTAGGGTGTTAGTGTTGTTTGTGGTTAGGGAGTTAGTGTTGTTGTTTGTTAGGCGGTTAGGGTTGTTGTTAGGAGGTTAGGGTGGTTTGTTGTTACAGGGTTAGGTTAGTTTCTTGTTAGGGGTTTAGTGTTGTTTGTTGCTAGGGGGTTAGTGTTTGTTGTTAGGTGTTTAGGGTTGTTTCTTGTTGGGTTTAGTGTTTTTTGTTGTTAGGGTGTTAGTGTTGTTTGTTGTTAGGGGGTTAGTGTTGTTTGTTCTTACGGGGTTAGTGTTGTTTGTGGTTAGGGTGTTAGTGTTGTTTGTGGTTAGGGGGTGAGAGTTGTTGGTTGTTAGGGGGTTATTATTGTTTGTTGTTAGGGTTTTAGGGTTGTTTGTTGTTAGGGGGTTAAGGTGGTTTGTTGCTAGGAGGATAGGGTTGTTTGTTGTTACAGGGTTAGGTTAGTTTCTTGTTAGGGGTTTAGTGTTGTTTGTTGTTAGGGGGTTAGTGTTTGTTGTTAGGGGTTTAGTGTTGTTTCTTGTTAGGGTTTAGTGGTTTTTGTTGTTAGGGTGTTAGTGTTGTTTGTTGTTAGGGGTTTAGGGTCGTTTGTTGTTAGGGGGTTAAGGTTGTTTGTTGTTAGGAGGTTAGGGAGGTTTGTTGTTACAGGGTTAGGTTAGTTTCTTGTTAGAGGTTTAGTGTTGTTTGTTGTTAGGGGGTTAGAGTTTGTTGTTAGGGGTTTAGGGTTGTTTCTTGTTGGGGTTTAGTAGTTTTTGTTGTTAGGGTGTTAGTGTTGTTTGTGGATAGGGGGTTAGTGTTGTTGTTTGTTAGGGTTTAGGGTTGTTTGTTGTTAGGAGGTTAGGGTTGTTTGTTTTTACAGGGTTAGGTTAGTTTCTTGTTAGGGGTTTAGTGTTGTTTGTTGTTGGGGGTTAGTGTTTGTTGTTAGGGGTTTAGTGTTGTTTCTTGTTGGGGTATAGTGGTTTTTATTGTTAGGGTGTTAGTGTTGTTTGTTGTTAGGGGTTTAGGGTTGTTTGTTGTTAGGAGTTTAAGGTTGTTGTTAGGAGGTTAGGATTGTTTGTTGTTACGGGGTTAGGTAAGTTTCTTGTTAGGGGTTTGGTGTTGTTTGTTGTTAGGGGGTTAGTGTTTGTTCTTAGGGGTTTAATGTTGTTTCTTGTTGGGGTTTAGTGGTTTTTGTTGTTAGGGTGTTAGTGTTGTTTGTTGTTAGGGGTTTAGGGTTGTTTGTTGTTAGGGGGTTAAGGTTGTTTGTTGTTAGGAGTTTAGGGAGGTTTGTTGTTACAGGGTTAGGTTAGTTTCTTGTTAGGGGTTTGGTGTTGTTTGTTGTTAGGGGGTTAGTGTTTGTTGTTAGGGGTTTAGTGTTGTTTCTTGTAGGGGTTTAGTGGTTTTTGTTCTTAGGGTGTTAGTGTTGTTTGTTGTTAGGGGTTTAGGGTTGTTTGTTGTTAGGGGTTTAAGGTTGCTTGTTGTTAGGAGGTTAGGGTTGTTTGTTGTTACGGGGTTAGGTTAGTTTCTTGTTAGGGGTTTAGTGTTGTTTGTTGTTAGGGGGTTAGTGTTTGTTGTTAGGGGTTTAGGGTTGTTTCTTGTTGGGGTTTAGTAGTTTTTGTTGTTAGGGTGTTAGTGTTGTTTGTTCTTAGGGGGTTAGTGTTGTTGTTTGTTAAGGGGTTAGGATTGTTTGTCGTTAGGAGGTTAGTGTTCTTTGTTGTTACAGGGTTAGGTTAGTTTCTTGTTAGGGGTTTAGTGTTGTTTGTTGTTAGGGGGTTAGTGTTTGTTTTTAGGGGTTTAGTGTTGTTTCTTGTTGGGGTTTAGTGGTTTTTGTTGTTAGGGTGTTAGTGTTGTTTGTTGTTAGGCGTTTAGGGTTGTTTGTTTTTAGGGGTTTAAGGTTGTTTGTTGCTAGGAGGTTAGGGTTTTTTGTTGTTACGGGGTTAGGTTAGTTTCTTGTTAGCGGTTTAGTGTTTTTTGTTGTTAGGGGGTTAGTGTTTGTTGTTAGGGGTTTAGTGTTGTTTCTTGTTGGGGTTTAGTAGTTTTTGTTGTTAGGGTGTTAGTGTTGTTTGTTGTTAGGGGGTTAGTGTTGTTTGTTCTTACGGGGTTAGTGTTGTTTGTGGTTAGGGTGTTAGTGTTGTTTGTGGTTAGGGGGTGTGCGTTGTTGGTTGTTAGGGGGTTAGGATTGTTTGTTGTTAGGGGTTTAGGGTTGTTTGTTGTTAGGGGGTTAAGGTTGTTTGTTGTTAGGAGGTTAGGGTTGTTTGTTGTTACAGGGTTAGGTTAGTTTCTTGTTAGGGGTTTAGTGTTGTTTGTTGTTAGGGGGTTAGTGTTTGTTGTTAGGGGTTTAGGGTTGTTTCTTGTTGGGGTTTAGTGGTTTTTGTTGTTAGGTGTTAGTGTTGTTTGTTGTTAGGGGTTTAGGGTTGTTTGTTCTTAGGGGTTTAAGGTTGTTTGTTGTTAGGAGGGTAGGGTTGTTTGTTGTTACGGGGTTAGGTTAGTTTCTTGTTAGGGGTTTAGTGTTGTTTGTTGTTAGGGGGTTAGTGTTTGTTGTTAGGGGTTTAGGGTTGTTTCTTTTTGGGGTTTAGTAGTTTTTGTTGTTAGGGTGTTAGTGTTGCTTGTTGTTAGGGGGTTAGTGTTGTTTGTTCTTACGGGGTTAGTGTTGTTTGTGGTTAGGGTGTTAGTGTTGTTTGTGGTTAGGGGGTGAGAGTTGTTGGTTGTTAGAGGGTTAGGATTGTTTGTTGTTAGGGGTTTAGGGTTGTTTGTTGTTAGGGGTTTAAGGTTGTTTGTTGTTAGGAGGTTAGGGATGTTTGTTGTTACTGGGTTAGGTTATTTTCTTGTTAGGGGTTTAGTGTTGTTTGTTGTTAGGGGGTTAGTGTTTGTTGTTAGGGGTTTAGTGTTGTTTCTTGTTGGGGTTTAGTTGTTTTTGTTGTTAGGGTGTTAGTGTTGTTCGTTGTTAGGGGTTTAGGGTTGTTTGTTGTTAGGGGTTTAAGGTTGTTTGTTGTTAGGAGGTTAGGGTTGTTTGTTGTTACGGGGTTAGGTTAGTTTCTTGTTAGGGGTTTAGTGTTGTTTGTTGTTAGGGGGTTAGTGTTTGTTGTTAGGGGTTTAGGGTTGTTTCTTGTTGGGGTTTAGTAGTTCTTGTTGTTAGGGTATTAGTGTTGTTTGTGGTTAGGGGGTTAGTGTTGTTGTTTGTTAGGGGGTTAGGGTTGTTTGTTGTTAGGAGGTTAGGGTTGTTTGTTGTTACAGGGTTAGGTTAGTTTCTTGTTAGGGGTTTAGTGTTGTTTGTTGTTAGGGGGTTAGTGTTTGTTGTTAGGGGTTTAGTCTTGTTTCTTATTGGGGTTCAGTGTTTTTTGTTGTTAGGGTGTTAGTGTTGTTTGTTGTTAGAGGTTTAGGGTTGTTTGTTGTTAGGGGTTTAAGGTTGTTTGTTGTTAGGAGGTTAGGGTTGTTTGTTGTTACGGGGTTAGGTTAGTTTCTTGTTAGGGGTTTAGTGTGGTTTGTTGCTAGGGGGTTAGTGTTTGTTGTTAGGGGTTTAGGGTTGTTTCTTTTTGGGGTTTAGTAGTTTTTGTTGTTAGGGTGTTAGTGTTGTTTGTGGTTAGGGTGTTAGTGTTGTTTGTGGTTAGGGGGTGAGAGTTGTTGGTTGTTAGGGGGTTAGGATTGTTTGTTGTTAGGGGTTTAGGGTTGTTTGTTGTTAGGGGGTTAAGGTGGTTTGTTGTTAGGAGGTTAGGGTTGTTTGTTGTTACAGGGTTAGGTTAGTTTCTTGTTAAGGGTTTAGTGTTGTTTGTTGTTAGGGGGTTAGTGTTTGTTGTTAGGGGTTTAGTGTTGTTTCTTGTTGGGGTTTAGTGGTTTTTGTTGTTAGGGTGTTAGTGTTGTTTGTTGTTAGGGGTTTAGGGTTGTTTGTTGTTAGGGGTTTAAGGTTGTTTGTTGTTAGGAGGTTAGGGTTGTTTGTTGTTACGGGGTTAGGTTAGTTTCTTGTTAGGGGTTTAGTGTTGTTTCTTGTTAGGGGGTTAGTGTTTGTTGTTAGGGGTTTAGGGTTGTTTCTTGTTGGGGTTTAGTAGTTTTTCTTGTTAGGGTGTTAGTGTTGTTTGTTCTTAGGGGTTAGTGTTGTTGTTTGTTAGGGGGTTAGGATTGTTTGTCGTTAGGAGGTTAGTGTTCTTTGTTGTTACAGGGTTAGGTTAGTTTCTTGTTAGGGGTTTAGTGTTGTTTGTTGTTAGGGGGTTAGTGTTTGTTGTTAGGGGTTTAGTGTTGTTTCTTGTTGGGGTTTAGTGGTTTTTGTTGTTAGGGTGTTAGTGTTGTTTGTTCTTAGGGGGTTAGTGTTGTTGTTTGTTAGGGGGTTAGGATTGTTTGTCGTTAGGAGGTTAGTGTTCTTTGTTGTTACAGGGTTAGGTTAGTTTCTTGTTAGGGGTTTAGTGTTGCTTGTTGTTAGGGGGTTAGTGTTTGTTGTTAGGGGTTTAGGGTTGTTTGTTGTTAGGGGTTTAAGGTTGTTTGTTGTTAGGAGGTTAGGGTTGTTTGTTGTTACGGGGTTAGGTTAGTTTCTTGTTAGGGGTTTAGTGTGGTTTGTTGCTAGGGGGTTAGTGTTTGTTGTTAGGGGTTTAGGGTTGTTTCTTCTTGGGGTTTAGTAGTTTTTGTTGTTAGGGTGTTAGTGTTGTTTGTGGTTAGGCTGTTAGTGTTGTTTGTGGTTAGGGTGTTAGTGTTGTTTGTTCTTCCGGGGTTAGTGTTGTTTGTGGTTAGGGTGTTAGTGTTGTTTGTGGTTAGGGGGTGAGAGTTGTTGGTTGTTAGGGGGTTAGGATTGTTTGTTGTTAGGGGTTTAGGGTTGTTTGTTGTTAGGGGGTTAAGGTGGTTTGTTGTTAGGAGGTTAAGGCTGTTTGTTGTTACAGGGTTAGGTTAGTTTCTTGTTAGGGGTTTAGTGTTGTTTGTTGTTAGGGGGTTAGTGTTTGTTGTTAGGGGTTTAGTGTTGTTTCTTGTTGGGGTTTAGTGGTTTTTGTTGTTAGGGTGTTAGTGTTGTTTGTTGTTAGAGGTTTAGGGTTGTTTGTTGTTAGGGGTTTAAGGTTGTATGTTGTTAGGAGGTTAGGGTTGTTTGTTGTTACGGGGTTAGGTTAGTTTCTTGTTAGGGGTTTAGTGTTGCTTGTTGTTAGGGGGTTAGTGTTTGTTGTTAGGGGTTTAGAGTTGTTTCTTGTTGGGGTTTAGTAGTTTTGTTGTTAGGGTGTTAGTGTTGTTTGTGGTTAGGGTGTTAGTGTTGTTTGTGGTTAGGGGGTGAGAGTTGTTGGTTGTTACGGAGTTATTATTGTTTGTTGTTAGGGGTTTAGGGTTGTTTGTTGTTAGGGGGTCAAGGTGGTTTGTTGCTAGGAGGTTAGGGTTGTTTGTTGTTACAGGGTTAGGTTAGTTTCTTGTTAGGGGTTTAGTGTTGTTTGTTGTTAGGGGGTTAGTGTTTGTTGTTAGGGGTTTAGTGTTGTTTCTTGTTGGGGTTTAGTGGTTTTTGTTGTTAGGGTGTTAGTGTTGTTTGTTGTTAGGGGTTTAGGGTCGTTTGTTGTTAGGGGGTTAAGGTTGTTTGTTGTTAGGAGGTTAGGGAGGTTTGTTGTTACAGGGTTAGGTTAGTTTCTTGTTAGAGGTTTAGTGTTGTTTGTTGTTAGGGGGTTAGTGTTTGTTGTTAGGGGTTTAGGGTTGTTTCTTGTTCGGGTTTAGTAGTTTTTGTTGTTAGGGTGTTAGTGTTGTTTGTGGATAGGGGGTTAGTGTTGTTGTTTGTTAGGGGGTTAGGGTTGTTTGTTGTTAGGAGGTTAGGGTTGTTTGTTTTTACAGGGTTAGGTTAGTTTCTTGTTAGGGGTTTAGTGTTGTTTGTTGTTAGGGGGTTAGTGTTTGTTGTTAGGGGTTTAGTGTTGTTTCTTGTTGGGGTTTAGTGGTTTTTATTGTTAGGGTGTTAGTGTTGTTTGTTGTTAGGGGTTTAGGGTTGTTTGTTGTTAGGGGTTTAAGGTTGTTGTTAGGAGGTTAGGATTGTTTGTTGTTACGGGGTTAGGTTAGTTTCTTGTTAGGGGTTTGGTGTTGTTTGTTGTTAGGGGGTTAGAGTTTGTTGTTAGGGGTTTAATGTTGTTTCTTGTTGGGGTTTAGTGGTTTTTGTTGTTAGGGTATTAGTGTTGTTTGTTGTTAGGGGTTTAGGGTTGTTTGTTGTTAGGGGGTTAAGGTTGTTTGTTGTTAGGAGTTTAGGGAGGTTTGTTGTTACAGGGTTAGGTTAGTTTCTTGTTAGGGGTTTGGTGTTGTTTGTTGTTAGGGGGTTAGTGTTTGTTGTTAGGGGTTTAGTGTTGTTTCTTGTAGGGGTTTAGTGGTTTTTGTTGTTAGGGTGTTAGTGTTGTTTGTTGTTAGGGGTTTAGGGTTGTTTGTTGTTAGGGGTTTAAGGTTGCTTGTTGTTAGGAGGTTAGGGTTGTTTGTTGTTACGGGGTTAGGTTAGTTTCTTGTTAGGGGTTTAGTGTTGTTTGTTGTTAGGGGCTTAGTGTTTGTTGTTAGGGGTTTAGGGTTGTTTCTTGTTGGGGTTTAGTAGTTTTTGTTGTTAGGGTGTTAGTGTTGTTTGTTCTTAGGGGGTTAGTGTTGTTGTTTGTTAAGGGGTTAGGATTGTTTGTCGTTAGGAGGTTAGTGTTCTTTGTTGTTACAGGGTTAGGTTAGTTTCTTGTTAGGGGTTTAGTGTTGTTTGTTGTTAGGGGGTTAGTGTTTGTTGTTAGGGGTTTAGTCTTGTTTCTTGTTGGGGTTTAGTGGTTTTTGTTGTTAGGGTGTTAGTGTTGTTTGTTGTTAGGGGTTTAGGGTTGTTTGTTGTTAGGGGTTTAAGGTGGTTTGCTGTTAGGAGGTTAGGGTTGTTTGTTGTTACGGGGTTAGGTTAGTTTCTTGTTAGGGGTTTAGTGTTGCTTGTTGTTAGGGGGTCAGTGTTTGTTGTTAGGGGTTTAGGGTTGTTTCTTGTTGGGGTTTAGTAGTTTTTGTTGTTAGGGTGTTAGTGTTGTTTGTTGTTAGGGGGTTAGTGTTTGTTGTTAGGGGTTTAGTGTTGTTTCTTGTTGGGGTTTAGTAGTTTTTGTTGTTAGGGTGTTAGTGTTGTTTGTTGTTAGGGGGTTAGTGTTTGTTGTTAGGGGTTTAGGGTTGTTTCTTGTTGGGGTTTAGTAGTTTTTGTTGTTAGGGTGTTAGTGTTGTTTGTGGATAGGGGGTTAGTTTTGTTGTTTGTTAGGGGGTTAGGGTTGTTTGTTGTTAGGAGGTTAGGGTTGTTTGTTTTTACAGGGTTAGGTTAGTTTCTTGTTAGGGGTTTAGTGTTGTTTGTTGTTAGGGGGTTAGTGTTTGTTGTTAGGGGTTTAGTGTTGTTTCTTGTTGGGGTTTAGTGGTTTTTGTTGTTAGGGTGTTAGTGTTGTTTGTTGTTAGGGGTTTTGGGTTGTTTGTTAGGGGTTTAAGGTTGTTTGTTGTTAGGAGGTTAGGGTTGTTTGTTGTTACGGGGTTAGGTTAGTTTCTTGTTAGGGGTTTAGTGTTGTTTGTTGTTAGGGGGTTAGTGTTTGTTGTTAGGGGTTTAGGGTTGTTTCTTGTTGGGGTTTAGTAGTTTTTGTTATTAGGGAATTAGTGTTGTTTGTGGTTAGGGGGTTAGTGTTGTTGTTTGTTAGGGGGTTAGGGTTGTTTGTTGTTAGGAGGTTAGGGTTGTTTGTTGTTACAGGGTTAGGTTAGTTTCTTGTTAGGGGTTTAATGTTGTTTGTTGTTAGGGGGTTAGTGTTTGTTGTTAGGGGTTTAGAGTTGTTTCTTGTTGGGGTTTAGTAGTTTTGTTGTTAGGGTGTTAGTGTTGTTTGTGGTTAGGGTGTTAGTGTTGTTTGTGGTTAGGGGGTGAGAGTTGTTGGTTGTTAGGGGGTTATTATTGTTTGTTGTTAGGGGTTTAGGGTTGTTTGTTGTTAGGGGTTTAAGGTTGTTTGTTGTTAGGAGGTTAGGATTGTTTGTTGTTACGGAGTTAGGTTAGTTTCTTGTTAGGGGTTTGGTGTTGTTTGTTGTTAGGGGGTTAGTGTTTGTTGTTAGGGGTTTAGTGTTGTTTCTTGTTGGGGTTTAGTGGTTTTTGTTGTTAGGGTGTTAGTGTTGTTTGTTGTTAGGGGTTTAGGGTTGTTTGTTGTTAGGGGGTTAAGGTTGTTTGTTGTTAGGAGGTTAGGGAGGTTTGTTGTTACAGGGTTAGGTTAGTTTCTTGTTAGGGGTTTGGTGTTGTTTGTTGTTAGGGGGTTAGTGTTTGTTGTTAGGGGTTTAGTGTTGTTTCTTGTAGGGGTTCAGTGGTTTTTGTTGTTAGGGTGTTAGTGTTGTTTGTTGTTAGGGGTTTAGGGTTGTTTGTTGTTACGGGTTTAAGGTTGCTTGTTGTTAGGAGGTTAGGGTTGTTTGTTGTTACGGGGTTAGGTTAGTTTCTTGTTAGGGGTTTAGTGTTGTTTGTTGTTAGGGGGTTAGTGTTTGTTGTTAGGGGTTTAGGGTTGTTTCTTGTTGGGGTTTAGTAGTTTTTTTTGTTAGGGTGTTAGTGTTGTTTGTTCTTAGGGGGTTAGTGTTGTTGTTTGTTAGGGGGTTAGGATTGTTTGTGGTAAGGAGGTTAGTGTTCTTTGTTGTTACAGGGTTAGGTTAGTTTCTTGTTAGGGGTTTAGTGTTGTTTGTTGCTAGGGGGTTAGTGTTTGTTGTTAGGGGTTTAGGGTTGTTTCTTTTTGGGGTTTAGTAGTTTTCGTTGTTAGGGTGTTAGTGTTGTTTGTGGTTAGGGTGATAGTGTTGTTTGTGGTTAGGAGGTTAGAGTTGTTGGTTGTTAGGGGGTTATTATTGTTTGTTGTTAGGGGTTTAGGGTTGTTTGTTGTTAGGGGGTTAAGGTGGTTTGTTGTTAGGAGGTTAGGGTTGTTTGTTGTTACAGGGTTAGGTTAGTTTCTTGTTAGGGGTTTAGTGTTGTTTGTTGTTAGGGGGTTAGTGTTTGTTGTTAGGGGTTTAGGGTTGTTTCTTTTTGGGGTTTAGTAGTTTTTGTTGTTAGGGTGTTAGTTTTGCTTGTTGTTAGGGGGTTAGTGTTGTTTGTTCTTACGGGGTTAGTGTTGTTTGTGGTTAGGGTGTTAGTGTTGTTTGTGGTTAGGGGGTGAGAGTTGTTGGTTGTTAGAGGGTTAGGATTGTTTGTTGTTAGGGGTTTAGGGTTGTTTGTTGTTAGGGGCTTAAGGTGGTTTGTTGTTATGAGATTAGGGCTGTTTGTTGTTACAGGGTTACGTTAGTTTCTTGATAGGGGTTTAGTGTTGTTTGTTGTTAGGGGGTTAGTGTTTGTTGTTAGGGGTTTAGTGTTGTTTCTTGTTGGGGTTTAGTGCTTTTTGTTGTTAGGGTGTTAGTGTTGTTTGTTGTTAGGGGTTTAGGGTTGTTTGTTGTTAGGGGTTTAAGGTGGTTTGCTGTTAGGAGGTTAGGGTTGTTTGTTGTTACGGGGTTAGGTTAGTTTCTTGTTAGGGGTTTAGTGTTGCTTGTTGTTAGGGGGTCAGTGTTTGTTGTTAGGGGTTTAGGGTTGTTTCTTGTTGGGGTTTAGTAGTTTTTGTTGTTAGGGTGTTAGTGTTGTTTGTTGTTAGGGGGTTAGTGTTTGTTGTTAGGGGTTTAGTGTTCTTTCTTGTTGGGGTTTAGTAGTTTTTGTTGTTAGGGTGTTAGTGTTGTTTGTTGTTAGGGGGTTAGTGTTTGTTGTTAGGGGTTTAGGGTTGTTTCTTGTTGGGGTTTAGTAGTTTTTGTTGTTAGGGTGTTAGTGTTGTTTGTGGATAGGGGGTTAGTTTTGTTGTTTGTTAGGGGGTTAGGGTTGTTTGTTGTTAGGAGGTTAGGGTTGTTTGTTTTTACAGGGTTAGGTTAGTTTCTTGTTAGGGGTTTAGTGTTGTTTGTTGCTAGTGGGTTAGTGTTTGTTGTTAGGGGTTTACTGTTGTTTCTTGTTGGGGTTTAGTGGTTTTTATTGTTAGGGTGTTAGTGTTGTTTGTTGTTAGGGGTTTAGTGTTGTTTGTTGTTAGGGGTTTAAGGTTGTTTGTTGTTAGGAGGTTAGGATTGTTTGTTGTTACGGGGTTAGGTTAGTTTCTTGTTAGGGGTTTGGTGTTGTTTGTTGTTAGGGGGTTAGTGTTTGTTGTTAGGGGTTTAGTGTTGTTTCTTGTTGGGGTTTAGTGGTTTTTGTTGTTAGGGTGTTAGTGTTGTTTGTTGTTAGGGGTTTAGGGTTGTTTGTTGTTAGGGGGTTAAGGTTGTTTGTTGTTAGGAGGTTAGGGAGGTTTGTTGTTACAGGGTTAGGTTAGTTTCTTGTTAGGGGTTTGGTGTTGTTTGTTGTTAGGGGGTTAGCGTTTGTTGTTAGGGGTTTAGTGTTGTTTCTTGTAGGGGTTTACTGGTTTTGGTTGTTAGGGTGTTAGTGTTGTTTGTTGTTAGGGGTTTAGGGTTGTTTGTTGTTAGGGGTTTAAGGTTGCTTGTTGTTAGGAGGTTAGGGGTATTTGTTGTTACGGGGTTAGGTTAGTTTCTTGTTAGGGGTTTAGTGTTGTTTGTTGTTAGGGGGTTAGTGTTTGTTGTTAGGGGTTTAGGGTTGTTTCTTGTTGGGGTTTAGTAGTTTTTGTTGTTAGGGTGTTAGTGTTGTTTGTTCTTAGGGGGTTAGTGTTGTTGTTTGTTAGGGGGTTAGGATTGTTTGTCGTTAGGAGGTTAGTGTTCTTTGTTGTTACAGGGTTAGGTTAGTTTCTTGTTAGGGGTTTAGTGTTGTTTGTTGTTAGGGGGTTAGTGTTTGTTGTTAGGGGTTTAGTGTTGTTTCTTGTTGGGGTTTAGTGGTTTTTGTTGTTAGGGTGTTAGTGTTGTTTGTTGTTAGGCGTTTAGGGTTGTTTGTTTTTAGGGGTTTAAGGTTGTTTGTTGCTAGGAGGTTAGGCTTGTTTGTTGTTATGGGGTTAGGTTAGTTTCTTGTTAGGGGTTTGGTGTTGTTTGTTGTTAGGGGGTTAGTGTTTGTTGTTAGGGGTTTAGTGTTGTTTCTTTTTGGGGTTTAGTAGTTTTTCTTGTTAGGGTGTTAGTGTTGTTTGTTGTTAGGGGGTTAGTGTTGTTTGTTCTTACGGGGTTAGTGTTGTTTGTGTTTAGGGTGTTAGTGTTGTTTGTGGTTAGGGGGTGTGCGTTGTTGGTTGTTAGGGGGTTAGGATTGTTTGTTGTTAGGGGTTTAGGGTTGTTTGTTGTTAGGGGGTTAAGGTTGTTTGTTGTTAGGAGGTTAGGGTTGTTTGTTGTTACAGGGTTAGGTTAGTTTCTTGTTAGGGGTTTAGTGTTGTTTGTTGTTAGGGGGTTAGTGTTTGTTGTTAGGGGTTTAGGGTTGTTTCTTGTTGGGGTTTAGTGGTTTTTGTTGTTAGGTGTTAGTGTTGTTTGTTGTTAGGGGTTTAGGGTTGTTTGTTGTTAGGGGTTTAAGGTTGTTTGTTGTTAGGAGGGTAGGGTTGTTTGTTGTTACGGGGTTAGGTTAGTTTCTTCTTAGGGGTTTAGTGTTGTTTGTTGTTAGGGGGTTAGTGTTTGTTGTTAGGGGTTTAGGGTTGTTTCTTTTTGGGGTTTAGTAGTTTTTGTTGTTAGGGTGTTAGTGTTGCTTGTTGTTAGGGGGTTAGTGTTGTTTGTTCTTACGTGGTTAGTGTTGTTTGTGGTTAGGGTGTTAGTGTTGTTTGTGGTTAGGGGGTGAGAGTTGTTGGTTGTTAGAGGGTTAGGATTGTTTGTTGTTAGGGGTTTAGGGTTGTTTGTTGTTAGGGGTTTAAGGTTGTTTGTTGTTAGGAGGTTAGGGATGTTTGTTGTTACTGGGTTAGGTTAGTTTCTTGTTAGGGGTTTAGTGTTGTTTGTTGTTAGGGGGTTAGTGTTTGTTGTTAGGGGTTTAGTGTTGTTTCTTGTTGGGGTTTAGTGGTTTTTGTTGTTAGGGTGTTAGTGTTGTTTGTTGTTAGGGGTTTAGGGTTGTTTGTTGTTAGGGGTTTAAGGTTGTTTGTTGTTAGGAGGTTAGGGTTGTTTGTTGTTACGGGGTTAGGTTAGTTTCTTGTTAGGGGTTTAGTGTTGTTTGTTGTTAGGGGGTTAGTGTTTGTTGTTAGGGGTTTAGAGTTGTTTCTTGTTGGGGTTTAGTAGTTTTGTTGTTAGGGTGTTAGTGTTGTTTGTGGTTAGGGTGTTAGTGTTGTTTGTGGTTAGGGGGTGAGAGTTGTTGGTTGTTAGGGGGTTATTATTGTTTGTTGTTAGGGGTTTAGGGTTGTTTGTTGTTAGGGGGTTAAGGTGGTTTGTTGCTAGGAGGTTAGGGTTGTTTGTTGTTAC
Organism: Loxodonta africana; assembly: GCF_030014295.1. Classification (NCBI taxonomy): domain Eukaryota; kingdom Metazoa; phylum Chordata; class Mammalia; order Proboscidea; family Elephantidae; genus Loxodonta; species Loxodonta africana. The sequence continues at coordinate 529,964 of NC_087359.1, forward strand.
AGGGTTAGGTTAGTTTCTTGTTAGGGGTTTAGTGTTGTTTGTTGTTAGGGGGTTAGTGTTTGTTGTTAGGGGTTTAGTGTTGTTTCTTGTTGGGGTTTAGTGGTTTTTGTTGTTAGGGTGTTAGTGTTGTTTTTTGTTAGGGGTTTAGGGTCGTTTGTTGTTAGGGGGTTAAGGTTGTTTGTTGTTAGGAGGTTAGGGAGGTTTGTTGTTACAGGGTTAGGTTAGTTTCTTGTTAGAGGTTTAGTGTTGTTTGTTGTTAGGGGGTTAGTGTTTGTTGTTAGGGGTTTAGGGTTGTTTCTTGTTCGGGTTTAGTAGTTTTTGTTGTTAGGGTGTTAGTGTTGTTTGTGGATAGGGGGTTAGTGTTGTTGTTTGTTAGGGGGTTAGGGTTGTTTGTTGTTAGGAGGTTAGGGTTGTTTGTTTTTACAGGGTTAGGTTAGTTTCTTGTTAGGGGTTTAGTGTTGTTTGTTGTTAGGGGGTTAGTGTTTGTTGTTAGGGGTTTAGTGTTGTTTCTTGTTGGGGTTTAGTGGTTTTTATTGTTAGGGTGTTAGTGTTGTTTGTTGTTAGGGGTTTAGGGTTGTTTGTTGTTAGGGGTTTAAGGTTGTTGTTAGGAGGTTAGGATTGTTTGTTGTTACGGGGTTAGGTTAGTTTCTTGTTAGGGGTTTGGTGTTGTTTGTTGTTAGGGGGTTAGAGTTTGTTGTTAGGGGTTTAATGTTGTTTCTTGTTGGGGTTTAGTGGTTTTTGTTGTTAGGGTGTTAGTGTTGTTTGTTGTTAGGGGTTTAGGGTTGTTTGTTGTTAGGGGGTTAAGGTTGTTTGTTGTTAGGAGTTTAGGGAGGTTTGTTGTTACAGGGTTAGGTTAGTTTCTTGTTAGGGGTTTGGTGTTGTTTGTTGTTAGGGGGTTAGTGTTTGTTGTTAGGGGTTTAGTGTTGTTTCTTGTAGGGGTTTAGTGGTTTTTGTTGTTAGGGTGTTAGTGTTGTTTGTTGTTAGGGGTTTAGGGTTGTTTGTTGTTAGGGGTTTAAGGTTGCTTGTTGTTAGGAGGTTAGGGTTGTTTGTTGTTACGGGGTTAGGTTAGTTTCTTGTTAGGGGTTTAGTGTTGTTTGTTGTTAGGGGCTTAGTGTTTGTTGTTAGGGGTTTAGGGTTGTTTCTTGTTGGGGTTTAGTAGTTTTTGTTGTTAGGGTGTTAGTGTTGTTTGTTCTTAGGGGGTTAGTGTTGTTGTTTGTTAAGGGGTTAGGATTGTTTGTCGTTAGGAGGTTAGTGTTCTTTGTTGTTACAGGGTTAGGTTAGTTTCTTGTTAGGGGTTTAGTGTTGTTTGTTGTTAGGGGGTTAGTGTTTGTTGTTAGGGGTTTAGTGTTGTTTCTTGTTGGGGTTTAGTGGTTTTTGTTGTTAGGGTGTTAGTGTTGTTTGTTGTTAGGCGTTTAGGGTTGTTTGTTTTTAGGGGTTTAAGGTTGTTTGTTGCTAGGAGGTTAGGGTTGTTTGTTGTTACAGGGTTAGGTTAGTTTCTTGTTAGGGGTTTAGTGTTGTTTGTTGTTAGGGGGTTAGTGTTTGTTGTTAGGGGTTTAGGGTTGTTTCTTGTTGGTGTTTAGTGATTTTTGTTGTTAGGTGTTAGTGTTGTTTGTTGTTAGGGGTTTAGGGTTGTTTGTTGTTAGGGGTTTAAGGTTGTTTGTTGTTAGGAGGGTAGGGTTGTTTGTTGTTACGGGGTTAGGTTAGTTTCTTGTTAGGGGTTTAGTGTTGTTTGTTGTTAGGGGGTTAGTGTTTGTTGTTAGGGGTTTAGGGTTGTTTCTTTTTGGGGTTTAGTAGTTTTTGTTGTTAGGGTGTTAGTGTTGCTTGTTGTTAGGGGGTTAGTGTTGTTTGTGGTTAGGGTGTTAGTGTTGTTTGTGGTTAGGGGGTGAGAGTTGTTGGTTGTTAGAGGGTTAGGATTGTTTGTTGTTAGGGGTTTAGGGTTGTTTGTTGTTAGGGGTTTAAGGTTGTTTGTTGTTAGGAGGTTAGGGATGTTTGTTGTTACTGGGTTAGGTTATTTTCTTGTTAGGGGTTTAGTGTTGTTTGTTGTTAGGGGGTTAGTGTTTGTTGTTAGGGGTTTAGTGCTGTTTCTTGTTGGGGTTTAGTGGTTTTTGTTGTTAGGGTGTTAGTGTTGTTTGTTGTTAGGGGTTTAGGGTTGTGTGTTGTTAGGGGTTTAAGGTTGTTTGTTGTTAGGAGGTTAGGGTTGTTTGTTGTTACGGGGTTAGGTTAGTTTCTTGTTAGGGGTTTAGTGTTGTTTGTTGTTAGGGGGTTAGTGTTTGTTGTTAGGGGTTTAGGGTTGTTTCTTGTTGGGGTTTAGTAGTTTTTGTTGTTAGGGTATTAGTGTTGTTTGTGGTTAGGGGGTTAGTGTTGTTGTTTGTTAGGGGGTTAGGGTTGTTTGTTGTTAGGAGGTTAGGGTTGTTTGTTGTTACAGGGTTAGGTTAGTTTCTTGTTAGGGGTTTAGTGTTGTTTGTTGTTAGGGGGTTAGTGTTTGTTGTTAGGGGTTTAGTCTTGTTTCTTATTGGGGTTTAGTGTTTTTTGTTGTTAGGGTGTTAGTGTAGTTTGTTGTTAGAGGTTTAGGGTTGTTTGTTGTTAGGGGTTTAAGGTTGTTTGTTGTTAGGAGGTTAAGGTTGTTTGTTGTTACGGGGTTAGGTTAGTTTCTTGTTAGGGGTTTAGTGTGGTTTGTTGCTAGGGGGTTAGTGTTTGTTGTTAGGGGTTTAGGGTTGTTTCTTTTTGGGGTTTAGTAGTTTTTGTTGTTAGGGTGTTAGTGTTGTTTGTGGTTAGGGTGTTAGTGTTGTTTGTGGTTAGGGGGTGAGAGTTGTTGGTTGTTAGGGGGTTAGGATTGTTTGTTGTTAGGGGTTTAGGGTTGTTTGTTGTTAGGGGGTTAAGGTGGTTTGTTGTTAGGAGGTTAGGGTTGTTTGTTGTTACAGGGTTAGGTTAGTTTCTTGTTAAGGGTTTAGTGTTGTTTGTTGTTAGGGGGTTAGTGTTTGTTGTTAGGGGTTTAGTGTTGTTTCTTGTTGGGGTTTAGTGGTTTTTGTTGTTAGGGTGTTAGTGTTGTTTGTTGTTAGGGGTTTAGGGTTGTTTGTTAGGGGTTTAAGGTTGTTTGTTGTTAGGAGGTTAGGGTTGTTTGTTGTTACGGGGTTAGGTTAGTTTCTTGTTAGGGGTTTAGTGTTGTTTGTTGTTAGGGGGTTAGTGTTTGTTGTTAGGGGTTTAGTCTTGTTTCTTGTTGGGGTTTAGTGGTTTTTGTTGTTAGGGTGTTAGTGTTGTTTGTTGTTAGGGGTTTAGGGTTGTTTGTTAGGGGTTTAAGGTTGTTTGTTGTTAGGAGGTTAGGGTTGTTTGTTGTTACAGGGTTAGGTTAGTTTCTTGTTAGGGGTTTAGTGTTGTTTGTTGTTAGGGGGTTAGTGTTTGTTGTTAGGGGTTTAGTCTTGTTTCTTGTTGGGGTTTAGTCGTTTTTGTTGTTAGGGTGTTAGTGTTGTTTGTTGTTAGAGGTTTAGGGTTGTTTGTTGTTAGGGGTTTAAGGTTGTTTGTTGTTAGGAGGTTAGGGTTGTTTGTTGTTACGGGGTTAGGTTAGTTTCTTGTTAGGGGTTTAGTGTTGCTTGTTGTTAGGGGGTTAGTGTTTGTTGTTAGGGGTTTAGAGTTGTTTCTTGTTGGGGTTTAGTAGTTTTGTTGTTAGGGTGTTAGTGTTGTTTGTGGTTAGGGTGTTAGTGTTGTTTGTGGTTAGGGGGTGAGAGTTGTTGGTTGTTAGGGGGTTATTATTGTTTGTTGTTAGGGGTTTAGGGTTGTTTGTTGTTAGGGGTTTAAGGTTGTTTGTTGTTAGGAGGTTAGGATTGTTTGTTGTTACGGGGTTAGGTTAGTTTCTTGTTAGGGGTTTGGTGTTGTTTGTTGTTAGGGGGTTAGTGTTTGTTGTTAGGGGTTTAGTGTTGTTTCTTGTTGGGGTTTAGTGGTTTTTGTTGTTAGGGTGTTAGTGTTGTTTGTTGTTAGGATTTTAGGGTTGTTTGTTGTTAGGGGGTTAAGGTTGGTTGTTGTTAGGAGGTTAGGGAGGTTTGTTGTTACAGGGTTAGGTTAGTTTCTTGTTAGGGGTTTGGTGTTGTTTGTTGTTAGGGGGTTAGTGTTTGTTGTTAGGGGTTTAGTGTTGTTTCTTGTAGGGGTTTAGTGGTTTTTGTTGTTAGGGTGTTAGTGTTGTTTGTTGTTAGGCGTTTAGGGTTGTTTGTTTTTAGGGGTTTAAGGTTGTTTGTTGTTAGGAGGTTAGGGTTGTTTGTTGTTACAGGGTTAGGTTAGTTTCTTGTTAGGGGTTTAGTGTTGTTTGTTGTTAGGGGGTTAGTGTTTGTTGTTAGGGGTTTAGGGTTGTTTCTTGTTGGGGTTTAGTAGTTTTTGTTGTTAGGGTGTTAGTGTTGTTTGTTCTTAGGGGGTTAGTGTTGTTGTTTGTTAGGGTGTTATTATTGTTTGTCGTAAGGAGGTTAGTGTTCTTTGTTGTTACAGGGTTAGGTTAGTTTCTTGTTAGGGGTTTAGTGTTGTTTGTTGTTAGGGGGTTAGTGTTTGTTGTTAGGGGTTTAGTGTTGTTTCTTGTTGGGGTTTAGTGGTTTTTGTTGTTAGGGTGTTAGTGTTGTTTGTTGTTAGGCGTTTAGGGTTGTTTGTTTTTAGGGGTTTAAGGTTGTTTGTTGCTAGGAGGTTAGGGTTTTTTGTTGTTACGGGGTTAGGTTAGTTTCTTGTTAGGGGTTTAGTGTTGTTTGTTGTTAGGGGGTTAGTGTTTGTTGTTAGGGGTTTAGTGTTGTTTCTTGTTGGGGTTTAGTAGTTTTTGTTGTTAGGGTGTTAGTGTTGTTTGTTGTTAGGGGGTTAGTGTTGTTTGTTCTTACGGGGTTAGTGTTGTTTGTGGTTAGGGTGTTAGTGTTGTTTGTGGTTAGGGGGTGTGCGTTGTTGGTTGTTAGGGGGTTAGGATTGTTTGTTGTTAGGGGTTTAGGGTTGTTTGTTGTTAGGGGGTTAAGGTTGTTTGTTGTTAGGAGGTTAGGGTTGTTTGTTGTTACAGGGTTAGGTTAGTTTCTTGTTAGGGGTTTAGTGTTGTTTGTTGTTAGGGGGTTAGTGTTTGTTGTTAGGGGTTTAGGGTTGTTTCTTGTTGGGGTTTAGTGGTTTTTGTTGTTAGGTGTTAGTGTTGTTTGTTGTTAGGGGTTTAGGGTTGTTTGTTGTTAAGGGTTTAAGGTTGTTTGTTGTTAGGAGGGTAGGGTTGTTTGTTGTTACGGGGTTAGGTTAGTTTCTTGTTAGGGGTTTAGTGTTGTTTGTTGTTAGGGGGTTAGTGTTTGTTGTTAGGGTTTAGGGTTGTTTCTTTTTTGGGTTTAGTAGTTTTTGTTGTTAGGGTATTAGTGTTGCTTGTTGTTAGGGGGTTAGTGTTGTTTGTTCTTACGGGGTTAGTGTTGTTTGTGGTTAGGGTGTTAGGGTTGTTGTTTGTTAGGGGGTTAGGGTTGTTTGTTGTTAGGAGGTTAGGGTTGTTTGTTGTTACAGGGTTAGGTTAGTTTCTTGTTAGGGGTTTAGTGTTGTTTGTTGTTAGGGGGTTAGTGTTTGTTGTTAGGGGTTTAGTCTTGTTTCTTATTGGGGTTTAGTGTTTTTTGTTGTTAGGGTGTTAGTGTTGTTTGTTGTTAGAGGTTTAGGGTTGTTTGTTGTTAGGGGTTTAAGGTTGTTTGTTGTTAGGAGGTTAGGGTTGTTTGTTGTTACGGGGTTAGGTTAGTTTCTTGTTAGGGGTTTAGTGTGGTTTGTTGCTAGGGGGTTAGTGTTTGTTGTTAGGGGTTTAGGGTTGTTTCTTTTTGGGGTTTAGTAGTTTTTGTTGTTAGGGTGTTAGTGTTGTTTGTGGTTAGGGTGTTAGTGTTGTTTGTGGTTAGGGGGTGAGAGTTGTTGGTTGTTAGGGGGTTAGGATTGTTTGTTGTTAGGGGTTTAGGGTTGTTTGTTGTTAGGGGGTTAAGGTGGTTTGTTGTTAGGAGGTTAGGGTTGTTTGTTGTTACAGGGTTAGGTTAGTTTCTTGTTAGGGGTTTAGTGTTGTTTGTTGTTATGGGGTTAGTGTTTGTTGTTAGGGGTTTAGTGTTGTTTCTTGTTGGGGTTTAGTGGTTTTTGTTGTTAGGGTGTTAGTGTTGTTTGTTGTTAGGGGTTTAGGGTTGTTTGTTGTTAGGGTTTTAAGGTTGTTTGTTGTTAGGAGGTTAGGGTTGTTTGTTGTTACGGGGTTAGGTTAGTTTCTTGTTAGGGGTTTAGTGTTGTTTGTTGTTAGGGGGTTAGTGTTTGTTGTTAGGGGTTTAGGGTTGTTTCTTGTTGGGGTTTAGTAGTTTTTGTTGTTAGGGTATTAGTGTTGTTTGTGGTTAGGGGGTTAGTGTTGTTGTTTGTTAGGGGGTTAGGGTTGTTTGTTGTTAGGAGGTTAGGGTTGTTTGTTGTTACAGGGTTAGGTTAGTTTCTTGTTAGGGGTTTAGTGTTGTTTGTTGTTAGGGGGTTAGTGTTTGTTGTTAGGGGTTTAGTCTTGTTTCTTGTTGGGGTTTAGTGTTTTTTGTTGTTAGGGTGTTAGTGTTGTTTGTTGTTAGAGGTTTAGGGTTGTTTGTTGTTAGGGGTTTAAGGTTGTTTGTTGTTAGGAGGTTAGGGTTGTTTGTTGTTACGGGGTTAGGTTAGTTTCTTGTTAGGGGTTTAGTGTTGTTTGCTGTTAGGGGGTTAGTGTTTGTTGTTAGGGGTTTAGGGTTGTTTCTTTTTGGGGTTTAGTAGTTTTTGTTGTTAGGGTGTTAGTGTTGTTTGTGGTTAGGGTGATAGTGTTGTTTGTGGTTAGGAGGTTAGAGTTGTTGGTTGTTAGGGGGTTATTATTGTTTGTTGTTAGGGGTTTAGGGTTGTTTGTTGTTAGGGGGTTAAGGTGGTTTGTTGTTAGGAGGTTAGGGTTGTTTGTTGTTACAGGGTTAGGTTAGTTTCTTGTTAGGGGTTTAGTGTTGTTTGTTGTTAGGGGGTTAGTGTTTGTTGTTAGGGGTTTAGGGTTGTTTCTTTTTGGGGTTTAGTAGTTTTTGTTGTTAGGGTGTTAGTTTTGCTTGTTGTTAGGGGGTTAGTGTTGTTTGTTCTTACGGGGTTAGTGTTGTTTGTGGTTAGGGTGTTAGTGTTGTTTGTGGTTAGGGGGTGAGAGTTGTTGGTTGTTAGAGGGTTAGGATTGTTTGTTGTTAGGGGTTTAGGGTTGTTTGTTGTTAGGGGGTTAAGGTGGTTTGTTGTTATGAGATTAGGGCTGTTTGTTGTTACAGGGTTAGGTTAGTTTCTTGTTAGGGGCTTAGTGTTGTTTGTTGTTAGGGGGTTAGTGTTTGTTGTTAGGGGTTTAGTGTTGTTTCTTGTTGGGGTTTAGTGCTTTTTGTTGTTAGGGTGTTAGTGTTGTTTGTTGTTAGGGGTTTAGGGTTGTTTGTTGTTAGGGGTTTAAGGTTGTTTGCTGTTAGGAGGTTAGGGTTGTTTGTTGTTACGGGGTTAGGTTAGTTTCTTGTTAGGGGTTTAGTGTTGCTTGTTGTTAGGGGGTTAGTGTTTGTTGTTAGGGGTTTAGGGTTGTTTCTTGTTCGGGTTTAGAAGTTTTTGTTGTTAGGGTGTTAGTGTTGTTTGTTGTTAGGGGGTTAGTGTTGTTTGTTCTTACGGGGTTAGTGTTGTTTGTGGTTAGGGTGTTAGTGTTGTTTGTGGTTAGGGGGTGAGCGTTGTTGGTTGTTAGAGGGTTAGGATTGTTTGTTGTTAGGGGGTTAAGGTTGTTTGTTGTTAGGAGTTTAGGGCTGTTTTTTGTTACAGGGTTAGGTTAGTTTCTTGTTAACGGTTTAGTGTTGTTTGTTGTTAGGGGGTTAGTGTTTGTTGTTAGGGGTTTAGTGTTGTTTCTTGTTGGGGTTTAGTGTTTTTTGTTGTTAGGGTGTTAGTGTTGTTTGTTGTTAGGGGTTTAGGGTTGTTTGTTGTTAGGGGTTTAAGGTTGTTTGTTGTTAGGAGGTTAGGGTTGTTTGTTGTTACGGGGTTAGGTTAGTTTCTTGTTAGGGGTTTAGGGTTGTTTGTTGTTAGGGGGTTAGTGTTTGTTGTTAGGGGTTTAGGGTTGTTTCTTTTTGGGGTTTAGTAGTTTTTTTTTTAGGGTGTTAATGTTGTTTGTGGTTAGGGGGTTAGTGTTTTTTGTTCTTACGGGGTTAGTGTTGTTTGTGGTTAGGGTGTTAGTGTTGTTTGTGGTTAGGGGGTGAGAGTTGTTGGTTGTTAGGGGGTTAGGATTGTTTGTTGTTAGGGGTTTAGGGTTGTTTGTTGTTAGGGGTTTAAGGTTGTTTGTTGTTAGGAGGTTAGGGATGTTTGTTGTTACTGGGTTAGGTTATTTTCTTGTTAGGGGTTTAGTGTTGTTTGTTGTTAGGGGGTTAGTGTTTGTTGTTAGGGGTTTAGTGTTGTTTCTTGTTGGGGTTTAGTGGTTTTTGTTGTTAGGGTGTTAGTGTTGTTTGTTGTTAGGGGTTTAGGGTTGTTTGTTGTTAGGGGTTTAAGGTTGTTTGTTGTTAGGAGGTTAGGGTTGTTTGTTGTTACGGGGTTAGGTTAGTTTCTTGTTAGGGGTTTAGTGTTGTTTGTTGTTAGGGGGTTAGTGTTTGTTGTTAGGGGTTTAGGGTTGTTTCTTGTTGGGGTTTAGTAGTTTTTGTTGTTAGGGTATTAGTGTTGTTTGTGGTTAGGGGGTTAGTGTTGTTGTTTGTTAGGGGGTTAGGGTTGTTTGTTGTTAGGAGGTTAGGGTTGTTTGTTGTTACAGGGTTAGGTTAGTTTCTTGTTAGGGGTTTAGTGTTGTTTGTTGTTAGGGGGTTAGTGTTTGTTGTTAGGGGTTTAGTCTTGTTTCTTATTGGGGTTTAGTGTTTTTTGTTGTTAGGGTGTTAGTGTTGTTTGTTGTTAGAGGTTTAGGGTTGTTTGTTGTTAGGGGTTTAAGGTTGTTTGTTGTTAGGAGGTTAGGGTTGTTTGTTGTTACGGGGTTAGGTTAGTTTCTTGTTAGGGGTTTAGTGTGGTTTGTTGCTAGGGGGTTAGTGTTTGTTGTTAGGGGTTTAGGGTTGTTTCTTTTTGGGGTTTAGTAGTTTTTGTTGTTAGGGTGTTAGTGTTGTTTGTGGTTAGGGTGTTAGTGTTGTTTGTGGTTAGGGGGTGAGAGTTGTTGGTTGTTAGGGGGTTAGGATTGTTTGTTGTTAGGGGTTTAGGGTTGTTTGTTGTTAGGGGGTTAAGGTGGTTTGTTGTTAGGAGGTTAGGGCTGTTTGTTGTTACAGGGTTAGGTTAGTTTCTTGTTAGGGGTTTAGTGTTGTTTGTTGTTATGGGGTTAGTGTTTGTTGTTAGGGGTTTAGTGTTGTTTCTTGTTGGGGTTTAGTGGTTTTTGTTGTTAGGGTGTTAGTGTTGTTTGTTGTTAGGGGTTTAGGGTTGTTTGTTGTTAGGGTTTTAAGGTTGTTTGTTGTTAGGAGGTTAGGGTTGTTTGTTGTTACGGGGTTAGGTTAGTTTCTTGTTAGGGGTTTAGTGTTGTTTGTTGTTAGGGGGTTAGTGTTTGTTGTTAGGGGTTTAGGGTTGTTTCTTGTTGGGGTTTAGTAGTTTTTGTTGTTAGGGTATTAGTGTTGTTTGTGGTTAGGGGGTTAGTGTTGTTGTTTGTTAGGGGGTTAGGGTTGTTTGTTGTTAGGAGGTTAGGGTTGTTTGTTGTTACAGGGTTAGGTTAGTTTCTTGTTAGGGGTTTAGTGTTGTTTGTTGTTAGGGGGTTAGTGTTTGTTGTTAGGGGTTTAGTCTTGTTTCTTGTTGGGGTTTAGTGTTTTTTGTTGTTAGGGTGTTAGTGTTGTTTGTTGTTAGAGGTTTAGGGTTGTTTGTTGTTAGGGGTTTAAGGTTGTATGTTGTTAGGAGGTTAGGGTTGTTTGTTGTTACGGGGTTAGGTTAGTTTCTTGTTAGGGGTTTAGTGTTGTTTGCTGTTAGGGGGTTAGTGTTTGTTGTTAGGGGTTTAGGGTTGTTTCTTTTTGGGGTTTAGTAGTTTTTGTTGTTAGGGTGTTAGTGTTGTTTGTGGTTAGGGTGATAGTGTTGTTTGTGGTTAGGAGGTTAGAGTTGTTGGTTGTTAGGGGGTTATTATTGTTTGTTGTTAGGGGTTTAGGGTTGTTTGTTGTTAGGGGGTTAAGGTGGTTTGTTGTTAGGAGGTTAGGGTTGTTTGTTGTTACAGGGTTAGGTTAGTTTCTTGTTAGGGGTTTAGTGTTGTTTGTTGTTAGGGGGTTAGTGTTTGTTGTTAGGGGTTTAGGGTTGTTTCTTTTTGGGGTTTAGTAGTTTTTGTTGTTAGGGTGTTAGTTTTGCTTGTTGTTAGGGGGTTAGTGTTGTTTGTTCTTACGGGGTTAGTGTTGTTTGTGGTTAGGGTGTTAGTGTTGTTTGTGGTTAGGGGGTGAGAGTTGTTGGTTGTTAGAGGGTTAGGATTGTTTGTTGTTAGGGGTTTAGGGTTGTTTGTTGTTAGGGGGTTAAGGTGGTTTGTTGTTATGAGATTAGGGCTGTTTGTTGTTACAGGGTTAGGTTAGTTTCTTGTTAGGGGTTTAGTGTTGTTTGTTGTTAGGGGGTTAGTGTTTGTTGTTAGGGGTTTAGTGTTGTTTCTTGTTGGGGTTTAGTGCTTTTTGTTGTTAGGGTGTTAGTGTTGTTTGTTGTTAGGGGTTTAGGGTTGTTTGTTGTTAGGGGTTTAAGGTTGTTTGCTGTTAGGAGGTTAGGGTTGTTTGTTGTTACGGGGTTAGGTTAGTTTCTTGTTAGGGGTTTAGTGTTGCTTGTTGTTAGGGGGTTAGTGTTTGTTGTTAGGGGTTTAGGGTTGTTTCTTGTTCGGGTTTAGAAGTTTTTGTTGTTAGGGTGTTAGTGTTGTTTGTTGTTAGGGGGTTAGTGTTGTTTGTTCTTACGGGGTTAGTGTTGTTTGTGGTTAGGGTGTTAGTGTTGTTTGTGGTTAGGGGGTGAGCGTTGTTGGTTGTTAGAGGGTTAGGATTGTTTGTTGTTAGGGGGTTAAGGTTGTTTGTTGTTAGGAGTTTAGGGCTGTTTTTTGTTACAGGGTTAGGTTAGTTTCTTGTTAACGGTTTAGTGTTGTTTGTTGTTAGGGGGTTAGTGTTTGTTGTTAGGGGTTTAGTGTTGTTTCTTGTTGGGGTTTAGTGTTTTTTGTTGTTAGGGTGTTAGTGTTGTTTGTTGTTAGGGGTTTAGGGTTGTTTGTTGTTAGGGGTTTAAGGTTGTTTGTTGTTAGGAGGTTAGGGTTGTTTGTTGTTACGGGGTTAGGTTAGTTTCTTGTTAGGGGTTTAGTGTTGTTTGTTGTTAGGGGGTTAGTGTTTGTTGTTAGGGGTTTAGGGTTGTTTCTTTTTGGGGTTTAGTAGTTTTTTTTGTTAGGGTGTTAATGTTGTTTGTGGTTAGGGGGTTAGTGTTGTTTGTTCTTACGGGGTTAGTGTTGTTTGTGGTTAGGGTGTTAGTGTTGTTTGTGGTTAGGGGGTGAGAGTTGTTGGTTGTTAGGGGGTTAGGATTGTTTGTTGTTAGGGGTTTAGGGTTGTTTGTTGTCAGGGGGTTAAGGTGGTTTGTTGTTAGGAGGTTAAGGCTGTTTGTTGTTACAGGGTTAGGTTAGTTTCTTGTTAGGGGTTTAGTGTTGTTTGTTGTTAGGGGGTTAGTGTTTGTTGTTAGGGGTTTAGTGTTGTTTCTTGTTGGGGTTTAGTGGTTTTTGTTGTTAGGGTGTTAGTGTTGTTTGTTGTTAGGGGTTTAGGGTTGTTTGTTGTTAGGGGTTTAAGGTTGTTTGTTGTTAGGAGGTTAGGGTTGTTTGTTGTTACGGGGTTAGGTTAGTTTCTTGTTAGGGGTTTAGTGTTGTTTGTTGTTAGGGGGTTAGTGTTTGTTGTTAGGGGTTTAGGGTTGTTTCTTGTTGGGGTTTAGTAGTTTTTGTTGTTAGGGTATTAGTGTTGTTTGTGGTTAGGGGGTTAGTGTTGTTGTTTGTTAGGGGGTTAGGGTTGTTTGTTGTTAGGGGTTTAGGGTTGTTTGTTGTTACAGGGTTAGGTTAGTTTCTTGTTAGGGGTTTAGTGTTGTTTGTTGTTAGGGGGTTAGTGTTTGTTGTTAGGGGTTTAGTCTTGTTTCTTGTTGAGGTTTAGTGTTTTTTGTTGTTAGGGTGTTAGTGTTGTTTGTTGTTAGAGGTTTAGGGTTGTTTGTTGTTAGGGGTTTAAGGTTGTTTGTTGTTAGGAGGTTAGGGTTGTTTGTTGTTACGGGGTTAGGTTAGTTTCTTCTTAGGGGTTTAGTGTGGTTTGTTGCTAGGGGGTTAGTGTTTGTTGTTAGGGGTTTAGGGTTGTTTCTTCTTGGGGTTTAGTAGTTTTTGTTGTTAGGGTGTTAGTGTTGTTTGTGGTTAGGGTGATAGTGATGTTTGTGGTTAGGAGGTTAGAGTTGTTGGTTGTTAGGGGGTTATTATTGTTTGTTGTTAGGGGTTTAGGGTTGTTTGTTGTTAGGGGGTTAAGGTGGTTTGTTGTTAGGAGGTTAGGGTTGTTTGTTGTTACAGGGTTAGGTTAGTTTCTTGTTAGGGGTTTAGTGTTGTTTGTTGTTAGGGGGTTAGTGTTTGTTGTTAGGGGTTTAGGGTTATTTCTTTTTGGGGTTTAGTAGTTTTTGTTGTTAGGGTGTTAGTTTTGCTTGTTGTTAGGGGGTTAGTGTTGTTTGTTCTTACGGGGTTAGTGTTGTTTGTGGTTAGGGTGTTAGTGTTGTTTGTGGTTACGGGGTGAGAGTTGTTGGTTGTTAGAGGGTTAGGATTGTTTGTTGTTAGGGGTTTAGGGTTGTTTGTTGTTAGGGGGTTAAGGTGGTTTGTTGTTATGAGATTACTGCTGTTTGTTGTTACAGGGTTAGGTTAGTTTCTTGTTAGGGGTTTAGTGTTGTTTGTTGTTAGGGGGTTAGTGTTTGTTGTTAGGGGTTTAGTGTTGTTTCTTGTTGGGGTTTTGTGCTTTTTGTTGTTAGGGTGTTAGTGTTGTTTGTTGTTAGGGGTTTAGGGTTGTTTGTTGTTAGGGGTTTAAGGTTGTTTGCTGTTAGGAGGTTAGGGTTGTTTGTTGTTACGGGGTTAGGTTAGTTTCTTGTTAGGGGTTTAGTGTTGCTTGTTGTTAGGGGGTTAGTGTTTGTTGTTAGGGGTTTAGGGTTGTTTCTTGTTGGGGTTTAGTAGTTTTTGTTGTTAGGGTGTTAGTGTTGTTTGTTGTTAGGGGGTTAGTGTTGTTTGTTCTTACTGGGTTAGTGTTGTTTGTGGTTAGGGTGTTAGTGTTGTTTGTGGTTAGGGGGTGAGCGTTGTTGGTTGTTAGAGGGTTAGGATTGTTTGTTGTTAGGGGGTTAAGGTTGTTTGTTGTTAGGAGGTTAGGGCTGTTTTTTGTTACAGGGTTAGGTTAGTTTCTTGTTAACGGTTTAGTGTTGTTTGTTGTTAGGGGGTTAGTGTTTGTTGTTAGGGGTTTAGTGTTGTTTCTTGTTGGGGTTTAGTGTTTTTTGTTGTTAGGGTGTTAGTGTTGTTTGTTGTTAGGGGTTTAGGGTTGTTTGTTGTTAGGGGTTTAAGGTTGTTTGTTGTTAGGAGGTTAGGGTTGTTTGTTGTTACGGGGTTAGGTTAGTTTCTTGTTAGGGGTTTAGTGTTGTTTGTTGTTAGGGGGTTAGTGTTTGTTGTTAGGGGTTTAGGGTTGTTTCTTTTTGGGGTTTAGTAGTTTTTGTTGTTAGGGTGTTAGTGTTGTTTGTGGTTAGGGGGTTAGTGTTGTTTGTTCTTACGGGGTTAGTGTTGTTTGTGGTTAGGGTTAGTGTTGTTTGTGGTTAGGGGGTGAGAGTTGTTGGTTGTTAGGGGGTTAGGATTGTTTGTTGTTAGGGGTTTAGGGTTGTTTGTTGTTAGGGGTTTAAGGTTGTTTGTTGTTAGGAGGTTAGGGTTGTTTGTTGTTACGGGATTAGGTTAGTTTCTTGTTAGGGGTTTAGTGTTGTTTGTTGTTAGGGGGTTAGTGTTTGTTGTTAGGGGTTTAGGGTTGTTTCTTGTTGGGGTTTAGTAGTTTTTGTTGTTAGGGTATTAGTGTTGTTTGTGGTTAGGGGGTTAGTGTTGTTGTTTGTTAGGGGGTTAGGGTTGTTTGTTGTTAGGAGGTTAGGGTTGTTTGTTGTTACAGGGTTAGGTTAGTTTCTTGTTAGGGGTTTAGTGTTGTTTGTTGTTAGGGGGTTAGTGTTTGTTGTTAGGGGTTTAGTCTTGTTTCTTGTTGGGGTTTAGTCGTTCTTGTTGTTAGGGTGTTAGTGTTGTTTGTTGTTAGAGGTTTAGGGTTGTTTGTTGTTAGGGGTTTAAGGTTGTTTGTTGTTAGGAGGTTAGGGTTGTTTGTTGTTACGGGGTTAGGTTAGCTTCTTGTTAGGGGTTTAGTGTTGCTTGTTGTTAGGGGGTTAGTGTTTGTTGTTAGGGGTTTAGAGTTGTTTCTTGTTGGGGTTTAGTAGTTTTGTTGTTAGGGTGTTAGTGTTGTTTGTGGTTAGGGTGTTAGTGTTGTTTGTGGTTAGGGGGTGAGAGTTGTTGGTTGTTAGGGGGTTATTATTGTTTGTTGTTAGGGGTTTAGGGTTGTTTGTTGTTAGGGGTTTAAGGTTGTTTGTTGATAGGACGTTAGGATTGTTTGTTGTTACGGGGTTAGGTTAGTTTCTTGTTAGGGGTTTGGTGTTGTTTGTTGTTAGGGGGTTAGTGTTTGTTGTTAGGGGTTTAGTGTTGTTTCTTGTTGGGGTTTAGTGGTTTTTGTTGTTAGGGTGTTAGTGTTGTTTGTTGTTAGGGGTTTAGGGTTGTTTGTTGTTAGGGGGTTAAGGTTGTTTGTTGTTAGGAGGTTAGGGAGGTTTGTTTTGACAGGGATAGGTTAGTTTCTTGTTAGGGGTTTGGTGTTGTTTGTTGTTAGGGGGTTAGTGTTTGTTGTTAGGGGTTTAGTGTTGTTTCTTGTAGGGGTTTAGTGGTTTTTGTTGTTAGGGTGTTAGTGTTGTTTGTTTTTAGGGGTTTAGGGTTGTTTGTTGTTATGGGTTTAAGGTTGCTTGTTGTTAGGAGGTTAGGGTTGTTTGTTGTTACGGGGTTAGGTTAGTTTCTTGTTAGGGGTTTAGTGTTGTTTGTTGTTAGGGGGTTAGTGTTTGTTGTTAGGGGTTTAGGGTTGTTTCTTGTTGGGGTTTAGTAGTTTTTGTTGTTAGGGTGTTAGTGTTGTTTGTTCTTAGGGGGTTAGTGTTGTTGTTTGTTAGGGGGTTAGGATTGTTTGTCGTAAGGAGGTTAGTGTTCTTTGTTGTTACAGGGTTAGGTTAGTTTCTTGTTAGGGGTTTAGTGTTGTTTGTTGTTAGGGGGTTAGTGTTTGTTGTTAGGGGTTTAGTGTTGTTTCTTGTTGGGGTTTAGTGGTTTTTGTTGTTAGGGTGTTAGTGTTGTTTGTTGTTAGGCGTTTAGGGTTGTTTGTTTTTAGGGGTTTAAGGTTGTTTGTTGCTAGGAGGTTAGGGTTTTTTGTTGTTACGGGGTTAGGTTAGTTTCTTGTTAGAGGTTTAGTGTTGTTTGTTGTTAGGGGGTTAGTGTTTGTTGTTAGGGGTTTAGGGTTGTTTCTTGTTGGGGTTTAGTAGTTTTTGTTGTTAGGGTGTTAGTGTTGTTTGTTGTTAGGGGGTTAGTGTTGTTTGTTCTTACGGGGTTAGTGTTGTTTGTGGTTAGGGTGTTAGTGTTGTTTGTGGTTAGGGGGTGTGCGTTGTTGGTTGTTAGGGGGTTAGGATTGTTTGTTGTTAGGGGTTTAGGGTTGTTTGTTGTTAGGGGGTTAAGGTTGTTTGTTGTTAGGAGGTTAGGGTTGTTTGTTGTTACAGGTTTAGGTTAGTTTCTTGTTAGGGGTTTAGTGTTGTTTGTTGTTAGGGGGTTCGTGTTTGTTGTTAGGGGTTTAGGGTTGTTTCTTGTTGGGGTTTAGTGGTTTTTGTTGTTAGGTGTTAGTGTTGTTTGTTGTTAGGGGTTTAGGGTTGTTTGTTGTTAGGGGTTTAAGGTTGTTTGTTGTTAGGAGGGTAGGGTTGTTTGTTGTTACGGGGTTAGGTTAGTTTCTTGTTAGGGGTTTAGTGTTGTTTGTTGTTGGGGGTTAGTGTTTGTTGTTAGGGTTTAGGGTTGTTTCTTTTTGGGGTTTAGTAGTTTTTGTTGTTAGGGTGTTAGTGTTGCTTGTTGTTAGGGGGTTAGTGTTGTTTGTTCTTACGGGGTTAGTGTTGTTTGTGGTTAGGGTGTTAGTGTTGTTTGTGGTTAGGGGGTGAGAGTTGTTGGTTGTTAGAGGGTTAGGATTGTTTGTTGTTAGGGGTTTAGGGTTGTTTGTTGTTAGGGGTTTAAGGTTGTTTGTTGTTAGGAGGTTAGGGATGTTTGTTGTTACTGGGTTAGGTTATTTTCTTGTTAGGGGTTTAGTGTTGTTTGTTGTTAGGGGGTTAGTGTTTGTTGTTAGGGGTTTAGTGTTGTTTCTTGTTGGGGTTTAGTGGTTTTTGTTGTTAGGGTGTTAGTGTTGTTTGTTGTTAGGGGTTTAGGGTTGTTTGTTGTTAGGGGTTTAAGGTTGTTTGTTGTTAGGAGGTTAGGGTTGTATGTTGTTACGGGGTTAGGTTAGTTTCTTGTTAGGGGTTTAATGTTGTTTGTTGTTAGGGGGTTAGTGTTTGTTGTTAGGGGTTTAGGGTTGTTTCTTGTTGGGGTTTAGTAGTTTTGTTGTTAGGGTATTAGTGTTGTTTGTGGTTAGGGGGTTAGTGTTGTTGTTTGTTAGGGGGTTAGGGTTGTTTGTTGTTAGGAGGTTAGGGTTGTTTGTTGTTACAGGGTTAGGTTAGTTTCTTGTTAGGGGTTTAGTGTTGTTTGTTGTTAGGGGGTTAGTGTTTGTTGTTAGGGGTTTAGTCTTGTTTCTTATTGGGGTTTAGTGTTTTTTGTTGTTAGGGTGTTAGTGTTGTTTGTTGTTAGAGGTTTAGGGTTGTTTGTTGTTAGGGGTTTAAGGTTGTTTGTTGTTAGGAGGTTAGGGTTGTTTGTTGTTACGGGGTTAGGTTAGTTTCTTGTTAGGGGTTTAGTGTGGTTTGTTGCTAGGGGGTTAGTGTTTGTTGTTAGGGGTTTAGGGTTGTTTCTTTTTGGGGTTTAGTAGTTTTTATTGTTAGGGTGTTAGTGTTGTTTGTGGTTAGGGTGTTAGTATTGTTTGTGGTTAGGGGGTGAGAGTTGTTGGTTGTTAGGGGGTTAGGATTGTTTGTTGTTAGGGGTTTAGGGTTGTTTGTTGTTAGGGGGTTAAGGTGGTTTGTTGTTAGGAGGTTAGGGTTGTTTGTTGTTACAGGGTTAGGTTAGTTTCTTGTTAGGGGTTTAGTGTTGTTTGTTGTTAGGGGGTTAGTGTTTGTTGTTAGGGGTTTAGTGTTGTTTCTTGTTGGGGTTTAGTGGTTTTTGTTGTTAGGGTGTTAGTGTTGTTTGTTGTTAGGGGTTTAGGGTTGTTTGTTGTTAGGGGTTTAAGGTTGTTTGTTGTTAGGAGGTTAGGGTTGTTTGTTGTTACGGGGTTAGGTTAGTTTCTTGTTAGGGGTTTAGTGTTGTTTGTTGTTAGGGGGTTAGTGTTTGTTGTTAGGGGTTTAGGGTTGTTTCTTGTTGGGGTTTAGTAGTTTTTGTTGTTAGGGTATTAGTGTTGTTTGTGGTTAGGGGGTTAGTGTTGTTGTTTGTTAGGGGGTTAGGGTTGTTTGTTGTTAGGAGGTTAGGGTTGTTTGTTGTTACAGGGTTAGGTTAGTTTCTTGTTAACGGTTTAGTGTTGTTTGTTGTTAGGGGGTTAGTGTTTGTTGTTAGGGGTTTAGTCTTGTTTCTTGTTGGGGTTTAGTGTTTTTTGTTGTTAGGGTGTTAGTGTTGTTTGTTGTTAGAGGTTTAGGGTTGTTTGTTGTTAGGGGTTTAAGGTTGTTTGTTGTTAGGAGGTTAGGGTTGTTTGTTGTTACGGGGTTAGGTTAGTTTCTTCTTAGGTGTTTAGTGTGGTTTGTTGCTAGGGGGTTAGTGTTTGTTGTTAGGGGTTTAGGGTTGTTTCTTTTTGGGGTTTAGTAGTTTTTGTTGTTAGGGTGTTAGTGTTGTTTGTGGTTAGGGTGATAGTGTTGTTTGTGGTTAGGAGGTTAGAGTTGTTGGTTGTTAGGGGGTTATTATTGTTTGTTGTTAGGGGTTTAGGGTTGTTTGTTGTTAGGGGGTTAAGGTGGTTTGTTGTTAGGAGGTTAGGGTTGTTTGTTGTTACAGGGTTAGGTTAGTTTCTTGTTAGGGGTTTAGTGTTGTTTGTTGTTAGGGGGTTAGTGTTTGTTGTTAGGGGTTTAGGGTTGTTTCTTTTTGGGGTTTAGTAGTTTTTGTTGTTAGGGTGTTAGTGTTGCTTGTTGTTAGGGGGTTAGTGTTGTTTGTTCTTACGGGGTTAGTGTTGTTTGTGGTTAGGGTGTTAGTGTTGTTTGTGGTTAGGGGGTGAGAGTTGTTGGTTGTTAGAGGGTTAGGATTGTTTGTTGTTAGGGGTTTAGGGTTGTTTGTTGTTAGGGGTTTAAGGTTGTTTGTTGTTAGGAGGTTAGGGATGTTTGTTGTTACTGGGTTAGGTTATTTTCTTGTTAGGGGTTTAGTGTTGTTCGTTGTTAGGGGGTTAGTGTTTGTTGTTAGGGGTTTAGGGTTGTTTCTTGTTGGGGTTTAGTAGTTTTTGTTGTTAGGGTATTAGTGTTGTTTGTGGTTAGGGGGTTAGTGTTGTTGTTTGTTAGGGGGTTAGGGTTGTTTGTTGTTAGGAGGTTAGGGTTGTTTGTTGTTACAGGGTTAGGTTAGTTTCTTGTTAGGGGTTTAGTGTTGTTTGTTGTTAGGGGGTTAGTGTTTGTTTTTAGGGGTTTAGTCTTGTTTCTTATTGGGGTTTAGTGTTTTTTGTTGTTAGGGTGTTAGTGTTGTTTGTTGTTAGAGGTTTAGGGTTGTTTGTTGTTAGGGGTTTAAGGTTGTTTGTTGTTAGGAGGTTAGGATTGTTTGTTGTTACGGGGTTAGGTTAGTTTCTTGTTAGGGGTTTAGTGTGGTTTGTTGCTAGGGGGTTAGTGTTTGTTGTTAGGGGTTTAGGGTTGTTTCTTTTTGGGGTTTAGTAGTTTTTGTTGTTAGGGTGTTAGTGTTGTTTGTGGTTAGGGTGTTAGTGTTGTTTGTGGTTAGGGGGTGAGAGTTGTTGGTTGTTAGGGGGTTAGGATTGTTTGTTGTTAGGGGTTTAGGGTTGTTTGTTGTTAGGGGGTTAAGGTGGTTTGTTGTTAGGAGGTTAGGGTTGTTTGTTGTTACAGGGTTAGGTTAGTTTCTTGTTAGGGGTTTAGTGTTGTTTGTTGTTATGGGGTTAGTGTTTGTTGTTAGGGGTTTAGTGTTGTTTCTTGTTGGGGTTTAGTGGTTTTTGTTGTTAGGGTGTTAGTGTTGTTTGTTGTTAGGGGTTTAGGGTTGTTTGTTGTTAGGGTTTTAAGGTTGTTTGTTGTTAGGAGGTTAGGGTTGTTTGTTGTTACGGGGTTAGGTTAGTTTCTTGTTAGGGGTTTAGTGTTGTTTGTTGTTAGGGGGTTAGTGTTTGTTGTTAGGGGTTTAGGGTTGTTTCTTGTTGGGGTTTAGTAGTTTTTGTTGTTAGGGTATTAGTGTTGTTTGTGGTTAAGGGGTTAGTGTTGTTGTTTGTTAGGGGGTTAGGGTTGTTTGTTGTTAGGAGGTTAGGGTTGTTTGTTGTTACAGGGTTAGGTTAGTTTCTTGTTAGGGGTTTAGTGTTGTTTGTTGTTAGGGGGTTAGTGTTTGTTGTTAGGGGTTTAGTCTTGTTTCTTGTTGGGGTTTAGTGTTTTTTGTTGTTAGGGTGTTAGTGTTGTTTGTTGTTAGAGGTTTAGGGTTGTTTGTTGTTAGGGGTTTAAGGTTGTTTGTTGTTAGGAGGTTAGGGTTGTTTGTTGTTACGGGGTTAGGTTAGTTTCTTGTTAGGGGTTTAGTGTTGTTTGCTGTTAGGGGGTTAGTGTTTGTTGTTAGGGGTTTAGGGTTGTTTCTTTTTGGGGTTTAGTAGTTTTTGTTGTTAGGGTGTTAGTGTTGTTTGTGGTTAGGGTGATAGTGTTGTTTTTGGTTAGGAGGTTAGAGTTGTTGGTTGTTAGGGGGTTATTATTGTTTGTTGTTAGGGGTTTAGGGTTGTTTGTTGTTAGGGGGTTAAGGTGGTTTGTTGTTAGGAGGTTAGGGTTGTTTGTTGTTACAGGGTTAGGTTAGTTTCTTGTTAGGGGTTTAGTGTTGTTTGTTGTTAGGGGGTTAGTGTTTGTTGTTAGGGTTTTAGGGTTGTTTCTTTTTGGGGTTTAGTAGTTTTTGTTGTTAGGGTGTTAGTTTTGCTTGTTGTTAGGGGGTTAGTGTTGTTTGTTCTTACGGGGTTAGTGTTGTTTGTGGTTAGGGTGTTAGTGTTGTTTGTGGTTAGGGGGTGAGAGTTGTTGGTTGTTAGAGGGTTAGGATTGTTTGTTGTTAGGGGTTTAGGGTTGTTTGTTGTTAGGGGGTTAAGGTGGTTTGTTGTTATGAGATTAGGGCTGTTTGTTGTTACAGGGTTAGGTTAGTTTCTTGTTAGGGGTTTAGTGTTGTTTGTTGTTAGGGGGTTAGTGTTTGTTGTTAGGGGTTTAGTGTTGTTTCTTGTTGGGGTTTAGTGCTTTTTGTTGTTAGGGTGTTAGTGTTGTTTGTTGTTAGGGGTTTAGGGTTGTTTCTTGTTAGGAGTTTAAGGTTGTTTGCTGTTAGGAGGTTAGGGTTGTTTGTTGTTACGGGGTTAGGTTAGTTTCTTGTTAGGGGTTTAGTGTTGCTTGTTGTTAGGGGGTTAGTGTTTGTTGTTAGGGGTTTAGGGTTGTTTCTTGTTCGGGTTTAGAAGTTTTTGTTGTTAGGGTGTTAGTGTTGTTTGTTGTTAGGGGGTTAGTGTTGTTTGTTCTTACGGGGTAAGTGTTGTTTGTGGTTAGGGTGTTAGTGTTGTTTGTGGTTAGGGGGTGAGCGTTGTTGGTTGTTAGAGGGTTAGGATTGTTTGTTGTTAGGGGGTTAAGGTTGTTTGTTGTTAGGAGGTTAGGGCTGTTTTTTGTTACAGGGTTAGGTTAGTTTCTTGTTAACGGTTTAGTGTTGTTTGTTGTTAGGGGGTTAGTGTTTGTTGTTAGGGGTTTAGTGTTGTTTCTTGTTGGGGTTTAGTGTTTTTTGTTGTTAGGGTGTTAGTGTTGTTTGTTGTTAAGGGTTTAGGGTTGTTTGTTGTTAGGGGTTTAAGGTTGTTTGTTGTTAGGAGGTTAGGGTTGTTTGTTGTTACGGGGTTAGGTTAGTTTCTTGTTAGGGGTTTAGTGTTGTTTGTTGTTAGGGGGTTAGTGTTTGTTGTTAGGGGTTTAGGGTTGTTTCTTTTTGGGGTTTAGTAGTTTTTTTTGTTAGGGTGTTAGTGTTGTTTGTGGTTAGGGGGTTAGTGTTGTTTGTTCTTACGGGGTTAGTGTTGTTTGTGGTTAGGGTGTTAGTGTTGTTTGTGGTTAGGGGGTGAGAGTTGTTGGTTGTTAGGGGGTTAGGATTGTTTGTTGTTAGGGGTTTAGGGTTGTTTGTTGTCAGGGGGTTAAGGTGGTTTGTTGTTAGGAGGTTAAGGCTGTTTGTTGTTACAGGGTTAGGTTAGTTTCTTGTTAGGGGTTTAGTGTTGTTTGTTGTTAGGGGGTTAGTGTTTGTTGTTAGGGGTTTAGTGTTGTTTCTTGTTGGGGTTTAGTGGTTTTTGTTGTTAGGGTGTTAGTGTTGTTTGTTGTTAGGGGTTTAGGGTTGTTTGTTGTTAGGGGTTTAAGGTTGTTTGTTGTTAGGAGGTTAGGGTTGTTTGTTGTTACGGGGTTAGGTTAGTTTCTTGTTAGGGGTTTAGTGTTGTTTGTTGTTAGGGGGTTAGTGTTTGTTGTTAGGGGTTTAGGGTTGTTTCTTGTTGGGGTTTAGTAGTTTTTGTTGTTAGGGTATTAGTGTTGTTTGTGGTTAGGGGGTTAGTGTTGTTGTTTGTTAGGGGGTTAGGGTTGTTTGTTGTTAGGGGTTTAGGGTTGTTTGTTGTTACAGGGTTAGGTTAGTTTCTTGTTAGGGGTTTAGTGTTGTTTGTTGTTAGGGGGTTAGTGTTTGTTGTTAGGGGTTTAGTCTTGTTTCTTGTTGAGGTTTAGTGTTTTTTGTTGTTAGGGTGTTAGTGTTGTTTGTTGTTAGAGGTTTAGGGTTGTTTGTTGTTAGGGGTTTAAGGTTGTTTGTTGTTAGGAGGTTAGGGTTGTTTGTTGTTACGGGGTTAGGTTAGTTTCTTCTTAGGGGTTTAGTGTGGTTTGTTGCTAGGGGGTTAGTGTTTGTTGTTAGGGGTTTAGGGTTGTTTCTTTTTGGGGGTTAGTAGTTTTTGTTGTTAGGGTGTTAGTGTTGTTTGTGGTTAGGGTGATAGTGATGTTTGTGGTTAGGAGGTTAGAGTTGTTGGTTGTTAGGGGGTTATTATTGTTTGTTGTTAGGGGTTTAGGGTTGTTTGTTGTTAGGGGGTTAAGGTGGTTTGTTGTTAGGAGGTTAGGGTTGTTTGTTGTTACAGGGTTAGGTTAGTTTCTTGTTAGGGGTTTAGTGTTGTTTGTTGTTAGGGGGTTAGTGTTTGTTGTTAGGGGTTTAGGGTTGTTTCTTTTTGGGGTTTAGTAGTTTTTGTTGTTAGGGTGTTAGTTTTGCTTGTTGTTAGGGGGTTAGTGTTGTTTGTTCTTACGGGGTTAGTGTTGTTTGTGGTTAGGGTGTTAGTGTTGTTTGTGGTTACGGGGTGAGAGTTGTTGGTTGTTAGAGGGTTAGGATTGTTTGTTGTTAGGGGTTTAGGGTTGTTTGTTGTTAGGGGGTTAAGGTGGTTTGTTGTTATGAGATTAGGGCTGTTTGTTGTTACAGGGTTAGGTTAGTTTCTTGTTAGGGGTTTAGTGTTGTTTGTTGTTAGGGGGTTAGTGTTTGTTGTTAGGGGTTTAGTGTTGTTTCTTGTTGGGGTTTAGTGCTTTTTGTTGTTAGGGTGTTAGTGTTGTTTGTTGTTAGGGGTTTAGGGTTGTTTGTTGTTAGGGGTTTAAGGTTGTTTGCTGTTAGGAGGTTAGGGTTGTTTGTTGTTACGGGGTTAGGTTAGTTTCTTGTTAGGGGTTTAGTGTTGCTTGTTGTTAGGGGGTTAGTGTTTGTTGTTAGGGGTTTAGGGTTGTTTCTTGTTGGGGTTTAGTAGTTTTTGTTGTTAGGGTGTTAGTGTTGTTTGTTGTTAGGGGGTTAGTGTTGTTTGTTCTTACTGGGTTAGTGTTGTTTGTGGTTAGGGTGTTAGTGTTGTTTGTGGTTAGGGGGTGAGCGTTGTTGCTTGTTAGAGGGTTAGGATTGTTTGTTGTTAGGGGGTTAAGGTTGTTTGTTGTTAGGAGGTTAGGGCTGTTTTTTGTTACAGGGTTAGGTTAGTTTCTTGTTAACGGTTTAGTGTTGTTTGTTGTTAGGGGGTTAGTGTTTGTTGTTAGGGGTTTAGTGTTGTTTCTTGTTGGGGTTTAGTGTTTTTTGTTGTTAGGGTGTTAGTGTTGTTTGTTGTTAGGGGTTTAGGGTTGTTTGTTTTTAGGGGTTTAAGGTTGTTTGTTGTTAGGAGGTTAGGGTTGTTTGTTGTTACGGGGTTAGGTTAGTTTCTTGTTAGGGGTTTAGTGTTGTTTGTTGTTAGGGGGTTAGTGTTTGTTGTTAGGGGTTTAGGGTTGTTTCTTTTTGGGGTTTAGTAGTTTTTGTTGTTAGGGTGTTAGTGTTGTTTGTGGTTAGGGGGTTAGTGTTGTTTGTTCTTACGGGGTTAGTGTTGTTTGTGGTTAGGGTGTTAGTGTTGTTTGTGGTTAGGGGGTGAGAGTTGTTGGTTGTTAGGGGGTTATTATTGTTTGTTGTTAGGGGTTTAGGGTTGTTTGTTGTTAGGGGTTTAAGGTTGTTTGTTGTTAGGAGGTTAGGATTGTTTGTTGTTACGGGGTTAGGTTAGTTTCTTGTTAGGGGTTTGGTGTTGTTTGTTGTTAGGGGGTTAGTGTTTGTTGTTAGGGGTTTAGTGTTGTTTCTTGTTGGGGTTTAGTGGTTTTTGTTGTTAGGGTGTTAGTGTTGTTTGTTGTTAGGGGTTTAGGGTTGTTTGTTGTTAGGGGGTTAAGGTTGTTTGTTGTTAGGAGGTTAGGGAGGTTTGTTGTGACAGGGATAGGTTAGTTTCTTGTTAGGGGTTTGGTGTTGTTTGTTGTTAGGGGGTTAGTGTTTGTTGTTAGGGGTTTAGTGTTGTTTCTTGTAGGGGTTTAGTGGTTTTTGTTGTTAGGGTGTTAGTGTTGTTTGTTGTTAGGGGTTTAGGGTTGTTTGTTGTTAGGGGTTTAAGGTTGCTTGTTGTTAGGAGGTTAGGGTTGTTTGTTGTTACGGGGTTAGGTTAGTTTCTTGTTAGGGGTTTAGTGTTGTTTGTTGTTAGGGGGTTAGTGTTTGTTGTTAGGGGTTTAGGGTTGTTTCTTGTTGGGGTTTAGTAGTTTTTGTTGTTAGGGTGTTAGTGTTGTTTGTTCTTAGGGGGTTAGTGTTGTTGTTTGTTAGGGGGTTAGGATTGTTTGTCGTAAGGAGGTTAGTGTTCTCTGTTGTTACAGGGTTAGGTTAGTTTCTTGTTAGGGGTTTAGTGTTGTTTGTTGTTAGGGGGTTAGTGTTTGTTGTTAGGGGTTTAGTGTTGTTTCTTGTTGGGGTTTAGTGGTTTTTGTTGTTAGGGTGTTAGTGTTGTTTGTTGTTAGGCGTTTAGGGTTGTTTGTTTTTAGGGGTTTAAGGTTGTTTGTTGCTAGGAGGTTAGGGTTTTTTGTTGTTACGGGGTTAGGTTAGTTTCTTGTTAGGGGTTTAGTGTTGTTTGTTGTTAGGGGGTTAGTGTTTGTTGTTAGGGGTTTAGTGTTGTTTCTTGTTGGGGTTTAGTAGTTTTTGTTGTTAGGGTGTTAGTGTTGTTTGTTGTTAGGGGGTTAGTGTTGTTTGTTCTTACGGGGTTAGTGTTGTTTGTGGTTAGGGTGTTAGTGTTGTTTGTGGTTAGGGGGTGTGCGTTGTTGGTTGTTAGGGGGTTAGGATTGTTTGGTGTTAGGGGTTTAGGGTTGTTTGTTGTTAGGGGGTTAAGGTTGTTTGTTGTTAGGAGGTTAGGGTTGTTTGTTGTTACAGGGTTAGGTTAGTTTCTTGTTAGGGGTTTAGTGTTGTTTGTTGTTAGGGGGTTCGTGTTTGTTGTTAGGGGTTTAGGGTTGTTTCTTGTTGGGGTTTAGCGGTTTTTGTTGTTAGGTGTTAGTGTTGTTTGTTGTTAGGGGTTTAGGGTAGTTTGTTGTTAGGGGTTCAAGGTTGTTTGTTGTTAGGAGGGTAGGGTTGTTTGTTGTTACGGGGTTAGGTTAGTTTCTTGTTAGGGGTTTAGTGTTGTTTGTTGTTAGGGGGTTAGTGTTTGTTGTTAGGGTTTAGGGTTGTTTCTTTTTGGGGTTTAGTAGTTTTTGTTGTTAGGGTGTTAGTGTTGCTTGTTGTTAGGGGGTTAGTGTTGTTTGTTCTTACGGGGTTAGTGTTGTTTGTGGTTAGGGTGTTAGTGTTGTTTGTGGTTAGGGGGTGAGAGTTGTTGGTTGTTAGAAGGTTAGGATTGTTTGTTGTTAGGGGTTTAGGGTTGTTTGTTGTTAGGGGTTTAAGGTTGTTTGTTGTTAGGAGGTTAGGGATGTTTGTTGTTACTGGGTTAGGTTATTTTCTTGTTAGGGGTTTAGTGTTGTTTGTTGTTAGGGGGTTAGTGTTTGTTGTTAGGGGTTTAGTGTTGTTTCTTGTTGGGGTTTAGTGGTTTTTGTTGTTAGGGTGTTAGTGTTCTTTGTTGTTAGGGGTTTAGGGTTGTTTGTTGTTAGGGGTTTAAGGTTGTTTGTTGTTAGGAGGTTAGGGTTGTATGTTGTTACGGGGTTAGGTTAGTTTCTTGTTAGGGGTTTAGTGTTGTTTGTTGTTAGGGGGTTAGTGTTTGTTGTTAGGGGTTTAGGGTTGTTTCTTGTTGGGGTTTAGTAGTTTTTGTTGTTAGGGTATTAGTGTTGTTTGTGGTTAGGGGGTTAGTGTTGTTGTTTGTTAGGGGGTTAGGGTTGTTTGTTGTTAGGAGGTTAGGGTTGTTTGTTGTTACAGGGTTAGGTTAGTTTCTTGTTAGGGGTTTAGTGTTGTTTGTTGTTAGGGGGTTAGTGTTTGTTGTTAGGGGTTTAGTCTTGTTTCTTATTGGGGTTTAGTGTTTTTTGTTGTTAGGGTGTTAGTGTTGTTTGTTGTTAGAGGTTTAGGGTTGTTTTTTGTTAGGGGTTTAAGGTTGTTTGTTGTTAGGAGGTTAGGGTTGTTTGTTGTTACGGGGTTAGGTTAGTTTCTTGTTAGGGGTTTAGTGTGGTTTGTTGCTAGGGGGTTAGTGTTTGTTGTTAGGGGTTTAGGGTTGTTTCTTTTTGGGGTTTAGTAGTTTTTGTTGTTAGGGTGTTAGTGTTGTTTGTGGTTAGGGTGTTAGTGTTGTTTGTGGTTAGGGGGTGAGAGTTGTTGGTTGTTAGGGGGTTAGGATTGTTTGTTGTTAGGGGTTTAGGGTTGTTTGTTGTTAGGGGGTTAAGGTGGTTTGTTGTTAGGAGGTTAGGGTTGTTTGTTGTTACAGGGTTAGGTTAGTTTCTTGTTAGGGGTTTAGTGTTGTTTGTTGTTAGGGGGTTAGTGTTTGTTGTTAGGGGTTTAGTGTTGTTTCTTGTTGGGGTTTAGTGGTTTTTGTTGTTAGGGTGTTAGTGTTGTTTGTTGTTAGGGGTTTAGGGTTGTTTGTTGTTAGGGGTTTAAGGTTGTTTGTTGTTAGGAGGTTAGGGTTGTTTGTTGTTACGGGGTTAGGTTAGTTTCTTGTTAGGGGTTTAGTGTTGTTTGTTGTTAGGGGGTTAGTGTTTGTTGTTAGGGGTTTAGGGTTGTTTCTTGTTGGGGTTTAGTAGTTTTTGTTGTTAGGGTATTAGTGTTGTTTGTGGTTAGGGGGTTAGTGTTGTTGTTTGTTAGGGGGTTAGGGTTGTTTGTTGTTAGGAGGTTAGGGTTGTTTGTTGTTACAGGGTTAGGTTAGTTTCTTGTTAGGGGTTTAGTGTTGTTTGTTGTTAGGGGGTTAGTGTTTGTTGTTAGGGGTTTAGTCTTGTTTCTTGTTGGGGTTTAGTGTTTTTTGTTGTTAGGGTGTTAGTGTTGTTTGTTGTTAGAGGTTTAGGGTTGTTTGTTGTTAGGGGTTTAAGGTTGTTTGTTGTTAGGAGGTTAGGGTTGTTTGTTGTTACGGGGTTAGGTTAGTTTCTTCTTAGGGGTTTAGTGTGGTTTGTTGCTAGGGGGTTAGTGTTTGTTGTTAGGGGTTTAGGGTTGTTTCTTTTTGGGGTTTAGTAGTTTTTGTTGTTAGGGTGTTAGTGTTGTTTGTGGTTAGGGTGATAGTGTTGTTTGTGGTTAGGAGGTTAGAGTTGTTGGTTGTTAGGGGGTTATTATTGTTTGTTGTTAGGGGTTTAGGGTTGTTTGTTGTTAGGGGGTTAAGGTGGTTTGTTGTTAGGAGGTTAGGGTTGTTTGTTGTTACAGGGTTAGGTTAGTTTCTTGTTAGGGGTTTAGTGTTGTTTGTTGTTAGGGGGTTAGTGTTTGTTGTTAGGGGTTTAGGGTTGTTTCTTTTTGGGGTTTAGTAGTTTTTGTTGTTAGGGTGTTAGTTTTGCTTGTTGTTAGGGGGTTAGTTTTGTTTGTTCTTACGGGGTTAGTGTTGTTTGTGGTTAGGGTGTTAGTGTTGTTTGTGGTTAGGGGGTGAGAGTTGTTGGTTGTTAGAGGGTTAGGATTGTTTGTTGTTAGGGGTTTAGGGTTGTTTGTTGTTAGGGGGTTAAGGTGGTTTGTTGTTATGAGATTAGGGCTGTTTGTTGTTACAGGGTTAGGTTAGTTTCTTGTTAGGGGTTTAGTGTTGTTTGTTGTTAGGGGGTTAGTGTTTGTTGTTAGGGGTTTAGTGTTGTTTCTTGTTGGGGTTTAGTGCTTTTTGTTGTTAGGGTGTTAGTGTTGTTTGTTGTTAGGGGTTTAGGGTTGTTTGTTGTTAGGGGTTTAAGGTTGTTTGCTGTTAGGAGGTTAGGGTTGTTTGTTGTTACGGGGTTAGGTTAGTTTCTTGTTAGGGGTTTAGTGTTGCTTGTTGTTAGGGGGTTAGTGTTTGTTGTTAGGGGTTTAGGGTTGTTTCTTGTTGGGGTTTAGTAGTTTTTGTTGTTAGGGTGTTAGTGTTGTTTGTTGTTAGGGGGTTAGTGTTGTTTGTTCTTACGGGGTTAGTGTTGTTTGTGGTTAGGGTGTTAGTGTTGTTTGTGGTTAGGGGGTGAGCGTTGTTGGTTGTTAGAGGGTTAGGATTGTTTGTTGTTAGGGGGTTAAGGTTGTTTGTTGTTAGGAGGTTAGGGTTGTTTGTTTTTACAGGGTTAGGTTAGTTTCTTGTTAGGGGTTTAGTGTTGTTTGTTGTTAGGGGGTTAGTGTTTGTTGTTAGGGGTTTAGTGTTGTTTCTTGTTGGGGTTTAGTGGTTTTTGTTGTTAGGGTGTTAGTGTTGTTTGTTGTTAGGGGTTTAGAGTTGTTTGTTGTTAGGGGTTTAAGTTTGTTTGCTGTTAGGAGGTTAGGGTTGTTTGTTGTTACGGGGTTAGGTTAGTTTCTTGTTAGGGGTTTAGTGTGGTTTGTTGCTAGGGGGTTAGTGTTTGTTGTTAGGGGTTTAGGGTTGTTTCTTGTTGGGGTTTAGTAGTTTTTGTTGTTAGGGTGTTAGTGTTGTTTGTTGTTAGGGGGTGAGCGTTGTTGGTTGTTAGAGGGTTAGGATTGTTTGTTGTTAGGGGGTTAAGGTTGTTTGTTGTTAGGAGGTTAGGGTTTTTTTTTGTTACAGGGTTAGGTTAGTTTCTTGTTAAGGGTTTAGTGTTGTTTGTTGTTATGGGGTTAGTGTTTGTTAGGGGTTTAGTGTTGTTTCTTGTTGGGGTTTAGTGTTTTTTGTTGTTAGGGTGTTAGTGTTGTTTGTTGTTAGGGGTTTAGGGTTGTTTGTTGTTAGGGGTTTAAGGTTGTTTGTTGTTAGGAGGTTAGGGTTGTTTGTTGTTACGGGGTTAGGTTAGTTTCTTGTTAGGGGTTTAGTGTGGTTTGTTGTTAGGGGTTTAGGGTTGTTTCGTTTTGGGGTTCAGTAGTTTTTGTTGTTAGGGTGTTAGTGTTGTTTGTGGTTAGGGGGTTAGTGTTGTTTGTTCCTACGTGGTTAGTGTTGTTTGTGGTTAGGGTGTTAGTGTTGTTTGTGGTTAGGGGGTGAGAGTTGTTGGTTGTTAGGGGGTTAGGATTGTTTGTTGTTAGGGGTTTAGGGTTGTTTGTTGTTAGGGGGTTAAGGTGGTTTGTTGTTAGGAGGTTAGGGCTGTTTCTTGTTTCAGGGTTAGGTTAGTTTCTTGTTAGGGGTTTAGTGTTGTTTGTTGTTAGGGGGTTAGTGTTTCTTGTTAGGGGTTTAGTGTTGTTTCTTGTTGGGGTTTAGTGGTTTTTGTTGTTAGGGTGTTAGTGTTGTTTGTTGTTAGGGGTTTAGGGTTGTTTGTTGTTAGGGGTTTAAGGTTGTTTGTTGTTAGGAGGTTAGGGTTGTTTGTTGTTACGGGGTTAGGTTAGTTTCTTGTTAGGGGTTTAGTGTTGTTTGTTGTTAGGGGGTTAGTGTTTGTTGTTAGGGGTTTAGGGTTGTTTCTTGTTGGGGTTTAGTAGTTTTCGTTGTTAGGGTATTAGTGTTGTTTGTGGTTAGGGGATTAGTTTTGTTGTTTGTTAGGGGGTTAGGGTTGTTTGTTGTTAGGAGGTTAGGGTTGTTTGTTGTTACAGGGTTAGGTTAGTTTCTTGTTAGGGGTTTAGTGTTGTTTGTTGTTAGGGGGTTAGTGTTTGTTTTTAGGGGTTTAGTCTTGTTTCTTGTTGGGGTTTAGTGTTTTTTGTTGTTAGGGTGTTAGTGTTGTTTGTTGTTAGAGGTTTAGTGTTGTTTGTTGTTAGGGGTTTAAGGTTGTTTGTTTTTAGAAGGTTAGGGTTGTTTGTTGTTACGGGGTTAGGTTAGTTTCTTGTTAGGGTTTTAGTGTGGTTTGTTGCTAGGGGGTTAGTGTTTGTTGTTAGGGGTTTAGGGTTGTTTCTTTTTGGGGTTTAGTAGTTTTTGTTGTTAGGGTGTTAGTGTTGTTTGTGGTTAGGGTGTTAGTGTTGTTTGTGGTTAGGGGAAGAGAGTTGTTGGTTGTTAGGGGGTTATTATTGTTTGTTGTTAGGGGTTTAGGGTTGTTTGTTGTTAGGGGGTTAAGGATGTTTGTTGTTAGGATGTTAGGGTTGTTTGTTGTTACAGGGTTAGGTTAGTTTCTTGTTAGGGGTTTAGTGTTGTTTGTTGTTAGGGAGTTAGTGTTTGTTGTTAGGGGTTTAGTGTTGTTTCTTGTTGGGGTTTAGTGGTTTTTGTTGTTAGGGTGTTAGTGTTGTTTGTTGTTAGGGGTTTAGGGTTGTTTGTTGTTAGGGGTTTAAGGTTGTTTGTTGTTAGGAGGTTAGGGTTGTTTGTTGTTACGGGGTTAGGTTAGTTTCTTGTTAGGTGTTTAGAGTTGTTTTTTGTTAGGGGGTTAGTGTTTCTTGTTAGGGGTTTAGGGTTGTTGCTTGTTGGGGTTTAGTAGTTTTTGTTGTTAGGGTGTTAGTGTTCTTTGTTGTTAGGGGGTAGTATTGTTTGTTCTTACGGGGTTAGTGTTGTTTGTGGTTAGGGTGTTAGTGCTGTTTGTGGTTAGGGGGTGAGCGTTGTTGGTTGTTAGGGGGTTAGGATTGTTTGTTGTTAGGGATTTAGGGTTGTTTGCTGTTAGGGGGTTAAGGTTGTTCGTTGTTAGGAGGTTAGGGTTGTTTGTTGTTACGGGGTTAGGTTAGTTTCTTGTTAGGGGTTTAGTGTTGTTTGTTGTTAGGGGGTTAGTGTTTGTTGTTAGGGGTTTAGGGTTGTTTCTTGTTGGGGTTTAGTAGTTTTTGTTGTTATGGTGTTAGTGTTGTTTGTGGTTAGGGGGTTAGTGTTGTTGTTTGTTAGGGGGTTAGGGTTATTTGTTGTTAGGAGGTTAGGGTTGTTTGTTGTTACAGGGTTAGGTTAGTTTCTTGTTAGGGGTTTTGTGTTGTTTGTTGTTAGGGGGTTAGTGTTTGTTGTTAGGGGTTTAGTGTTGTTTCTTGTTGGGGTTTAGTGTTTTTTGTTGTTAGTGTGTTAGTGTTGTTTGTTGTTAGGGGTTTAGGGTTGTTTGTTGTTAGGGGTTTAAGGTTGTTTGTTGTTAGGAGGTTAGGGTTGTTTGTTGTTACGGGGTTAGGTTAGTTTCTTGTTAGGGGTTTAGTGTTGTTTGTTGTTAGGGGGTTAGTGTTTGTTGTTAGGGGTTTAGGGTTGTTTCTTGTTGGGGTTTAGTAGTTTTTGTTGTTAGGGTGTTAGTGTTGTTTGTTGTTAGGGGGTTAGTGTTGTTTGTTCTTACGGGGTTAGTGTTGTTTGTGGTTAGGGTGTTAGTGTTGTTTGTGGTTAGGGGGTGTGCGTTGTTGGTTGTTAGGGGGTTAGGATGGTTTGTTGTCAGGGGTTTAGGGTTGTTTGTTGTTAGGGGGTTAAGGTTGTTTGTTGTTAGGAGGTTAGGGTTGTTTGTTGTTACGGGGTTAGGTTAGTTTCTTGTTAGGGGTTTAGTGTTTTTTGTTGTTAGGGGGTTAGTGTTTGTTGTTAGGGGTTTAGGGCTGTTTCTTGTTGGGGTTTAGTAGTTTTTGTTGTTAGGGTGTTAGTGTTGTTTGTTGATAGGGATTTAGGGTTGTTTGTTGTTAGGGGTTTAAGGTTGTTTGTTGTTAGGAGGTTAGGGTTGTTTGTTGTTACGGGGTTAGGTTAGTTTCTTGTTAGGGGTTTAGTGTTGTTTGTTGTTAGGGGGTTAGTGTTTGTTGTTAGGGGTTTAGGGTTGTTTCTTGTTGGGGTTTAGTAGTTTTTGTTGTTAGGGTGTTAGTGTTGTTTGTTGTTAGGGGGTTAGTGTTGTTTGTTCTTACGGGGTTAGTGTTGTTTGTGGTTAGGGTGTTAGTGTTGTTTGTGGTTAGGGGGTGAGCGTTGTTGGTTGTTAGAGGGTTAGGATTGTTTGTTGTTAGGGGGTTAAGGTTGTTTGTTGTTAGGAGGTTAGGGTTGTTTGTTTTTACAGGGTTAGGTTAGTTTCTTGTTAGGGGTTTAGTGTTGTTTGTTGTTAGGGGGTTAGTGTTTGTTGTTAGGGGTTTAGTGTTGTTTCTTGTTGGGGTTTAGTGGTTTTTGTTGTTAGGGTGTTAGTGTTGTTTGTTGTTAGGGGTTTAGAGTTGTTTGTTGTTAGGGGTTTAAGTTTGTTTGCTGTTAGGAGGTTAGGGTTGTTTGTTGTTACGGGGTTAGGTTAGTTTCTTGTTAGGGGTTTAGTGTGGTTTGTTGCTAGGGGGTTAGTGTTTGTTGTTAGGGGTTTAGGGTTGTTTCTTGTTGGGGTTTAGTAGTTTTTGTTGTTAGGGTGTTAGTGTTGTTTGTTGTTAGGGGGTGAGCGTTGTTGGTTGTTAGAGGGTTAGGATTGTTTGTTGTTAGGGGGTTAAGGTTGTTTGTTGTTAGGAGGTTAGGGTTTTTTTTTGTTACAGGGTTAGGTTAGTTTCTTGTTAAGGGTTTAGTGTTGTTTGTTGTTATGGGGTTAGTGTTTGTTGTTAGGGGTTTAGTGTTGTTTCTTGTTGGGGTTTAGTGTTTTTTGTTGTTAGGGTGTTAGTGTTGTTTGTTGTTAGGGGTTTAGGGTTGTTTGTTGTTAGGGGTTTAAGGTTGTTTGTTGTTAGGAGGTTAGGGTTGTTTGTTGTTACGGGGTTAGGTTAGTTTCTTGTTAGGGGTTTAGTGTGGTTTGTTGTTAGGGGTTTAGGGTTGTTTCGTTTTGGGGTTCAGTAGTTTTTGTTGTTAGGGTGTTAGTGTTGTTTGTGGTTAGGGGGTTAGTGTTGTTTGTTCCTACGTGGTTAGTGTTGTTTGTGGTTAGGGTGTTAGTGTTGTTTGTGGTTAGGGGGTGAGAGTTGTTGGTTGTTAGGGGGTTAGGATTGTTTGTTGTTAGGGGTTTAGGGTTGTTTGTTGTTAGGGGGTTAAGGTGGTTTGTTGTTAGGAGGTTAGGGCTGTTTCTTGTTTCAGGGTTAGGTTAGTTTCTTGTTAGGGGTTTAGTGTTGTTTGTTGTTAGGGGGTTAGTGTTTCTTGTTAGGGGTTTAGTGTTGTTTCTTGTTGGGGTTTAGTGGTTTTTGTTGTTAGGGTGTTAGTGTTGTTTGTTGTTAGGGGTTTAGGGTTGTTTGTTGTTAGGGGTTTAAGGTTGTTTGTTGTTAGGAGGTTAGGGTTGTTTGTTGTTACGGGGTTAGGTTAGTTTCTTGTTAGGGGTTTAGTGTTGTTTGTTGTTAGGGGGTTAGTGTTTGTTGTTAGGGGTTTAGGGTTGTTTCTTGTTGGGGTTTAGTAGTTTTTGTTGTTAGGGTATTAGTGTTGTTTGTGGTTAGGGGATTAGTTTTGTTGTTTGTTAGGGGGTTAGGGTTGTTTGTTGTTAGGAGGTTAGGGTTGTTTGTTGTTACAGGGTTAGGTTAGTTTCTTGTTAGGGGTTTAGTGTTGTTTGTTGTTAGGGGGTTAGTGTTTGTTTTTAGGGGTTTAGTCTTGTTTCTTGTTGGGGTTTAGTGTTTTTTGTTGTTAGGGTGTTAGTGTTGTTTGTTGTTAGAGGTTTAGTGTTGTTTGTTGTTAGGGGTTTAAGGTTGTTTGTTTTTAGAAGGTTAGGGTTGTTTGTTGTTACGGGGTTAGGTTAGTTTCTTGTTAGGGTTTTAGTGTGGTTTGTTGCTAGGGGGTTAGTGTTTGTTGTTAGGGGTTTAGGGTTGTTTCTTTTTGGGGTTTAGTAGTTTTTGTTGTTAGGGTGTTAGTGTTGTTTGTGGTTAGGGTGTTAGTGTTGTTTGTGGTTAGGGGAAGAGAGTTGTTGGTTGTTAGGGGGTTATTATTGTTTGTTGTTAGGGGTTTAGGGTTGTTTGTTGTTAGGGGGTTAAGGATGTTTGTTGTTAGGATGTTAGGGTTGTTTGTTGTTACAGGGTTAGGTTAGTTTCTTGTTAGGGGTTTAGTGTTGTTTGTTGTTAGGGAGTTAGTGTTTGTTGTTAGGGGTTTAGTGTTGTTTCTTGTTGGGGTTTAGTGGTTTTTGTTGTTAGGGTGTTAGTGTTGTTTGTTGTTAGGGGTTTAGGGTTGTTTGTTGTTAGGGGTTTAAGGTTGTTTGTTGTTAGGAGGTTAGGGTTGTTTGTTGTTACGGGGTTAGGTTAGTTTCTTGTTAGGTGTTTAGAGTTGTTTTTTGTTAGGGGGTTAGTGTTTCTTGTTAGGGGTTTAGGGTTGTTGCTTGTTGGGGTTTAGTAGTTTTTGTTGTTAGGGTGTTAGTGTTCTTTGTTGTTAGGGGGTAGTATTGTTTGTTCTTACGGGGTTAGTGTTGTTTGTGGTTAGGGTGTTAGTGCTGTTTGTGGTTAGGGGGTGAGCGTTGTTGGTTGTTAGGGGGTTAGGATTGTTTGTTGTTAGGGATTTAGGGTTGTTTGCTGTTAGGGGGTTAAGGTTGTTCGTTGTTAGGAGGTTAGGGTTGTTTGTTGTTACGGGGTTAGGTTAGTTTCTTGTTAGGGGTTTAGTGTTGTTTGTTGTTAGGGGGTTAGTGTTTGTTGTTAGGGGTTTAGGGTTGTTTCTTGTTGGGGTTTAGTAGTTTTTGTTGTTATGGTGTTAGTGTTGTTTGTGGTTAGGGGGTTAGTGTTGTTGTTTGTTAGGGGGTTAGGGTTATTTGTTGTTAGGAGGTTAGGGTTGTTTGTTGTTACAGGGTTAGGTTAGTTTCTTGTTAGGGGTTTTGTGTTGTTTGTTGTTAGGGGGTTAGTGTTTGTTGTTAGGGGTTTAGTGTTGTTTCTTGTTGGGGTTTAGTGTTTTTTGTTGTTAGTGTGTTAGTGTTGTTTGTTGTTAGGGGTTTAGGGTCGTTTGTTGTTAGGGGTTTAAGGTTGTTTGTTGTTAGGAGGTTAGGGTTGTTTGTTGTTACGGGGTTAGGTTAGTTTCTTGTTAGGGGTTTAGTGTTGTTTGTTGTTAGGGGGTTAGTGTTTGTTGTTAGGGGTTTAGGGTTGTTTCTTGTTGGGGTTTAGTAGTTTTTGTTGTTAGGGTGTTAGTGTTGTTTGTTGTTAGGGGGTTAGTGTTGTTTGTTCTTACGGGGTTAGTGTTGTTTGTGGTTAGGGTGTTAGTGTTGTTTGTGGTTAGGGGGTGTGCGTTGTTGGTTGTTAGGGGGTTAGGATGGTTTGTTGTCAGGGGTTTAGGGTTGTTTGTTGTTAGGGGGTTAAGGTTGTTTGTTGTTAGGAGGTTAGGGTTGTTTGTTGTTACGGGGTTAGGTTAGTTTCTTGTTAGGGGTTTAGTGTTTTTTGTTGTTAGGGGGTTAGTGTTTGTTGTTAGGGGTTTAGGGCTGTTTCTTGTTGGGGTTTAGTAGTTTTTGTTGTTAGGGTGTTAGTGTTGTTTGTTGATAGGGATTTAGGGTTGTTTGTTGTTAGGGGTTTAAGGTTGTTTGTTGTTAGGAGGTTAGGGTTGTTTGTTGTTACGGGGTTAGGTTAGTTTCTTGTTAGGGGTTTAGTGTTGTTTGTTGTTAGGGGGTTAGTGTTTGTTGTTAGGAGTTTAGGGTTGTTTCTTGTTGGGGTTTAGTAGTTTTTGTTGTTAGGGTGTTAGTGTTGTTTGTTGTTAGGGCGTTAGTGTTGTTTGTTCTTACGGGGTTAGTGTTGTTTGTGGTTAGGGTGTTAGTGTTGTTTGTGGTTAGGGGGTGTGCGTTGTTGGTTGTTAGAGGGTTAGGATTGTTTGTTGTTAGGGGTTTAGGGTTGTTTGTTGTTAGGGGGTTAAGGTGGTTTGTTGTTAGGAGGTTAGGGTTGTTTGTTGTTACAGGGTTAGTTTAGTTTCTTATTAGGGGTTTAGTGTTGTTTGTTGTTAGGGGGTTAGTGTTTGTTGTTAGGGGTTTAGTGTTGTTTCTTGTTGGGGTTTAGTGGTTTTTGTTGTTAGGGTGTTAGTGTTGTTTGTTGATAGGGGTTTAGGGTTGTTTGTTGTTAGGGGTTTAAGGTTGTTCGTTGTTAGGATGTTAGGGTTGTTTGTTGTTACGGGGTTAGGTTAGTTTCTTGTTAGGGGTTTAGTGTTGTTTGTTGTTAGGGGGTTAGTGTTTGTTGTTAGGGGTTTAGGAATGTTTCTTATTGGGGTTTAGTAGTTTTTTTTGTTAGGGTGTTAGTGTTGTTTGTTGTTAGGGGGTTAGTGTGGTTTGTTCTTACGGGGTTAGTGTTGTTTGTGGGTAGGGTGTTAGTGTTGTTTGTGGTTAGGGGGTGTGCGTTGTTGGTTGTTAGGGGGTTAGGATTGTTTGTTGTTAGGGGTTTAGGGTTGTTTGTTGTTAGGGGGTTAAGGATGTTTGTTGTTAGGATGTTAGGGTTGTTTGTTGTTACATTGTTAGGTTAGTTTCTTGTTAGGGGTTTAGTGTTGTTTGTTGTTAGGGGGTTAGTGTTTGTTGTTACGGGTTTAGTGTTGTTTCTTGTTGGGGTTTAGTGGTTTTTATTGTTAGGGTGTTAGTGTTGTTTGTTGTTAGGTGTTTAAGGTTGTTTGTTGTTAGGGGGTTAGTGTTTGTTGTTAGGGGTTTAAGGTTGTTTCTTGTTGGAGTTTAGTAGTTTTTCTTCTTAGGGTGTTAGTGTTGTTTGTGGTTAGGGGGTTAGTGTTGTTGTTTGTTAGGGGGTTAGGGTTGTTTGTTGTTGGGGTTTAGTGGTTTTTGTTGTTAGGGTGTTAGTGATGTTTGTTGTTAGGGGTTTAGGGTTTTTTGTTGTTAGGGGTTTAAGGTTGTTTGTTGTTAGCAGGTTAGGGTTGTTTGTTGTTACGGGGTTAGGTTAGTTTCTTGTTAGGGGTTTAGTGTTGTTTGTTGTTAGGGGGTTAGTGTTTGTTGTTAGGGGTTTAGGGTTGTTTCTTGTTGGGGTTTAGTGGTTTTTGTTGTTAGGGTGTTAGTGTTGTTTGTTGTTAGGGGTTTAGGGTTGTTTGTTGTTAGGGGTTTAAGGTTGTTTGTTGTTAGGAGGTTAGGGTTGTTTGTTGTTACGGGGTTAGGTTAGTTTCTTGTTAGGGGTTTAGTGTTGTTTGTTGTTAGGGGGTTAGTGTTTGTTGTTAGGGGTTTAGGGTTATTTCTTGTTGGGGTTTAGTAGTTTTTGTTGTTAGGGTGTTAGTTTTGTTTGTTGTTAGGGCGTTAGTGTAGTTTGTTCTTACGGGGTTAGTGTTGTTTGTGGTTAGGGTGTTAGTGTTGTTTGTGGTTAGGGGGTGTGCGTTGTTGGTTGTTAGGGGGTTAGGATTGTTTGTTGTTAGGGGTTTAGGGTTGTTTGTTGTTAGGGGGTTAAGGATGTTTGTTGTTAGGATGTTAGGGTTGTTTGTTGTTACATTGTTAGGTTAGTTTCTTGTTAGGGGTTTAGTGTTGTTTCTTGTTGGGGTTTAGTGGTTTTTGTTGTTAGGGTGTTAGTGTTGTTTGTTGTTAGGGGTTTAGTGTTGTTTGTTGTTAGGGGTTTAAGGTTGTTTTTTGTTAGGGGTTTAGTGTTGTTTGTTCTTACAGGGTTAGTGTTTTTGTGGTTAGGGTGTTAGTGTTGTTTGTGGTTAGGGGGTGAGCATTGTTGGTTGTTAAGGGGTTAGAATTGTTTGTTGTTAGGGGTTTAGAGTTGTTTGTTATTAGGGGGTTAAGGTTCTTTGTTGTTAGGAGGTTAGGGCTGCTTGTTGTTACAGGGTTAGGTTAGTTTCTTGTTAGGGGTTTAGTGTTGTTTGTTGTTAGGGGGTTAGTGTTTGGTGTTAGGGGTTTAGTGTTGTTTCTTGTTGGGGTTTAGTGGTTTTTGTTGTTAGGGTGTTAGTGTTGTTTGTTGATAGGGATTTAGGGTTGTTTGTTGTTAGGGGTTTAAGGTTGTTTGTTGTTAGGAGGTTAGGGTTGTTTGTTGTTACGGGGTTAGGTTAGTTTCTTGTTAGGGGTTTAGTGTTGTTTGTTGTTAGGGGGTTAGTGTTTGTTGTTAGGAGTTTAGGGTTGTTTCTTGTTGGGGTTTAGTAGTTTTTGTTGTTAGGGTGTTAGTGTTGTTTGTTGTTAGGGGGTTAGTGTTGTTTGTTCTTACGGGGTTAGTGTTGTTTGTGGTTAGGGTGTTAGTGTTGTTTGTGGTTAGGGGGTGTGCGTTGTTGGTTGTTAGAGGGTTAGGATTGTTTGTTGTTAGGGGTTTAGGGTTGTTTGTTGTTAGGGGGTTAAGGTGGTTTGTTGTTAGGAGGTTAGGGTTGTTTGTTGTTACAGGGTTAGGTTAGTTTCTTATTAGGGGTTTAGTGTTGTTTGTTGTTAGGGGGTTAGTGTTTGTTGTTAGGGGTTTAGTGTTGTTTCTTGTTGGGGTTTAGTGGTTTTTGTTGTTAGGGTGTTAGTGTTGTTTGTTGATAGGGGTTTAGGGTTGTTTGTTGTTAGGGGTTTAAGGTTGTTTGTTGTTAGGAGGTTAGGGTTGTTTGTTGTTACGGGGTTAGGTTAGTTTCTTGTTAGGGGTTTAGTGTTGTTTGTTGTTAGGGGGTTAGTGTTTGTTGTTAGGGCTTTAGGAATGTTTCTTGTTGGGGTTTAGTAGTTTTTGTTGTTAGGGTGTTAGTGTTGTTTGTTGTTAGGGGGTTACTGTGGTTTGTTCCTACGGGGTTAGTGTTGTTTGTGGGTAGGGTGTTAGTGTTGTTTGTGGTTAGGGGGTGTGCGTTGTTGGTTGTTAGGGGGTTAGGATTGTTTGTTGTTAGGGGTTTAGGGTTGTTTGTTGTTAGGGGGTTAAGGTTGTTTGTTGTTAGGAGGTTAGGGTTGTTTGTTGTTACAGAGTTAGGTTAGTTTCTTGTTAGGGGTTTAGTGTTGTTTGTTGTTAGGAGGTTAGTGTTTGTTGTTAGGGGTTTAGTGTTGTTTCTTGTTGGGGTTTAGTGGTTTTTGTTGTTAGGGTGTTAGTGTTGTTTCTTGTTAGGGGTTTAGGGTTGTTTGTTGTTAGGGGTTTAAGGTTGTTTGTTGTTAGGGGGTTAGGGTTGTTTGTTGTTCCGGGGTTAGGTTAGTTTCTTGTTAGGGGTTTAGTGTTGTTTGTTGTTAGGGGGTTAGTGTTTGTTGTTAGGGGTTTAGGGTTGTTTCTTGTTGGGGTTTAGTAGTTTTAGTTGTTAGGGTGTTAGTGTTGTTTGTGGTTAGGGGCTTAGTGTTGTTGTTTGTTAGGGGGTTAGGGTTGTTTGTTGTTAGGAGGTTAGGGTTGTTTGTTGTTACAGGGTTAGGTTAGCTTATTGTTAGGGGTTTAGTGTTGTTGTTAGGGGGTTAGTGTTTGTTGTTAGGGGTTTCGTGTTGTTTCTTGTTGGGGTTTAGTGGTTTTTGTTGTTAGGGTGTTAGTGTTGTTTGTTGTTAGGGGTTTAGGGTTGTTTGTTGTTAGGGGTTTAAGGTTGTTTGTTGTTAGGAGGTTAGGGTTGTTTGTTGTTACGGGGTTAGGTTAGTTTCTTGTTAGGGGTTTAGTGTTGTTTGTTGTTAGGGGGTTAGTGTTTGTTGTTAGGGGTTTAGGGTTGTTTCTTGTTGGCGTTTAGTAGTTTTTGTTGTTAGGGTGTTAGTGTTGTTTGTTGTTAGGGGGTTAGTGTTGTTTGTTCTTAGGGGGTTAGTGTTGTTTGTGGTTAGGGTGTTAGTGTTGTTTGTGGATAGGGGGTGTGCGTTGTTGGTTGTTAGGGGGTTAGGATTGTTTGTTGTTAGGGGTTTAGGGTTGTTTGTTGTTAGGGGCTTAAGGTTGTTTGTTGTTAGGAGGTTAGGGTTGTTTGTTGTTACGGGTTTAGGTTAGTTTCTTGTTAGGGGTTTAGTGTTGTTTGTTGTTAGGGGGTTAGTGTTTGTTGTTAGGGGTTTAGTGTTGTTTCTTGTTGGGGTTTAGTGTTTTTTGTTGTTAGGGTGTTAGTGTTTTTTGTTGTTAGGGGTTTAGGGTTGTTTGTTGTTAGGGGTATAAGGTTGTTTGTTGTTAGGAGGTTAGGGTTGTTTGTTGTTACAGGGTTAGGTTATTTTCTTGTAAGGGGTTTAGTGTTGTTTGTTGTTAGGGGGTTAGTGTTTTTTGTTAGGGGTTTAGGGTTGTTTCTTGTTGGGGTTTAGTGGTTTTTGTTTTTAGGGTGTTAGTTTTGTTTGTTGTTAGGGGTTCAGGGTTGTTTGTTGTTAGGGGTTTAAGGTTGTTTGCTGTTAGGAGGTTAGGGTTGTTTGTTGTTACGGGGTTAGGTTAGTTTCTTGTTAGGGGTTTAGTGTTGTTTGTTGTTAGGGGGTTAGTGTTTGTTGTTAGGGGTTTAGGGTTGTTTCTTGTTGGGGTTTAGTAGTTTTTGTTGTTAGGGTGTTAGTGTTGTTTGTGGTTCGGGGGTTAGTGTTGTTGTTTGTTAGGGGGTTAGGGTTGTTTGTTGTTAGGAGGTTAGGGTTGTTTGTTTTTACAGGGTTAGATTAGTTTCTTGTTAGGGGTTTAGTGATGTTTGTTGTTAGGGGGTTAGTGTTTGTTTTTAGGGGTTTTGTGTTGTTTCTTGTTGGGGTTTAGTGGTTTTGTTGTTAGGGCGTTAGTGTTGTTTGTTGTTAGGGGTTTAGGGTTGTTTCTTGTTGGGGTTTAGTGGTTTTTGTTGTTAGGGTGTTAGTGTTGTTTGTTGTTAGGGGTTTAGGGTTGTTTGTTGTTAGGGGTTTAAGGTTGTTTGTTGTTAGGAGGTTAGGGTTGTTTGTTGTTACGGGGTTAGGTTACTTTCTTGTTAGGGGTTTAGTGTTGTTTGTTGTTAGGGGTTAGTGTTTGTTGTTAGGGGTTTAGGGTTGTTTCTTGTTGGGGTTTAGTAGTTTTTGTTGTTAGGGTATTAGTGTTGTTTGTGGTTAGGGGGTTAGTGTTGTTGTTTGTTAGGGGGTTAGGGTTGTTTGTTGTTAGGAGTTTAGGGTTGTTTGTTGTTACAGGGTTAGGTTAGTTTCTTGTTAGGGGTTTAGTGTTGTTTGTTGTTAGGGGGTTAGTGTTTGTTGTTAGGGGTTTAGTCTTGTTTCTTGTTGGGGTTTAGTGTTTTTTGTTGTTAGGGTGTTAGTGTTGTTTGTTGTTAGAGGTTTAGGGTTGTTTGTTGTTAGGGGTTTAAGGTTGTTTGTTGTTAGGAGGTTAGGGAGGTTTGTTGTTACAGGGTTAGGTTAGTTTCTTGTTAGAGGTTTAGTGTTGTTTGTTGTTAGGGGGTTAGTGTTTGTTGTTACGGGTTTAGGGTTGTTTCTTGTTGGGGTTTAGTAGTTTTTGTTGTTAGGGTGTTAGTGTTGTTTGTGGATAGGGGGTTAGTGTTGTTTGTTAGGGGGTTAGGATTGTTTGTTGTTAGGAGGTTAGGGTTGTTTGTTTTTACAGGGTTAGGTTAGTTTCTTGTTAGGGGTTTAGTGTTGTTTGTTGTTAGGGGGTTAGTGTTTGTTGTTAGGGGTTTAGTGTTGTTTCTTGTTGGGGTTTAGTGGTTTTTATTGTTAGGGTGTTAGTGTTGTTTGTTGTTAGGGGTTTAGGGTTGTTTGTTGTTAGGGGTTTAAGGTTGTTTGTTGTTAGGAGGTTAGGGTTGTTTGTTGTTACGGGGTTAGGTTAGTTTCTTGATAGGGGTTTAGTGTTGTTTGTTGTTAGGGGGTTAGTGTTTGTTGTTAGGGGTTTAGGGTTGTTTCTTGTTGGGGTTTA
The DNA here is from genome assembly GCF_030014295.1 of Loxodonta africana. NCBI lineage: Eukaryota > Metazoa > Chordata > Mammalia > Proboscidea > Elephantidae > Loxodonta > Loxodonta africana. Next base: position 571,359 of record NC_087359.1, read on the forward strand.
GTAGTTTTTGTTGTTAGGGTGTTAGTGTTGTTTGTTCTTAGGGGATTAGTGTTGTTGTTTCTTAGGGCGTTAGGATTGTTTGTTGTTAGGAGGTTAGTATTCTTTGTTGTTACAGGGTTAGGTTAGTTTCTTGTTAGGGGTTTAGTGTTCTTTGTTGTTAGGGGGTTAGTGTTTGTTGTTAGGGGTTTAGTGTTGTTTCTTGTTGGGGTTTAGTGGTTTTTGTTGTTAGGGTGTTAGTGTTGTTTGTTGTTAGGGGTTTAGGGTTGTTTGTTTTTAGGGGTTTAAGGTTGTTTGTTGTTAGGAGGTTACGGTTATTTGTTGTTACGGGGTTAGGTTAGTTTCTTGTTAGGGGTTTAGTGTTGTTTGTTGTTAGGGAGTTAGTGTTTGTTGTTAGGGGTTTAGGGTTGTTTCTTGTTGGGGTTTAGTAGTTTTTGTTGTTAGGGTGTTAGTGTTGTTTGTTGTTAGGGGGTTAGTGTTGTTTGTTCTTACGGGGTTAGTGTTGTTTGTGGTTAGGGTGTTAGTGATGTTTGTGGTTAGGGGGTGAGCGTTGTTGGTTGTTACGGGGTTAGGATTGTTTGTTGTTAGGGGTTTAGCTTTGTTTGTTGTTAGGGGGTTAAGGTTGTTTCTTGTTAGGAGGTTAGGGTTGTTTGTTGTTACAGGGTTAGGTTAGTTTCTTGTTAGGGGTTTAGTAGTTTTTGTTGTTAGGGTGTTAGTGTTGTTTGTTGTTAGGGGTTTAGGGTTGTTTGTTGTTAGGGGTTTAAGGTTGTTTGTTGTTAGGAGGTTAGGGTTGTTTGTTGTTACGGGGTTAGGTTACTTTCTTGTTAGGGGTTTAGTGTTGTTTGTTGTTATTGGTTAGTGTTTGTTGTTAGGGGTTTAGGGTTGTTTCTTGTTGGGGTTTAGTAGTTTTTGTTGTTAGGGTATTAGTGTTGTTTGTGGTTAGGGGGTTAGTGTTGTTGTTTGTTAGGGGGTTAGGGTTGTTTGTTGTTAGGAGTTTAGGGTTGTTTGTTGTTACAGGGTTAGGTTAGTTTCTTGTTAGGGGTTTAGTGTTGTTTGTTGTTAGGGGGTTAGTGTTTGTTGTTAGGGGTTTAGTATTGTTTCTTTTTGGGGTTTAGTAGTTTTTGTTGTTAGGGTGTTAGTGTTGTTTGTGGTTAGGGTGTTAGTGTTGTTTGTGGTTAGGGGGTGAGAGTTGTTGGTTGTTAGGGGGTTAGAATTGTTTGTTGTTAGGGGTTTAGGGTTGTTTGTTGTTAGGGGGTTAAGGTGGTTTGTTGTTAGGAGGTTAGGGTTGTTTGTTGTTACAGGGTTAGGTTAGTTTCTTGTTAGGGGTTTAGTGTTGTTTGTTGTTAGGGGGTTAGTGTTTGTTGTTAGGGGTTTAGTGTTGTTTCTTGTTGGGGTTTAGTGGTTTTTATTGTTAGGGTGTTAGTGTTGTTTGTTGTTAGGGGTTTAGGGTTGTTTGTTGTTAGGGGGTTAAGGTTGTTTGTTGTTAGGAGGTTAGGGTTGTTTGTTGTTACAGGGCTAGGATAGTTTCTTGTTAGGGGTTTAGTGTTGTTTGTTGTTAGGGGGTTAGTGTTTGTTGTTAGGGGTTTAGTGTTGTTTCTTATTGAAGTTTAGTGTTTTTTGTTGTTAGGGTGTTAGTGTTGTTTGTTGTTAGGGGTTTAGGGTTGTTTGTTGTTAGGGGTTTAAGGTTGTTTGTTGTTAGGAGGTTAGGGTTGTTTGTTGTTACGGGGTTAGGTTAGTTTCTTGTTAGGGGTTTAGTGTTGTTTGTTGTTAGGGGGTTAGTGTTTGCTGTTAGGGGTTTAGTGTTGTTTCTTGTGGGGGTTTAGTAGTTTTTGTTGCTAGGGTGTTAGTGTTGTTTGTGGTTAGGGAGTTAGTGTTGTTGTTTGTTAGGCGGTTAGGGTTGTTGTTAGGAGGTTAGGGTGGTTTGTTGTTACAGGGTTAGGGTAGTTTCTTGTTAGGGGTTTAGTGTTGTTTGTTGCTAGGGGGTTAGTGTTTGTTGTTAGGTGTTTAGGGTTGTTTCTTGTTGGGTTTAGTGTTTTTTGTTGTTGGGGTGTTAGTGTTGTTTGTTGTTAGGGGGTTAGTGTTGTTTGTTCTTACGGGGTTAGTGTTGTTTGTGGTTAGGGTGTTAGTGTTGTTTGTGGTTAGGGGGTGTGCGTTGTTGGTTGTTACGGGGTTAGGATTGTTTGTTGTTAGGGGTTTAGGGTTGTTTGTTGTTAGGGGGTTAAGGTTGTTTGTTGTTAGGAGGTTAGGGTTGTTTGTTGTTACAGGGTTAGGTTAGTTTCTTGTTAGGGGTTTAGTGTTGTTTGTTGTTAGGGGGTTAGTGTTTGTTGTTAGGGGTATAGGGTTGTTTCTTGTTGGGGTTTAGTGGTTTTTGTTGTTAGGTGTTAGTGTTGTTTGTTGTTAGGGGTTTAGGGTTGTTTGTTGTTAGCGATTTAAGGTTGTTTGTTGTTAGGAGGGTAGGGTTGTTTGTTGTTACGGGGTTAGGTTAGTTTCTTGTTAGGGGTTTAGTGTTGTTTGTTGTTAGGGGGTTAGTGTTTGTTGTTAGGGGTTTAGGGTTGCTTCTTTTTGGGGTTTAGTAGTTTTTGTTGTTAGGGTGTTAGTGTTTTTTGTTGTTAGGGGGTTAGTGTTGTTTGTGGTTAGGGTGTTAGTGTTGTTTGTGGTTAGGGGGTGAGAGTTGTTGGTTGTTAGAGGGTTAGGATTGTTTGTTGTTAGGGGTTTAGGGTTGTTTGTTGTTAGGAGGTTAGGGATGTTTGTTGTTACTGGGTTAGGTTAGTTTCTTGTTAGGGGTTTAGTGTTGTTTGTTGTTAGGGGGTTAGTGTTTTTTGTTAGGGGTTTAGTGTTGTTTCTTGTTGGGGTTTAGTGGTTTTTGTTGTTAGGGTGTTAGTGTTGTTTGTTGTTAGGGGTTTAGGGTTGTTTGTTGTTTGGGGTTTAAGGTTGTTTGTTGTTAGGAGGTTAGGGTTGTTTGTTGTTACGGGGTTAGGTTAGTTTCTTGTTAGGGGTTTAGTGTTGTTTGTTGTTAGGGGGTTAGTGTTTGTTGTTAGGGGTTTAGGGTTGTTTCTTGTTGGGGTTTAGTAGTTTTTGTTGTTAGGGTATTAGTGTTGTTTGTTGTTAGGGGGTTAGTGTTGTTGTTTGTTAGGGGGTTAGGGTTGTTTGTTGTTAGGAGGTTAGGGTTGTTTGTTGTTACAGGGTTAGGTTAGTTTCTTGTTAGGGGTTTAGTGTTGTTTGTTGTTAGGGGGTTAGTGTTTGTTGTTAGGGGTTTAGTCTTGTTTCTTGTTGGGGTTTAGTGTTTTTTGTTGTTAGGGTGTTAGTGTTGTTTGTTGTTAGAGGTTTAGGGTTGTTTGTTGTTAGGGGTTTAAGGTTGTTTGTTTTTAGGAGGTTAGGGTTGTTTGTTGTTACGGGGTTAGGATAGTTTCTTGTTACGGGTTTAGTGTGGTTTGTTGCTAGGGGGTTAGTGTTTGTTGTTAGGGGTTTAGGGTTGTTTCTTTTTGGGGTTTAGTAGTTTTTGTTGTTAGGGTGTTAGTGTTGTTTGTGGTTAGGGTGTTAGTGTTGTTTGTGGTTAGGGGGTTAGTGTTGTTTGTTCTTACGGGGTTAGTGTTGTTTGTGGTTAGGGTGTTAGTGTTGTTTGTGGTTAGGGGGTGAGAGTTGTTGGTTGTTAGGGGGTTAGGATTGTTTGTTGTTAGGGGTTTAGGGTTGTTTGTTGTTAGGGGGTTAAGGTGGTTTGTTGTTAGGAGGTTAAGGCTCTTTGTTGTTACAGGGTTAGGTTAGTTTCTTGTTAGGGGTTTAGTTTTGTTTGTTGTTAGGGGGTTAGTGTTTGTTGTTAGGGGTTTAGTGTTGTTTCTTGTTGGGGTTTAGTGGTTTTTGTTGTTAGGGTGTTAGTGTTGTTTGTTGTTAGGGGTTTAGGGTTGTTTGTTGTTAGGGGTTTATGGTTGTTTGTTGTTAGGAGGTTAGGGTTGTTTGTTGTTACGGGGTTAGGTTAGTTTCTTGTTAGGGGTTTAGTGTTGTTTGTTGTTAGGGGGTTAGTGTTTGTTGTTAGGGGTTTAGGGTTGTTTCTTGTTGGGGTTTAGTAGTTTTTGTTGTTAGGGTATTAGTGTTGTTTGTGGTTAGGGGGTTAGTGTTGTTGTTTGTTAGGGGGTTAGGGTTGTTTGTTGTTAGGATGTTAGGGTTGTTTGTTGTTACAGGGTTAGGTTAGTTTCTTGTTAGGGGTTTAGTGTTGTTTGTTGTTAGGGGGTTAGTGTTTGTTGTTAGGGATTTAGTCTTGTTTCTTGTTAGGGTTTAGTGTTTTTTGTTGTTAGGGTGTTAGTGTTGTTTGTTGTTAGATGTTTAGGGTTGTTTGTTGTTAGGGGTTTAAGGTTGTTTGTTGTTAGGAGGTTAGGGTTGTTTGTTGTTACGGGGTTAGGTTAGTTTCTTGTTAAGGGTTTAGTGTGGATTGTTGCTAGGGGGTTAGTGTTTGTTGTTAGGGGTTTAGGGTTGTTTCTTTTTGGGGTTTAGTAGTTTTTGTTGTTAGGGTGTTAGTGTTGTTTGTGGTTAGGGTGTTAGTGTTGTTTGTGGTTAGGGGGTGAGAGTTGTTGTTTGTTAGGGTGTTAGTGTTGTTTGTTGTTAGGGGTTTAGGGTTGTTTGTTGTTAGGGGGTTAAGGTTGTTTGTTGTTAGGAGGTTAGGGTTGTTTGTTGTTACAGGGCTAGGTTAGTTTCTTGTTAGGGGTTTAGTGTTGTTTGTTGTTAGGGGGTTAGTGTTTGTTGTTAGGGGTTTAGTGTTGTTTCTTATTGAAGTTTAGTGTTTTTTGTTGTTAGGGTGTTAGTGTTGTTTGTTGTTAGGGGTTTAGGGTTGTTTGTTGTTAGGGGTTTAAGGTTGTTTGTTGTTAGGAGGTTAGGGTTGTTTGTTGTTACGGGGTTAGGTTAGTTTCTTGTTAGGGGTTTAGTGTTGTTTGTTGTTAGGGGGTTAGTGTTTGCAGTTAGGGGTTTAGTGTTGTTTCTTGTGGGGGTTTAGTAGTTTTTGTTGCTAGGGTGTTAGTGTTGTTTGTGGTTAGGGAGTTAGTGTTGTTGTTTGTTAGGCGGTTAGGGTTGTTGTTAGGAGGTTAGGGTGGTTTGTTGTTACAGGGTTAGGTTAGTTTCTTGTTAGGGGTTTAGTGTTGTTTGTTGCTAGGGGGTTAGTGTTTGTTGTTAGGTGTTTAGGGTTGTTTCTTGTTGGGTTTAGTGTTTTTTGTTGTTAGGGTGTTAGTGTTGTTTGTTGTTAGGGGGTTAGTGTTGTTTGTTCTTACGGGGTTAGTGTTGTTTGTGGTTAGGGTGTTAGTGTTGTTTGTGGATAGGGGGTGTGCGTTGTTGGTTGTTACGGGGTTAGGATTGTTTGTTGTTAGGGGTTTAGGGTTGTTTGTTGTTAGGGGGTTAAGGTTGTTTGTTGTTAGGAGGTTAGGGTTGTTTGTTGTTACAGGGTTAGGTTAGTTTCTTGTTAGGGGTTTAGTGTTGTTTGTTGTTAGGGGGTTAGTGTTTGTTGTTAGGGGTATAGGGTTGTTTCTTGTTGGGGTTTAGTGGTTTTTGTTGTTAGGTGTTAGTGTTGTTTGTTGTTAGGGGTTTAGGGTTGTTTGTTGTTAGCGATTTAAGGTTGTTTGTTGTTAGGAGGGTAGGGTTGTTTGTTGTTACGGGGTTAGGTTAGTTTCTTGTTAGGGGTTTAGTGTTGTTTGTTGTTAGGGGGTTAGTGCTTGTTGTTAGGGGTTTAGGGTTGCTTCTTTTTGGGGTTTAGTAGTTTTTGTTGTTAGGGTGTTAGTGTTTTTTGTTGTTAGGGGGTTAGTGTTGTTTGTGGTTAGGGTGTTAGTGTTGTTTGTGGTTAGGGGGTGAGAGTTGTTGGTTGTTAGAGGGTTAGGATTGTTTGTTGTTAGGGGTTTAGGGTTGTTTGTTGTTAGGAGGTTAGGGATGTTTGTTGTTACTGGGTTAGGTTAGTTTCTTGTTAGGGGTTTAGTGTTGTTTGTTGTTAGGGGGTTAGTGTTTGTTGTTAGGGGTTTAGTGTTGTTTCTTGTTGGGGTTTAGTGGTTTTTGTTGTTAGGGTGTTAGTGTTGTTTGTTGTTAGGGGTTTAGGGTTGTTTGTTGTTTGGGGTTTAAGGTTGTTTGTTGTTAGGAGGTTAGGGTTGTTTGTTGTTACGGGGTTAGGTTAGTTTCTTGTTAGGGGTTTAGTGTTGTTTGTTGTTAGGGGGTTAGTGTTTGTTGTTAGGGGTTTAGGGTTGTTTCTTGTTGGGGTTTAGTAGATTTTGTTGTTAGGGTATTAGTGGTGTTTGTTGTTAGGGGGTTAGTGTTGTTGTTTGTTAGGGGGTTAGGGTTGTTTGTTGTTAGGAGGTTAGGGTTGTTTGTTGTTACAGGGTTAGGTTAGTTTCTTGTTAGGGGTTTAGTTTTGTTTGTTGTTAGGGGGTTAGTGTTTGTTGTTAGGGGTTTAGTGTTGTTTCTTGTTGGGGTTTAGTGTTTTTTGTTGTTAGGGTGTTAGTGTTGTTTGTTGTTAGAGGTTTAGGGTTGTTTGTTGTTAGGGGTTTAAGGTTGTTTGTTGTTAGGAGGTTAGGGTTGTTTGTTGTTACGGGGTTAGGTTAGTTTCTTGTTAGGGGTTTAGTGTGGTTTGTTGCTAGGGGGTTAGTGTTTGTTGTTAGGGGTTTAGGGTTGTTTCTTTTTGGGGTTTAGTAGTTTTTGTTGTTAGGGTGTTAGTGTTGTTTGTGGTTAGGGTGTTAGTGTTGTTTGTGGTTAGGGGGTTAGTGTTGTTTGTTCTTACGGGGTTAGTGTTGTTTGTGGTTAGGGTGTTAGTGTTGTTTGTGGTTAGGGGGTGAGAGTTGTTGGTTGTTAGGGGGTTAGGATTGTTTGTTGTTAGGGGTTTAGGGTTGTTTGTTGTTAGGGGGTTAAGGTGGTTTGTTGTTAGGAGGTTAAGGCTGTTTGTTGTTACAGGGTTAGGTTAGTTTCTTGTTAGGGGTTTAGTGTTGTTTGTTGTTAGGGGTTAGTGTTTGTTGTTAGGGGTTTAGTGTTGTTTCTTGTTGGGGTTTAGTGGTTTTTGTTGTTAGGGTGTTAGTGTTGTTTGTTGTTAGAGGTTTAGGGTTGTTTGTTGTTAGGGGTTTACGGTTGTTTGTTGTTAGGAGGTTAGGGTTGTTTGTTGTTACGGGGTTAGGTTAGTTTCTTGTTAGGGGTTTAGTGTTGTTTGTTGTTAGGGGGTTAGTGTTTGTTGTTAGGGGTTTAGGGTTGTTTCTTGTTGGGGTTTAGTAGTTTTTGTTGTTAGGGTATTAGTGTTGTTTGTGGTTAGGGGGTTAGTGTTGTTGTTTGTTAGGGGGTTAGGGTTGTTTGTTGTTAGGATGTTAGGGTTGTTTGTTGTTACAGGGTTAGGTTAGTTTCTTGTTAGGGGTTTAGTGTTGTTTGTTGTTTGGGGGTTAGTGTTTGTTGTTAGGGATTTAGTCTTGTTTCTTGTTGGGGTTTAGTGTTTTTTGTTGTTAGGGTGTTAGTGTTGTTTGTTGTTAGATGTTTAGGGTTGTTTGTTGTTAGGGGTTTAAGGTTGTTTGTTGTTAGGAGGTTAGGGTTGTTTGTTGTTACGGGGTTAGGTTAGTTTCTTGTTAAGGGTTTAGTGTGGATTGTTGCTAGGGGGTTAGTGTTTGTTGTTAGGGGTTTAGGGTTGTTTCTTTTTGGGGTTTAGTAGTTTTTGTTGTTAGGGTGTTAGTGTTGTTTGTGGTTAGGGTGTTAGTGTTGTTTGTGGTTAGGGGGTGAGAGTTGTTGTTTGTTAGGGTGTTAGTGTTGTTTGTTGTTAGGGGTGTAGGGTTGTTTCTTGTTAGGGGGTTAAGGTGGTTTGTTGTTAGGAGGTTAGGGTTGTTTGTTGTTACAGGGTTAGGTTAGTTTCTTGATAGGGGTTTAGTGTTGTTTGTTGTTAGGGGGTTAGTGTTTGTTGTTAGGGGTTTAGTGTTGTTTCTTGATGGGGTTTAGTGGTTTTTGTTGTTAGGATGTTAGGGTTGTTTGTTGTTACAGGGTTAGGTTAGTTTCTTGTTAGGGGTTTAGTGTTGTTTGTTGTTAGGGGGTTAGTGTTTGTTGTTAGGGGTTTAGCGTTGTTTCTTGTTGGGGTTTAGTAGTTTTTGTTGTTAGGGTGTTAGTGTTGTTTGTTGTTAGGGGGTTAGTGTTGTTTGTTCTTACGGGGTTAGTGTTGTTTGTGGTTAGGGTGTTAGTGTTGTTTGTGGTTAGGGGGTGTGCGTTGTTGGTTGTTAGGGGGTTAGGATTGTTTGTTGTTAGGGGTTTAGGGTTGTTTGTTGTTAGGGGGTTAAGGTTGTTTGTTGTTAGGAGGTTAGGGTTGTTTGTTGTTACAGGGTTAGGTTAGTTTCTTGTTAGGGGTTTAGTGTTCTTTGTTGTTAGGGGTTAGTGTTTGTTGTTAGGGGTTTAGGGTTGTTTCTTGTTGGGGTTTAGTGGTTTTTGTTGTTAGGTGTTAGTGTTGTTTGTTGTTAGGGGTTTAGGGTTGTTTGTTTTTAGGGGTTTAAGGTTGTTTGTTGTTAGGAGGGTAGGGTTGTTTGTTGTTACGGGGTTAGGTTAGTTTCTTGTTAGGGGTTTAGTGTTGTTTGTTGTTAGGCGGTTAGTGTTTGTTGTTAGGGGTTTAGGGTTGTTTCTTTTTGGGGTTCAGTAGTTTTTGTTGTTAGGGTGTTAGTGTTGCTTGTTGTTAGGGGGTTAGTGTTGTGTGTCCTTACGGGGTTAGTGTTGTTTGTGGTTAGGGTGTTAGTGTTGTTTGTGGTTAGGGGGTGAGAGTTGTTGGTTGTTAGAGGGTTAGGATTGTTTGTTGTTAGGGGTTTAGGGTTGTTTGTTGTTAGGGGTTTAAGGTTGTTTGTTGTTAGGAGGTTAGGGATGTTTGTTGTTACTGGGTTAGGTTAGTTTCTTGTTAGAGGTTTAGTGTTGTTTGTTGTTAGGGGGTTAGTGTTTGTTGTTAGGGGTTTAGTGTTGTTTCTTGTTGGGGTTTAGTGGTTTTTGTTGTTAGGGTGTTAGTGTTCTTTGTTGTTAGGGGTTTAGGGTTGTTTGTTGTTAGGGGTTTAAGGTTGTTTGTTGTTAGGAGGTTAGGGTTGTTTGTTGTTACGGGGTTAGGTTAGTTTCTTGTTAGGGGTTTTGTGTTGTTTGTTGTTAGGGGGTTAGTGTTTGTTGTTAGGGGTTTAGGGTTGTTTCTTGTTGGGGTTTAGTAGTTTTTGTTGTTAGGGTATTAGTGTTGTTTGTGGTTAGGGGGTTAGTGTTGTTGTTTGTTAGGGGGTTAGGGTTGTTTGTTGTTAGGAGGTTAGGGTTGTTTGTTGTTACAGGGTTAGGTTAGTTTCTTGTTAGGGGTTTAGTGTTGTTTGTTGTTAGGGGGTTAGTGTTTGTTGTTAGGGGTTTAGTCTTGTTTCTTATTGGGGTTTAGTGTTTTTTGTTGTTAGGGTGTTAGTGTTGTTTGTTGTTAGAGGTTTAGGGTTGTTTGTTGTTAGGGGTTTAAGGTTGTTTGTTTTTAGGAGGTTAGGGTTGTTTGTTGTTACGGGGTTAGGTTAGTTTCTTGTTAGGGGTTTAGTGTGGTTTGTTGCTAGGGGGTTAGTGTTTGTTGTTAGGGGTTTAGGGTTGTTTCTTTTTGGGGTTTAGTAGTTTTTGTTGTTAGGGTGTTAGTGTTGTTTGTTGTTAGGGTGTTAGTGTTGTTTGTGGTTAGGGGGTGAGAGTTGTTGGTTGTTAGGGGGTTAGGATTGTTTGTTGTTAGGGGTTTAGGGTTGTTTGTTGTTAGGGGGTTAAGGTGGTTTGTTGTTAGGAGGTTAGGGTTGTTTGTTGTTACAGGGGTAGGTTAGTTTCTTGTTAGGGGTTTAGTGTTGTTTGTTGTTAGGGGGTTAGTGTTTGTTGTTAGGGGTTTAGTGTTGTTTCTTGTTGGGGTTTAGTGGTTTTTGTTGTTAGGGTGTTAGTGTTGTTTGTTGTTAGGGGTTTAGGGTTGTTTGTTGTTAGGGGTTTAAGGTTGTTTGTTGTTAGGAGGTTAGGGTTGTTTGTTGTTACGGGGTTAGGTTAGTTTCTTGTTAGGGGTTTAGTGTTGTTTGTTGTTAGGGGGTTAGTGTTTGTTGTTAGGGGTTTAGGGTTGTTTCTTGTTGGGGTTTAGTAGTTTTTGTTGTTAGGGTATTAGTGTTGTTTGTGGTTAGGGGGTTAGTGTTGTTGTTTGTTAGGGGGTTAGGGTTGTTTGTTGTTAGGAGGTTAGGGTTGTTTGTTGTTACAGGGTTAGGTTAGTTTCTTGCTAGGGGTTTAGTGTTGTTTGTTGTTAGGGGGTTAGTGTTTGTTGTTAGGGGTTTAGTCTTGTTTCTTGTTGAGGTTTAGTGTTTTTTGTTGTTAGGGTGTTAGTGTTGTTTTTTGTTAGTGGTTTAGGGTTGTGTGTTGTTAGGGGTTTAAGGTTGTTTGTTGTTAGGAGGTTAGGGTTGTTTGTTGTTACGGGGTTAGGTTAGTTTCTTGTTAGGGGTTTAGTGTGGTTTGTTGCTAGGGGGTTAGTGTTTGTTGTTAGGGGTTTAGGGTTGTTTCTTCTTGGGGTTTAGTAGTTTTTGTTGTTAGGGTGTTAGTGTTGTTTGTGGTTAGGGTGTTAGTGTTCTTTGTGGTTAGGGTGTTAGTGTTGTTTGTTCTTACGGGGTTAGTGTTGTTTGTGGTTAGGGTGTTAGTGTTGTTTGTGGTTAGGGGGTGAGAGTTGTTGGTTGTTAGGGGGTTAGGATTGTTTGTTGTTAGGGGTTCAGGGTTGTTTGCTGTTAGGGGGTTAAGGTGGTTTGTTGTTAGGAGGTTAAGGCTGTTTGTTGTTACAGGGTTAGTTTAGTTTCTTGTTAGGGGTTTAGTGTTGTTTGTTGTTAGGGGGTTAGTGTTTGTTGTTAGGGGTTTAGGGTTGTTTCTTTTTGGGGTTTAGTAGTTTTTGTTGTTAGGGTGTTAGTGTTGCTTGTTGTTAGGGGGTTAGTGTTGTGTGTCCTTACGGGGTTAGTGTTGTTTGTGGTTAGGGTGTTAGTGTTGTTTGTGGTTAGGGGGTGAGAGTTGTTGGTTGTTAGAGGGTTAGGATTGTTTGTTGTTAGGGGTTTAGGGTTGTTTGTTGTTAGGGGTTTAAGGTTGTTTGTTGTTAGGAGGTTAGGGATGTTTGTTGTTACTGGGTTAGGTTAGTTTCTTGTTAGAGGTTTAGTGTTGTTTGTTGTTAGGGGGTTAGTGTTTGTTTTTAGGGGTTTAGTGTTGTTTCTTGTTGGGGTTTAGTGGTTTTTGTTGTTAGGGTGTTAGTGTTCTTTGTTGTTAGGGGTTTAGGGTTGTTTGTTGTTAGGGGTTTAAGGTTGTTTGTTGTTAGGAGGTTAGGGTTGTTTGTTGTTACGGGGTTAGGTTAGTTTCTTGTTAGGGGTTTTGTGTTGTTTGTTGTTAGGGGGTTAGTGTTTGTTGTTAGGGGTTTAGGGTTGTTTCTTGTTGGGGTTTAGTAGTTTTTGTTGTTAGGGTATTAGTGTTGTTTGTGGTTAGGGGGTTAGTGTTGTTGTTTGTTAGGGGGTTAGGGTTGTTTGTTGTTAGGAGGTTAGGGTTGTTTGTTGTTACAGGGTTAGGTTAGTTTCTTGTTAGGGGTTTAGTGTTGTTTGTTGTTAGGGGGTTAGTGTTTGTTGTTAGGGGTTTAGTCTTGTTTCTTATTGGGGTTTAGTGTTTTTTGTTGTTAGGGTGTTAGTGTTGTTTGTTGTTAGAGGTTTAGGGTTGTTTGTTGTTAGGGGTTTAAGGTTGTTTGTTTTTAGGAGGTTAGGGTTGTTTGTTGTTACGGGGTTAGGTTAGTTTCTTGTTAGGGGTTTAGTGTGGTTTGTTGCTAGGGGGTTAGTGTTTGTTGTTAGGGGTTTAGGGTTGTTTCTTTTTGGGGTTTAGTAGTTTTTGTTGTTAGGGTGTTAGTGTTGTTTGTTGTTAGGGTGTTAGTGTTGTTTGTGGTTAGGGGGTGAGAGTTGTTGGTTGTTAGGGGGTTAGGATTGTTTGTTGTTAGGGGTTTAGGGTTGTTTGTTGTTAGGGGGTTAAGGTGGTTTGTTGTTAGGAGGTTAGGGTTGTTTGTTGTTACAGGGGTAGGTTAGTTTCTTGTTAGGGGTTTAGTGTTGTTTGTTGTTAGGGGGTTAGTGTTTGTTGTTAGGGGTTTAGTGTTGTTTCTTGTTGGGGTTTAGTGGTTTTTGTTGTTAGGGTGTTAGTGTTGTTTGTTGTTAGGGGTTTAGGGTTGTTTGTTGTTAGGGGTTTAAGGTTGTTTGTTGTTAGGAGGTTAGGGTTGTTTGTTGTTACGGGGTTAGGTTAGTTTCTTGTTAGGGGATTAGTGTTGTTTGTTGTTAGGGGGTTAGTGGTTGTTGTTAGGGGTTTAGGGTTGTTTCTTGTTGGGGTTTAGTAGTTTTTGTTGTTAGGGTATTAGTGTTGTTTGTGGTTAGGGGGTTAGTGTTGTTGTTTGTTAGGGGGTTAGGGTTGTTTGTTGTTAGGAGGTTAGGGTTGTTTGTTGTTACAGGGTTAGGTTAGTTTCTTGCTAGGGGTTTAGTGTTGTTTGTTGTTAGGGGGTTAGTGTTTGTTGTTAGGGGTTTAGTCTTGTTTCTTGTTGAGGTTTAGTGTTTTTTGTTGTTAGGGTGTTAGTGTTGTTTGTTGTTAGTGGTTTAGGGTTGTGTGTTGTTAGGGGTTTAAGGTTGTTTGTTGTTAGGAGGTTAGGGTTGTTTGTTGTTACGGGGTTAGGTTAGTTTCTTGTTAGGGGTTTAGTGTGGTTTGTTGCTAGGGGGTTAGTGTTTGTTGTTAGGGGTTTAGGGTTGTTTCTTCTTGGGGTTTAGTAGTTTTTGTTGTTAGGGTGTTAGTGTTGTTTGTGGTTAGGGTGTTAGTGTTCTTTGTGGTTAGGGTGTTAGTGTTGTTTGTTCTTACGGGGTTAGTGTTGTTTGTGGTTAGGGTGTTAGTGTTGTTTGTGGTTAGGGGGTGAGAGTTGTTGGTTGTTAGGGGGTTAGGATTGTTTGTTGTTAGGGGTTCAGGGTTGTTTGCTGTTAGGGGGTTAAGGTGGTTTGTTGTTAGGAGGTTAAGGCTGTTTGTTGTTACAGGGTTAGTTTAGTTTCTTGTTAGGGGTTTAGTGTTGTTTGTTGTTAGGGGGTTAGTGTTTGTTGTTAGGGGTTTAGTGTTCTTTCTTGTTGGGGTTTAGTGGTTTTTGTTGTTAGGGTGTTAGTGTTGTTTGTTGTTAGGGGTTTAGGGTTGTTTGTTGTTAGGGGTTTACCGTTGTTTGTTGTTAGGAGGTTAGGGTTGTTTGTTGTTACGGGGTTAGGTTAGTTTCTTGTTAGGGGTTTAGTGTTGTTTGTTGTTGGGGGTTAGTGTTTGTTGTTAGGGGTTTAGGGTTGTTTCTTGTTGGGGTTTAGTAGTTTTTGTTGTTAGGGTATTAGTGTTGTTTGTGGTTAGGGGGTTAGTGTTTTTGTTTGTTAGGGGGTTAGTGTTGTTTGTTGTTAGGAGGTTAGGGTTGTTTGTTGTTACAGGGTTAGGTTAGTTTCTTGTTAGGGGTTTAGTGTTGTTTGTTGTTAGGGGGTTAGTGTTTGTTGTTAGGGGTTTAGTGTTGTTTCTTGTTGGGGTTTAGTGGTTTTTGTTGTTAGGGTGTTAGTGTTGTTTGTTGTTAGAGGTTTAGCGTTGTTTGTTGTTAGGGGTTTAAGGTTGTTTGTTGTTAGGAGGTTAGGGCTGTTTGTTGTTACGGGGTTAGGTTAGTTTCTTGTTAGGGGTTTAGTGTTGCTTGTTGTTAGGGGGTTAGTGTTTGTTGTTAGGGGTTTAGAGTTGTTTCTTGTTGGGGTTTAGTAGTTTTGTTGTTAGGGTGTTAGTGTTGTTTGTGGTTAGGGTGTTAGTGTTGTTTGTGGTTAGGGGGTGAGAGTTGTTGGTTGTTAGGGGGTTATTATTGTTTGTTGTTAGGGGTTTAGGGTTGTTTGTTGTTAGGGGGTTAAGCTGGTTTGTTGCTAGGAGGTTAGGGTTGTTTGTTGTTACAGGGTTAGGTTAGTTTCTTGTTAGGGGTTTAGTGTTGTTTGTTGTTAGGGGGTTAGTGTTTGTTGTTAGGCGTTTAGTTTTGTTTCTTGTTGGGGTTTAGTGGTTTTTGTTGTTAGGGTGTTAGTGTTGTTTGTTGTTAGGGGTTTAGGGTCGTTTGTTGTTAGGGGGTTAAGGTTGTTTGTTGTTAGGAGGTTAGGGAGGTTTGTTGTTACAGGGTTAGGTTAGTTTCTTGTTAGAGGTTTAGTGTTGTTTGTTGTTAGGGGGTTAGTGTTTGTTGTTAGGGGTTTAGGGTTGTTTCTTGTTCGGGTTTAGTAGTTTTTGTTGTTAGGGTGTTAGTGTTGTTTGTGGATAGGGGGTTAGTGTTGTTGTTTGTTAGGGGGTTAGGTTTGTTTGTTGTTAGGAGGTTAGGGTTGTTTGTTTTTACAGGGTTAGGTTAGTTTCTTGTTAGGGGTTTAGTGTTGTTTGTTGTTAGGGGGTTAGTGTTTGTTGTTAGGGGTTTAGTGTTGTTTCTTGTTGGGGTTTAGTGGTTTTTATTGTTAGGGTGTTAGTGTTGTTTGTTGTTAGGGGTTTAGGGTTGTTTGTTGTTAGGGGTTTAAGGTTGTTGTTAGGAGGTTAGGATTGTTTGTTGTTACGGGGTTAGGTTAGTTTCTTGTTAGGGGTTTGGTGTTGTTTGTTGTTAGGGGGTTAGTGTTTGTTGTTAGGGGTTTAATGTTGTTTCTTGTTGGGGTTTAGTGGTTTTTGTTGTTAGGGTGTTAGTGTTGTTTGTTGTTAGGGGTTTAGGGTTGTTTGTTGTTAGGGGGTTAAGGTTGTTTGTTGTTAGGAGTTTAGGGAGGTTTGTTGTTACAGGGTTAGGTTAGTTTCTTGTTAGGGGTTTGGTGTTGTTTGTTGTTAGGGGGTTAGTGTTTGTTGTTAGGGGTTTAGTGTTGTTTCTTGTAGGGGTTTAGTGGTTTTTGTTGTTAGGGTGTTAGTGTTGTTTGTTGTTAGGGGTTTAGGGTTGTTTGTTGTTAGGGGTTTAAGGTTGCTTGTTGTTAGGAGGTTAGGGTTGTTTGTTGTTACGGGGTTAGGTTAGTTTCTTGTTAGGAGTTTAGTGTTGTTTGTTGTTAGGGGCTTAGTGTTTGTTGTTAGGGGTTTAGGGTTGTTTCTTGTTGGGGTTTAGTAGTTTTTGTTGTTAGGGTGTCAGTGTTGTTTGTTCTTAGGGGGTTAGTGTTGTTGTTTGTTAAGGGGTTAGGATTGTTTGTCGTTAGGAGGTTAGTGTTCTTTGTTGTTACAGGGTTAGGTTAGTTTCTTGTTAGGGGTTTAGTGTTGTTTGTTGTTAGGGGGTTAGTGTTTGTTGTTAGGGGTTTAGTGTTGTTTCTTGTTGGGGTTTAGTGGTTTTTGTTGTTAGGGTGTTAGTGTTGTTTGTTGTTAGGCGTTTAGGTTTGTTTGTTTTTAGGGGTTTAAGGTTGTTTGTTGCTAGGAGGTTAGGGTTGTTTGTTGTTACAGGGTTAGGTTAGTTTCTTGTTAGGGGTTTAGTGTTGTTTGTTGTTAGGGGGTTAGTGTTTGTTGTTAGGGGTTTAGGGTTGTTTCTTGTTGGGGTTTAGTGATTTTTGTTGTTAGGTGTTAGTGTTGTTTGTTGTTAGGGGTTTAGGGTTGTTTGTTGTTAGGGGTTTAAGGTTGTTTGTTGTTAGGAGGGTAGGGTTGTTTGTTGTTACGGGGTTAGGTTAGTTTCTTGTTAGGGGTTTAGTGTTGTTTGTTGTTAGGGGGTTAGTGTTTGTTGTTAGGGGTTTAGGGTTGTTTCTTTTTGGGGTTTAGTAGTTTTTGTTGTTAGGGTGTTAGTGTTGCTTGTTGTTAGGGGGTTAGTGTTGTTTGTTCTTACGGGGTTAGTGTTGTTTGTGGTTAGGGTGTTAGTGTTGTTTGTGGTTAGGGGGTGAGAGTTGTTGGTTGTTAGAGGGTTAGGATTGTTTGTTGTTAGGGGTTTAGGGTTGTTTGTTGTTAGGGGTTTAAGGTTGTTTGTTGTTAGGAGGTTAGGGATGTTTGTTGTTACTGGGTTAGGTTATTTTCTTGTTAGGGGTTTAGTGTTGTTTGTTGTTAGGGGGTTAGTGTTTGTTGTTAGGGGTTTAGTGTTGTTTCTTGTTGGGGTTTAGTGGTTTTTGTTGTTAGGGTGTTAGTGTTGTTTGTTGTTAGGGGTTTAGGGTTGTTTGTTGTTAGGGGTTTAAGGTTGTTTGTTGTTAGGATGTTAGGGTTGTTTGTTGTTACGGGGATAGGTTAGTTTCTTGTTAGGGATTTAGTGTTGATTGTTGTTAGGGGGTTAGTGTTTGTTGTTAGGGGTTTAAGGTTGTTTCTTGTTGGGGTTTAGTAGTTTTTGTTGTTAGGGTGTTAGTGTTGTTTGTGGTTAGGGGGTTAGTGTTGTTTGTTCTTACGGGGTTAGTGTTGTTTGTGGTTAGGGTGTTAGTGTTGTTTGTGGTTAGGGGGTGAGAGTTGTTGGTTGTTAGGGGGTTAGGATTGTTTGTTGTTAGGGGTTTAGGGTTGTTTGTTGTTAGGGGGTTAAGGTGGTTTGTTGTTAGGAGGTTAGGGTTGTTTGTTGTTACAGGGTTAGGTTAGTTTCTTGTTAAGGGTTTAGTGTTGTTTGTTGTTAGGGGGTTAGTGTTTGTTGTTAGGGGTTTAGTGTTGTTTCTTGTTGGGGTTTAGTGGTTTTTGTTGTTAGGGTGTTAGTGTTGTTTGTTGTTAGGGGTTTAGGGTTGTTTGTTAGGGGTTTAAGGTTGTTTGTTGTCAGGAGGTTAGGGTTGTTTGTTGTTACGGGGTTAGGTTAGTTTCTTGTTAGGGGTTTAGTGTTGTTTGTTGTTAGGGGGTTAGTGTTTGTTGTTAGGGGTTTAGGGTTGTTTCTTGTTGGGGTTTAGTAGTTTTTGTTGTTAGGGTATTAGTGTTGTTTGTGGTTAGGGGGTTAGTGTTGTTGTTTGTTAGGGGGTTAGGGTTGTTTGTTGTTAGGAGGTTAGGGTTGTTTGTTGTTACAGGGTTAGGTTAGTTTCTTGTTAGGGGTTTAGTGTTGTTTGTTGTTAGGGGGTTAGTGTTTGTTGTTAGGGGTTTAGTCTTGTTTCTTGTTGGGGTTTCGTCGTTTTTGTTGTTAGGGTGTTAGTGTTGTTTGTTGTTAGAGGTTTAGGGTTGTTTGTTGTTAGGGGTTTAAGGTTGTTTGTTTTTAGGAGGTTAGGGTTGTTTGTTGTTACGGGGTTAGGTTAGTTTCTTGTTAGGGGTTTAGTGTTGCTTGTTGTTAGGGGGTTAGTGTTTGTTGTTAGGGGTTTAGAGTTGTTTCTTGTTGGGGTTTAGTAGTTTTGTTGTTAGGGTGTTAGTGTTGTTTGTGGTTAGGGTGTTAGTGTTGTTTGTGGTTAGGGGGTGAGCGTTGTTGGTTGTTAGGGGGTTATTATTGTTTGTTGTTAGGGGTTTAGGGTTGTTTGTTGTTAGGGGTTTAATGTTGTTTGTTGTTAGGAGGTTAGGATTGTTTGTTGTTACGGGGTTAGGTTAGTTTCTTGTTAGGGGTTTGGTGTTGTTTGTTGTTAGGGGTTTAGTGTTTGTTGTTAGGGGTTTAGTGTTGTTTCTTGTTGGGGTTTAGTGGTTTTTGTTGTTAGGGTGTTAGTGTTGTTTGTTGTTAGTGGTTTAGGGTTGTGTGTTGTTAGGGGTTTAAGGTTGTTTGTTGTTAGGAGGTTAGGGTTGTTTGTTGTTACGGGGTTAGGTTAGTTTCTTGTTAGGGGTTTAGTGTGGTTTGTTGCTAGGGGGTTAGTGTTTGTTGTTAGGGGTTTAGGGTTGTTTCTTCTTGGGGTTTAGTAGTTTTTGTTGTTAGGGTGTTAGTGTTGTTTGTGGTTAGGGTGTTAGTGTTCTTTGTGGTTAGGGTGTTAGTGTTGTTTGTTCTTACAGGGTTAGTGTTGTTTGTGGTTAGGGTGTTAGTGTTGTTTGTGGTTAGGTGGTGAGAGTTGTTGGTTGTTAGTGGGTTAGGATTGTTTGTTGTTAGGGGTTCAGGGTTGTTTGCTGTTAGGGGGTTAAGGTGGTTTGTTGTTAGGAGGTTAAGGCTGTTTGTTGTTACAGGGTTAGGTTAGTTTCTTGTTAGGGGTTTAGTGTTGTTTGTTGTTAGGGGGTTAGTGTTTGTTGTTAGGGGTTTAGTGTTCTTTCTTGTTGGGGTTTAGTGGTTTTTGTTGTTAGGGTGTTAGTGTTGTTTGTTGTTAGAGGTTTAGGGTTGTTTGTTGTTAGGGGTTTACCGTTGTTTGTTGTTAGGAGGTTAGGGTTGTTTGTTGTTACGGGGTTAGGTTAGTTTCTTGTTAGGGGTTTAGTGTTGTTTGTTGTTAGGGGGTTAGTGTTTGTTGTTAGGGGTTTAGGGTTGTTTCTTGTTGGGGTTTAGTAGTTTTTGTTGTTAGGGTATTAGTGTTGTTTGTGGTTAGGGGGTTAGTGTTTTTGTTTGTTAGTTGGTTAGGGTTGTTTGTTGTTAGGAGGTTAGGGTTGTTTGTTGTTACAGGGTTAGGTTAGTTTCTTGTTAGGGGTTTAGTGTTGTTTGTTGTTAGGGGGTTAGTGTTTGTTGTTAGGGGTTTAGTGTTGTTTCTTGTTGGGGTTTAGTGGTTTTTGTTGTTAGGGTGTTAGTGTTGTTTGTTGTTAGAGGTTTAGCGTTGTTTGTTGTTAGGGGTTTAAGGTTGTTTGTTGTTAGGAGGTTAGGGTTGTTTGTTGTTACGGGGTTAGGTTAGTTTCTTGTTAGGGGTTTAGTGTTGCTTGTTGTTAGGGGGTTAGTGTTTGTTGTTAGGGGTTTAGAGTTGTTTCTTGTTGGGGTTTAGTAGTTTTGTTGTTAGGGTGTTAGTGTTGTTTGTGGTTAGGGTGTTAGTGTTGTTTGTGGTTAGGGGGTTAGAGTTGTTGGTTGTTAGGGGGTTATTATTGTTTGTTGTTAGGGGTTTAGGGTTGTTTGTTGTTAGGGGGTTAAGGTGGTTTGTTGCTAGGAGGTTAGGGTTGTTTGTTGTTACAGGGTTAGGTTAGTTTCTTGTTAGGGGTGTAGTGTTGTTTGTTGTTAGGGGGTTAGTGTTTGTTGTTAGGGGTTTAGTGTTGTTTCTTGTTGGGGTTTAGTGGTTTTTGTTGTTAGGGTGTTAGTGTTGTTTGTTGTTAGGGGTTTAGGGTCGTTTGTTGTTAGGGGGTTAAGGTTGTTTGTTGTTAGGAGGTTAGGGAGGTTTGTTGTTACAGGGTTAGGTTAGTTTCTTGTTAGAGGTTTAGTGTTGTTTGTTGTTAGGGGGTTAGTGTTTGTTGTTAGGGGTTTAGGGTTGTTTCTTGTTGGGGTTTAGTAGTTTTTGTTGTTAGGGTGTTAGTGTTGTTTGTTCTTAGGGGGTTAGTGTTGTTGTTTGTTAAGGGGTTAGGATTGTTTGTCGTTAGGAGGTTAGTGTTCTTTGTTGTTACAGGGTTAGGTTAGTTTCTTGTTAGGGGTTTAGTGTTGTTTGTTGTTAGGGGGTTAGTGTTTGTTGTTAGGGGTTTAGTGTTGTTTCTTGTTGGGGTTTAGTGGTTTTTGTTGTTAGGGTGTTAGTGTTGGTTGTTGTTAGGGGTTTAGGGTTGTTTGTTTTTAGGGGTTTAAGGTTGTTTGTTGCTAGGAGGTTAGGGTTGTTTGTTGTTACAGGGTTATGTTAGTTTCTTGTTAGGGGTTTAGTGTTGTTTGTTGTTACGGGTTAGTGTTTGTTGTTAGGGGTTTAGGGTTGTTTCTTGTTGGGGTTTAGTGGTTTTTGTTGTTAGGTGTTAGTGTTGTTTGTTGTTAGGGGTTTAGGGTTGTTTGTTGTTAGGGGTTTAAGGTTGTTTGTTGTTAGGAGGGTAGGGTTGTTTGTTGTTACGGGGTTAGGTTAGTTTCTTGTTAGGGGTTTAGTGTTGTTTGTTGTTAGGGGGTTAGTGTTTGTTGTTAGGGGTTTACGGTTGTTTCTTTTTGGGGTTTAGTAGTTTTTGTTGTTAGGGTGTTAGTGTTGCTTGTTGTTAGGGGGTTAGTGTTGTTTGTTCTTACGGGGTTAGTGTTGTTTGTGGTTAGGGTGTTAGTGTTGTTTGTGGTTAGGGGGTGAGAGTTGTTGGTTGTTAGGGGGTTAGGATTGTTTGTTGTTAGGGGTTTAGGGTTGTTTGTTGTTAGGGGGTTAAGGTGGTTTGTTGTTAGGAGGTTAGGGTTGTTTGTTGTTACAGGGTTAGGTTAGTTTCTTGTTAAGGGTTTAGTGTTGTTTGTTGTTAGGGGGTTAGTGTTTGTTGTTAGGGGTTTAGTGTTGTTTCTTGTTGGGGTTTAGTGGTTTTTGTTGTTAGGGTGTTAGTGTTGTTTGTTGTTAGGGGTTTAGGGTTGTTTGTTGTTAGGGGTTTAAGGTTGTTTGTTGTTAGGAGGTTAGGGTTGTTTGTTGTTACGGGGTTAGGTTAGTTTCTTGTTAGGGTTTTAGTGTTGTTTGTTGTTAGGGGGTTAGTGTTTGTTGTTAGGGGTTTAGGGTTGTTTCTTGTTGGGGTTTAGTAGTTTTTGTTGTTAGGGTATTAGTGTTGTTTGTGGTTAGGGGGTTAGTGTTGTTGTTTGTTAGGGGGTTAGGGTTGTTTGTTGTTAGGAGGTTAGGGTTGTTTGTTGTTACAGGGTTAGGTTAGTTTCTTGTTAGGGGTTTAGTGTTGTTTGTTGTTAGGGGGTTAGTGTTTGTTGTTAGGGGTTTAGTCTTGTTTCTTGTTGGGGTTTAGTCGTTTTTGTTGTTAGGGTGTTAGTGTTGTTTGTTGTTAGAGGTTTAGGGTTGTTTGTTGTTAGGGGTTTAAGGTTGTTTGTTGTTAGGAGGTTAGGGTTGTTTGTTGTTACGGGGTTAGGTTAGTTTCTTGTTAGGGGTTTAGTGTTGCTTGTTGTTAGGGGGTTAGTGTTTGTTGTTAGGGGTTTAGAGTTGTTTCTTGTTGGGGTTTAGTAGTTTTGTTGTTAGGGTGTTAGTGTTGTTTGTGGTTAGGGTGTTAGTGTTGTTTGTGGTTAGGGGGTGAGAGTTGTTGGTTGTTAGGGGGTTATTATTGTTTGTTGTTAGGGGTTTAGGGTTGTTTGTTGTTAGGGGGTTAAGGTGGTTTGGTGTTATGAGATTAGGGCTGTTTGTTGTTACAGGGTTAGGTTAGTTTCTTGTTAGGGGTTTAGTGTTGTTTGTTGTTAGGGGGTTAGTGTTTGTTGTTAGGGGTTTAGTGTTGTTTCTTGTTGGGGTTTAGTGCTTTTTGTTGTTAGGGTGTTAGTGTTGTTTGTTGTTAGGGGTTTAGGGTTGTTTGTTGTTAGGGGTTTAAGGTGGTTTGCTGTTAGGAGGTTAGGGTTGTTTGTTGTTACGGGGTTAGGTTAGTTTCTTGTTAGGGGTTTAGTGTTGCTTGTTGTTAGGGGGTCAGTGTTTGTTGTTAGGGGTTTAGGGTTGTTTCTTGTTGGGGTTTAGTAGTTTTTGTTGTTAGGGTGTTAGTGTTGTTTGTTGTTAGGGGGTTAGTGTTTGTTGTTAGGGGTTTAGTGTTGTTTCTTGTTGGGGTTTAGTAGTTTTTGTTGTTAGGGTGTTAGTGTTGTTTGTTGTTAGGGGGTTAGTGTTTGTTGTTAGGGGTTTAGGGTTGTTTCTTGTTGGGGTTTAGTAGTTTTTGTTGTTAGGGTGTTAGTGTTGTTTGTGGATGGGGGTTAGTTTTGTTGTTTGTTAGGGGGTTAGGGTTGTTTGTTGTTAGGAGGTTAGGGTTGTTTGTTTTTACAGGGTTAGGTTAGTTTCTTGTTAGGGGTTTAGTGTTGTTTGTTGTTAGGGGGTTAGTGTTTGTTGTTAGGGGTTTAGGGTTGTTTCTTGTTGGGTTTAGTAGTTTTTGTTGTTAGGGTGTTAGTGTTGTTTGTTGTTAGGGGTTTAGGGTTGTTTGTTGTTAGGGGTTTAAGGTTGTTTTTTGTTAGGAGGTTAGGATTGTTTGTTGTTACGGGGTTAGGTTAGTTTCTTGTTATGGGTTTGGTGTTGTTTGTTGTTAGGGGGTTAGTGTTTGTTGTTAGGGGTTTAGTGTTGTTTCTTGTTGGGGTTTAGTGGTTTTTGTTGTTAGGGTGTTAGTGTTGTTTGTTGTTAGGGGTTTAGGGTTGTTTGTTGTTAGGGGGTTAAGGTTGTTTGTTGTTAGGAGGTTAGGGTTGTTTGTTGTTACAGGGTTAGGTTAGTTTCTTGTTAGGGGTTTAGTGTGGTTTGTTGCTAGGGGGTTAGTGTTTGTTGTTAGGGGTTTAGGGTTGTTTCTTTTTGGGGTTTAGTAGTTTTTGTTGTTAGGGTGTTAGTGTTGTTTGTGGTTAGGGTGTTAGTGTTGTTTGTGGTTAGGGGGTGAGAGTTGTTGGTTGTTAGGGGGTTAGGATTGTTTGTTGTTAGGGGTTTAGGGTTGTTTGTTGTTAGGGGGTTAAGGTGGTTTGTTGTTAGGAGGTTAGGGTTGTTTGTTGTTACAGGGTTAGGTTAGTTTCTTGTTAAGGGTTTAGTGTTGTTTGTTGTTAGGAGGTTAGTGTTTGTTGTTAGGGGTTTAGTGTTGTTTCTTGCTGGGGTTTAGTGGTTTTTGTTGTTAGGGTGTTAGTGTTGTTTGTTGTTAGGGGTTTAGGGTTGTTTGTTAGGGGTTTAAGGTTGTTTGTTGTTAGGAGGTTAGGGTTGTTTGTTGTTACGGGGTTAGGTTAGTTTCTTGTTAGGGGTTTAGTTTTGTTTGTTGTTAGGGGGTTAGTGTTTGTTGTTAGGGGTTTAGGGTTGTTTCTTGTTGGGGTTTAGTAGTTTTTGTTGTTAGGGTATTAGTGTTGTTTGTGGTTAGGGGGTTAGTGTTGTTGTTTGTTAGGGGGTTAGGGTTGTTTGTTGTTAGGAGGTTAGGGTTGTTTGTTGTTACGGGGTTAGGTTAGTTTCTTGTTAGGGGTTTAGTGTTGCTTGTTGTTAGGGGGTTAGTGTTTGTTGTCAGGGGTTTAGTGTTGTTTCTTGTAGGGGTTTAGTGGTTTTTGTTGTTAGGGTGTTAGTGTTGTTTGTTGTTAGGGGGTTAGTGTTGTTTGTTCTTACGGGGTTAGTGTTGTTTGTGGTTAGGGTGTTAGTGTTGTTTGTGGTTAGGGGGTGTGCGTTGTTGGTTGTTAGTGGGTTAGGATTGTTTGTTGTTAGGGGTTTAGGGTTGTTTGTTGTTAGGGGGTTAAGGTTGTTTGTTGTTAGGAGGTTAGGGTTGTTTGTTGTTACAGGGTTAGGTTAGTTTCTTGTTAGGGGTTTAGTGTTGTTTGTTGTTAGGGGGTTAGTGTGTGTTGTTAGGGGTTTAGGGTTGTTTCTTGTTGGGGTTTAGTGGTTTTTGTTGTTAGGTGTTAATGTTGTTTGTTGTTAGGGGTTTAGGGTTGTTTGTTGTTAAGGGTTTAAGGTTGTTTGTTGTTAGGAGGGTAGGGTTGTTTGTTGTTACGGGGTTAGGTTAGTTTCTTGTTAGGGGTTTAGTGTTGTTTGTTGTTAGGGGGTTAGTGTTTGTTGTTAGGGGTTTAGGGTTGTTTCTTTTTTGGGTTTAGTAGTTTTTGTTGTTAGGGTGTTAGTGTTGCTTGTTGTTAGGGGGTTAGTGTTGTTTGTTCTTACGGGGTTAGTGTTGTTTGTGGTTAGGGTGTTAGTGTTGTTTCTGGTTAGGGGGTGAGAGTTGTTGGTTGTTAGAGGGTTAGGATTGTTTGTTGTTAGGGGTTTAGGGTTGTTTGTTGTTAGGGGTTTAAGGTTGTTTGTTGTTAGGAGGTTACGGATGTTTGTTGTTACTGGGTTAGGTTATTTTCTTGTTAGGGGTTTAGTGTTGTTTGTTGTTAGGGGGTTAGTGTTTGTTGTTAGGGGTTTAGTGTTTCTTGTTGGGGTTTAGTGGTTTTTGTTGTTAGGGTGTTAGTGTTGTTTGTTGTTAGGGGTTTAGGGTTGTTTGTTGTTAGGGGTTTAAGGTTGTTTGTTTTTAGGAGGTTAGGGTTGTTTGTTGTTACGGGGTTAGGTTAGTTTCTTGTTAGGGGTTTAGTGTTGTTTGTTGTTAGGGGGTTAGTGTTTGTTGTTAGGGGTTTAGGGTTGTTTCTTGTTGGGGTTTAGTAGTTTTTGTTGTTAGGGTATTAGTGTTGTTTGTGGTTAGGGGGTTAGTGTTGTTGTTTGTTAGGGGGTTAGGGTTGTTTGTTGTTAGGAGGTTAGGGTTGTTTGTTGTTACAGGGTTAGGTTAGTTTCTTGTTAGGGGTTTAGTGTTGTTTGTTGTTAGGGGGTTAGTGTTTGTTGTTAGGGGTTTAGTCTTGTTTCTTATTGGGGTTTAGTGTTTTTTGTTGTTAGGGTGTTAGTGTTGTTTGTTGTTAGAGGTTTAGTGTTGTTTGTTGTTAGGGGTTTAAGTTTGTTTGTTGTTAGGAGGTTAGGGTTGTTTGTTGTTACGGGGTTAGGTTAGTTTCTTGTTAGGGGTTTAGTGTGGTTTGTTGCTAGGGGGTTAGTGTTTGTTGTTAGGGGTTTAGGGTTGTTTCTTTTTGGGGTTTAGTAGTTTTTGTTGTTAGGGTGTTAGTGTTGTTTGTGGTTAGGGTGTTAGTGTTGTTTGTGGTTAGGGGGTGAGAGTTGTTGGTTGTTAGGGGGTTAGGATTGTTTGTTGTTAGGGGTTTAGGGTTGTTTGTTGTTAGGGGGTTAAGGTGGTTTGTTGTTAGGAGGTTAGGGTTGTTTGTTGTTACAGGGTTAGGTTAGTTTCTTGTTAGGGGTTTAGTGTTGTTTGTTGTTATGGGGTTAGTGTTTGTTGTTAGGGGTTTAGTGTTGTTTCTTGTTGGGGTTTAGTGGTTTTTGTTGTTAGGGTGTTAGTGTTGTTTGTTGTTAGGGGTTTAGGGTTGTTTGTTGTTAGGGTTTTAAGGTTGTTTGTTGTTAGGAGGTTAGGGTTGTTTGTTGTTACGGGGTTAGGTTAGTTTCTTGTTAGGGGTTTAGTGTTGTTTGTTGTTAGGGGGTTAGTGTTTGTTGTTAGGGGTTTAGGGTTGTTTCTTGTTGGGGTTTAGTAGTTTTTGTTGTTAGGGTATTAGTGTTGTTTGTGGTTAGGGGGTTAGTGTTGTTGTTTGTTAGGGGGTTAGGGTTGTTTGTTGTTAGGAGGTTAGGGTTGTTTGTTGTTACAGGGTTAGGTTAGTTTCTTGTTAGGGGTTTAGTGTTGTTTGTTGTTAGGGGGTTAGTGTTTGTTGTTAGGGGTTTAGTCTTGTTTCTTGTTGGGGTTTAGTGTTTTTTGTTGTTAGGGTGTTAGTGTTGTTTGTTGTTAGAGGTTTAGGGTTGTTTGTTGTTAGGGGTTTAAGGTTGTTTGTTGTTAGAAGGTTAGGGTTGTTTGTTGTTACGGGGTTAGGTTAGTTTCTTGTTAGGGGTTTAGTGTTGTTTGCTGTTAGGGGGTTAGTGTTTGTTGTTAGGGGTTTAGGGTTGTTTCTTTTTGGGGTTTAGTAGTTTTTGTTGTTAGGGTGTTAGTGTTGTTTGTGGTTAGGGTGATAGTGTTGTTTGTGGTTAGGAGGTTAGAGTTGTTGGTTGTTAGGGGGTTATTATTGTTTGTTGTTAGGGGTTTAGGGTTGTTTGTTGTTAGGGGGTTAAGGTGGTTTGTTGTTAGGAGGTTAGGGTTGTTTGTTGTTACAGGGTTAGGTTAGTTTCTTGTTAGGGGTTTAGTGTTGTTTGTTGTTAGGGGGTTAGTGTTTGTTGTTAGGGGTTTAGGGTTGTTTCTTTTTGGGGTTTAGTAGTTTTTGTTGTTAGGGTGTTAGTTTTGCTTGTTGTTAGGGGGTTAGTGTTGTTTGTTCTTACGGGGTTAGTGTTGCTTGTGGTTAGGGTGTTAGTGTTGTTTGTGGTTAGGGGGTGAGAGTTGTTGGTTGTTAGAGGGTTAGGATTGTTTGTTGTTAGGGGTTTAGGGTTGTTTGTTGTTAGGGGGTTAAGGTGGTTTGTTGTTATGAGATTAGGGCTGTTTGTTGTTACAGGGTTAGGTTAGTTTCTTTTTAGGGGTTTAGTGTTGTTTGTTGTTAGGGGGTTAGTGTTTGTTGTTAGGGGTTTAGTGTTGTTTCTTGTTGGGGTTTAGTGGTTTTTGTTGTTAGGGTGTTAGTGTTGTTTGTTGTTAGGGGTTTAGGGTTGTTTGTTGTTAGGGGTTTAAGGTTGTTTGCTGTTAGGAGGTTAGGGTTGTTTGTTGTTACGGGGTTAAGTTAGTTTCTTGTTAGGGGTTTAGTGTTGCTTGTTGTTAGGGGGTTAGTGTTTGTTGTTAGGGGTTTAGGGTTGTTTCTTGTTCGGGTTTAGTAGTTTTTGTTGTTAGGGTGTTAGTGTTGTTTGTTGTTAGGGGGTTAGTGTTGTTTGTTCTTACGGGGTTAGTGTTGTTTGTGGTTAGGGTGTTAGTGTTGTTTGTGGTTAGGGGGTGAGCGTTGTTGGTTGTTAGAGGGTTAGGATTGTTTGTTGTTAGGGGGTTAAGGTTGTTTGTTGTTAGGCGGTTAGGGCTGTTTTTTGTTACAGGGTTAGGTTAGTTTCTTGTTAACGGTTTAGTGTTGTTTGTTGTTAGGGGGTTAGTGTTTGTTGTTAGGGGTTTAGTGTTGTTTCTTGTTGGGGTTTAGTGGTTTTTGTTGTTAGGGTGTTAGTGTTGTTTGTTGTTAGGGGTTTAGGGTTGTTTGTTGTTAGGGGTTTAAGGTTGTTTGTTGTTAGGAGGTTAGGGTTGTTTGTTGTTACGGGGTTAGGTTAGTTTCTTGTTAGGGGTTTAGTGTTGTTTGTTGTTAGGGGGTTAGTGTTTGTTGTTAGGGGTTTAGGGTTGTTTCTTTTTGGGGTTTAGTAGTTTTTGTTGTTAGGGTGTTAGTGTTGTTTGTGGTTAGGGGGTTAGTGTTGTTTGTTCTTACGGGGTTAGTGTTGTTTGTGGTTAGGGTGTTAGTGTTGTTTGTGGTTAGGGGGTGAGAGTTGTTGGTTGTTAGGGGGTTAGGATTGTTTGTTGTTAGGGGTTTAGGGTTGTTTGTTGTCAGGGGGTTAAGGTGGTTTGTTGTTAGGAGGTTAAGGCTGTTTGTTGTTACAGGGTTAGGTTAGTTTCTTGTTAGGGGTTTAGTGTTGTTTGTTGTTAGGGGGTTAGTGTTTGTTGTTAGGGGTTTAGTGTTGTTTCTTGTTGGGGTTTAGTGGTTTTTGTTGTTAGGGTGTTAGTGTTGTTTGTTGTTAGGGGTTTAGGGTTGTTTGTTGTTAGGGGTTTAAGGTTGTTTGTTGTTATTAGGTTAGGGTTGTTTGTTGTTACGGGGTTAGGTTAGTTTCTTGTTAGGGGTTTAGTGTTGTTTGTTGTTAGGGGGTTAGTGTTTGTTGTTAGGGGTTTAGGGTTGTTTCTTGTTGGGGTTTAGTAGTTTTTGTTGTTAGGGTATTAGTGTTGTTTGTGGTTAGGGGGTTAGTGTTGTTGTTTGTTAGGGGGTTAGGGTTGTTTGTTGTTAGGGGTTTAGGGTTGTTTGTTGTTACAGGGTTAGGTTAGTTTCTTGTTAGGGGTTTAGTGTTGTTTGTTGTTAGGGGGTTAGTGTTTGTTGTTAGGGGTTTAGTCTTGTTTCTTGTTGAGGTTTAGTGTTTTTTGTTGTTAGGGTGTTAGTGTTGTTTGTTGTTAGAGGTTTAGGGTTGTTTGTTGTTAGGGGTTTAAGGTTGTTTGTTGTTAGGAGGTTAGGGTTGTTTGTTGTTACGGGGTTAGGTTAGTTTCTTCTTAGGGGTTTAGTGTGGTTTGTTGCTAGGGGGTTAGTGTTTGTTGTTAGGGGTTTAGGGTTGTTTCTTTTTGGGGTTTAGTAGTTTTTGTTGTTAGGGTGTTAGTGTTGTTTGTGGTTAGGGTGATAGTGATGTTTGTGGTTAGGAGGTTAGAGTTGTTGGTTGTTAGGGGGTTATTATTGTTTGTTGTTAGGGGTTTAGGGTTGTTTGTTGTTAGGGGGTTAAGGTGGTTTGTTGTTAGGAGGTTAGGGTTGTTTGTTGTTACAGGGTTAGGTTAGTTTCTTGTTAGGGGTTTAGTGTTGTTTGTTGTTAGGGGGTTAGTGTTTGTTGTTAGGGGTTTAGGGTTGTTTCTTTTTGGGGTTTAGTAGTTTTTGTTGTTAGGGTGTTAGTTTTGCTTGTTGTTAGGGGGTTAGTGTTGTTTGTTCTTACGGGGTTAGTGTTGTTTGTGGTTAGGGTGTTAGTGTTGTTTGTGGTTACGGGGTGAGAGTTGTTGGTTGTTAGAGGGTTAGGATTGTTTGTTGTTAGGGGTTTAGGGTTGTTTGTTGTTAGGGGGTTAAGGAGGTTTGTTGTTATGAGATTAGGGCTGTTTGTTGTTACAGGGTTAGGTTAGTTTCTTGTTAGGGGTTTAGTGTTGTTTGTTGTTAGGGTGTTAGTGTTTGTTGTTAGGGGTTTAGTGTTGTTTCTTGTTGGGGTTTAGTGCTTTTTGTTGTTAGGGTGTTAGTGTTGTTTGTTGTTAGCGGTTTAGGGTTGTTTGTTGTTAGGGGTTTAAGGTTGTTTGCTGTTAGGAGGTTAGGGTTGTTTGTTGTTACGGGGTTAGGTTAGTTTCTTGTTAGGGGTTTAGTGTTGCTTGTTGTTAGGGGGTTAGTGTTTGTTGTTAGGGGTTTAGGGTTGTTTCTTGTTGGGGTTTAGTAGTTTTTGTTGTTAGGGTGTTAGTGTTGTTTGTTGTTAGGGGGTTAGTGTTGTTTGTTCTTACGGGGTTAGTGTTGTTTGTGGTTAGGGTGTTAGTGTTGTTTGTGGTTAGGGGGAGAGCGTTGTTGGTTGTTAGAGGGTTAGGATTGTTTGTTGTTAGGGGGTTAAGGTTGTTTGTTGTTAGGAGGTTAGGGCTGTTTTTTGTTACAGGGTTAGTTTAGTTTCTTGTTAACGGTTTAGTGTTGTTTGTTGTTAGGGGGTTAGTGTTTGTTGTTAGGGGTTTAGGGTTGTTTCTTTTTGGGGTTTAGTAGTTTTTGTTGTTAGGGTGTTAGTGTTGTTTGTGGTTAGGGGGTTAGTGTTGTTTGTTCTTACGGGGTTAGTGTTGTTTGTGGTTAGGGTGTTAGTGTTGTTTGTGGTTAGGGGGTGAGAGTTGTTGGTTGTTAGGGGGTTAGGATTGTTTGTTGTTAGGGGTTTAGGGTTGTTTGTTGTTAGGGGTTTAAGGTTGTTTGTTGTTAGGAGGTTAGGGTTGTTTGTTGTTACGGGGTTAGGTTAGTTTCTTGTTAGGGTTTTAGTGTTGTTTGTTGTTAGGGGGTTAGTGTTTGTTGTTAGGGGTTTAGGGTTGTTTCTTGTTGGGGTTTAGTAGTTTTTGTTGTTAGGGTATTAGTGTTGTTTGTGGTTAGGGGGTTAGTGTTGTTGTTTGTTAGGGGGTTAGGGTTGTTTGTTGTTAGGAGGTTAGGGTTGTTTGTTGTTACAGGGTTAGGTTAGTTTCTTGTTAGGGGTTTAGTGTTGTTTGTTGTTAGGGGGTTAGTGTTTGTTGTTAGGGGTTTAGTCTTGTTTCTTGTTGGGGTTTAGTCGTTTTTGTTGTTAGGGTGTTAGTGTTGTTTGTTGTTAGAGGTTTAGGGTTGTTTGTTGTTAGGGGTTTAAGGTTGTTTGTTGTTAGGAGGTTAGGGTTGTTTGTTGTTACGGGGTTAGGTTAGTTTCTTGTTAGGGGTTTAGTGTTGCTTGTTGTTAGGGGGTTAGTGTTTGTTGTTAGGGGTTTAGAGTTGTTTCTTGTTGGGGTTTAGTAGTTTTGTTGTTAGGGTGTTAGTGTTGTTTGTGGTTAGGGTGTTAGTGTTGTTTGTGGTTAGGGGGTGAGAGTTGTTGGTTGTTAGGGGGTTATTATTGTTTGTTGTTAGGGGTTTAGGGTTGTTTGTTGTTAGGGGTTTAAGGTTGTTTGTTGTTAGGAGGTTAGGATTGTTTGTTGTTACGGGGTTAGGTTAGTTTCTTGTTAGGGGTTTGGTGTTGTTTGTTGTTAGGGGGTTAGTGTTTGTTGTTAGGGGTTTAGTGTTGTTTCTTGTTGGAGTTTAGTGGTTTTTGTTGTTAGGGTGTTAGTGTTGTTTGTTGTTAGGTGTTTAGGGTTGTTTGTTGTTAGGGGGTTAAGGTTGTTTGTTGTTAGGAGGTTAGGGAGGTTTGTTGTGACAGGGTTAGGTTAGTTTCTTGTTAGGGGTTTGGTGTTGTTTGTTGTTAGGGGGTTAGTGTTTTTCGTTAGGGGTTTAGTGTTGTTTCTTGTAGGGGTTTAGTGGTTTTTGTTGTTAGGGTGTTAGTGTTGTTTGTTGTTAGGGGTTTAGGGTTGTTTGTTGTTAGGGGTTTAAGGTTGCTTGTTGTTAGGAGGTTAGGGTTGTTTGTTGTTACGGGGTTAGGTTAGTTTCTTGTTAGGGGTTTAGTGTTGTTTGTTGTTAGGGGGTTAGTGTTTGTTGTTAGGGGTTTAGGGTTGTTTCTTGTTGGGGTTTAGTAGTTTTTGTTGTTAGGGTGTTAGTGTTGTTTGTTCTTAGGGGGTTAGTGTTGTTGTTTGTTAGGGGGTTAGGATTGTTTGTCGTAAGGAGGTTAGTGTTCTTTGTTGTTACAGGGTTAGGTTAGTTTCTTGTTAGGGGTTTAGTGTTGTTTGTTGTTAGGGGGTTAGTGTTTGTTGTTAGGGGTTTAGTGTTGTTTCTTGTTGGGGTTTAGTGGTTTTTGTTGTTAGGGTGTTAGTGTTGTTTGTTGTTAGGCGTTTAGGGTTGTTTGTTTTTAGGGGTTTCAGGTTGTTTGTTGCTAGGAGGTTAGGGTTTTTTGTTGTTACGGGGTTAGGTTAGTTTCTTGTTAGGGGTTTAGTGTTGTTTGTTGTTAGGGGGTTAGTGTTTGTTGTTAGGGGTTTAGTGTTGTTTCTTGTTGGGGTTTAGTAGTTTTTGTTGTTAGGGTGTTAGTGTTGTTTGTTGTTAGGGGGTTAGTGTTGTTTGTTCTTACGGGGTTAGTGTTGTTTGTGGTTAGGGTGTTAGTGTTGTTTGTGGTTAGGGGGTGTGCGTTGTTGGTTGTTAGGGGGTTAGGATTGTTTGTTGTTAGGGGTTTAGGGTTGTTTGTTGTTAGGGGGTTAAGGTTGTTTGTTGTTAGGAGGTTAGGGTTGTTTGTTGTTACAGGGTTAGGTTAGTTTCTTGTTAGGGGTTTAGTGTTGTTTGTTGTTAGGGGGTTAGTGTTTGTTGTTAGGGGTTTAGGGTTGTTTCTTGTTGGGGTTTAGTGGTTTTTGTTGTTAGGTGTTAGTGTTGTTTGTTGTTAGGGGTTTAGGGTTGTTTGTTGTTAGGGGTTTAAGGTTGTTTGTTGTTAGGAGGGTAGGGTTGTTTGTTGTTACGGGGTTAGGTTAGTTTCTTGTTAGGGGTTTAGTGTTGTTTGTTGTTAGGGGGTTAGTGTTTCTTGTTAGGGTTTAGGGTTGTTTCTTTTTGGGGTTTAGTAGTTTTTGTTGTTAGGGTGTTAGTGTTGCTTGTTGTTAGGGGGTTAGTGTTGTTTGTTCTTACGGGGTTAGTGTTGTTTGTGGTTAGGGTGTTAGTGTTGTTTGTGGTTAGGGGGTGAGAGTTGTTGGTTGTTAGAGGGTTAGGATTGTTTGTTGTTAGGGGTTTAGGGTTGTTTGTTGTTAGGGGTTTAAGGTTGTTTGTTGTTAGGAGGTTAGGGTTGTTTGTTGTTACGGGGTTAGGTTAGTTTCTTGTTAGGGGTTTAGTGTTGTTTGTTGTTAGGGGGTTAGTGTTTGTTGTTAGGGGTTTAGGGTTGTTTCTTGTTGGGGTTTAGTAGTTTTTGTCGTTAGGGTATTAGTGTTGTTTGTGGTTAGGGGGTTAGTGTTGTTGTTTGTTAGGGGGTTAGGGTTGTTTGTTGTTAGGAGGTTAGGGTTGTTTGTTGTTACAGGGTTAGGTTAGTTTCTTGTTAGGGGTTTAGTGTTGTTTGTTGTTAGGGGGTTAGTGTTTGTTGTTAGGGGTTTAGTCTTGTTTCTTGTTGGGGTTTAGTGTTTTTTGTTGTTAGGGTGTTAGTGTTGTTTGTTGTTAGAGGTTTAGGGTTGTTTGTTGTTAGGGATTTAAGGTTGTTTGTTGTTAGGAGGTTAGGGTTGTTTGTTGTTACGGGGTTAGGTTAGTTTCTTCTTAGGGGTTTAGTGTGGTTTGTTGCTAGGGGGTTAGTGTTTGTTGTTAGGGGTTTAGGGTTGTTTCTTTTTGGGGTTTAGTAGTTTTTGTTGTTAGGGTGTTAGTGTTGTTTGTGGTTAGGGTGATAGTGTTGCTTGTGGTTAGGAGGTTAGAGTTGTTGGTTGTTAGGGGGTTATTATTGTTTGTTGTTAGGGGTTTAGGGTTGTTTGTTGTTAGGGGGTTAAGGTG
Source organism: Loxodonta africana (assembly GCF_030014295.1). Classification (NCBI taxonomy): domain Eukaryota; kingdom Metazoa; phylum Chordata; class Mammalia; order Proboscidea; family Elephantidae; genus Loxodonta; species Loxodonta africana. Next base: position 603,385 of record NC_087359.1, read on the forward strand.
GTTTGTTGTTAGGTGGTTAGGGTTGTTTGTTGTTACAGGGTTAGGTTAGTTTCTTGTTAGGGGTTTAGTGTTGTTTGTTGTTAGGGGGTTAGTGTTTGTTGTTAGGGGTTTAGGGTTGTTTCTTTTTGGGGTTTAGTAGTTTTTGTTGTTAGGGTGTTAGTTTTGCTTGTTGTTAGGGGGTTAGTGTTGTTTGTTCTTACGGGGTTAGTGTTGTTTGTGGTTAGGGTGTTAGTGTTGTTTGTGGTTAGGGGGTGAGAGTTGTTGGTTGTTAGAGGGTTAGGATTGTTTGTTGTTAGGGGTTTAGGGTTGTTTGTTGTTAGGGGGTTAAGGTGGTTTGTTGTTATGAGATTAGGGCTGTTTGTTGTTACGGGGTTAGGTTAGTTTCTTGTTAGGGGTTTAGTGTGGTTTGTTGTTAGGGGGTTAGTGTTTGTTGTTAGGGGTTTAGGGTTGTTTCTTTTTGGGGTTTAGTAGTTTTTGTTGTTAGGGTGTTAGTGTTGTTTGTGGTTAGGGGGTTAGTGTTGTTTGTTCCTACGTGGTTAGTGTTGTTTGTGGTTAGGGTGTTAGTGTTGTTTGTGGTTAGGGGGTGAGAGTTGTTGGTTGTTAGGGGGTTAGGATTGTTTGTTGTTAGGGGTTTAGGGTTGTTTGTTGTTAGGGGGTTAAGGTGGTTTGTTGTTAGGAGGTTAGGGCTGTTTCTTGTTTCAGGGTTAGGTTAGTTTCTTGTTAGGGTTTTAGTGTTGTTTGTTGTTAGGGGGTTAGTGTTTGTTGTTAGGGGTTTAGTGTTGTTTCTTGTTGGGGTTTAGTGGTTTTTGTTGTTAGGGTGTTAGTGTTGTTTGTTGTTAGGGGTTTAGGGTTGTTTGTTGTTAGGGGTTTAAGGTTGTTTGTTGTTAGGAGGTTAGGGTTGTTTGTTGTTACGGGGTTAGGTTAGTTTCTTGTTAGGGGTTTAGTGTTGTTTGTTGTTAGGGGGTTAGTGTTTGTTGTTAGGGGTTTAGGGTTGTTTCTTGTTGGGGTTTAGTAGTTTTTGTTGTTAGGGTATTAGTGTTGTTTGTGGTTAGGGGGTTAGTGTTGTTGTTTGTTAGGGGGTTAGGGTTGTTTGTTGTTAGGAGGTTAGGGTTGTTTGTTGTTACAGGGTTAAGTTAGTTTCTTGTTAGAGGTTTAGTGTTGTTTGTTGTTAGGGGGTTAGTGTTTGTTTTTAGGGGTTTAGTCTTGTTTCTTGTTGGGGTTTAGTGTTTTTTGTTGTTAGAGTGTTAGTGTTGATTGTTGTTAGAGGTTTAGTGTTGTTTGTTGTTAGGGGTTTAAGGTTGTTTGTTTTTAGGAGGTTAGGGTTGTTTGTTGTTACGGGGTTAGGTTAGTTTCTTGTTAGGGGTTTAGTGTGGTTTGTTGCTAGGGGGTTAGTGTTTGTTGTTAGGGGTTTAGGGTTGTTTCTTTTTGGGGTTTAGTAGTTTTTGTTGTTAGGGTGTTAGTGTTGTTTGTGGTTAGGGTGTTAGTGTTGTTTGTGGTTAGGGGGAGAGAGTTGTTGGTTGTTAGGGGGTTATTATTGTTTGTTGTTAGGGTTTTAGGGTTGTTTGTTGTTAGGGGGTTAAGGATGTTTGTTGTTAGGATGTTAGGGTTGTTTGTTGTTACAGGGTTAGGTTAGTTTCTTGTTAGGGGTTTAGTGTTGTTTGTTGTTAGGGAGTTAGTGTTTGTTGTTAGGGGTTTAGTGTTGTTTCTTGTTGGGGTTTAGTGGTTTTTGTTGTTAGGGTGTTAGTGTTGTTTGTTGTTAGGGGTTTAGGGTTGTTTGTTGTTAGGGGTTTAAGGTTGTTTGTTGTTAGGAGGTTAGGGTTGTTTGTTGTTACGGGGTTAGGTTAGTTTCTTGTTAGGTGTTTAGAGTTGTTTTTTGTTAGGTGGTTAGTGTTTCTTGTTAGGGGTTTAGGGTTGTTGCTTGTTGGGGTTTAGTAGTTTTTGTTGTTAGGGTGTTAGTGTTGTTTGTTGTTAGGGGTAGTATTGTTTGTTCTTACGGGGTTAGTGTTGTTTGTGGTTAGGGTGTTAGTGCTGTTTGTGGTTAGGGGGTGAGCGTTGTTGGTTGTTAGGGGGTTAGGATTGTTTGTTTTTAGGGATTTAGGGTTGTTTGCTGTTAGGGGGTTAAGGTTGTTTGTTGTTAGGAGGTTAGGGTTGTTTGTTGTTACGGGGTTAGGTTAGTTTCTTGTTAGGGGTTTAGTGTTGTTTGTTGTTAGGGGGTTAGTGTTTGTTGTTAGGGGTTTAGGGTTGTTTCTTGTTGGGGTTTAGTAGTTTTTGTTGTTAGGGTGTTAGTGTTGTTTGTGGTTAGGGGGTTAGTGTTGTTGTTTGTTAGGGGGTTAGGGTTGTTTGTTGTTAGGAGGTTAGGGTTGTTTGTTTTTACAGGGTTAGGTTAGTTTCTTGTTAGGGGTTTAGTGTTGTTTGTTGTTAGGGGTTAGTGTTTGTTGTTAGGGGTTTAGTGTTGTTTCTTGTTGGGGTTTAGTGGTTTTTGTTGTTAGGGTGTTAGTGTTGTTTTTTGTTAGGGGTTTAGGGTTTTTTGTTGTTAGGGGTTTAAAGTTTTTTGTTGTTAGGAGGTTAGGGTTGTTTGTTGTTACGGGGTTAGGTTAGTTTCTTGTTAGGGGTTTAGTGTTGTTTGTTTTTAGGGGGTTAGTGTTTGTTGTTAGGGGTTTAGGGTTGTTGCTTGTTGGGGTTTAGTAGTTTTTGTTGTTAGGGTGTTAGTGTTGTTTGTAGTTAGGGGGTTAGTGTTCTTTGTTCTTACGGGGTTAGTGTTGTTTGTGGTTAGAGTGTTAGTGCTGTTTGTGGTTAGGGGGTGAGCGTTGTTGGTTGTTAAGGGGTTAGGATTGTTTGTTGTTAGGGATTTAGTGTTGTTTGCTGTTAGGGGGTTAAGGTTGTTTGTTGTTAGGAGGTTAGGGTTGTTTGTTGTTACGGGGTTAGGTTAGTTTCTTGTTAAGGGTTTAGTGTTGTTTGTTGTTAGGGGGTTAGTGTTTGTTGTTAGCGGTTTTGTGTTGTTTCTTGTTGGGGTTTAGTAGTTTTTGTTGTTAGGGTGTTAGTGTTGTTTGTGGTTAGGGGGTTTGTGTTGTTGTTTGTTGGGGGTTAGGGTTGTTTGCTGTTAGAAGGTTAGATTTGTTTGTTGTTAGGGGATTAGGGTTGTTTGTTGTTAGGGGGATAGGGTTGTTTGTTGTTAGAGGTTTAGAGTAGTTTATTTTTAGGGGGTTAGTGGTGTTTGTTGTTAGGGGTTTAGTGTTTTTTGTTGTTAGGGGGCTAGTGTTGTTTCTTGTTAGAGAGTTAGGGTTCTTTGTTGTTAGGGGCTTAGGGTTGTTTGTGGTTAGTGGGTTAGAGCAGTTTGTTGTTGGGGGTTAGGGTTGTTTGTTGTTAGGGGATTAGGGTTGTTGTTAGGTGGTTACTGTTGTTTCTATTTAGGGGTTTCGGGTTGTTTCTTTTTGAGGATTAGTGGTTTTTGTTGTTAGGGTGTTAGTGTTGTTTGTGGTTAGGGGGTTAGTGTTGTTTGTTCTTACGGGGTTAGTGTTGTTTGTGGTTAGGGTGTTAGTGTTGTTTGTGGTTAGGGGGTGAGCGTTGTTGGTTGTTAGGGGGTTAGGATTGTTTATTGTTAGGGGTTTAGGGTTGTTTGTTGTTAGGGGGTTAAGGTTGTTTGTTGTTAGGAGGTTAGGGGTGTTTATTGTTACAGGGTTAGTTTAGTTTCTTGTTAGGGGTTTAGTGTTGTTTGTTGTTAGGGGGTTAGTGTTTGTTGTTAGGGGTTTAGGGTTGTTTCTTGTTGGGTTTAGTGGTTTTTGTTGTTAGGGTGTTAGTGTTGTTTGTTGTTAGGGGGTTAGTGTTGTTTGTTCTTACGGGGTTAGTGTTGTTTGTGGTTAGGGTGTTAGTGTTGTTTGTGGTTAGGGGGTGAGCGTTGTTGGTTGTTAGGGGGTTAGGATTGTTTGTTGTTAGGGGTTTAGTGTTGTTTCTTGTTGGGGTTTAGAGATTTTTTTTGTTAGGGTGTTAGTGTTGTTTGTTATTAGGGGTTTAGGGTTGTTTGTTGTTAGGGGTTTAAGGTTGTTTGTTGTTAGGAGGTTAGGGTTGTTTGTTGTTAGGGGGTTAGGTTAGTTTCTTGTTAGGGGTTTAGTGTTGTTTGTTGTTAGGGGGTTAGTGTTTGTTGTTAGGGGTTTAGGGTTGTTTCTTGTTGGGGTTTAGTGGTTTTTGTTGTTAGGGTGTTAGTGTTGTTTGTTGTTAGGGGGTTAGTGTTGTTTGTGCTTACGGGGTTAGTGTTGTTTGTGGTTAGGGTTTTAGTGTTGTTTGTGGTTAGGGGGTGAGCGTTGTTGGTTGTTAGCGGGTTAGGATTGTTTGTTGTTAGGGGTTTAGAGTTGTTTGTTGTTAGGGGTTTAAGGTTGTTTTTTGTTAGGGGGTTAGTGTTGTTTGTTCTTACGGGGTTAGTGTTTTTGTGGTTAGGGTGTTAGTGTTGTTTGTGGTTAGGGGGTGAGCATTGTTGGTTGTTAAGGGGTTTGAATTGTTTGTTGTTAGGGGTTTAGAGTTGTTTGTTATTAGGGGGTTAAGGTTCTTTGTTGTTAGGAGGTTAGGGCTGTTTGTTGTTACAGGGTTAGGTTAGTTTCTTGTTAGGGGTTTAGTGTTGTTTGTTGTTAGGGGGTTAGTGTTTGGTGTTAGGGGTTTAGTTGTTTCTTGTTGGGGTTTAGTGGTTTTTGTTGTTAGGGTGTTAGTGTTGTTTGTTGTTAGGGGTTTAGGGTTTTTTGTTGTTAGGGGTTTAAGGTTGTTTGTTGTTAGGAGGTTAGGGTTGTTTGTTGTTACGGGGTTAGGTTAGTTTCTTGTTAGGGGTTTAGTGTTGTTTGTTGTTAGGGGGTTAGTGTTTGTTGATAGGGGTTTAGGGTTGTTTCTTGTTGTTGTTTAGTAGTTTTTGTTGTTAGGGTGTTAGTGTTGTTTGTGGTTAGGGGGTTAGTGTTGTTGTTTGTTAGGGGGTTAGGGTTGTTTGTTTTTAGAAGGTTAGGGTTGTTTGTTGTTAGGGGTTTAGGGTTGTTTGTTGTTAGGAGGTTAGGGTTGTTTGTTGTTACGGAGTTATGTTAGTTTCTTGTTAGGGGTTTAGTGTTGTTTGTTGTTAGGGGGTTAGTGTTTGTTGTTAGGGGTTTAGTGTTGTTTCTTGTTGGGGTTTAGTGGTTTTTGTTGTTAGGGTGTTAGTGTTGTTTGTTGTTAGGGGTTTAGGGTTCTTTGTTGTTAGGGGTTTAAGGTTGTTTGTTGTTAGGAGGTTAGGGTTTTTTGTTGTTACGGGGTTAGGTTAGTTTCTTGTTAGGGGTTTAGTGTTGTTTGTTGTTAGGGGGTTAGTGTTTGTTGTTAGGGGTTTAGGGTTGTTTCTTGTTGGGGTTTCGTAGTTTTTGTTGTTAGGGTGTTAGTTTTGTTTGTTGTTAGGGCGTTAGTGTAGTTTGTTCTTACGGGGTTAGTGTTGTTTGTGGTTAGGGTGTTAGTGTTGTTTGTGGTTAGGGGGTGTGCGTTGTTGGTTGTTAGGGGGTTAGGATTGTTTGTTGTTAGGGGTTTAGGGTTGTTTGTTGTTAGGGGGTTAAGGATGTTTGTTGTTAGGATGTTAGGGTTGTTTGTTGTTACATTGTTAGGTTAGTTTCTTGTTAGGGGTTTAGTGTTGTTTCTTGTTGGGGTTTAGTGGTTTTTGTTGTTAGGGTGTTAGTGTTGTTTGTTGTTAGGGGTTTAGTGTTGTTTGTTGTTAGGGGTTTAAGGTTGTTTTTTGTTAGGGGTTTAGTGTTGTTTGTTCTTACGGGGTTAGTGTTTTTGTGGTTAGGGTGTTAGTGTTGTTTGTGGTTGGGGGTGAGCATTGTTGGTTGTTAAGAGGTTAGAATTGTTTGTTGTTAGGGGTTTAGAGTTGTTTGTTATTAGGGGGTTAAGGTTCTTTGTTGTTAGGAGGTTAGGGCTGCTTGTTGTTACAGGGTTAGGTTAGTTTCTTGTTAGGGGTTTAGTGTTGTTTGTTGTTAGGGGGTTAGTGTTTGGTGTTAGGGGTTTAGTGTTGTTTCTTGTTGGGGTTTAGTGGTTTTTGTTGTTAGGGTGTTAGTGTTGTTTGTTGATAGGGGTTTAGGGTTGTTTGTTGTTAGGGGTTTAAGGTTGTTTGTTGTTAGGGGGTTAGGGTTGTTTGTTGTTCCGGGGTTAGGTTAGTTTCTTGTTAGGGGTTTAGTGTTGTTTGTTGTTAGGGGGTTAGTGTTTGTTGTTAGGGGTTTAGGGTTGTTTCTTGTTGGGGTTTAGTAGTTTTAGTTGTTAGGGTGTTAGTGTTGTTTGTGGTTAGGGGCTTAGTGTTGTTGTTTGTTAAGGGGTTAGGGTTGTTTGTTGTTAGGAGGTTAGGGTTGTTTGTTGTTACAGGGTTAGGTTAGCTTATTGTTAGGGGTTTAGTGTTGTTGTTAGGGGGTTAGTGTTTGTTGTTAGGGGTTTCGTGTTGTTTCTTGTTGGGGTTTAGTGGTTTTTGTTGTTAGGGTGTTAGTGTTGTTTGTTGTTAGGGGTTTAGGGTTGTTTGTTGTTAGGGGTTTAAGGTTGTTTGTTGATAGGAGGTTAGGGTTGTTTGTTGTTACGGGTTTAGGTTAGATTCTTGTTAGGGGTTTACTGTTGTTTGTTGTTAGGGGGTTAGTGTTTGTTGTTAGGGGTTTAGGTTTGTTTCTTGTTGGCGTTTAGTAGTTTTTGTTGTTAGGCTGTTAGTGTTGTTTGTTGTTAGGGGGTTAGTGTTGTTTGTTCTTAGGGGGTTAGTGTTGTTTGTGGTTAGGGTGTTAGTGTTGTTTGTGGATAGGGGGTGTGCGTTGTTGGTTGTTAGGGGGTTAGGATTGTTTGTTGTTAGGGGTTTAGGGTTGTTTGTTGTTTGGGGCTTAAGGTTGTTTGTTGTTAGGAGGATAGGGTTGTTTGTTGTTACGGGTTTAGGTTAGTTTCTTGTTAGGGGTTTAGTGTTGTTTGTTGTTAGGGGGTTAGTGTTTGTTGTTAGGGGTTTAGTGTTGTTTCTTGTTGGGGTTTAGTGTTTTTTGTTGTTAGGGTGTTAGTGTTCTTTGTTGTTAGGGGTTTAGGGTTGTTTGTTGTTAGGGGTATAAGGTTGTTTGTTGTTAGGAGGTTAGGGTTGTTTGTTGTTACAGGGTTAGGTTATTTTCTTGTAAGGGGTTTAGTGTTGTTTGTTGTTAGGGGGTTAGTGTTTTTTGTTAGGGGTTTAGGGTTGTTTCTTGTTGGGGTTTAATGGTTTTTGTTGTTAGGGTGTTAGTGTTGTTTGTTGTTAGGGGTTTAGGGTTGTTTGTTGTTAGGGGTTTAAGGTTGTTTGCTGTTAGGAGGTTAGGGTTGTTTGTTGTTACGGGGTTAGGTTAGTTTCTTGTTAGGGGTTTAGTGTTGTTTGTTGTTAGGGGGTTAGTGTTTGTTGTTAGGGGTTTAGGGTTGTTTCTTGTTGGGGTTTAGTAGTATTTGTTGTTAGGGTGTTAGTGTTGTTTGTGGTTCGGGGGTTAGTGTTGTTGTTTGTTAGGGGGTTAGGGTTGTTTGTTGTTAGGAGGTTAGGATTGTTTGTTTTTACGGGGTTAGGTTAGTTTCTTGTTAGGGGTTTAGTGTTGTTTGTTGTTAGGGGGTTAGTGTTTGTTGTTAGGGGTTTAGGGTTGTTTCTTGTTGGGGTTTAGTAGTTTTTGTTGTTAGGGTGTTAGTGTTGTTTCTTGTAAGGGGGTTAGTGTTGTTTGTTCTTACGGGGTTAGTGTTGTTTGTGGTTAGGGTGTTAGTGTTGTTTGTGGATAGGGGGTGTGCGTTGTTGGTTGTTAGGGGGTTAGGATTGTTTGTTGTTAGGGGTTTAGGGTTGTTTGTTGTTAGGGGGTTAAGGTTGTTTGTTGTTAGGAGGTTAGGGTTGTTTGTTGTTACAGGGTTAGGTTAGTTTCTTGTTAGGGGTTTAGTGTTGTTTGTTGTTAGGGGGTTAGTGTTTGTTGTTAGGGGTTTAGTGCTGTTTCTTGTTGAGGTTTAGTGTTTTTTGTTGTTAGGGTGTTAGTGTTTTTTGTTGTTAGGGGTTTAGGGTTGTTTGTTGTTAGGGGTTTAAGGTTGTTTGTTGTTAGGAGGTTAGGGTTGTTTGTTGTTACAGGGTTAGGTTAGTTTCTTGTTAGGGGTTTAGTGTTGTTTGTTGTTAGGGGGTTAGTGTTTGTTGTTAGGGGTTTAGGGTTGTTTCTTTTTGGGGTTTAGTAGTTTTTGTTGTTAGGGTGTTAGTGTTGTTTGTGGTTAGGGGGTTAGTGTTGTTTGTTCTTACGGGGTTAGTGTTGTTTGTGGTTAGGGTGTTAGTGTTGTTTGTGGTTAGGGGGTGAGAGTTGTTGGTTGTTAGGGGGTTAGGATTGTTTGTTGTTAGGGGTTTAGGGTTGTTTGTTGTTAGGGGGTTAAGGTGGTTTGTTGTTAGGAGGTTAGGGCTGTTTGTTGTTACAGGGTTAGGTTAGTTTCTTGTTAGGGGTTTAGTGTTGTTTGTTGTTAGGGGGTTAGTGTTTGTTGTTAGGGGTTTAGTGTTGTTTCTTGTTGGGGTTTAGTGGTTTTTGTTGTTAAGGTGTTAGTGTTGCTTGTTGTTAGGGGTTTAGGGTTGTTTGTTGTTAGGGGTTTAAGGTTGTTTGCTGTTAGGAGGTTAGGGTTGTTTATTTTTACGGGGTTAGGTTAGTTTCTTGTTAGGGGTTTAGTGTTGTTTGTTCTTAGGGGGTTAGTGTTTGTTGTTAGTGGTTTAGTGTTGTTTCTTGTTGGGGTTTAGTGGTTTTTGTTGTTAGGGTGTTATTGTTGATTGTTGTTAGGGGTTTAGGGTTGTTTGTTGTTAGGGGTTTAAGGTTGTTTGTTGTTAGGAGGTTAGGGTTGTTTTTTGTTACGGGGTTAGGTTAGTTTCTTGTTAGGGATTTAGTGTTGTTTGTTGTTAGGGGGTTAGTGTTTGTTGTTAGGGGTTTAAGGTTGTTTGTTGTTAGGGGGTTAAGGTTGTTTGTTGTTAGGAGGTTAGGGTTGTTTGTTCTTACAGGGTTAGGTAAGTTTCTTGTTAGGCGTTTAGTGTTCTTTGTTGGTAGTGGGTTAGTGTTTGTTGTTAGGGGTTTAGGGTTGTTTCTTGTTGGGGTTTAGTAGTTTTTGTTGTTAGGGTTCTAGTGTTGTTCGTTGTTAGGGGGTTAGTGTTGTTTGTTCTTACGGGGTTAGTGTTGTTTGTGGTTAGGGGGTGAGCGTTGTTGGTTCTTAGGGTGTTAGAATTGTTTGTTGTTAGGGGTTTAGGGTTGTTTGTTGTTAGGGGGTTAAGGTTGTTTATTGTTAGGAGGTTAGGGTTGTTTGTTGTTACAGGGTTAGGTTAGTTTCTTGTTAGGGGTTTAGTGTTGTTTGTTGTTAGGGGGTTAGTGTTTGTTGTTAGGGGTTTAGTGTTGTTTCTTGTTGGGGTTTAGTGGTTTTTGTTGTTAGGGTGTTAGTGTTGTTTGTTGTTAGGGGTTTAGGGTTGTTTGTTGTTAGGAGTTTAAGGTTGTTTGCTGTTAGGAGGTTAGTGTTGTTTGTTGTTACGGGGTTAGGTTAGTTTCTTGTTAGGGGTTTAGTGTTGTTTGTTGTTAGGGGGTTAGTGTTTGTTGTTAGGGGTTTAGGGTTGTTTCTTTTTGGGGTTTAGTAGTTTTTGTTGTTAGGGTGTTAGTGTTGTTTGTGGTTAGGGGGTTAGTGTTGTTGTTTGTTAGGGGGTTAGGGTTGTTTGTTGTTAGGAGGTTAGGGTTGTTTGTTTTTACAGGGTTAGGTTAGTTTCTTGTTAGGGGTTTAGTGTTGTTTGTTGTTAGGGGGTTAGTGTTTGTTCTTAGGGGTTTAGTGTTGTTTCTTGTTGGGGTTTAGTGGTTTTTGTTGTTAGGGGGTTAGTGTTGTTTCTTTTTAGAGTGTTAGGGTTCTTTGTTGTTTGGGGCTTAGGGTTGTTTGTTGTTAGTGGGTTAGAGTAGTTTGTTGTTGGGGGTTAGGGTTGTTTCTTTTTAGGGGGTTTGGGTTGTTGTTAGGTGGTTAGTGTTGTTTCTATTTAGGGGTTTCGGGTTGTTTCTTGTTGAGGTTTAGTGGTTTTTGTTGTTAGGGTGTTAGTGTTGTTAGTGGTTAGGGGGTTAGTGTTGTTTGTATTTAGGGGTTTAGGGTTGTTTCTTGTTGGGCTTTAGTGGTTTTTGTTGTTAGGGGGTTAGTGTTGTTTGTTCTTACGGGGTTAGTGTTGTTTGTGGTTAGGGTGTTAGTGTTGTTTGTGGTTAGGGGGTGAGCGTTGTTGGTTGTTAGGGGGTTAGTGTTGTTTGTTGTTAGGGGTTTAGGGTTGTTTGTTGTTAGGGGTTTAAGGTTGTTTGCTGTTAGCAGGTTAGGGTTGTTTGTTGTTACGGGGTTAGGTTAGTTTCTTGTTAGGGGTTTAGTGTTGTTTGTTGTTAGGGGGTTAGTGTTTGTTGTTAGGGGTTTAGTGTTGTTTCTTGTTGGGGTTTAGTAGTTTTTGTTGTTAGGGTGTTAGTGTTGTTTGTGGTTAGGGGGATTAGTGTTGTTTGTTCTTACGGGGTTAGTGTTGTTTGTGGTTAGGGTGTTAGTGTTGTTTGTGGTTAGGGGGTGAGCGTTGTTGGTTGTTAGGGGGTTAGGATTGTTTGTTGTTAGGGGTTTAGGGTTGTTTGTTGTTAGGGGGTTAAGGTTGTTTGTTGTTAGGAGGTTAGGGTTGTTTGTTGTTACAGGGTTAGGTTAGTTTCTTGTTAGGGGTTTAGTGTTGTTTGTTGTTAGGGGGTTAGTGTTTGTTGTTAGGGGTTTAGTGTTGTTTCTTGTTGGGGTTTAGTGGTTTTTGTTGTTAGGGTGTTAGTGTTGTTTGTTGATAGCGGTTTAGGGTTGTTTGTTGTTAGGGGTTTAAGGTTGTTTGTTGTTAGGAGGTTAGGGTTGTTTGTTGTTACAGGGTTAGGTTAGTTTCTTGTTAGGGGTTTAGTGTTGTTTGTTGTTAGGGGGTTAGTGTTTGTTGTTAGGGGTTTAGTGTTGTTTGTTTTTAGGGGGTCAGTGTTTGTTGTTAGGGGTTTAGTGTTGTTTCTTGTTGGGGTTTAGTGGTTTTTGTTGTTAGGGTGTTAGTGTTTGTTGTTAGGGGTTTAGGGTTGTTTGTTGTTAGGGGTTTAAGGTTGTTTGTTGTTAGGAGGTTAGGGTTGTTTGTTTTTACGGGGTTAGGTTAGTTTCTTGTTAGGTTTTTAGTGTTGTTTGTTGTTAGGGGGTTAGTGTTTGTTGTTAGGGGTTTAGGGTTGTTTCTTGTTGGGGTTTAGTAGTTTTTGTTGTTAGGGTGTTAGTGTTGTTTCTTGTAAGGGGGTTAGTGTTGTTTGTTCTTACGGGGTTAGTGTTGTTTGTGGTTAGGGTGTTAGTGTTGTTTGTGGATAGGGGGTGTGCGTTGTTGGTTGTTAGGGGGTTAGGATTGTTTGTTGTTAGGGGTTTAGGGTTGTTTGTTGTTAGGGGGTTAAGGTTGTTTGTTGTTAGGAGGTTAGGGTTGTTTGTTGTTACAGGGTTAGGTTAGTTTCTTGTTAGGGGTTTAGTGTTGTTTGTTGTTAGGGGGTTAGTGTTTGTTGTTAGGGGTTTAGTGCTGTTTCTTGTTGAGGTTTAGTGTTTTTTGTTGTTAGGGTGTTAGTGTTTTTTGTTGTTAGGGGTTTAGGGTTGTTTGTTGTTAGGGGTTTAAGGTTGTTTGTTGTTAGGAGGTTAGGGTTGTTTGTTGTTACAGGGTTAGGTTAGTTTCTTGTTAGGGGTTTAGGGTTGTTTGTTGTTAGGGGTTTAAGGTTGTTTGTTATTAGGGGGTTAGGGTTGTTTGTTGTTAGGGGTTTAGAGTAGTTTATTTTTAGGGGGTTAGTGTTGTTTGTTGTTAAGTTGTTAAGATTGTTGTTAGGGGGTTAGTGGTGTTTGTTGTTAGGGGGTTAGTGTTTGTTGTTAGGGGTTTAGGGTTGTTTCTTGTTGGGGTTTAGTAGTTTTTGTTGTTAGGGTGTTAGTGTTGTTTGTCGTTAGGGGGTTAGTGTTGTTGTTTATTAGGGGGTTAGGATTGTTTGTTGTTAGGAGGTTAGGGTTGTTTGTTGTTACAGGGTTAGGTTAGTTTCTTGTTAGGGGTTTCGTGTTGTTTGTTGTTAGGGGGTTAGTGCTTGTTGTTAGGGGTTTAGGGTTATTTCTTGTTGGGGTTTAGTAGTTTTTGTTGTTAGGATGTTAGTGTTGTTTGTTGTTAGGGGGTTAGTGTTGTTTGTTCTTACGGGGTTAGTGTTGTTTGTGGTTAGGGTGTTAGTGTTGTTTGTGGTTAGGGTGTTAGTGCTGTTTGTGGTTGCGGGTTAGGTTTGTTTGTTTTTTGGGGGTTAGGGTAGTTTGTTCTTATTTTGTTAGGGTTGTTTGTTGTTAGGTGGTTAGGTTTGTTTGTTGTTACGGGGTTAGGGCTGTTTGTTGTTAGGGGGTTAGTGTTGTTTGTTGTTAGGGGTTTATTGTTGTTTGTTGTTTGTGGGTTAGTGTTGTTTGTTGTTAGGGGTTTAGGTTTGTTGTTCTTAGGGCGTTAGTGTTGCTTGTTGTTAGGCTGTTAGGAGTGTTTGTCAGTGTGTTAGAGTTTTTTGTTGTTCGGGGCTTAGTGTTGTTTTATGTTAGGGAGTTAGTGTTGTTTGTTGTTGGAGGTTAGTGTTGTTTGTTAGGGGATCAATTTTGTTTGTTTTTAGTGGGTTAGGGTTGTTTGTTGTTAGGGGATTAGTGTTGTTTGTTATCAGGGGTTCAGTGTTGTTTGTTTTTAGCTGTTTAGAGTTGTTTGTTTTTAGGGTATTAGTGTTTTTTGTTGTTAGGGGGTTAGGATTGTGTTTTTTTAGTTGGTTATTGTTGTTTGTTTTTGGGGGTTAGTGTTGTTTGTTGTTAGGGGCTGAGTGTTGCTTGTTGTTAGGGTGTTAGGGTTGTTTGTTGTTAGGGGTTAGGGTTGTTTGTTATTAGGGGTTAATTTGGTTTTTTGTTAGGGGTTCAGTGTTGTTTGTTTTTAGGGGGTGAGTGTTGTTTGTTGTCAGGGCGTTAGGGTTGTTTCTTGTTAGGAGTTTAGGGTCGATGGTTGTTAGGTGTTTAGTGTTGTTTGTTGTTAGGTGTTAGTGTTGCTTGTCATTAGGGCGTTAGTGTTTTTTGTTGTTAGTGGGTTAGTGCTGTGTGTTGTTAGTGGCTTAGTGTTGTTTGTTTTTAGGGGTTCAGTGTTGTTTGTTTTTAGGGTTTTAGGGTTGTTTGTTTTTAGGGGGTTTGCATTGTTTGTTTTTAGGGTGTTAGGATTGTTTGTTGTTAGGGGGTAAGTGTTGTTTGTTGTTAGGGGGTTAGTGTTGTTGGTTTTTAGGGGGTTAGGGTTGTTTGTTTTGGGGGGTTAAGGTTGTTTGTTGTTAGTGGGTTAGGGTTGTTTGTTGTTAGGGGATTAGTGTTGTTGTTGTTAGGGGGTTTTTGCTTTTTTTTGTTGGGGGTTAATGTTTCTTGTTCGGGGTCAGCGTTTGTTATTAAGGGTTTTGGGTTTGTTGTTGTTAGGGTGTTAGTGTTGTTTGTTGTTAGGGGGTTGGTGTTGTTTGTTCTTAGGGTGTTAGTGTTTTTTGTGGTTAGAGCGTTAATGTTGTTTGTTGTTACGGGGTTAATGTTTCTTTTTAGGGGTTTAGGGTTGTTTCTTGTTGGGGGATAGTGGTGTTTGCTGTTGGGGGTTTAGGGATGGTTGTTGTTAGGGTGTTAGTGATAGTTGTTGTTAGGAGGTTAGTGTTGTTTATTGTTAGCTGTTTAGGGTTGTTTCTTGTTGGGGTTTTGTGGTTTTTGTTCTTAGGGTATTAGTGTTTGTGGTTGGGGGTTAGTGTTGCTGGTTGTTAGGGGGTCAGGGTTCTTTGTTGTTAGGGGGTTAGGGTTGTTTGTTGTTAGTGGGTTAGTGTTGTTTGTTGTTAGGGGTTCAGAGTTTTTTGCTGTTAGGGGGTTAGAGTTGTTTGCTGTTAAAGGATTTGGGTTCTTTCTTGTTGGGGGTTAGTGTTGTTTGTTTTTAGGGGATAAGTGTTGGTTGTTGCTAGGGGGTTAGTTTTTTTTGTTTTTACTGGCTTAGTGGTGTTGGTGGTTAGGGGGTTAGTGTTGCTGGTTGTTTAGGGGGTTAGGGTTGTTTGTTGTTAGGGGGTTAGTGTTGTTTGTTTTTAGGGGGAAAGTGTTGGTTTTTGTTAGGCGGTTAGGGTTATTGGTTGTTAGGGGGTTAGGGTTGTTTGCTGTTAGGGGGTTAGGGTTGTTTGTTGTTAGGGGGTTAGTGTTCTTTGTTATTACGGGGATAGGATTTTTTCTTGTTACGGGGTTAGTGTAGTTTCTTGTTATAGAGTTAGTGTTGTTTGTTGTTAGTGGGTTAGGGTTCTTTGTTTGGTTACGGTTGTTTGTTGTTAGGGGGTTAGGGTTGTTTGTTGTTAGGGGGTTAGTGTTGTTTGTTCTTAGGGCGTTAGTGTTGGTTGTTGTTAGTAGGTTAGTGTTTTTTGTTCTTAGTGGGTTAGTGCTGTTTGGGGTTAGGGAGTTAGTGTTGCTGGTTGTTAGGGGTTAGTGTTGTTTGTTGTTAGGGGTTTAGGTTTGTTTCTTGTTGGAGTTTAGTGTTGTTTGTTGTTAGGGTGTTAGTGTAGTTTGTGGTTAGGGGGTTAGTGTTGTTGGTTGTTAGGGGGTTAGTGTTGTTTGTGGTTAGGGGTTTAGTGTTGTTTGTTGTTCGGTGTTTAGAGTTTTTTGTTCTTAGGGGCTTAGGGTTGTTTGTTGTTAGGGGATTAGGGTTGTTTCCTGTTAGGGGGTTAGTGTTGTTTGTTTTTAGGGGGTAAGTGTTGGTTGCTGTTAGGGGGTTAGTGTTCTTTGTTTTTACTGGGTTATTGCTGTTTGTGGTTAGGAGGTTAGTGTAGTTGGTTGTTAGGGAGTTAGGGTTGTTTGTTGTTAGGGGGTTAGTGTTTGTTGTTACAGTGTTGGTGTTGATAGTTGTTAGGGGGTTCGTTTTGTTTGGTTTTAGAGGTTCAGGGTTGTTGGTTGTTAGTGTGTTAGTGTTGTTTGTTGTTAGGGGCTTAGGGGTGTTTGTTCTTACGGGGTTAGGGTATTTTTGGTTACGAGGTTAGGGTAGTTTCCTGTTAGGGGGTTAGTGTTGTTTGTTTTTAGTGGCTTAGGGTTGTTTGTTGTTAGGGGGTTAGGTTAGTTTGATGTTAGGGGGTTAGTGTTGTTTGTTGTTAGGGGTTTAGTGTTGTTTGTTGTTAGGGGCTTAGGGTGGTTTGTTGTTAGGGGATTAGGGTTCTTTCTTGTTAGGGGGTTAGTGTTGGTTCTTGCTAGGGGGTTAGTGTTGTTTGTTGTTACGGGGAAAGTGTTGGTTGTTGTTAGGGGGTTAGTGTTTTTTGTTTTGATTGGGTTAGTGCTGTTTGTGGTTGGGGGTTAGTGTTGTTGGTTTTTAGCGTGTTAGGGTTGTTTGTTGTTAGTGTATTAGGGTTTTTTGTTGTTAGGGGTTAGTGTTGTTTGTTATTAGGGATTTAGGGTTATTAGTTGTTAGGGGGTTAGTGTTGTTTGTTGTTAGCTGGTTAATGTTGTTTGTTGTTAGTAAGTTAGGGTTGTTTGTTGTTACGGGGTTAGGGTAGTTTGTTGTTACGGGGTTAGTGTTTGTTCTTAGTGGGTTAGTGTTGTTTGCTGTTTGGTTATGTTGTTCGTTGTTAAGGCGTTAGGGATGTTTCTTGTTCGGGGTTAGGGTTGTTTGTTGTTAAGGGCTTAGTGTTGTTTGTTGTTAGGGGGTTAGTGTTGTTTGTTGTTCCGGGGTTAGTTTTGTTTGTTATTAATGGTTTAGGGTTGTTTGTTGTTAGGGGGTTAGGGTTCTTGTTCTAAGGGGGTTACTGTTGTTTTTTGTTGCGGGTTAGTGTTGTTTGTTCTTAGGGTGTTAGTGTTCTTTGTTGTTATGATGTTAGGGTTGGTTGTGGTTAGGGTGTTAGTGTTGTTTGTTGTTAAGTGTTTAGTATTCTTTGTTTTTAGGCGTTTAGAGTTGTTTCTTGGGGTTTAGGGGAGTTTGTTGTTAGGGTTTTCGTGTTGTTTGTTGTTAGGGGGTTAGTGTTGGTTGTTGTTAGGGGGTTAGTGTTGCTTTTATTCAGGAGGTTAGTGTTTGTTGTTGTTAGAGGGTTAGTGTTGTTTGTTGTTAGGGGTTTAAAACACACTGCCTAG